>NC_142124.1:12808125-13409062 GCF_056152115.1 Neolamprologus brichardi | reverse complement strand
TTTTTTTTTCTTCCAGACTGCATCATCCAATACTGTGAGAGTGTTAGTGTGTTTTCATTATAGATACATTACAGAGAGCTTCACAATATCCATGGTACCAAAAGTGCAGTTCACCACCCTTGTTCTCTCTTTCTCATGAGCAGCATCTGAGCACACCGCTCAACTTTACATTTCTCCTATGCCATTCCTACCCCCACCCCACAGCCCCTGGGCAGTTCTTCTCTCATCCCTTACATTTGTTTCATTGCAGCTAGGTTCCACTAGGGGGAACAATTCTCCAGCACTCATACCCCCCCCCCCACAAACTGAATCATTAATCCATCCCTCCCCCCCATCCATCCTTATTCAGTACCACTTATTTCATTACAGATGCTTGCTAGTGGAATTCATCTACCCATGGTTTCAATGTTCGATGCATTTAAGTGCATGGGTTACAACTCCTATGTTTGTTTTATTTTTCTTTTCTTTTTTTTCTTTTTTTAAAAAGAAAGTTTTTGCATCATACTACTTAAATAAGCAAGAAGCCTGGGTCAGCTCTCTCTTTGTGCTCCTTGAGAGCTCCTGAAGTCAGTGCTTCCAAACACCATCCACCCCTCTCAGAGCTGAGACGACAGTCTTGGAAGAGGTAAACTGGAAGAGGCCCCCAGGGATGCATTGTGGTCCTTAATGGCTGGAAAACCAACAATGCTCATTTCCCTTCTTGCTGTCTCTCCATTTTCTGCCCCTTGCTCATGACAGTGAAAGGCAGTGTGCTTGACAGGCACGTAGAAACATTATTTTCTGCCTACAAAATCGCTGAATCCGAGCGCCCGCCGTCGCAGGCGCCGCCCTGCGCCTTCCTCAAGGAGATAAGTGACATCAATGGCTGGAGAAAGTTGGAAGGAGAGAGAAAATTAGCAGCTTGGACACAAATAGATGACACAGGGCGATCACATTAAAGATAAAAAAAAAAAAAAAAAAAATTTTTTAAGTAAATCAGCCGCATGAAGGCAAGTTACTTTAGCAAAAATGCTTCAAGTATAATCTGTTAAACAGTTAATAAGCAATAAAAATTAAGTCTGATGTTGTTGTACACAGAAAATAATAATTCCCAGGGTCGCTTAAGGCAGCTCATTCATTTACCACTGGTAATGGATTACTAGTCTGTATCCACCAAATATGGCTTTGGTACCTTGGCTTAGACATCGATGGGATAGATACTGGCTTTAACATGTTAATCATTTGTTTGTAGTAAGGTAATGTTCTTAACTCAAGTAAGACCTCATACCACAGTATCAGTATTTATTGTATTTAGAGTTCTATTTATTGTGGTGCTTAGTTAATCTGTCTCTATTTGAGCTCCTTCTTTTGTGGAGTTTTTAAACATACTGAGGTTTTTCTTTGGGGGGGCAGTAAAAAAAATGGCCTTGGGGTGGATCAAACGCTGGCCTCTGCATTAGCCTTGCAGCATATGGATCACTTGTTAAACCCGGTAGGCTAAACTAGCAACCACTACAGGATGTGTTTAATGTTTTGGCTGCTGTAACAGGAATTTCCCTTTTTTTTTGGATAAATACTGTTTGTCTTATCTTATCAGAAACAAATTACATCTACAAGCCAAATAGTTGGGTTTCACAAGCATTACATAAATTCTTGAGAAAAACAAAAAAAATGTGCCTTTTCATAGTTCATGTACAACCCACCTGCCTGAGCTTAGTCCAAGTGGGAGAGAGGACAAACATGGCAGAGCAGAATGTACATTACTTCAAATTTACTGTAAAGCAACACAAAACTGCAAGAGCACAGACATTTGTGCTGATATGGCTGCTTATCATTATACTGTTAACTGCAATTAGATTACAATGTTTCTTTGGTAATGATACAATGTATCAAGTAGCGTAATTAATGACTTTATAAAAGATGGACGTAGTCACTGTGACATCATCAATCAGTTTGTTAAGTGATGTTATGAGGCCTGAGTATTTTCACCATATATCCATGTTAGTGTTTTAAAGTATGATGTAACGAGCCTGGGGTGGTTCTGAATGTAAAACTGGGTGCTCACTGGCTAACAACTTGTGACTGACAAATCATTAGGAAATGAGCATATCCTGGGCAATTCCCCATTGTGACTTAAATAAAAGCTTCTTTCAGCTTCTACTTTATTTGCAAGGGGTTGTCACAGCAGACAGATCCGATATATGATGTGTAAGGTTTTTTACGCCGCAACAACCCTCTCATGGTCTTGAAGTGGGGATCTTTCACGTTAGGCTAAGATTAGTAAGTGAGATGAAGTGTTAAAAGGAAACTCCGGTATATTGTAACTTATTTTAACCCATTAATGTGGCCTCAAGTGTCATGCCAACTTTGCAATTTGTCCTCTCTTGTAAAGACTGGAGGAAATGTGAACAGCATTTATCTGGGCAACTAGAATCGCTAGTTTTGTCTTTGAGTCCGACCGACAGTAAACACAAAACTTGGCTGTATTTCTGTATCACGGGTTATCAAATGTATTGTAGTGGGTAACGTGTAATAATCCAGCGCATGAAATGACATTTTACTTACTTGCCAAATGGGAAGCTGAGAGTTCAGTCCGGCCAATCTTGGTCTTTTGTTGATGAAACACCATCTCAGGGATGGCAATGTTTTCAAAGCTTTCAATTCATGAATTGTAATTCCACAGCTCGACACATTCAAAGGCCCCCTTCTTTGCAGCAGTCGGCATTAGCAGAGCAGTGAGGACAGGAACACCACCAGTTTCCCGAGGTAGGTTGCCTCTGCCACCATCTTCAGAGTACTGTCTTTCCTTCTTTACGTTTAAGCTCCTCATCCATCTGCTTACTCTGGGTAAAATCAATACTGACAAGCGAGCTGATACAGCCTCTCGCCCTCAAAATGGTCCATGGGGTAAATCCGCCATTGCATTTAACTGCCGACTCTCCTCAGAAGACAGTATAAACACAGTGTAAGTCAGCTACACACGTGTGATGATGAGTATGCCAGTGATTTGGTCAGTCGGCAAGTATCCCAGAATGAAGATTCCTAATGCGGTTAGTACAATGCCCGTTCCAGGCAACATTCGGTCAGACTGAAAAATGATTAAAATTAATTGATGTAAAAAATAAAAAATATATATATCTTTTGTGGTAAACTGTAGGCAGTTCATGCTTGTCGCCCAAATAAATGCTGTTCAGATTAAAAACTTTTAAAAAAAAAGGTGATGATCGCAAAGTGAGCATGACCCTTCAAGCCACTACAGCCGTATTAATGGTAAATTTGCCGGGTTGAGGTAAATGGGAATTCTCCTTGAAGCGTTGGTCTAAATTTTGATATTTTTAGGTGACATAAAATAGAACATAAATATGATCTCCTCTTCATCCTATGCTTCTTATGGACAGATTCTTGCCCCAACTTCAAGCTTATTCTTTCAGAAATAGTAGTAGTTTTAAAAAAATGATCCAACACGTTCAAATGACGTGTCACAGCAAAGTGACCTTAAACTTTAACCCTCATTTATCTGTTGACCTACCCCCCTCCTTTGTTCCCAGTCCCTCACCGTTCTTGCTAGGTGTTCTGTGCAGCAGATCCAGCAGGATCTTGTTCAGTCGTTCCCGCTGGGCCTCCCTCCTGCCCAGAGCTGGGTGGTGTAGTGGCGATGAAGTCGAGGATGACGGAACTTCAAGCAACTCTCCAATCCTCTCGGCTGAACGTTCCTCCAGCCCCTTGCGCTCATCGGCTTCCTGTCCATCCTCCTCGTCCTCCTCTTCTCCTGTCTCCCTTTCCCGTTCTGGTCTTCTAGGCTTGGCTGAAAGAAGTGCGGAATCTTCTGAAGCCATGTCCATGTCGTCTTCCACTCCTCTTCCATCTTCTCCCTCAGGTGGGAAATCTTCACCCCGGTCGCAGGAAGAGGCATCGTCCTCACAGCCTCCAGCTTCTTTGGGTCGTTCGCTTTTCCAGGCTGATCGGCCGCCGTTCCTCTTATAGTTGTCAGGAACATAATGAGGCTGCAAGGAAGCCAAAAATGAAATTTAACATAAAGCACGTACGTTTCAAGTAGATAGGGTTTTAAAATGTAGAGATAAAAAAATAAAAATACAAAAAAAAAAAAACACTTAGGGAAAGTCCACCCTGACTAACATCCAAGTTACCCTCCACGAGTACAAAATAAGAAGTAATTAAAACCTTGAGGCCAAAAGGTAAGTGCTGACAAGGATATCCCTTTTTGTATTTTTTTTTTTTTAAAGAAAGAAAAAAAAAGAAAATACAAGTTCTGGATTCTGTTAACTTGGTCTCATTTTTCAACACAAGCAGACTTGGCTGGAAGAGGCTTTCGGTGCATCTGTTGCATGAGACTGGGATGTCTATATGATTGTGTGTTGAAGTCTCTGTACTGTATCAAGTTCTAAAATCATACAAATCTGACAGCTGTCATCATAACAAAAGCTAACACTACAACAAATATAAACTATTAGTCTGGTGCATACAACACTACATTAACTCTGTGTGAATGTGTTTTTTTTTAAATAATTTCTTGTGTGACCCAATTTTATAAGCTTTGGTTGCTAAAACACAAAGAAAGAAAAAAAAAAGACCCCAGCTAAAACATGACTTTTTTAAAACATGAATTCTCAACACATTTTCTAGTGTTTGTAAATCAGTAACCGATCCCGGCTCAGCAGTCCTGTCGCTCTCACCGAGAAGTCTCTTTTGGGCGTAAGCCGCTTGGGGAAGTGGTTGAAGGCATATGGCTTGGTGCAGACCGGAAAACGGTTGCGATGGATCTTGTAGAACAGATGGGCCGACTTGTCCAAGCGGTAATCACAGATGTACACATCCTGCTCTTTCACACCCTTTGGCCGTCCTTTAAGAAAAATACACTGAATTAGCAGGGACGTGATGTATTTGAGCAGGAATAAAACATTCAAGTGAGCACATGCCTATGCATTTTCCTGTAGCGTATGTTTATCAAACCTTAATGGGAATATTAACCAAATTCCAACATGGTTCTAGCAGTTCAGCTAACATATTTGGGTTCATTTGTGCATTTTTACCTTTGCAGTAAGTATAAAGGTCGAGAACACAGCAGGTTCCCACCACCGCCTCCAGGGGGATGATCTCATAGAGCGGCATGCGGAATAACTCGTTCTGGTAGAATCGCCGCGATGGAGAATGGTGTGTCTCGTGAGGACGGAAGTAGTGGTGGCCAAAGGCAAATCGCTCACCCCTTTAGAGTGTGAGTGGACAGTTTCATTAGAACAATAATGAAACACACACACACACACAGACACACAGTTATTCTCCCTGCCTGTTTAGGTAATAAACTTACTTTTCGTTCTTCCACAGCTTCTCAATTCGGAAGATGTCGAGTTTGTCTCGGTTGATGTGAGACAAGAGACGGTAAGACTGTCTGACAGGCTGACCCTCAGGTGAGCGTCTGCTGTCTCTCATCAGATACACACAGTCACCTGCACACAAACAAACACAGAGATCAGTTACTTATCTACAATAATATGTCTCACAAGAATCTGACCACTTAAGTCACCTAGAATATCAGACTCTCTCTGCTGCAGATCTCTTGTATGTCTAAAGTTTGCAGAGAAGTTAGAGAAACTTTTTTTAAGCAATCTTCTATTGATAAGTTGCAATAATACATTATGACATTTGCAATAAAATAATCGACAAAAACAAACCTTAAAGAACAACTCAGCCTTAAGCTGAAATGAATGTTTCTGATTCAAAGTTTCAAGCTGTTTCACTTCTGACCACTCCTAACCGTTGAGGCAGATGTGGTTGGGTGTGGTCAGACGTGCACACTTTTGCATGTATAACCACATCAATCACGTCAGGTTGCCCTCGAGTAACACAGCATGCAAATCATTGCATCAAAATGATACATTACTCTGTGAGTACGGGGAGTTTTCCAGGCATGTGTGAGCTTATGATTGCTTTATGATTTAGATACCTTGGTGTAGCAGCAGGTCATCTCTAAGGAGACAGATATAGTAGACAGAGCCAGCCTGGGCGTAGCTGGGCTGGGGTATCATGGGGACTTCCTGTAGTGAGGATAAGACGCATCTGAGACACTTCTAGCCAAACAACAACAACAACAAAAAACCCAGACTTTTAGGAGTTCATCATCCACTGTGGTTTCGAAACAACAGACGCACCCTATCTACAGGCCGGGGATCGCACTGTTCACACAGATAGTGCTCCACCTCAGTTTCCAGTCGCATACAGTCAAAGTGCTGCCACACCTATGATGGAAAAAAAAAATTAAATCACATAAATGCACATAAAGACAAAAAAGAAAAAAGAAGACTTTTCAAATCAGTTACTGTAAGTAACATTGAGTTACAGCTCGAATGAAATGCTCAAATAAAAAAAAAAAAAAGCCTCTGCGTTAGTGATTCACCACCTCGACTGTTTCTGAACCTCTGAACTTAAGCTCCTTCAGTATTTGTTATCCTCCTCATTTTCTGTATCTAAAAATAACAGACAACACACACAAAAGACTGCCTGCATCCTCTGCATGGAAAATCTCCTTGACAAAGTACTTCTCGGATAGGTGAAGTCTTTAGAGAGACGCTAAAATAGTTCTACACCATCAGCAAGTGAGATAAAAGAAGAGAGGTCAAAGTAAAGACTGTTTCTGATTTTTTTTTACTTACCATACACTTTTCACATTGAATCATCAGGCCTTCATCCTTGTACATTCCACAGATGCAACGGATGACATCGTCATCCTTGTCATGAGACCCGGGCCCTCCTGTGTGGTGGTGATGACCGTGGTCACGGTCCAGCGAGTCTGAGCTGTCTGCCTCGCTGGCGGTCTCGCCCACAATCTCATCAATCTGGACTGCAGCTTCATTACGAGCACTGTAGTAGGCTTTCCGCAGCCGACAGACATCTCTGCCTATCGATGACTTCTTCCCATAATATTTCTGGTGGGAAAACGAGACAGTTGCTGAATCAATCCGTTACTGGCAGAGCAAAAGGACAACAGGACCTCACAGACACCATAAAGTGATGATATATAAAGCCGAGGAATGCCCATTTGACCCCAGAATTACACGCTCATCATTCACTCGCACGGTTAAGACTTTGAGTTGTTCATCCTTGAAAGGCTACGGGCAATTTCCTGCAGGACAAAGGTCACCGACACAGAAAGATTCATTCAAAACTGTCTTTGCAGCTGCCAAAATTTCACCGGCAAGGCTACACCCACATTCAACAGTAATTCACATTCCTCTCACACTTTTTCAGTCCGCCAGAAAGGGCCTTGGGGCGAGAGGGTGATTCTAATTTATACGTCCACTTCAAACTTCTCTGACTGGAAGAGTAAGCTTCCCTAAGAGCTTTTCAAGTGGCACTTGTTTAAACTGCTTAGCTATACAGATGTAAATCAAACAGCCTTGCAACATGTGCACACAGGATCAGCAGTCGCGAAGTTATGTTCCATTTGGGAGGTTTTTGTGTGCGAGACAGGAGAAAGAAAAGCAATGACTGAGTGGGAGGAAGAAAGTGTTGAAGCTGCACAATAACAGCGTTAAGTATCAATTTGACGAGGCCCTTTGATAATTGAGCTCTAAGAGTCTGGGATTACACACAAGAGTCCACGGCATGGCCGTGTCACTCAAAGATTAAGACTGGATGCTCCAACAGCTGAATGCCTTCGTGCCACCAGCATGTTTGAGTTTCTAATGACTGCTAACAAACGGACTAACAGATCTATGACACTGATTAAGCAAGTAGTTTGCAACCAAACCAAAAATTTCAGAAAACTATCATTTTCATGGATGAGTGTATCCCTCAGGACATGTTATTAGACTACTAGCAGCATAAACTTGTCAATTTTCACCAGTTGAAATAGGAACACAATTTATTTCCAGCTGCTTCATAGACTCTTACTCTCTACATCTTCAGTGATTTTCAAGCTGATCTGCAGGTGTTCCATTCACACAATGAAGTATATATATCAATAATATTAATAATGGATGAATCCGGAATCTTATTGTCTAGCAATATAAAAATTAAAGTTAAAAGATCAATAAAGGAAGTACTCATTGAGAGAGCTAGCAAGTAATTAAGAGAGAGCAGAGATGATACGACAAACTAATGTGTTGGTATTTACATTTCACTGAGTTTCTAAATAAAAATATTCAGAAGGTTATCTAGGCATGGTTACATTGAGTGGCTAGTGAGTGTACCTCAATTTCTACCCGCATTTTTTAAAATCCTCATTGGATTAATCTACCTCTTTTTTATGGCTCTAAAAATGCAAACTAAGGAATGCATCACAGAGATCTGAGTTCCTCAGTTTAGCTGCTTTACTTGAACAGCTTCTGATCCTTACTAGTTAATAAAATCCTAATTTCTTCTACTACAAACATGTGAACTGGTCCTTTGCCTACCTCAGCATTGCGAAATACTTTAAGCATGTCTGTGTCAAATGCTTCAACCGTCTTATAATGGCCCGTGAGGATTTGCTTCTCAATGGTGCTCAGGTCCAGCGGGTCAGACACCTTCTCATAGTACTGGCTGTTCCTGATGGTGCACAAAGATAAAAGAATTAGGCTCCAAATTTGGTTTGTCAGTAGCAGAGGTGGGTGGGAGGACAAAAAAAGGAAAGAGAACATTCAGTTCAAAACTTATTAAATCAGATTCAACCAAAACTCAAATTTCTATGAGCATACAGGGCAACAAATCCCAGATTATAACAGCTTTTTTTTTACCATGTAGCTGAAGAAAAATAATAAGCTGCTATTGTTTTGACACCAGCTGATTACTATCAATACTGGACAAGCATCAACACACAGGCTGTCACGATTGTGTGTGGCGAGAGATAAAACTGTTACACTACGTGGGTGCTGTACACAGATAGACCAGATAACATAAGTAGGCGCTGTTTGGTAAACATGAAACAGCTGGTCGATATGCAAGTTTACACTCTTACCTCTTTCGAGATGGGAGGTTCACCAGCGGGGCAGCAAGTGTCTGACCAGCGGAGTCTGAGATTAAAAGAAAATAATAACATTCCTGTCATCATTTTTCAATCACAGATTCTTATCATTCAGTAAACAGTGGACAGCAACACCGAGGCACTGAAAGATTCCTTCAAGAAGCCTGATCAGACCCCAGATCAGGCTAGAGGTCATACTAATGAGACTATCAATGTGACCGGGTTCACTCACCCTTGTAGCTGGTTATCATGTCACAAATCTCCTTGAAGATGTGAGCAAGGCGAGCGGTGCGTGTTACTTCTGTGTTTTCCTCGGCTGCAGCTAGCCTTCGTGTGCGTACCGACCGTGACGTCTGCAGGGCTGAGAACTGCGTCAGGAACACGTCTGGACACAAGATATGACCATTTAGCATTAACGTCTAAAACTTCTGCCTATTTACAGTCTCTGAAATTTGTCTACATTTCAAAAGTAAATGTCCGTATCCCCTTTACCGTACACTATTCTTTACATAGCTTAAATTACTTGCAACTGAATTTCTTAAGCTTGTACCTGACTTGATGTTGCCATCATCACGGATGACTCCTCCCCAGCGCGTATACATGGACAGGCTGCTGGCATCCCTCTCTCTCTCGCCCTCTCTTTTCAGCAGCTCCTGTTTCTCCCTCATCTTCTCCCAGTTCCTCAAGAGAAACACTCGATGCTTCAACACAAAGTTTCTGGAAATCAAAGGAGACCGTTTAAATGTGTTACCATCAACTCACACCTCATGAGTTGAGAAGTTTTTACTTTTAAATGACATATATATATGTCTTGTGTATTAATAAACCACTCTATTAGGATGGAGAAGCAAGCATTATGTGCAATGGAAAAAGAAATTTAATAAAAATGTGTCACTGGCTTCCCAGGTGCCTATGAATTGAGGGGTTCAAGCAGCTTCCTGTGTACAAGTCTTAAAGGAGATGTGATTATGGTATCACTGGTGATGGCTTTTTAAAACTAAAAAAAGGTTTCTGCTATTTTATCCCTGCTTGATTCATGTGACTGAAACAGGAAATCACTTTGGAAACTGTGTGGGTGGTTGACTTGATGCATGCTCAATTATTCAGGTAAGGAAATCCCAGAAAGTTAATTCTGCTCATCTGGATGTTGCATTTTCAGTGGGAGAAACATTTTGTCTCCTGGATGGTTTATTGTGTCCAGACTGATCATCAACAAGCAGTGGAAAAAAAAGAGTCCTTGATGGCTTTACAGTGGGCTCAATTGCTTAAATTCTCATTGTTACCATTTTTTCAGCAAAAATGCAGAAATTTAAAAGGTCATTGCACTCACAGATAAAGAAACATATTTGATTGATACTAGTATTACCACCTTAAAATATAAAACCTCTCACAAGCCTACAGGTCAGATTTATACTTTTAAGGATGCATGGGAACCCAAACACAATTTATCAGTTGGCCCACTAGAGTTATGCTTCCTCTTCTTATCTTGTGTGTCCGTTTATGTTTTTACCTCTCTCTGTTGGACATGGGCTTCATCAGATGAGGGTAAAACTTGCTGCTGTCACTTGACTCTTCCTCCTGAAGATAACAAAAGTCCCATTAAACAATTCCTGTCTTCTCATCTTAAACAGTTTCTCATTCACACACATCGGTGACAACACCATTCAAGGTGCTCTTCAGTCTTTAGGAGCCACAGAGGGATTAAATGAGGGTTGGGGATAGAACTGCCATTATGATTAATGAGGAACCCACTATAACTTGCAGGTTACTCCTGATTTCATGCAAGTTCAGAAAACATTTTAGGTCACTAATGCAAAACTATACCCTTTAAGGTACTCCGAGTTACTTTTTTTAGAAATCCCGTGGCCCACTAAGAGCACCTCTGAGACAAAGAAGGATTTGTGCCCTACATAGATACTGCACCTGAAATCTACCAGGACAGTTAGATTTCTATTCAGTTAAAATGTTAGTTTTCCCTCATTAAAATTTTTTAACACAAGATATTAAGCTGCAAGGGAATCCTTTTCTGTGTAATAGGGAAAAAAAGCCATTATCCAGTCTTAATTACAAGTGACCTGATCCCACCGCAAACTCTCACCACTTCCATCTATATGCATCACTCACTCGTTTCTTGAGCTGGTGTTTGGACTTCCTCTTCTCCTTGAGTCGACCGAGCCGCCGAGTCCCTCCTGATTTCCCAGGCAACCCATTAATACGCTGGCTCTTCCCTCCGATGATGCCCCGGCAGCCCTCTGAGCCACACTTGCAAGCTTGCTGCAGAGAAAAGTGCAGTACAGTATGTGAGAAATATGCACAGGTGCAACAGAACGTCTGAAAATAAGCGTTCTTCCAAAGCTGTTTCTAGTGCTTCACCTGCTCTTCTGTATTGAAGGAACGGAAGTTGTAGTCGTAGGTGAGCTCAGTGCCGCTGCTGATGTCTCTGCGAGCAAAGAGACCTATTCTGTACACCCCGTTCACTGACCTGCAAAAAATGAGTATATTACAATGAGTGAAGCTTTTATGAGATTTTTAATACTTAAGGAGATATTCTCCGCTTTGAAAGGAAGCAAAGAAGCATGGTAAGTTTTAACCTGCCCACAAGCTCTGGAACAGCTTTTATAAAATAGCAGGTCGGTGATTTCATTTCAAAATCTGAGCTTACTGTAGTAGCAACTGTCCCAAAAGGGCCTGTACAACAACTATAAGGATACTACATGAACTTCTATTTGCAGTGTTTTTGTGGTTTCACTGACCAGCAGCGTACAGCCTCAGGACAGTTCCTCTCGTGGACTCTTGAGGCTGAATCCAAAAGCAAACCAATCTCCATAGACTCCCATACTATATTGCTAAATTTACAGCATGGTGCAGTTTTTACATTGAAACAAAGTGCCAGCAGCATTCACACTTCAAATTAAGAAATGTCATCAGGTACAGTAGCTCTTTGGCTAAAATTATTTTAAAATTTTACAAATGTCATGAGTCAAGCTTGCTAGTTTCAGCTTAAAGTTTAGCACGCCACCATCACCAGTTCTAGTCTGTTCTGGCTCAGAAGAAACAGAATGGAGGTATTCAAAACAGTCCATCTTTTATATACAGTTAATGATATTCATAGGTCACTCCATTCTTTGCAACATAAGTGCTTTAACACATACACCTGAGGGAAAATCATAAAGTCCAAGAGCAAACCACACTTTTGTTGCTGTGAGGAAACGGTACTAAGTACTGAACCACACTTCCCAAAAGGTTAGGCAACAGGTATATGATTTCAGTTCATTATATAATTATACCCAAATGTGTATTTTTCAGGTTAATAGTGAACATTTTGATTTGATCACATGAAAAGATTCACTTTTTCAAGGGGTGTAGTTCTAGACTAGGGATAAAAAAAATCACTAACTACATCCAAAACATATTATATCCCTTTTACACAAGGATGTACAAACACAAATTTCTCCCTGAAGCAAAGCTTTAATTTTAAGTTAAAATGTAATGTCAGTCAATTACATGAAACCCAGTTTTAAAATTGGGACAAAAAGGGAATAGTCAGTGTGACAAATGTTCAACAAGTAATCCCTTTCTTCCCCTCTCCAAATGAAGCAGCGCTCAAGCTTTTCACTATTCTTGTAAGAATAAAACACACCATTCTGCTTGCCAGCCGCTTGATAATTTATTCCTTCTATAGGGGTAAAAAGCTGATTCAGCGCATTGTCTTCAGCCACTACAGCTGTATCTAAGGCCCGGCTGCATGTAATCTCTCTTCTGTGACAAGACGGATGACTCGTCAGGCTTTGTGCTGAAAATCCTCCATCCTTGTAGAGTCTTTTATTTCAGGAGTGCACGCAGGCACCTGCAGACCTGTGTCCTAGATTGTGAACTGGTCTACGTTGGAGGGCAGAGGGTACAACGTGATAGTAAACTCTATGATGTCATTAGCTTTCAACAATCAAATCCTCTAACGGAGTTGGCACGTTCACTAAAAGAACTAAAGATAAACTAAGCAGGTTTCACTTAGAAAAGCGAGGCAAAGGGAGGCCTGCTCAGCCAGGTCTCCATGAGCTGTGGATTTAAACATGCTGTGAGAACAAGCCCTCAGGAAAAAAAGAAAATTGTTTTGGCAGGTGTAAGGGCTTTAAGCCATTAAGGTCTCTGAACACTGGAAGAAAAGGAGTGAGGTGATCTCATCAGATTACCACAACCACATTAATAAGGTTGGGTTTCAAGGTAGAGCCTTCTCATTTACAGAGCGGTGCACCTGCAACACGTGTGTCTTTTAGAGCTATTATGTACGATACCAAAAGAAAGGCAACAAATACTGCCTAGCATTCACTGTGACTACTTATCAAGGTCTGTTCAACTGGTTTAACTGTACAGCTGCATGAATATAATAGGCTTTTACCCAATTTCTGCGTTATTTATTACATACTGTTACTATGCGGAGGTAATAACAGGCTTCAGACAGCATTAAATGCTTAGTTACTGGTATTTTTGTGAGGATGGATATCCTGTTCTCCAAACCTGCTGCTCCAACCTTTTTTGTTTGCCAGTAGCAGCAAACAAATGGTCTTAAAGGTAGAGTGACTTTAATGAGAGAAGAGTTAAATAGCTCAGACAGAGGAGCTGCACCAAGGCGAGGCACACAATAAATAAACATTATTTTGAGCTGCAACATCATTATACTGCACTGTTACCTACTATAACCCCTGGTCTATGATACCACGAGTGAAAAGTCAAGAATGTGGCCGGACTTTATGTAGCTGGCCTTGTCTCCAGTTGTCTAAATTCCACAGTACCATCTTTTGGGCCATTCCTAGTGTGTTATAGCTATAGTCGGTTGCAGAGAAGACCATTTTAATAACACACAGACAGCCTATTTAGGTAATAGGCTTAACATGCCCCGACTTTCAAGAAAGCCACCGAAATACTGAAGTATCAAGCTAGAAAACTTTGCAATGAGCTCCTGTGACACTGCTGTCACATCGAGCAGCATCACTTGTTTAACACTGTGCCCTGATATCCCCTGTGACTAAATCGACCTGACAATATCTGCCTCACATGGTAACCTATACCGATTTGGACTATAGACACATAGTGAGTATAAAAGCAGTACTCTATATCTGTATACCAAATGTGGTTCACACCAGGCCTCTATCCCATCCCTAACAACTTGTGGCAACTGCTCGTGCTCAGAGCCAAAAAGGCTTAGCCAAATCTGTTCTTTGGTAAGCACCCAAAAGCACCACAAGGGCATTAGCAGAGAAACAGTTCAATGCTGCTGTGACACTCACCACTTCTGCATCTCACAGTTGGGTTCACAGCTGTGGTTTATGAAACGCGCCTCATTGCCCATTCTGTAGCTATCAATCACCATGCCACTATCCAGGTTCAGGCAGTAGTGGCCACTGTGGGAGAAGTACTGTTCCATCATGCGACTCCTAAAACATGGAAGGTAGGAATGTGTTGAAGATAAGAGAAAGAAATATACATCATCTAACACTAGTTTCATGAAGATGTCCATCTCACCTGAACTCCTGTTCGCTAACAACTTCACCCAAATACTCAATGATGAACTGTCCTGAGCGGAGAGACTCCTTGGTGCGGATGCCCCACCCTTTGCCCTCAGTGCGGAAACGCTCCAGACACTGGACCCACTCGTGTCTCTGGATATGCTGGTTGTCACAATGATCTCCACATGGACAGGTGCTGGGAGAACACTCAGCAAAGCTCATCCTGTGAAAAATAATTTTAAAAAAAATTATGAAATAAGGCTGCCATTATAGGAGCCTGGAAAGAAAAGCAACTGGACTTATGTAAGTTTCTTGAAGATGTTATTACCTGTCATCCGAGAAGCTTCTTGATTACCATGACCCCCCAAATCCCCAAAACTCCAGACCTCTGAATCAGTCCACTCATTCTCAACTGTAAAATGTCCTATCCAGAACCATGGACGAAACTAACACCCTTGCCAAGCTGTTACAAAACGCTGTTAACTGCTGCAGTGCCACAGGGATATTTTCAACAGCCAGTGCTTGCTTGTTTTCAGCACCCCTGAGGCATGGTTTCTGTACAACATCTGAAGCACATTACTGTTTTTACTCTGCTCTGCTGCATGCTAAAAACTCAATAGGTTTGCAACACTTAAGATGTCAGATTGAAGAGGATATACTGGTTACAAACAATAAAAAAAAAATCCCCTTCCTATGGAGATAGGTTTGACTGGAGAGAAAGACAGCCTGAAGATGGAGATGGAGTGCAATGGCTGGCATTCCTGTCTGATATCAGGCTACTTTTCTTCTGTCTTGACAACATGTTTTGCCCTCTATTCAAAATCACTTAATTCCTAAAACAAAGCGATGTAAAATAACTTTTCTAAACAAGCACATGACTTCATCTGAATACTGAAAAGTAACATTAGACTTGTTGAAAACAGCCAATTATGATGGTGTATCTTTACCTATTCAGGCATTCATCCATGCAGCCTTTTTCAGTTGAGTCTTCGGGAAGTCTACAGTTGCATGTAGTTGTTTCATAACCAGAGAGAGGCTTCACATCCACATAAACATCTGTAAAACATAAAACTGAGTATTACCATATCATTCTTACAGTGTTTGACACACAAAGTTGAACTGTAGACACACATCTTTAATTCCTCTTTTTGTAACCGGTGAAGCAAATATCCTTATCTTATATATTTATAGGGAAACACCTGAGTTTAACAAAGCTACAAATTATATTTAAAAAAATTGAAATAAAAAAAAAAAATCCTTTCACTCACTTGATCTTATTTTTTTATAAAGGGGGACATCAGGCCTCTTGTGTAGCTGAAAGGAAGAAATAGAGCGGTAAATGCAAAAGTGGTCGAAACAAAAATACATACTAAGAAACTCAGAAAGATTGATCACCTGATCATGTTTCCACAACCATAGGATGTCGTAAGGCAACTGGAAGTCAATGCGTTTCTGTCTCAGGTACTTTCCTGGGGGGGTGGGGTGGGGGGATTTGGGAAGAGAGAAAAATCAGTCCGTTGTATTTATGCTTCATCTTATCATAGCTGAAAACACAGGCCTGTGATAAACAGAGGAGAGTCCTGTTCCAAGAAACAGGTTTATCTGGATAATTTACTAGAGCCGTTTGAATCTTGGACACGGACTGAAGTAAAATGAGGTTTTCTAGGTTTTGCTTTCCCTCTCTTGGCAAGTCTAACTGAGAAATTCAAATTTGTGAAACCTGCCAACGACTGACTTCTGTATAAAGAAATTTAAGAAATGTGCTCAAAAATTCAACTAAATAAATAATTAAATCTACTTTCAGCTGTTCCCATATTCCCCAATTTGTCTCTTTTCTATCGTTTACTTGTTAGGTAAATGATTAAATGACTACACTATAAATAAATAACTTGGTTTTTAGTGTTTAAAAACTCCTCAGTTGCTTCTTAAATTTTTTTTTTGATGCTCAAAAAATAAATCAATAGCAAAAATGTCAACTAATTAATTTTAAAACTCACCAACATGTATTGGAGCAGGAAACAATCCATACTCATGTTCCCCGGGTATATACTCTAGCTTCTCTTTCTTCAGCTGCAGAAGCTGACTACGGGGGCTGTAGAAGAGGAAAAGAAAAATGTGAAGGCATTTCACTGGCTGTGCAGAAAAACAGTATGACACTATGAAGTGTTGCTGTCTGAATTAAGGATTAGTAGGGAGAGGATTTGGATCTCCGCGCCCCTAAGACTCACTCTTCAGTTTTGTACACATCAGAATATAACCCCGCTTTCTGGAACTTCTTCTTCGGAGGTCGTGCTGGTCTTTTCTCTCGCTGGGTGGCTATGGGCATAGGTGGAGCTTGTTCCCTGGAGACAGGGCCTGGGCCCTCTGATGAGCAGTGACCATCTGGCTTGGTTTCCACTGAGCTAAAGATAGAAACATGACTTGGTTTCTAGTGACAACTGGACTTAATAAATGTTATACATACCACCACTGAATCCTAATATTAGTACTCACTGTCATAGAGAAGAGTCTCTCAAGTCCAGTCTTGTTGAATATGCAATAGTGTATTATAATTTGCTTACCCATGAAGGCTCTGTAGCTCATCTTGGGTAAGCCAACTCCTTCCTGTCCCAGGTCTGGACCTTGCCACAAGGCTCCCTAGGTTTTCCTCTCTTTCAGGCAAGTGTCCCTCCATGTCTTCAGCCTCCCTGTCCTCTTCCACATCCTCCTCCTCTTCCTCATCCCCTTCTCTCTCCCAGTGCTTTCGCTTCTGACCTTTTCTGCGTTGCCCCTGGACTACCGACTCAATAGCATCAGTCACAGTATCACCCTCCCACCCTCTTCCCTCTGCTAACCGTTCCACCCCTTTCTCCCGGTGCCGGACTTGATTCAACTCTACCACAGGTGGAGGGGACGGTGGTGGGGAGGGTAACGGGTGTTTCCTAGGACGTCCAGGCCCCCTCTTCTTTACCATGTTGTTTCCTGTACGGGCCTGTCTCTGCAGCTTCTTGGCACGCAGGATTTTGTTGACATGGTGCAGACTGTATTTGGAGGGCTGTACCCTATGGGAGTTGTGAGACAGTGAGACATCCAGGCAACACTCCTGAGAGGGAGAGAGGCAGGATGAGGAGGTTGAGCTGTGGGAGTGAAACAGAGAAGACTGATGATGGTGCTGTTGGCGGTGGTGCAGGGATCCTTCAGGTTCTTCTGAGGTTGGGAGTGCAACACCCCTTGTCTGGATACCTGATGACCCTGAGGAGAGAAACAGAAAATGAATGGTCTAAATGAATCTTAAAAATGCTAAGTAGCAACAGGACAGTTGACACGTCAGCACTCAGGAAAGAGTGATACTATGCTTATGCATGTCTTCTCTTGTTCCTTTAGGTCCTTTTCTATTCGCATACATGCTTCTAATCACACTTCATTCCTTTTTGATTTTTGTTAATCCAAGAGTAGCAGAAAAACTCTGCTAAAATGCAGAAAAACTGCTGAAATCAGTACAACTTTTGGTCTCTTTGGTCATATTTCTTCTATAAGAAAACAAAAACAAGTACATAAAAAAAAAACCTGCAGCACCTCTAAATCATCCCCTAGATGTATTCCAACACTTCCAACAATATTCTTTACATGAAGAAAAAAAAACTATGTTTAAAGGACACTGTGCACTAACAACAAAACTTCAACCAGCCTTGAAGCATGGGGGAGGAGGTATCATAGTCTGGGACTGCTTTGCAATCCTTTAAAGGACAATGAATTAAAAATGAGTGAATTTTACGAGACAATGTCAGGGAAGCAGCCCATGCCCTTGAACCTTAGAAGACACTCTGGGTGATGAAACAAGACAAATGACCCAAATCCCATAATTAATAGCAGAATGGCTGAAAAATAAGAAAATACGGGTTTTGGAATGGTATGGAAATAGAAAGTGAGAGGCTAAAGAAACTGTGCTGTGCTATTTTTCCCCTCATTAATCTTGATCTTCTGCATCTTCTTAGAATACTTCCTTCCCTGGTCTGACCTTCAGAAACCATATTTCTAAGTTGTTTTTATTTTTTTCATTTCAGACAGGCCCTAATGTTTTAAAACAGTCTACACCATCAAACTTTACACAGTTTCATTTAATGCATTTAATATGTCTTTTTACTTGAGAAAAAGAAGCATTATTCTTACTCCTAACTCAAAATCCTTTAATTTTTTGGTGACCCATACAAATGGTTTATTTTGACTGAAATATGACTTTCAAAAGAAATGCCAAAATAATAATATAACAATTCATACACTTAAGTGGATAGAAGTTGCTGGCAACTGTACAAGTCTGAATGAATCATTAGACACATTGTGTATGCATTTAGATTAAACCCTCTTTACTTCATGGTAGGGTTTTTTAAATAAGGACATTTAACATAAAATGTGTGCCAAATCAAACATGCAGATCCATCTGCTGTGGTGACCACAATAAGGAAATAAGGAAGCACCTGAAAGCATAACCTCCTACTCCTTTACTAGAGACAGTACTGAACTGACACACAGCAGACCGCATATCACCCTGTAATATAAGGTCAGAGTGCAATGATCAGTTAATTAGCCAATCACTGAACCATATTTTTAACAGTCCAATGTGCTGTGACACTCTTTGAATCTGCCCATCTCAACGGAAACCTCTTTCACATCTATTCACACATGTCCTTTTCCAAAACATCCCTTACACTCTTTTTGCTACACGTCACCATCTCTACACCCACTACCCTGTCATTGTATATTTGTCAACTTCTGTCATTCCCCACTTGTGTTGTGTGGCAACCCAGTCCCCACCCTTGGCCTCCCCTACCTTCACAGTTCTGTCTGTGACCGCTGGGTGACCCCATCTCCTGAGCTCTAATCCAGGATTACCCTGGCTTGGTTTGAACTGCATCATGCTGCCTCAACAAGGACCTTTCGGCTTCCCATATTACTCATAGACACACGCATAAACATTAGGTAATACTCACATACAGTCAGCCTACCAGTGCTCATACACACGTTACAGCTCGTTAAGAGCCTCACAGATGAAGCGAGATATCTACCACGGCACTGTGTCTTACATCAGCAACATTAAACCAGCCCAGGTGCTGGGTGTACTGATGGATAGGACTAGGCCCCACATTCTGAGCTTTTGAGGGAAAAGACTACTAAGTATAGCACGTTAACAAAATACTCCACCCTTCTAGCAAGATGAGCCCTGGCAGAAATGCTATATCTATAACTGTGGCTAACCACACACACAAAGGAGCTAGTTTAAGCAATTATGTATGCTTTTTTTGCCATGCTGGTAACCACTACTAAGAGCTACCAAATGTTAGAGCGTATGCACACAAGATGTCATTGTGTCTTTAAAGTGGGCTTGTTCACTAAAATAAATGACCCATCCAGCTTAGTATTTTTTTTCTTCCTAACACTGGAGAATTGTTAATTTTCCAGTGTTGCTGTGAGGTATGTATTTGAGACCCCACTTGCTGTGCCATATGGCAATAGCTGCCCACATAAAGGAGTTAGTGCCGGATCTAAATGATTGGACACTGTGCCAGTTTTGCCAGAGCTGTCCAAAACTATAAAGCCCATCAAACAGCAGCCAATCACATTTAGACACAGAATACAAATGCATCAGAACTATTTTAGGAAACGTGATTTTGGTGGAAAATTAACTCCTGCAACCTTTAACAATGTCACATTTAATTTGGGTCAAATGATTTTCTGTACAGAAAAGTTATCAAAGACACAAGCTTGAAAAGCTACACAGATCATAAAGGATTTAATGGATGAAATATCCAAGAGGAGGTGAAGGCAAACTGCTCCCTGCTGCTTTAAAATATTACGTTTTTAATAACCTATGCTACAAACATGCCAAGATTATTCAAGCAAGGTATTAAGCAATTATGTTTTCCTGCCACTTTGCATTTACTTTTTTTTTTTTTGAAGCTCTGCCATAAAATTAATTTTACTATGGGGTACACTAGGAGCACATTTAATTGGAATGCAGTCCAATACACCATCACCACCTATGATCTACATAAAGAAAAAAAAAGCAAAATAAACCACCACCAGAAATTCTCCTTTACTATAAATGTCAACTAAAGCTGACAATTGTTTAGTTTTTTGTTTTTTTTTAAATTATTCCTAACCCAAACAACAGAGATTCCAAAAGTGCCTTACCCAACTCTCTCCTCTCTGCTGATGTTGAGTGTTCCTTCCTCATTGGCCGGTCCATGTGAGAGAAGCTGGAAGTCTCTGTAACTACATCAGTCTTTCTGCTCCTGCCTCCTTTCAGTGAAGTGCGGGTGATTGCTGAAGCAAACAGATTTGTACGCTTTGGAGAATCGTGGGTTTCTACATCCTCTGTGGGAGTGAGAGGCTCCTCATCCTCACTGTCCGAGCAGCCCGCTGGGTCTTCTGCCCGTCCGTCTGAGAAGGAACCCTGGCCAGGAGCCAATTGACTCCGTGACAGCTTTGAGTAGTCTGCTTCAGAGTTGCCTATCCTGAACCAGGACTCAGCTGAGTGGCCCTTTGAGCTGTTGCCCAATGCAAGCCTTGAAGGTCCTAGACAGGACATGGAGCTCTCTTTGCGCTTGTACCTTTCAGCAGATGAGGATGAGGAAGAAGAGGGGGAGTTAGCAGAGGTAGTGGCAGCTAGCTTGCTGGCACTGGTGCTGGAGGTGTCTCGTCCAAAGCGGCATCGCTGTAAAGCCTCTGCCATTCCCAAACCACTAACTCGCTCTCCTTTCCCAGATGTTCCACTGTCTGAAATCCCTGCACTAGCTCGGCTCCCTGATCCACCTCTTGCTGCTTCCTCCCTGTCATCCTCAGCACAGCGTTCTCTGTGTTTGTGTCTGTGTTTATGTTTGTGGTGCCAGTTGAAGGAGAGCTCAGAGGACATGGGTGGGTATAGGACAGGAGGCCGTCCTGCTCCCAGGTACTCCTGCCTTAGCAGCTTGTGTTTTTTCTTGTGAAACTTTGAGTGGTTCAGCAGGAGATGTGAAGGGTGGTGGTGATGTAAGAAAGATGTGGGGGGAGGTGGGAAAGACGGTGAGTGGTGAGTGTGATGTGATGGGGCTGTATGGGGTGACTGGTGGTGTGGGTGGGGATACAGCGCACTTGCTGGAGGATAACCTCTGTAATAGCCCAACCCCAGAGGTCCTGATGAGTAAGGAACATAGGAGGGGTGGTAGAAGCCTCCACTTGAAAGGGGGAATCCAAGTCCAGGTACAAATGGAACCTCAGACATAGACTCCCTCAGTTTGGGAGGCCGTCCACGTTTCTTCTTCATATCCGGTTTACGAACATAGTGCAACGGGTCACAGGAGTATGGTGGATGAGAGTAGAAGCTGCCAAAGTTAACCCTGAAGATTGTAGGCAGGAGGTCTCTGTGAACATAATGATGCGGAGGAGGGCCACCTGTGCCTCCTATGGCGCCAGCAGCCCTGCCACCCACCCCTGGCACTCTACTTGATCCCGCTGCTATCCCTATTCCGCTTCCGAGCCGGTGCCCTGTGGTGCGGTGAGTTATGCGTATTTCACTTAGTCGCACAACAATCTCGTCCAGCTCAGCGAGGAAGTCTGGGTCGAGCCGTCGGGAGCGTAGCTGTAAGTACTTCTTCTTGCGTTTCCTCTTCTGCCTCTTTAGCTTGTCATAGCCGGGGCAGCCATGGCTTCGGCGTTTGCATTTGTGCTTATGTTTCTCCTTGTGTCCCACTAATGTTGTGGCGGGAGCTGCTGGGTGAGGTCTTCGGGGATCAGGCGATGACCTTGTCCCATGGGGTGATGGAGACGGTGAAGGATGTTCCATAAGTACATTGCTGTGTCGACGCCTGCCCCTTGAGTTAATGCCCATCCCTGGACCCATAGCTGAACCCATGACCCCTGGCATTAATAATCCACCGCCCATCCCAGGTGGGATGCCAATTGCACCCAAACCACCTGCTCCTCCAGCTTTCTCACCACGGTCAGAGGTGCTGTTATTGTCTGTCCCTATACCACTGTCACTGGGCACCGTCTCCTCGCTGTGTGACTCACTGACTGGTGATGGCGTGGCTTCTTTTAGCTCACTCAGAGGGGCAGGGGAGGTGGGATGGAGTGGCCTGGGAGGGGAAAGCTTATGATAATGGTAGTGCTGCCTATAATGGTGATGGTGGTGATGATATCCACGGCAAGATGACTTTTTCTGGGAGGCTATTGGGACACCAGACGATGACATCGAGCCCATGATTGGGTTGCGAGGATTAGGAGCTGAAAAGGTTGGAGGAGGAAGCGAAAACGTGTTATGGCTATGATGAGAGTTGGAATAGTGAGAGTGACCTGCGAAGTGCACTGAGCCTGGCTCCACAAAGCTACCATCGCTGATGGGACTGTGGCCTCCACTTAACTGTGAGAGGGAGGGTGAGGAAAAAACCTCTGAGGAGAGCTGGTGCTGCTGATGGGACTGTGACTGATGGGGATGAAGAGGGGAAGTGGTGTTTGGAGATATAAAGGTTTCTGAAGGTGACATTGTAGCTGAGACATTAGTTGCTGCTTTTGGTTTACGGCCTCTCCTTTTACCCATGTATATTGTGCCCTTTTTACTGACATTAATTTGAGGCCCTAGTTTTCCTCCAAAAGAAGCAGCTAGGGATGACAATGACTGCGTTGCAGCTTCTGCTGTTGCAGCCATGCTACTAGTGGTGCCTTTAGGGGTGTCTTCTGACCTTGGGCCTAAAAGGATTTGACTGAGAATACGCTTCCGCTTAACGCTTTTCATCTTATTGATCTTGCCAATAATAGTTTTCATGATAAGCTGCCCGTTTCCTTTGTTGCGGAATCTTTCCCCTGCTTCTGGAGCCAACGTGGGAGGCTGACCCTCCTGCGGTAAAGTAGGAGGAAGGCGCTTGGGGCGCCCACGTTTCCTAGGCATAGGTTTAGGAGGGTTTAAGTCTACCTCTGGGTGAAGAACAGGTGGGTCCTGTTCTTCTTTGGACTTCAACAAAGATGAAAAGACCTTAGAGGGTTGTAGCTTGTTAGGGGGATTCCCACGGGCCGGTGCATCAAGCCTTGGCATTTTAGACTTTGGCCTTCCTCTTTTTTTAGGCTGGGGTGGGAAGAGCTGTGACACTGAATTTTGTGACACAGGATTTGGTTTGACCTTATTTGGATTCGGGGGCCTGCCTACGGGTCTTTTAACTGGTGGCGTTGGAGTTTCCAGGCTTGAAGATAAAGGCATGGTGGTTTTGTTCTCAGTGAAGAGACTGTCCGGGCTTCTCTGACTTTGGGCCTTTAGCATAACACGTGTCCAGCGGGGTTTTCTTCCCCTGCGCTTTTTAAGGGGTTTGCTGTCCTGCTCTGCTGGAGAGTCTAGGGATGAATCAGGAGAGTCATCTCTGAGAGGCGTCTGTGGGCTTTCTTCATCATCATCATCGTCATCATCATCATCATCATCATCGTCATCATCTGGCTCCAGTGGTGAAGGTGTCCTTTGTCTAATAGACTCAGGGGGACTGCTAGTCCAACTGGGTCGGTTACTATCCTGGTTGGGACTACGTTTACTTGGACTAGAACTTTTTCCCCTCTCAACTCGTACTGACTGGTTGCTTCCCCCTTTCTCTTTCCCTTCTGGCCTTCCAGTTGCTGCTGAAGGGGGGCACTTAGATAAGTCTCTGGGGATGTCCCTGTCTTGCTCTCGCTCACCTGCACTGCTTTCCTCTGCGAGGGCAGGAGACTCTCGTGCATGGTGTCCTTGTGAGGGAACAGGGGAGCCCAGGTGACTCACTGCACTCACCGTCCTCTGCTCCACCGATGATGATGAAGATGATGAAATTGGACACAATGAAGGTGACGTGGTATGGGGTAAGGAGTGAGCAGGGTGTAACGGTTGCTTAGAAATGCTACTGTTGCTGCTGTCACTGTTGCTTTCATTTGACAGGACTGTCAGGCGGTTATTGCCATAGGTGAATGCTGGGCTGTTGCTGCGACTACTGCTGTTGGTGCTGCTCATGCTGATACTGTTGTTTCCATTGCTGCTAGCAGCTTTCCCAGTCCCATCCAAGTCCTCGTTCCTCAGCGGCGTCAGGGTGGTTGAATTTTCTAAAATACTGTCTTTGCTTCTAGACCCATATGGCCGACCAGGTGGTCTTGACACAGGAGGTGGAGGAGAAAGGTGAACCATTCTTGAATATGTGTTCCTATTGGCCAAAGCTCTGTCTCGTTGCTTGGCTGTAGGGGCCATAAAGCCTGAGCTCGGAAGAGCAGGGCTGGGATCAATCTTTGCAGGTTTGGCTGGCTTAGGGGTCTTGGATGGTGGACAAGTTGCTATTAGCTGAGCTAATTTTTCAGTGACGGTTGGCGCTCCCCAACTCTGAAGACCTTTGTCCTTATCTCTTTGACTGTCTGTGCTGTAGGTACATTGAGGAGGCTTAACACCTTCAAGGCTGGGTTCTTTCGTTAAAGATAATGGCGGAGATGGTGAAGATGTCCGGGGGTTGGGTTGCGGAGCTGGCGCTTTCTTCCCAGAGGAATGCGTTTTGCTGTCTGGTGGAGGGCGGTGAAGGTTAAGTGGTCTCTCAGATGTGGTGGTAGCTGCTTTTGTGTCTGACTTTGAATCAGACTTGCAATCCATCTTTGGTGGACCCTGGAAGGGTGTTAGGGAGAAAAGGCAAGGGATTAATGAGAATAATAGAGATGAATAATTATTATGGTAAAGAAATAACAAACACACCACCCAAATTTCTAAATTATATATATATAATTTTAAATGTGGTAAACAAGCAGCAGGGGCGCAAACTAGGACTGCTTGATTTGCAATTTGAAGAAGGTAATGTACAATATTAAAGTTAAATATTATCTTTCAGATATATACAGCACCGGGTACATTATAATTAAGATATAAGCAATCTTGCACAACATTAAGCAATATTTTAAAATAAAGCGTAAAACAGAAAGTGACACACATCATGACAACACACATGGGAAGTATCAGCAGCAACTGAATGTTAAACATTCATTGGTAAGATCTTTACTCCAACGGTGCTTCACAGGCATGGCCAGAGGGGGAAGTTACCCTCAGCTCAATAACACTTATTAGGGTCAGACTGAGGACAGAGAGGGAGAGTGAGAGAAAGGGGTCATGCGGGGATGGGGGTGGAGAGTACATAGCCAGGCAGAGGACAGACGACACAGACGGAGGGTGATTGAAGGGGCCAGTGAGTGATGAATAGAGGCAAGCCAACTGAGAACACAATGAAAACTAAAGTAAAATTTATGCTCTGCTCTTTACTAGCGTAATAACACTGTGATTACTAGAGTAGCTTTGCTGTAGACCAGTGGCTGACTAATAACATTTTAAGGAAGTAAGGTGAATGAAAATAATTATACTAGTTGTCGTCACTGAATGTTTAATTTTGTTCAAAGTGGAAAATCACTGCTGAACCAAAATAAATAAAATCCACAGCATCTAGCCTCCATACCTTTTTTGCCGGCGCGTTCCCATTCATTTGGGAGGGTGTCAGGGTGGAAGTGCTAGCAGGAGGAGGAGCTAGAGGAGGTGGTGTGGGAGCTTTAGCAGTTGGGGCTGTTGAAGATGATGAGATGGGTGGTCTGTTTACACTGGGACTCTTTTCCCTCTCTTTTTCTCTGCCCTGTGAAGGACTCTGGCTCTGAGTGCCCGCCCCGTCACCCGTGGCGCCTGCACGGTTTCCACGGGCATTACCTCCTCCACGACCCGTATGCCTCACAGTGGCTCTGAAAGCCGGTCGGCACACATAGTTCTCCAGGATCTTAGGAGGCTTCTTCATGCGTTTCGCCTGGAGGCCAATCTTCAGTTTGACATTGCCCTCGGACAGGCTGCTCTCTTTGATGGAGAAATGGGACTGGTCACCACCGGCACCTCCTGGCCCACCTGTGCCTCCTGCACCAGCAGATGCGGTGGGGGTTCCCTCCTTCTCTCTGTCCCTCTTTTTTTCCTCCTCTTCTTCTTTCTTCCCACCCGCTCCCTCCTTCTCTCGCTCCCCTGTGGGAGCACCGGACAGGAGAGGGGGTGGAGTTGCAGTCCTCCCTTGAATCTTCTGATCCATTAGATTGTTTGGGGGGGTACAAGTTTATGGAGTTTAAGGAGTGGTTAATGTGGATACCAGGTAGAGTTTTTGTCTAGGGATGGGATAAGGGTGAAGGGGGGAAAGGGGGAGGGGGATAACGGTGAGGGTGAAGCTCTCCTTGCTTTGGGGGCTTCTCTCCCTTCCTCGGCTGTCCAGCCCTATTTCTCCGTCCTTCAACTGCAGGACCAGGGACAGGTAGAGGGGAGAGAAAGAAGAAAAGGGAGGGTAGAGAAGATAAAAATAAATTCCACATTAGTCACTGAAATAGAAAAACAGAAACACTGACAGTTTTAAACAGTCTTAAAATGAACGCTGGTGAAAGGCAGACAGAGAGCAACAATTTTATTATCTGTTTGGTTAGAGTGTCCTTCATCTCATCTCTGACACTTTTTATGGTGCGCTCATCCTCATAGATTATAACAATCTGTGACCTATTTACACAGCAAAGTCCCCTCTACCTCACCTCAGAAATGTAACCTTAGGAACAAGGACTTTGAATTGTCCACCTGCGATTTCCAAAGCAGATTTACTTTAGAGCAGTGGCTTCCAAACTGGGTGCCTAGAGACAGGTCCAGGTGTGGTTAGGGATTTTTTTTTTGTAAAGAAAAAAAATTATTATTGCAGGATCATAGAAAGTGGTGAACGACAATTTTCAGTTTACTATGCCAGCGCACATCAAAAGGCCTTGACTGATGCTAAAGACAACAGCATTTGTCAGAAACGCCTGTGAAAGCCACCCGTCATATGGCTTTAACTAGACCAGGGATAGCAACAAGTCAACATAATGCCAAGCAAGCTCTAACCCAGAGATGGCAAGAACGCATCTATGACATGCAAGTGTCTGTCACGGGCATGGATATAAATTAGAAGCCAGTGGAGTTTAGTCCAAAAGTAATAACATTGTAAAAATCAGGCCCAATAGTTCATTTGTCTGACAATACAATGAAAATAGTCACTCGTGCCATTCCAGATGGCATTAGAGGCTATTTTCTCCCTTGAAATTTTGTTTGGCTTGCTCTTTGGTGTTCCTTGGAGTCAGTAGTTGATCCCACAGCACTGCCACATCCTTCCAAGTGTTACGGAGTAAGATGCAGAATGAGCAATCCCTTAAGTGTTCTCATTAGCTGCAGTGAAAACGGGTGCCTGTGATAGTGGCAGCTCACAGCTCACACGCTAGCAGCAGAGAGCAGCATGCTTCTTAATTGTCCTCTTTGGGAGGACAGCCCAATTCAATGAAGTTGTCTACAGCTCCCCGCGGCCTCTGAGTGATTTAATGCGGATTTGCCCCCAAGCAGGTGCTTTCTCTGGGTGAAGTCATTTGGAGGCAATTCAGAACTGTGACCTCAGCACACTAGGTCTCTGGGACTAGACGAGAGGATCCAGCCGCCTTTTCCAGCCTGAGTGATCAAGCGTCAACATGCCGGCGGTTTTTCTGCATCCTACATTAGTGGAGAGCACTAAAGGAGGTACTTAATGGAGCCTCGGGAAAGTCATACAAGTCATCACATCAGTAAGGCATCACGGTAAGATGAGGGGGGGAAAGGAAAACGAAATCTTCCTTGCAATAGTCTTACACTATGTTTGTTTTGGATTATGACAGTGGAAAACAGTAGTAGAGATTTTTTTAAACCACACAGTAAACACTGCAGAATTTTTGGATTCTTGCCTGCGGTTCCCCACATGGTTCTTTCAGTGTTTACTTCAATTACTCACTCCATTTTGCCTCAAAACTGCACACTCCCCCTCGCTACACATACCACACTGAAAATCACACCTCCCACTTTTCTTTAACACTCCATCAATCTTTGTGTTCTTTCCCCCGGTTTTCTTTAAGCTTTTCCATCCTCTTCCTCCTCGATTTCGCAAACTTGGAAAGCACTGAGAACAGCACACAAACTAAAGTCACTGTGTTCCCACTTTAATCAAAAACACATTTCACCCATCACCCACCCCACCAACTCCTTTTCCCTGTGTCCTTTTTACACACAGTGACAAATGTTCTCCTCTTTCTTTTATGCTCACGGTGATGGGAGCTGCTTCCGTCGCATAACAGCAGCAATGCCAAAAATAAGCCACTTTAGTAACCAACTCTGTGGACAGCTAGTGACACAAGTCGGCAGAAAAGCCTCCCAGAGAGTCAAAACATTCCCCTCACCTCTAACAAGCTAAGTCAGGTCATTTACTGGCATTCGCTCCCCTGCTGATAATCTGACACCAGGCCACATCGCTTTCTAATTTCTCATTGATCAGCCTTAACACTCAAGTGTATCATTTTCATGTCTAGCGCTGAGGTACTTTTTGTATATGTGAAGCAGTTAAACTGCACTACAGTCATTTCATTGCCATAGTCATACTGCAAAACAACTAAATAGCAACACTTGTGGTTTTGAAGGCTGATATTAGTCACGCCTGTCTGTCCTTTGCTTTTGTTTTCTGAGAAGACCAGTATGCAATGCTATGAACGCAAACAAATGCCAAAAGAAAAACGACAAGATTCAACAATCAATTTCACTCCAACAACCTAAGAAATAGCAGAGCAGGGAGGAACGTAGTAAACAACTCCCGCTCCCCCTCTCTCATTTCTTCCCCCCTTTACTCCCTCCCTCCTTTCACTCCCTCCTCACTTTTGCACACGTTGTTCATAACTGCTTATTTCCCTTTGGCCATAGCAATAGTATCCCACCCACCCACCAACCAACCCACCCCCCTGCATCATTCACATGAGGGCTGGCGTCTACCCTGAGAGCTCCCTGTCATTTCCAGAGCTCCACTGGTATTACTACAGGGCCGTGCTCAGAGGAGGGGGTGGAAGCAGGCAAATTCCTCTACTACTACAACCACCAGCACCACCACTGCCGCCGCTGCTTTGTATCATCCAGCAGCGGAAGTGCTATAGAATTGTAACAGACCGTTGCTTTAAAAAAGAAAGAAGCGGGGACAATGATTAAACTCCCTGTTAACTCGCTGCGACAAAGCGGAACAGAGAGGCAGGTGTCAGTCACACCTGCACCGTGCAAACATCTCCCCCAGCAGCCCAGGGAAGTTCAACCAGAGGACTTCCAGTACAGCGCAAAAACATACGTGCACTTTAATTTAGAACAAGAAAAAACATGGCTAACCAGAGCATGAGTGAGCAAACCAAATAACGTTATCTGCTTTCGGTTTCCTGTGCAGTCAACACAGCCCCTCAAGGGACCAACTCATGAGTCTGCGAACCGATCAGCCCTAATTTCCCCCGCAACTGCCCTTATCTAGTCATACTCGTAATTACTGTGTTAATACAAAAAAAACCGAGTATCTACATGCGGTTCTGCAAGCATGCTTTTGGGGTGGGAAGACGTCTACTCCTGCGTAAACAACACCTATCAATGTGCATCATTTCCACTCACCTCTGAAATAGTCCAGAAACGGTGTTCACATTATTTGGCTGTGTCCTGTCTTCTTGTGCATCAACGTGGTGGCCACATTTCCCCCCCTTTTATTAAAATAATCTTCCAACAGCTGAAAAGCCAGAATGAAAATAAAAAAACATGATCAGAACAATTTAAAAAGGGCTACAGTATGATATATATATATATATATATATATATATATATATATATATATATATATATATATATATATATATATATATATATATATCAACGCTGTTGTAGGAGTATTACAAACAACCTCAAACGGAAACCACTGCACACAGCTCCTGACCACTCACTAAAATTGATCGTTAACCTTGCCAAGCTCCAAGACACAAAGTTGCTGAGTGCCAACATGCAAAGCACCCCCACTCGCTCCCCCTTAACAATTTTATTTCCACAACACTTAGCACTAACAGCCGGAGCGGTAAAGTAATAGATCGCCACTTGGAGCTTAATATAACCCCATGCATCACGAAAGTGTTGTTTATTTTGTAAAGAGCCAGCCCGTAAAATCAGTCCAATAATAGACACGGGACTACAGTCTGTATCAATGGCATTGGCAGCAGCTAACTAGCCATCTATCAGCAGCCTGTTTGAGAGCTATTTAAGCAAATTTCACTTAACTTAGACGCCGTGTAGGCAGCAAATGAATAACAAACGCCCACAGCTTTCATACAATTTGTGTAAACCGAGTGAAAGTGACACAACCCGGGACAAGTGATGTACATAATCTTGCATCTCCGTCACATTCTCGCAGGCACTCGTGTTACTACATCTCAGCTACGACGGCTAGCGATGCACTAGCAAGTGAGCTAAACCAGAAAAAAAAATTCCCAACGTTACCTCAAAGACAAACGCGCAATTAAATCTGCTTAAAAACGCGAGTAAAACAAAAACAGGGACTTATATTCCGGCGGTATAAAATAACAGATGCAGGGCTGTGTGGGTTATTTAAAAAAAAAAAACACTAACTGTCAACAAAATGGCGGCTGCGTTGAATCAACAGAGACCCGAAATGGATCTCCCTCTTATTTCTTCTTCCTCGGTGCCTAAATCCTTTTTTCGTCACGGCGACTGGTATCCGTAATATCTCCCGAGATGCTCCGAAATCCACTCCGACACACCGTTAGCTGGGCCTGGATGTGTCAGCGCGGGCCTCTCTCGTCAATCGGGCCTCCATGTCTGCTCAGCCCGTATCGCTACTGTGTCAGTACAACACGGGCATTCTCGGTCGCTGAGAGGAGGGAGGGAGGGAAGGAGGACGGACCGAGGAGGGCGGAGGGGAGAGGAGCGGAGAGGAGGTGAGGAGAGCAAATGTCGGTTGTACGCGGTTCCTGCGGTCCCCAGTCATTGACAAAAATGACTGTGTTTCATTATTTCGCTATTTTCGGTTGCACTAGGGCGAGGGTGTGTTTGGCGGCGCGCAACAGTCAACTGTCAAATCCCGGTTTCGTGCCTCCTTTCAAGGGGTCAAGCCTATAAATAAACCATCCTGCCCTCTGTTGTCATGTTCGACTCTGATGGATTGGGCGACTAATCGATCACCCTCTGGCGTTTTTTTTAATCCTTTCCTTTTTTATTGCTTGTTTGTTTTTTCTGGATGATAATAAAAAGCTGATTAAGTGATTTAAAACTGTCAAGAAAAATTCTTCTTTTATTTGCTTCTGTCTCACCTGATCTCTAGCATCTGCTTCTGTCACACTTCTCTGAGGTTTTCCTCTTTTCTTCCTGCCTGGCAGCTCCGCATCCCTCCTCTACACACGTCCAAACTATAACTAATATCCTCATTTATAATTTTGTCCATCCTGGCAGCTCCTAACAAAAATATAGCATATTCAGCTCTGCCACTTCCTGACTTTTTGTCAGTGCAACTGTCTCCAAAGCGTACATCTTACTAGGTCTTGTAAACCTTCCCCTTCACTCTTGCCACAAATCATCCCTGACGCCTGTCTCCACCCAGTCATCCCTGCCTGCCCTCTCTTCTTCCCCTCTCTCCAGCGCTGTCCTTTGTTTTGAATGATTAACCTCAGTCATTTAATGGCATCTACCCTAACTACTACCCCTGCTCCTTGCAGCTTCACTGTTACACCTCCCTCTTATTCACACACACGTATTCTGTTTTACTTCTACTTTCTTTCATTCGCTCTCTCTCCAGAACATACCTCCACCTCTCCAGGCTCTCTTCCACCTGCTCCCTACGGATCACAGTGTAGATATATATGGACAGCAGCTGTACTGGTTAGGGATTAATACATTCAATGTTGCATCTCTAATGAATACACAGCTAAGCACTGTTTGTGCTGCGCTTTTAAAACCACTGCAGCTGGGCTCCCACTTGTAAGGACAGTAGCCACTGTACTAAATCATAGTTATTTATATGCTTACTGACCACTTTATAAGGTGCATCTGTCCACCTGCTCATTAACCAAAAAGGTCAGCCAATAACACAGCTCAGTGCATAGGCATGTGGACTTGATCAAGATGGCCTGCAAGAGTTCAAACCAAGTATCGGAATGTGGGAGAAAGGTGATTTAAGTGGCTTTGATTATGGTGTGGTTGTTAGTTCATGACAGGATAGTCTGAATGTTTCAGAAACTGCTGATCTACTGGGATTTTCACACACTAACATCTCTAGGGTTTACAGAGAATTGTCTGAAGAGGAGAAAATATCAAGTGAGCATAAATGTCTAGTTGATCTCAGAGGAAAATGGACAGACTGGTTTAAGCAGATAGAAAAACAACAGAAGACTCAAATTACCACTCGTTACAGAGGTATGCAGAAGAGCATCTCTGAACATGTTGAGCCCTGAATGGAGTACAGCAGCAGAAGACCACGCCTGTCAGCTAAGAACAGGATACTAATACGATTCACATCAAAGGCTCAGCAAACCTGGACAACAGAAGACTGGAAAAATGTTGCCTGGTCTGAGGAGTCCAATTTCCAACATTAGAGATACTACGGCCTCTCTGCGTGAAATTTCATGTTCTCCTCGTGCCTACATGGGTTACCTGGGAATTCCAGCTTGCTCCCATAGTCCAAACACAGGCATGTTCAGTTAACTGATCGCTGCTGAACGATATAAAGCAGGGAAAATGCAGCTTAGATAACATTTGGGGTCTGAAACAAGTGAATGCTCATAATTTTTGCTTAATAAATGAGTCATATTAATTCATAAAAGGTGTGACAATTCCTCTGCTGTCATACACTAATAGATTGATATCTTAGACGAGCAGTTTGACTATATAATGTGACTATTTTCTGAAGAAGAGCTATGTGGAGGTTTTTTGTTTGTTTTTGGTATGAATTCCTGTTAAAGCATACAGAGGTTTCAAATGGACAAAAAATGTCATCGAGCAGTTACTGACCACAAAATGCAAAAGAGACAAATAGAACTGGCAGATATGCACATAATTATATCTTAATCCAGTGTTTTTGAGCTGTGGGGAAGGCCCCAGTGTTGCTGTGCACATAACCAGTTGAAAATGTGAACTGAAACCAAGATAAATGAATCTTCTTTTTCTTCTTTTTTAAGGGAAAATAAAGGAAGCGTATCTCGCTGATGCCATTACGCTGCCCTTAAATAAAATTGAACATGGACCTTTTTTATTATTACGTTTTTATAAAAACTGTGGGCTCTGTAGAATGAACAGTTTTTGGCTTAGAAAGTTTGGGAAACACTATGTTTTTCTAAGTGACTGGTTAATATCTGCTTCTAAATCTGAGATATGTTAGAGAGAAAAGACAGAGGACAGTAAAGATCACTGGGCTGGGCTTTAATAACGCTGTACACAGGTAAAAGGTCAACAATATACTGCATTAAGAAACTCTCTTACCAAGAAAATAATGCATAATTCTGTGAGTTCCTCTTTGACAGCCACAGATAGCTCAGTGGGGATTAGTTCATGACATCAAAATCAGTCATTCGGAAAACCACCTAAGAGTGCGTAACAAGGAGGACACATCACCTCTGAATTTTGTCAGCAAACTCTCAGATGTAGCATAAAATGGTAACTATGCTGGAGTAGAAGTTCCTTAAGCAGAGATGCGTGAACCAAGTGAAAGTTAAAGCTGCAAATTACGACTCTCTCTGACACATCTGTTTTATTTAAAAGCAGCTGATGTGGGGAGCAAAATTTCCGACGTGGGAGGTGTGACTCCTGAAAACAGTAAAATGAAGTAGAGTTCTCGTCCCGTTTCTCAGATCGCCTGCCTCTCCTGTTGCTCTGTCCTGAGGGAGCGTTCTTCTGCGGGTTCCGATGTGGGCGGGAGGCTGTTGTCGACACCATCGAGGCTTTTGCGGCACACGGGGCAAGTGTCGTGCTTTGAGAGTAGAAAAACTCTTGTTAATCAGCAGAAACTATGTGACACAACACTCTTTATAGCATGCTACAACCTGGGAAATCTTTTATTTTTATTACCAGACCTTTAAACCCCTCAAACCCACTGACCGCAGCCTTACCAGCTCCAGCCACGGCACTATACATTCACTGTGGAAGTAATGAAGGCAGGGAAGCTTCCTTACAGTTTCCCCTAATGAATATTCTTCCCTGCAAACCGGACACTCCAGTCTGCAATCTAACAAGGAAGAAATGGAAGGAAAAAGCATGAACGAGTATGTGGAAGAAGACAAAACCAAAAAAATCCAGTTATTAGACAGGTCTGTAGACTATTGCAGTGTAACAAGGTAGTACAGACTATATACCTAATATGATTTATAACATAGTTCTCAATAGATAATATTAAGTGGTCTCTTTTTACAACAAAGATGAAAAAAGGAAAGATTAGTGGAAAGGATAATGGGCAGTATAAAGAAGATAAAAGTAGGGAGAGGAACGTAAGAGGTAGGAAAGAAATATGATGAGGGAAGGAAAGATGGAAGGAGATAAATAATACAGGAGAAGGAAAGTAAAGCTACAAGGACATAAATAAGAAAAAGTAAAATAACTGCAATGGACAGGGAGGAAGCACAGTGAGAGGAGAAAAGAAAACATAGACGACAGAATGAAAACGAGGAAATAAGAAGTAAGAGGAGCTAGATATAAATTACAGAAACACGGCAGGCGTAAAGGGAACATAGCTAAAGGAAAGGAAAGATAAAAGAGGGAGGAAAATATAGGAGAGGGAAAATACATATAGGATGATGGTGATAAGAGGAAGAGGAAAGGAAATGTAGGAATAGTGAAAGAATAAATAAATGCTACGAGGAGGCAAGGAACGTGAGAAAAACAAAAATAACAGGAAAAGACAGCATGAGGAAACCTATGAAAGGTAAAATAATTACTGGTAGGAGTATTACAAGAAAGACACAACAAAGAAATTTAAGTCTTCATCTTCCAGCTGCTCTCATCAGGGGTCACCACAGAGGATCATCTGCCTCCATTTCACCCTATCCTTAGCTCCCTCTTCTGTTACACCAACCCTCTGCATGTCCTTCACTGTGTCCATGAATCTTCTCTGCAGTCTTTTTCTTTTCCTTCCTGCATAGCAGCTCCATCTTAAGCATCCTTTGTCCAATTATATCCACTATCCTAACCTGAGATGTCCCTCTGATGTACTCATTTCTAATCTCGCCCATGCTGGTCACTCCTAACAAAAATCTAAGCATCGTCAAATCTGAGACATCCAGCTCCGCCTCCTGTATTTTTATCACTGTCTCCAAACCATATATCACAGCAGCTCTCACAACCTTACCCTTTCACTCTTACTGCTATTGTTCTGTAAATAAATCCCTGACACTTGTCCCACTTGCTTCCTTCTACTGACTTTCATTCATCTTCTCTCCAGATCATACCTCCACCTGCTCCCTGGCCTCTCTACTCTCACAGTGTCGTCTGTGAGCATCATAGTCCATAGAGACTCCTTCCTGGCCTCATCAGCCAGCCTGTTCATCACCACTGTAAACAAGAAGGGACTCAGTGGTGCTCCCTGATGTAATCCCACTCCATCTTGAATCCATCTGTCACTTCTACTGCATACCTCACTACTGTCTCATTGTCCTCATAAAAGTCCTGCATCACCCTTATGTACTTCTCTGCCACTCCTGACTTCCTCATGCAGTACCACATTTCCTCTATTGGTATCTTATCTACTCCCACGTAGACCTCCTCTGTATTTCATTCTCAAAGCAAATATCACATGTGCAGTGCCCTTCCTCAGCATGAACCCATACTGCCGCTCACTGATCAACAGCTTTCTTCTTGCCCTAACTTCAACAACTCTTTCCTGTATCTTCATAGTATGTTTCTTCAGCTTTATCACTCTGTAGTTACTACATCACCATCCCATGACTTTTTCTTTAAAAATCACTTAGCAGTACACTTCTCCACTCCTCCGGCATTCTCTCACTTTCCAAAACTGTGTTAAACAATCTGGTTAAAAAGTCTACTGCCCTCTCTCCTAGACGTCTCCATACCTTCACAGGTATGTAATCTGGACAAACCACCATTTTAATCTTCTCATTTTCTTCATTCATCAGCTCTTCAAAGTCTTAATTTCATCCTTGACTATATTCATTAGCCATTACCATTTCTATTCTTGATCACCCTAACCTGCTGCACATCCTTTCCATCTTGAGGAAAGCATGTCCTTCTCTCCTTCCTTAGTGTCCAGCTTTATATACAACTCACTGTAAGCTTTTTCCCTTTGCGTTTTCCACTTCTATTTGTTGTTGTATTCTATTTTATTCTATTGTATATAGTATTTTATTTTATTCTATTCTATTGTGTACAGTATCTTATTCGTATCTCATTCAAGTGTTTTTCTAATTTTTGCTATGTAACTTTGCACTGTCCACTTTCTGCTGTAACAAAACAAATTTCCCATGTGTGGGACTAATAAAGGTTATCTTATCTTATCTTATCTTATTCTCTCTTTGCCGTACGCCGAGTCTCCAAACTTTCACAATCTCCCTGACTATCCCACTTTTTCTTCAAATACTGCACTTTACTTCTTCATTCATTCTACCACCAAGTCTTCTAGTCTTCTTTCCTCTGTCTAGAGCAGGGATATCAAACGCCATGGGCCACATACAGCCCAGTTTGAGTTTAAGTTAACCGGACCAGTGAAACTAAATGATAAAAAAAATTCTGGTAGTTTAAAGTATAAAGTTTTGGTTAATTTAGAGAAAAAAAGTCAGACACTTCTATAGAAGATTTTAAAAAAAAAAAAAAGCTTTCTGTTTTTCCACTGTGATTTAACTGTTTATCCATTACTTAATTACTTTGGTGTAGTGTGTGGAGGTCTTTATTATTAGAAAAGGTGTAAAACTTATGAAAATACAGTTAAACATTCAAAATCACTTCTGCACGCCTTCACATTTTCAAGAGTCGTCCAGCGGGCTGGATCTCTATGGCACATTTATCTTGACCGGGCTGATTCTGGTCTCCGGGCTTCATGTTTGACACACCTGGTCTAGAGGATACACTTTCTCGGCGGGTTCCCTCAGCTGTACTTTCCCAGTCATCTGGTAACTCTTCCCTACCACCCAGGGCCTGTCTCAACTCAGCTCTGTGCAACATTCCTTCTTTCTTCAACTTAAACCATTTAATCCTCAGAACAAGGAAAGTAAAGAAGTAATTACGGAGTGAGGAAAGAGGAGGAAGGGCAGAAAATATCAAAAGTAAAAGAAATGCAGAAGGACTGTATGTGTATCTTATGCAAACTCCAATGTCATATGTCAAAATTTTTAAAAAGCTACTGAGCTGTACTGGAGAGATCATGTGATCCGGTGTACATGTGCCATACTGGAATTCCCACCTGTCTGTTCTTGAGAGATGCAAACGGTTGGCAGGGATGAGATCATCTCCTTTTCTGCTGGGGGTGGACCTGTGTTCTCCAACTGTCCTAATAACTGTGTGAGTAGGAAGAGAAATGAGTGGTACGACTACAAATAGGTGAACAGATGAATGGAGAATTGTGTGCAAATGATTTTATGCGAGTGTTTCAATAAAAGAAAACAATGAAGTAACGATGCTAGCGCAGCGCTTCATAGACACTAGCTCTGGTGTCACTGACCTCCGTGATGACAGAGTCAAGACCGCTCTGACCCCACGCATAATCTCCAGGGTTTGAGTACAACTGGAGCATGCTGGATCTGAGAAACGAACCAAAAGGGAGAGCAGAACAAAACAAGAGGGCGCGTGAGAGAGGGGGCGGTTGTCACACAACGTTAGATTAATTCAAGAGCAAGTGATGTGAAATCTAAAATTAAAACCGTTTACAGTGCAGCTGGTGCAGCGCCGGGGTTTCCGTTGTTGGCAAACAGGCCAGCCAAGAACTGCTGCACCATCCTTAAATGAGCAGAAACTGACAGCTTTAGAGTGCTTAAACCAGGCTTTACTGTATTTTCACAGTATTTAAACATCAACTGATGTATAAAGCTGTTCTCTATAGTACATATCATCCAATATACACTTAGTCTGATACTGAACTGTTTTGACTGCATGCATGTGTAAAGGGGAGGATAATGATTAAAAGCATAGACTGTATATAAAGGATGAATGTTTCTAGCTGTAAAAAGTTTTCAGAAAGTACTTTTCTGATGAGTTTATGATCTCATTTGCTATTTTCATGTCTTACTGAATACAAAGTGATGTTTTTTATCAACCCAATATGACTCAAAATTGAGGACAAAAAGCAAGGTATGCTTTAGGGCAGGGTGTCGAACTCCAGGCCTCGAGGGCCGGTGTCCCTGCAGGTTTTAGATCTCACCCTGGGTCAACACACCTGAATCAAGTGATCAGTTCATTACCAGGCCTCTGGAGAACTTCGGGACATGTTGATGGTAATCAACATGTCAAATGGTAATTTAGCCATTTAAATCAGCTGTGTTGGATCAAGGAAACATCTAAAACCTGCAGGACACCGGCCCTCGAGGCCTGGAGTTCGACACCTGTGCTTTAGGGTGTGCCTTCTGTGTGATTGGTAAGTCACTTCTCAGTGAGTGGGGAGTGTCCCGTGGGTTCTCAGTAAGATCCACCCTTTGCTCATGCTGTCCAAGGGGCTGAACAATGAAGTCAGTGTGAAAACACCAAAAACTGCAATTCCTCTAATGGCCACTTGACTCCAAAATCAAGTCAGTCCCCACAGACTCCCATATTTTAATTTCAAACTTTACAACACTGAAAAGAATGCTTACAGCCTGATAGAGAAACTGGTTTTGGCTTCTGTGGATAGTGTTGCCCTTCAAAATAGTATTTTATTAGTATGCAGCACTGAAAGTGACTAAGCTGCTGCTTTTTCACAAGAGCTCACCACAGTGGTTAGCTCTGGACGTTTGAGAGATTTGTATCTCCAGCTGTAATTGAACCACCAACCTTTCACTTGTCAAGAAAAAGTGTAAACCATTACACTATGCAGTAATTAGTGGACTATATCTGCAGCGTCGGTCGATGAGCACTTCACTCTCTCACCTAAACACGGTCACTTCTGGCTGCACAAAACTGGGATTTGATTCAAAATGCAGAGACCAAAATCACAGCGGTTATATCTGTTTCATTTGGGAGTCTGTGTTTATCACTGGAAATATCAAATCATTACTGAGGTATCCTTACATGTGAAAACTTCACAAATATAAGAAATTAAAACATTACCTGTGAATTGGAAGGTAAAGGTCAGTATATTTTCACAAATTTGAACCTGTAAAGAGGTTGTTCACCGATTTAAACAAACGTAGTTTTAAACTGGTAGTGTATGCATGATATTAAAGTTTTGGTCTTGTTATTGATCTTGGTTTTCATTTCTCTTTGGCTGTTGTTTCTGTATCGATAACACAGCACCCTTGCGGTCATGTTTCTGTATACCATGTTCACACACCCTTCAACTGCAGGCCTTTGTTCGAAGGTCCTAGACGGTGTCTCTTGCTCCGGGTTGGAAGGAGACTCTGGTTCTGTGGCCTCAGCAGGGCCCGGTGATGCTGGAAGAAGACGGCTCTGACCAGCAGATCCCTGCTCACCGTCATCGGGGTCGGACTCGGAGGAGGGTGGATGCGACAGCAGAGCAGAGCGCTCCATAAACAGCAGCTGCCATAACTTGGCGAGAGACCAGAGAAGCAATGTGTCAAACAAAGCTTTAGAGAAAGAGGAGTGCTCCTATTAAAATGCCATTTGTTAGGACGTACTTCTGAGAGCAGTGAGTTTGAATCTTCACTGGGAACAGATGCTCTGCTGGTCTGTAGGAGACTAGACAGTAAAGAAAATCTGTCAGTGGTGTTAAATGGAAAATTCATACATGCTTCACTCATTATCATTCTTTAACAAGGTATATTTAAAATGCTTTCACGTGTTCCTTTTTTTAAAAAAATCAGAGAAAGCCATACCTGGAGTCTTCTGTTACTTCCTCAATGAAGCCAGAGTCACATCTGGGGCATACGAAATCCTCAAAGACAGAAAAGCTTTTTTTATAATAAGCTCGTTTACTGTCACTGCCATTTCATTTCATAAGTACAGGCATTAATCTGCTAATCCTCAGACAAGCCTGTCTGCAAAATTTTAGAGGCTGGCTGCAGGGATTGGGCTGGAGTTGAACACAAATTTTTGGCACACAGCCGACGTCCTGGTTTTTATTCTGGAGGTGATCTGCGCAGGCCAGTCAAGTTTCCTCTCTCTTCACTGTAGTGTAGACAGTGTCAGTCTCAATACAGCCACAAAAATGGGCTTCACCATCCAGGATCAGATATAGTGTGGTCATATGTTGTGCATACTCACTGTCTCTATTGTTTAAGATACCACAGCTGCAGCATTGTGATTGACTTTTCAGTGTTTATAACTGAAAACACAACTTTAAAAGCACAATGCCAAGCAGCCACTATAAGAAAGCCGCATGCTGTTTGGCAGGAACTTTGCAGTCCAATACTGAATTAGATAGTCTGTTTGAAGTATTTTCAGACTATGTTTAAAAAAATATACCCTCTTCCTGAGTGTCAGGAGGTAGATCAGGTTGTCTACTATTCTGAAAGTTGTTGGTTTGATTTTCCTTAGTCTGAATGGCAAAGTATCCTTGGGCAAGATATTGAACCCAGATGCATTCATCGGAGTGCAAGTGTGTATGTGAATATTAGGCGTGTGAATGCATCAGCCTAGTTTGTAGTAAGAGCTCAAAATGAGCACAACAGGTTATATAAGTACAGCCCTTTATATCGATTTTAACAGATATATACAATAAAAGAAAGGATTCAGGATTTACTTTAGAATTTTGTTTGCTGGTATTGTGAACATCCAATCATTTAGACGTTGATTTAATAAATAAAGTATTACTTTAGGGACAACAGAATCCTCCTAACGTGCGTTTTCGTTCTGCGTCACCTAATACCAGTGCGTAATTACGCCACGAAAAGTGCCAGCTGCGCAACAAATGCGCCCCACTGTGCGCTCTCCGTTTTACCTCCAAGAGAAACTGACTCAAAGTAAACGAAGTTTAACCTTTCAGTCCGCCACATCAAGCTGAATGTGTGTCATTAAACAGCAACGGAGAACTATTTTATAAATCCTGGTGGTAAATGTGGCGACACCTACACGCCCCTCTGACGTCTCTTACACACAGCTGACGGGAGACAACTAGACACAAAGTGGCCAACAGTGGCGCTTCTAAATATGGCAACGTGAATCGCCACATTTTACTCCCTCACCCGCTCTAATAAGACTTCAGTACACGCTGTGTGCACACGAAAAGCCAAAGACTGGCCGCCATAGCCCCATGTGTGCTTTAAGGGTTCCAGTTATCATAGGTTTTGGAGATAATAGTTAATAATCAATCAGTTAAATCGGTTTGAAGAATCGGTTAATATTAATTCCACACCCTCCGGGGAGGAGAAATCGTGGGTGATGCTCAGGCCAGCACGTGTGGAGCAAAAACGCTCTCCAAAGCAACTCACCGGGAGTTTGGGGTTTGTTTCACATTTACAGCAGTGACAGAAAAACCAGACTTGTGGCGTATCCCCAGCCTCCGCCATCTTCACGGTGAAGCGCAGTCCCTGACGTAGCTGTGGCAGCCCATAAAAGTCTCAGACGGCTGTCAGACGGATCAGAGCGGTCCAGGAGGGTGTTGAGGTGTCCCAAAACCAAACTAAGACCTTTTTGAGAGGACACAATCTTCACACTGACGTTTTGATAAGCAAAACGCATGAAGGGTTTCTCTAGACTGGTTATGCCAATAATAAACGTGTTTAGAAAAATATGTAACTGGCGGACTCGATCTTCCTCTGGTGGCAGCCGCAAAGATCAAGTTGCAGCCACCCGAGCTTAACTTTAAGCAACAAGTTGTAAGCATGACACCAAGGATGTAGTTTCCTTTCAGCTTGTTGGGTGTCGCCAGAGACGCTTCTCTCTTAAGACAAAAAAACAACAACTTTTTTTTGGCGTAAAACAGAAGTGTCGCACTCCTTTTGATTCGTGGATCACACAATCTGAAATTCGAAAGAGAGAAATATTTCTTGTTGTGTCTTGAGCATGGACGTGAAGCAAATCTTTGAGGAATGTTTTCAGCACCTTGTTGAATTGACTTTATGGGCTCAACTGCTAGTTTAAGATGATACTGAATAGAAGCTGCTTGTGGGTTTACACCTCAGTGACCCAGAGGTTTAAAAGTGTCAGCTAGAGGCTTCAGAACAGGACTTCACTAACCAGTGGGTGACATCACATTGCCTATGTCCATCCTTTATATTATGTATATGATTAAAATTCAGTTTCTCTTTCTTTATGTTGATAACAGCTTGTCTAGATTAAATATTTTCACTTTGTAATCCAATCCAGTGGGCCAGACTGAACCCTCTGCCAGGTCGTTTCTGGCCCACAGGCTACATGTTTGAGGCCTTATTAGGGATAAATCTAATAAGGTTTGAAGGTTAATGGTTGTATGAAAGGTCAGTTACTGACAGTGAAGCCCGGAACCTGCTTAAGGTTGGATTTTCCACTATTAAAATGCAGGTGATCATCATTATCATTATCGTTCCAACAGGATGAGGGAATAACGGCAGCAGTAGACTGTGAAAGCATGACAATATATTTTAATAAAACCAGGACAGTGACACAGTCATGATATTCACAAGCAATACTGAAAGAACAGTGACAGATACCAGAACCAAACCAACACATGTTCATCATCATTACAGTATGAAAGGTTTTGGCAATACAGTAAACGGGCATTCTCGTTTGGCATAATAACAAAACAAACTGGTTAGTTTGCACTTAAGCTACAAAAAAGTAGTGCTGGCTAAAGTTGAGCAAATCAGTTACGGATCAAATGTGGCAATGGCAACATTTCTGTGTTCAGCCCCAGTCTTACACTTTTCATTTTAACTGTAAATGTGGAAAATGTCAAGGCTAGCAGAATCCAACTTGGCACACAGCTGTCATTTCAAAGTAAAAGCATCGTCCCTCTATTCACTGAAGCATCACTTTTCATATAAATTCATACAGCATCTTCTTGTTTTATTATATTTTCCATCTTTCTTTTTCTTGAATCAACACTTACAATGTGTCAATTCCTGTTTTGGTTTAATATAGGTAACTTTTCCAGTACGTCATAGGAAATTGGATAACCCCACATCTGTCTCATGCACGTGCTCTGAAATTAAGTAGGGGGTAATTATATAGACTCCACTTCCCTCCATCAAATTCTAATCACCCGTGGGGAAATGAATACCAAACTAACCACCATCAAGCTCAAAGCTCCCCTCCTCCTCCTCGTCTTATCCAACCGTCCCTGTTCGTTCTCTCTATCGAGGAGCGGTGAAGACCCCCTGGGCAGCGTTGGCAGCGGCGTTGGCAGTAGCCTGGCGTACCGCCTGATTGGACATGACTCCAGTGGCGAACTCAGCCTGGGCCTTCTGAAAGCTGGCATCGGTTTGCCTGTACAGACTGTGGATCTGGAGCGGGAAAGACAAGAGTACGCTGACACCTGATCCTTGCAGCAATTCATCATCTTATTCTGCACGCTGTAAGGGTGAAAACGATACCCACAACCTGATATTGTGGCTATTCTTCAGGCTCTTTATCTACTGAATGCTTCACGGTAGATGGACCACCTGGACTACGTGGTGAGAGGACTGTGTTTACTTAAAGCTTGGACAATTTTGTTCTCGCTCTACACCTTTGACTTTCCTACTCAAATTCAACCCACTTAATTTTTAGCTTTACAAGCATAAAGCATACAATTTATTTTGTTTGAATGGATATTCATGTGACATTTTCAACATTTCAAATAGTGACGTTGTAAGACTTTCATATTTTCCCTAGAAAGATGCACAGACACTGGCTCAGGTGAAGTGTGCTGTCCACTGACTGTTTAAAAGGCTGATTGTTGACCTGTTGTGCATCTCCTTATTTTCTGTGCTATATACTGTTACAGTGAAAGATTCTCATAGTAAACGTATCCAAAGTTTTCACATCGTGGTGTATGTGCAATTAATCCCCGTGAGCTAAAAGCTCGAACTTTAGCATGTTTGTGATGTCACAGGGAAGGGATATCCCTAAAACGGTGATCTCAGCTATTCCGGTCTAGTTGCTGCACAGAAGCCCAGCCCAGTATATGACAAATAAGGGTTATTTTGAACTGGGAGTCATGCTAAGCTTTTCTATTAAGAGTTCAAAAATGAAAGTAATGAGCTGTAGATGTCAGCTTTAAGCAACACTGAAACTCTCAGTTGTTTTCTTATGCACTACAACACAGTTTCTGCTTTCAGAAACCAAGATGCTGTGGCATTAAAACACTTTATCCTGATATAATCACATATAAAAAGATATAAATAACTCACTGCTATGCTAATACCCTGACTCAGTGTGCGGAACAATCCTGAGCTTTTGTTCCAACGACAAATCTGAACATCTGCTGATAAAAATAAGAGCCTTGATTTGAAGTTCTTTATGGGACATGAAAATATGAACAAATGTACCCTTTTCAGCATGATGACCCCCATAACGGTTTCTGCAGTAAAGAGAGCGGCATTGATCATCATGATCACACCGACACCGACGTGGGGGCTCAGAGCTGAAAGGCTCACAATCCAACCACTGAAGGACAGAGAGAGACACACAAAGATCAAATATACAAGGACGCATACTGTGAAAACAGGAGGTTTAAAACAGTATCCTCATTTGCCCCTAAAAGTGAATAGTTATTGATAAAATAATATGTAAAGCAGGTATTAAATATATACTTATTATCTCCGTGTGCATTAACAAAACAAGCACTTCCACCACCAAATTAAACACTTTTGAACAAAATAAGCCGTTTTTCAGCTCATTTGATTCATTTTTATTACAACTATAAATACATGATACAGAGAACAAGCACTGCACCCAGAATGAACAAAGTGCATGGATGAAGAACAACAAATGTAGGAATCACATTGCTCAAAGGATTTAGAAACAAATTTGTAGTTCTCTGGTTCTAGTAACAAAATCAGTTCTTTAGCAAATATGATTGGACTCTCTTTCTCTACAGTTAAAAACAAGATCCAACTCTTAACGCGTCTAAATGAGCAGGATATCTAGTATTGGTTATATATAATACTTCTTAAACTTTTGGGTTTTAATGCAATAGTTGCTTTTCTATCAGTGAAGGACACAAAGCCCCCCGGCAACTGTTAAATAACTGTGATCTTGTTGTTGATAATCAAGCAGAGACATGCAGCTGTCTAAGGCCCCAGTCACACAAACTGGAGACCAGTTGGCAACCAGCCAATTGCTGGGGAAAAGTCAGTAGCCCTCAATGTAAAAATAACACCTTTTTGAAATGAGTTGGTTTTGGGGATATGACACAACTCTTACTTTTCTTATTGTTTATGGTTTGTAGTGAATTGCGTTTTCCAAATCTGGTTTGTAGACATATCTTCTTGGCATCTTTTTCCACAAACTATGCGTGATTGCAACAGTCTGCTAGCAGTGGTGCAGCAGCCTCTTTGTGACCAGTTTCACCTACTGACTGCCAGCAACCACTCGCCAACTAGTCAGGAAATATAAATATTTCACAAGTAACTGGTGGTTGCCAGGAGGTTTTCGACTGGGCTAACACAGAGATATTTGTTTAGGAACCTTACCTGAACCCCCATCCAGGGATGCCAATGGTCATGATGATAAAGACGATCACTTGGGCAAAGAAAACGAAGAAGAAGGCAAAGAAGTTGAAAGAGCTGTCACTCCTAGAAGAGGGAACAATATAATTACTAAGGTGACTGCACAGTAACTAACAACTCAGTGTAATTTTTGCGACTGTACTGAGCAAAAACCCAAAAGGAAAACGACTCGAAACTTCTTCACCAAGACGGAGGTACACACCTGAAGGCTTTGTACATGGGTCGATACCAGCAGACAAAGGAGCAGGGAGTGAAAAGTAGGACCCACAGGATGGCGAGGCCGAGACCAACGCCAACACCACCGGACTGGTTGACGCAGAACAGGGCCAGGGAAGAGATCAGGTTGAAGACCAGTGTGCCTGTGCAGACTAGACATAGATAGGCTATGACTAAAAAGGAAAAGAACTGCAGCCTGACCGTAGGGATCAAAACCAAACCCATCCTTCTCCCTTTTGGCTCTGGCTGATGCAATATGATGCAATTTTCACTAAATCTGTTATTGTCTGCTGCCTGGTCAAGATTTCAGAGTGTGACAAACCGTTTTTAAAATAGCTCTACACTGTTCTTTGCATGTTCACACAGGAACTGCATAATGCAATCTTAATAACACCTTCACAGTTTTACAGATCAGGCGTCCTCGAAATCTGATAATTCTGCAAAAATCTAAATGATAATTTTTAAAACAGCAGTGACAAGCTGTTTTTACAGGATATACACCCTGTAACAGCTCAGTGACCCTGAACTGCATCCGCTCTTAAGAAATGGATGGCTGTATGGAGAGATGGCAGGAGAGTCTGAAGTAGATCCTGCAGGTTTCAGGGCAAGCACTTTGGTACCTTCCAGCCAAAGTCACATGCACATAAATGCCACAATGCAAGGACTCTTAGCAGCGGTTTTAATGCTGCGGCTGATTAACGTACATGCTACATTTGACTTTGATCATACCCACTTTGATTTCAAGCGGAACAAACCAAATCAGGTCAGTTCAGTTTAATTATTCTGTCAGTATAAAGAAGTTTAACTACACATTTAATCCCTGAGATATCTTAAAATGAGAAAAAGAAGAAGAATTTCAACCGTACATCTCGGTTTTTCCAGATGGCAAAGACATGCGGCTGTAGTACATTATAGAAATCTGTCAGCACAACTCAGTTGTCCAAATTCCAATCTTTGCCAGGCCAATTCTGGCCACCAGGCCTTATGTTTGATAGCTCTGCTTTAGCCATAAAAAAACTGTAGAAGTACAAAAATAGAACTTGTTTCTGTTTGTTTCCCTTCTTCTATTCAGCAACATTCACTTTCTCTCTCACTTTCAAAATCAGTGTCAGGTTTAACTTTCCTTCATGCCCTAAAGACTTGTGGACATGCAAACAACCCTGAAAACATTAAAGCCTCCTCTTACATTTTTTCCTGGCCTAATCTAAGTGACAAGGTGTGGAGAAATTCTACAGTTTCTCTGTGAAGAAATCAACGAGAACTTGTGCAAGTTTAACCAGCTGGATTGGTTGTTGTGCAGACGCTCCGTGTAAGTGTCCCAGAGTCTTCGATCTAACAGTGAAGTGCGAGTCTTTGTACAAATATTCAAGCTCTACTGCCAGACAGTGCAGGAGGAGGCACGCATGCACGAGCTAGCGTTTACTGCCTCTAACTAGGAAGTCTTAAGTGTTAAAACAAGATTCCCTTCACGCTACAAAAACTTCATTATGATGTTAAATCCTAACACTGATGCCTCAAATTAATAGTAAACTGTTAAAAGTTGCAGGAACTCACACAACCAGAAGTAGTACATGATGGTGACCGTGCGCTGGAACCGCTGGCTGATCTCCACATTGATGTCCTGATAGAAGCAAGGACCCACAGGGCAGAAGGAAGGCAGCGGGGGCCAGTTATTCTGCCGGGCTGAAGAAGAAAAAAGTCAAAAACACTTTGGTGTTACTGGGATGTCATCAGTTTATTTCCTGTTTGTTTTAACAGGCGTGAGAATGTATAAACACATCACTCCAGTTTTAGCAAATTTACGCTGACTCCCTGTTCATTATCCGATTGATTTTAAGATTCTTTTACTTTCTTTCAAAGTTTGAAATGATATGGCGCCCGGTTATTTAAGCAAACTCCTCAGCATATATAACCCAAAAAAAGCACTGAGATAGTCTAGCCAGATCCTCTCAGTACAACCAAGGTCTCAACTGAAGCATAAAAGAAGATTGGGCCTTCGCAGTTGCAGCGCCTAGACTTTGGAATTAGTCTAGGTGCAATATGACCAAAATCTCATATCCCGATATAAGAATTCGATCGTCCCCATAACGATATAAATCACAAAAATGTAACATTTTCTGTAAATTCTGTGAATCTCGACTTGCGGGAAGTGTTTCCAGCTGCGCGTCATGTAGCTGGAGTCGAGTGTTTTAACCGATGCATGAAACGATACATTTTTAGACATAAGTTGTAACGGCCGCCGTTTTCTTTGTGAGTATTTATTACACGGCGTGCTGCGGGGAAAAGCCTGTTCTAACGTTTGAGTCTAAGGTTTATTTTTTAGCACCTGGCGGCTCTTTTTTAATTTTCATCCGTAAATAATCTGCTCTTTCACGTGATTCAGTTTATTTTGAAAAGTCTCAACAGGATCTTGAGCTTTATTGTGAAAGGTTTATGTGGAACATAAACAAGCGGACACGCGATGGTGTTACCATCGTTGTTGCTAACGACAACACATAAACAAGGCGCTTGTCCGTCTGTAGTGTGGTTATATAAAATATAAGAGAAAGAGAGAACTTTAAGAAATTAATATAGCCACTACAAACCACCAAAACGATGAAAAAATATTGCCGTAAAGAGTTTATTTTGCGACACCACGAAACAAATGATAGCGTAAAATGAAACAATAGACGTTTTTATATCGTCATCCGATATATATCTTTATATCGAACAGCCCTATTTGGAATAACTTGCCAGACAGATATTCATACTTCAGTCTATTCTTTTAAATCACGTCTTTAAACTCACTTATTTATATTGGTTTTTATTTCTAGTTCAGTTTAAATACCATCAGGCTTGTTTTATGGTTGCTACATTTGTTTTGTTTTTTATGTTAATACTTTCTCATTGCCTCATCTTATTGATCTGTATTTGTTTTTAAATTGTTTTCTCTTGTTCTTAACTAATTGTGAAGCATTTTGGTCAACTTTGTTGCTTTTAAATGTGCAACAGAAATACATTTGATTTGATTTGATTCATTTAAGTCCATTAAACCTTATCATATTTATATTACAGGAGGTTTGTACTTGTTTTTGTGCAAACTCTAAAATAGTGCTCTGACAATTTTGGTCATATCGTGACAAAATTCAATCACCACCTCTCACTGGACCTCCTGTGGATCAGCAGACTAATTAGCAAAGTAACTTTTCTATATTTTTTATAGCAGTGCAAAACTTTAGGTCCCCCTTTCATCCACAGCCACTTTAAGGCTTTCTCTGTGGCCTCAGTGATCTTGCGAATGGCTCGTCTCCTCTTCTCTCCTGTGATGCCATCCACAGTGCAGGCCCTGCAGAACGACTGCCCCATGAAACCTCTGCACCCAAGCTCAACAGGGAAACACTTTTCCCTCCCACCCTGCTTCTGGCCATTCTTGTACAGGCCATCAATCCTCTCCCTTTTTCTTGAAAAGAGTACTGTAAGCTCCAACATTGCAATGTCCTTTGTTGCTCCTGACACCTGCACAATGTCGTGCCTCAGGGCAGTTCTTTTTTTTTTTATGTGCAGAGGGAACTTCAGCTACTATCAGCTGCCTTAGGTGTTCTGCTGGATTTTTCTCCCACTTTTATGAAGCAGATGGTGGTTAGCTAGTGTTGTCACCAGATACTTTATATAGAGTAACCAGTTATCCAGCCTTCATTCCATAATGAATCCAGCATCCTGTACTCTGCTCCATTGCACATATAAGCCTGGAAATGTGTTATACTCATGTTGTTATTATCCGTTTATCTACTCTGTTGAGTTCCACAAAGCAATGAAAAAAACTGAAGCCCAATTCCTTGTATCTGTGCACATACTTGATCAATAAATCTGATTCTGAAAAATTTAATGTGGCTGGCTTCTTTGATTTGTGAAGCTGTGGGTGCAAAAAGAAATTGCAGAAAATAATTGTGATTAAAAATCTGCCAAATCTAAACCCAGCCCTGTAAACTCCAGGGTACTTTAACTTGGAAAATCAAAGGAGGAACTTAAAATGTTGAAATGTAACATATTTTTCAATACTCCCGTACACAGTAAGAAATATAAGATAAAATTGGACGAGGATCTTTTAGATCTAAAGGTTTAAAGTTCTCTCACTTGTCTACATTAACTCCCCATCCCATCATCCCCTCTATGTCTTACAGGCTCCTGGTCCAACGCTGTGTGCCGCAAGCTCCCGCTCTCTCCTCTCCAGCTCCTGGGCTTTCTTCTCCAGCTCCTCCTGCTTCTTCATCAGCTCTGCTGTGGCAGCATTCACAACAGGCTAGCACAGAAAGAATGAGGCATCAGAACTTTATGTCAAAGTTATTCTGCATAATTATGTATATAGGTCCCAAAGTTGCTCCAATGGTTGTGCTTAGGTTCAAGTGAGTCATTCAGACTGGTCTTCCTAAAACTGGTGAGATCCACAAAGCTGGTGGAATTAAGAAATCATGCAAATTAAGCTGATTATTTCTGTGGTTTCTTTTTAAGCATTGAGCACTCAGATATACACAGCAGGAATTAGTGCAACACTTCGTTTTAATAGCCATAAAAACATTTACATGGCACTAAAGGACGTCTAACAAAACTTTTAGTACAATCCTGTTTTATACATCCAGCAGCTCCTGAACGTTCTGATGGTAAGCTGATACAAAATCACAGTAAAGAGGGTCTTTACTGTAGGGTGTATACCTGGGAGTTGTAGGAGCCATAGTTGCGAGGCTCGGTAGGTGTTGTCCTGCTAGGCGGGGTCTGCACAGGCGCAGATGGAGCAGGTGCAGATGGAGGAGTGGCTTCATATGGTGGAGGAGGCTGTAGCATGGTTAAAAAACAAAAACTGACATCATACATCAGTCTGACGAAAAAATGTGATCACAAAAACATGATTCCCATTGAACGAAAGAACTAACAATTAGAGTATTAATTGTTATTTAATTAAAAGTATTAATGTATAACATATACAGATCATACACATTTTAAAACAATACAAAAAAGTAAAATAAGACATTTCTCTCCACAACTAATATCTTACAATCTTTTCACAACACGTCATTATTAAACAATCATTAACAGCTATGCACTTTTGAGACAAAGTTCACAAGCTTGAACATTTCTAAAAATTAAAGGAAATCAGTCCACTTTTTGTGAACTGATCGTTCTAGATAATTCTGAGCACAAAGCTTCAGATAACAGCATTTAGACCTCTTCATTCTAATAGCGAAAAGCCTTTTATCCCATATCACACACACAGCTAGAGCAGACCAAAAATATTTATCATGATATACATTTGAAAATTTGCTATAACGATATAACTGAAGATATAATTGACACTAGACAAAATGCTTTACAACTCCACAACTTTATTAGTGCAAAAAAAAAAAAAATCAATGTATTTTCACTTAAACAAGCAGCTGTTTTTTATGTGCATTAAGGTTACATAAAAATTTAACAGTGCAAATGCAAATTCCTTGCTGACAGTTTAAGCAAAAGGCATTTCCAGTGGAAATTGGCCAACATATCCTCAGCATAACCATGTATAATATCCACAAAACTTAAAGAGGTTATACACACACAATATGGTAATATTATGTTTAAGCAAAGTATCACTCCGCGAGACTCCTGCCTACGATAGCCGTAATGCTCCGACAATCCATCAAGCGGTGCGGGTTCGTAGTTTAGCAAAGTCGTACTAAAACATTTGACAGATTTTCGAGCGCCGTGTACCATATAAAATCGTTTCGAGGTCAGTAAACACAACCAGAATTCATACATAAGGCACACGGGATTATAAGGGGGCACTGTCAATTTTCAGAAAAAAGGATTAAGGATTAAGTGTGCCGTATTTTCCAAAAAACACGGTAATACCGACGGCCCGCTAGCATGCGCTAACAAAAATAGCGCTTTGTAGTGTATCTGATAGACGAAAGCTAAACCAGTTCCACACCACTGAAGTTGCAGCATTTTTACAAACTAATTCTGGTTCATTCAACCATCCGCTTTCGCCCTTCTCATTCTCCGTCGCTGGCACGTTTTTTCCACCATGTGAAGATGAAAACAAAGGCACTGCGCATGCGCGTTTCACCCATATTCTATCGCGATATTTTATTTTCTTATGGCCCAGCCCTACACACAGCAATATCATGGGGATTTCTGGTTTAAGTCATTTCTTTGAATTGCTTTTCTGGACAATAAAGTTAAGATTCCAAACAGGTATTTTATTTTGAAGTTTCCACATGGGGAATTCCATCCACCCTCCGATTTCTAGCACTTCATCATGAAACAGTCAACAGTGCAAACAATGACAATATCAGAAATTTCACTGCCTTTAACTAAATAAAAGAGAAGTAAAATGGATTCAGAGTAAGAGGAGACTTAAAAAGAACAAATCCTAGGAATATTCCTACTGTGGCTGCTGTTATAATGGAGTGTCTGTGAAGGAACTACATGCACAATTTGTCATGCTGCAGGTACTGCTCCTAATCGAGAAAAGCAGGCACACTTCTGTGTAAAAAGATCAACATTTGCCTCACCACCATTTATAAGTTAGAGCCTGTCATCTAAGATGCTGCAGAACATGTTAAAGAGCAGAGTTATTTTTTTACATATTTATGAACTCTCAAACTTGAAAGTGCACAGCTAATCTTAGTAAATCTAAGCTTCCTCATTCCCTGCATGGAGATTTGCAGATAAAGGGAAAAATTGGACCAAAAGTAGAAAAGTCCATCACCAAAGCAGACATTTTTTCTCAGAAATCTACTGTATAGGAATTTATTTAATTTATTTTTAAATAACAGCATTTTTGATCCATCCATCAATCCTCTTCTGCTTATTCAGTTCAGAGTTGCAGGGAGGCTGGAGCCTATCCCAGCTGCCAAAATATATAGGACAGTGTGTTGGATCCCTGTGACATCCCACTCCTGCTTTTTTCCACACAAATCAAACCATATCTGATGAAAAGAACTTAAAATATTTGCTCACTTTGGAGTTTCTAAACAGACTCAAAAAGACCCCAGCGGTGTACGCATATGTGTGGGTTTGTAACATTAAGCAGGAAGTGGCCCATCTGTGTGGCAAATGTGACCGAAATGTCATGGACGCTTATGGGAGGTTATTTCCCATCATTTAACAATATAGACTTTATTGTCATGTAATTTATTTGTAAATGTTCCATAATTAGGAATCTTATTTTGACATTCTTCAGTTATTTCAGTCTAAAAATTGATTGAGTATACAGTTAAAAAATGATTATTATTGAAGTAAGTGTTACAGAATCACCATTATCTATATTTTAATGTTATAATTATGCTGTTATACTCTATGATATATAACCGACTCATAAATGACCAGAGTCTGATATTTGAATTGCTAGAACAACTTGGTTGCTTCAAGGTTAGAAGCCTTTTTACCCTGTGAAGTTCCACTTGTACCACATCTTTACCTTTGCAAAAATCCCCCACAGATTTCAAATCAGGATTCTCTGATTTCCATGCCTCTCTATCAGAAATGCTTCTGCTCTGCATTTCAGGAAAATCAGGGTTACACGAGGGTGCAATCCACATACAACTGTAAATATTATTGTGAGAAAGTATGCAGCTTGTGAGCTCTGCTACAAGTGCTACATAAACAAGTCCAAGTTTAGTTCCTGTTGCTGCAGAGTTTGCTAGTATCAAAGACAGACAGGAAGTACACATGAACTCAAGGTGTTTCCTAGCAACAGAAACCTAGTGATATAGCAAGGACCTCAGCTGTTTCCCAGCAACAAAAAGCCCTGAACTCCAAAACCTGCAGCTGAGAAGTGTATCACACATACTGTTAAACACTAATGTTAAGGCCCAGCATCTCACAGGGCAAAAAGTGTGTTTGACAGACATCAGTCTAAACATATAAAGCAGAAACGAAGATGCTAGGTGTAACACAGAAACCGTTTCATCAGATAGTCTCTGTGCTCCCCACAGACAGTCACAATAAATGGCTGGGCCTGGTTCTGCTGGTGGTCTCTTCCTATTAAAGGAGTTCCTTCCCCCCCACAGTTACCATATGCTTACTCATAGAGAATCAGCTGATCACTTGGGTTCTCTCTAATATTCTTGGGTTCTTAGTTTACAGTATAAAGTCCTTTGAGATGACTGCTGTATACAGTTGACCTCAGACGTACACAGTCATCCTGGGCATTAATCTAATGAAATTTTAAGTCTTTTAATGTTTTTTTAAACTGTTCTTTTTCTAGGGTGGAATGACTGTACAGCACACACATTTAATGACTTTAAAAAAAACAAGAATTGGGTGCGCTAGTTTGAATTATTTTAGATTTTCTCTCATCCATACAGGCTCAAATATACTTAAATCTTTTAATGTGATCCTGAAGATTCAACAGTTTCTTTTAGCTTGTCAGGGCCAACACCTATTAACTTCTCATTAGAGATCATGATTGACTAAGCTAGTAGATTCTTTTTGCCAGCTACCTTTCAGCCTAGTCTTAAGACTAAGCTTACAGGTAGCTCCACTAATATTTCACCAAATATTAGTGGAGCTGTATGTACATATTTGAGCCTGTGGATTAGAGAAAATCCAAAACAAATTCAAACTTATGTACCCAAGTCTTGTTTTTTAAGTCATTAAGGATGTATGCTGTATAATCATTCTACCCTGGAAAAAGAGCAACTCAAAGAAATCATTAAAAGCCCTCAAATGATCATGTCCAAGACGAGTGTGTGTAAACGTCTTCATTTAGAGCTGAGCGGACTCGAGCTGTGTCCTCTAACACACTGTCTGCACTGTATATGAAGAATATCAGCTGATACACGGTCTTCAGTCTTGTGTAATATTATAATATTGTTAATAAAATGGATAATTAATAGTGTGTAATAAAACAGTTAACATGTGAGTAGTTTCGCAACATAATCCTGAGGTCTCCTTCTGCTTTCAGACCTCTGAATCACCACAAATCCAGGCCCAGTGATTCCAACTGAATAAAAAGAGTGAAGTGAAACAGAACGGCCTCACTATGAGGACATCAAAGTGACTCTGCAGCGACTTACAAAAAGGAATAAAATTAACCATTATTCACAAGAACAACTGTGCTTTCCTAAGGATAATATCTCAGAGCTTGGGGTTATCTGTGCCAGCATGCTTTCTTAAATATTTCATACCAACTCAGGCTGGTCAACCTGCTGCAAACCAGAAGCCAGATGCTTCAAAATACACAGGAAGCAGGAGACACAGTTGATCTCTGTCTTCTTTGAAACAAAAGCACAAAAAAAAAATGGTTAAATATAATAATGCTCACCGCAGTTGTATTATCAAATGGGTTGTAAAGGTCCAGTGTGGCATATCCTGTGTTGCTGCTGTGTTGAGTCACTGCAGGGTCCTAGCAGACAGGACAAAGACAGAGTAATTCAGCATAAATAAATCCTCATTTTTTCATGTGCTCGCTGTTAATAAGAGCTACAAGTGGGCGAACACTGAGGAGGATCTGGCAGGCCCTGAAATAAGTCACATGAGCAATGAGCAACAACACGCCTGCTATTACACGGAGCCAACACCGGCCACTTTCATCCACCCACCCATACACCCATCCGTTACCCTGACGTTAGCTTCATGCCTAACATCTCTCACCTGGAAAGGGTTTTGGTCCTCCATCGGTTCTGGGAAGCTCGTGTATTTTGACATCTCACTAGCGGCTAGCTTGAAGAAGCCACCGCGTACTCGCTGATGTCAGCGCTGGAGCAAAAAAAAAAGAAAAGAGAAGACAAAAAATATCCCTGCGTTTGTTTCCGTTGCAAAAACGAAAGAACAGGCAGGGTGTGCTCGTTTTTAATCGAGGTAAACTATCTCCCCGCCCCTCTGGCTCTCATCTCAACTGTCACGGCTCTGGGTTTCACACGGGTCGATGGGTGTATTCACCGGAGCTTTCTCTAATCCGGGGCCGGCTGTCAGTGTCTGGTTTGCGGCTGTGGGCCGAGCGAAGCCGTTAGTTTTTCTGGGAGGAAAAGGATCCGCGGTACAGGAAGTAAACAGCCGAAAGCTGGCCATGTGACTGCTGCTGCAGCGGAAACACGTGGGTTCTGTCGCGGCTTAGATAATCAGGTGTACACTGGATAGCATATTATATTATATTATATTTGTTTATGTTTAAGTGTACTGCTGTGTTTGGATAATAAGCGGTGAAACTCCGGCACAAACAATTGATCTTCAGTGGGCCAGACAAACTAAAGCTGTTTCCTAATGACCTACCTTTTTCGTTTATATCAAAGTGGTAATGTGTGGGGTAAGAGTGGCGGATGGGTTCAAAGTGGGGGTGGGATTACATCAGGGATCGACTCTCTGAGCCACTTCTTGTTTGTAGTGGTGAGGGACAGGTTGGCTGATGAAGTCAGGCAGGAGTCTTTGTGGAGTATGATGTTTGCAGATGACAGTGCGATTTGCAGGCAGAGTAGGAAGCGGGTGAAAGAGAGGCTGGAAAAGGTGGAGGACAGAGTACATACCTGGGATCATCGATCCAAAGTAATGGACACTACATAAGACAGTTGCTTATTGGTTTGGTCTCTTGCACTTAACATAATTTACACCGTCTCTTTTCTCATGCACTCTCTTACAGTGATTTTCTGACTGCATACACTATGATTAGTTTAGGTTCTTCTTTTATTTTGAAAATTTTTTTAAAACGTGTTGTTAATTTAACACTTATTTGCATCTTCCTTTTTGTCACGGCTGTGCAGTCTGGTTAGTGATGTTGGTTAGACCTGGTTAGCCTGAACTGAAGCCTGAAGTTGGCTTTCAGTCAAATCCACTTAGGAATCAATCAAATGTCAGTTTACTCTATGCAGTGACACAATGGGCAGCTTTGTTAAAGTGACTGGCCCTAAATGGTAACTAATAATACTTTCTGGTACAGCACCCTATATAAAGGGGTTAAAGGTTGGATTATTTGCTTAATCTGACTTTTAAAAGAGTTGATGTTCCAAAAATCAGTAATAAAGAACATTGGACTTGCTCTGTCTTAATAGAACTGGGGTTAATCATGTATACTGGTTTGACCTCTGACCCTGTGGTAATGAGCTGCATATTGTTTATTAACTTAATATAATTGAAAAAAATTGTTAGCCATGTTTACTTTTCTTTAAAGTGGTAAGAAACCTCTAAAAATATATTTTTGTGTCAAACACTTACAGGTGTGTTTTTATCAGGTAAGTCTTGTCAGTCTTTAGTATCTCACCCAGTTAGAAACCAGCACCAGTAGCAAAGGTTTAATCATTAACCTACAATTGCACAATTTTGCTCTTTTACAGACTATTAATGTGCTTTATTGATATTCTCTTGCAGATTTTTACTGAGCATAAATCTAATATAACATGGCTATAATGCAAAATATATAGAGTGTCATGCTCTGCAGTTTTGTGGTGTTTTTGAGTTTTGAAATCTTAAGTTTTTGTTTTCAGGTTTGGGCTGCTGCTTATTCTATGGTTTTGATTTATGTTTTCTATTATATTTATCATTCTAATAAGAGCTATGCATTCATCATATTAGTGATTCATTTTTAGTTTGTGATCGTTCCGTTCCTTTTAAAGATGCTTTACCGTTCCAGTTTTGAATTCCTGTTTTTTTCAGTTTTTTTCCAGCCAGCTTTGGAAGGTGTTTGCGTTTTGAATGTGGGGTTTGTTTTTTGGGTTTTTCTTTAAAGCTATAGTGAAAAATAAACACTTGCCTTTTGTTCACTGATTCAGAGGAGGCAGATGTGTTATTCCACAACAAAAGAGATCTGTCCAGGAACCGTGACACTTTGTTCCTGATTTTCTCTTTGCTTTGAACTGTTTGTATTTTGTGTGTGCACGCTGGCCAATAAAGACTCTCTTTTTGTTCACCTTGCTTGCCTGTGTATCTTACACTTTGCTCTTCTCCTCAGTGTTCATCACAGTGAGACCATTTGGAATTAGCTTAATTGAAATTTTGAGTTTAACAGCTAAAACTTCAAGACCATCAAAGGTAGAAGTACAGTTTTTATGCAGACTGGTCAAAAACATTTTGAAAAATGCCCGGTGATGGCCTCTGAGCCTCCTTTAAAATTATTAACCAAAATACTTCATCCATGAATCTTTCTGTGCTGTTATGAAATTTCAGCTGCATGCTAAAAATTGTGCAAAATAAACCCTTACATCAATGGCTTATCTCAGTCTCTGATACTACTTTTGCTAACCCGAACTTCTCCTTTGATGATAAAAAGGTAATTACTTGTTTCTCCATTAGATGTCACTCTTGCACACAGCTGATCTCAGCTGAATGTGATTCACAAGGCAGATTTAACCTCAGTTACCTTTTTTAAAGAGCGGCGACAAAGAAAAACTTCTTACACATTTTTTTTTTTATTAAACCCCCTTTAAAGGTTACAATTTTTACTCCAAACATGCTTTCTTCAGAGTTTCTTACAGGTCATACTCTGGCACAGACTGACACTTGTGCTTCTCCTTTGATCCCAGCTCGTGTGCAGGATGCTTTAAAGCAAACCTTTAAAGTTTTTGGGTTTTTTTTTAACTTCTCACATATTACCCTGTTGTCGAGAGCAGAGAGGACCCTTAGCTCCACCAGTTTATCCACATTTCATGGCCTAATGAGTTTGGACAATCCAGCCTCGTCTCCTTTCATTATCTGCTCCTGCAAATCCCGTTGGGGGTCACATGGGAGAGGACAGTCATGGGGTTTCTTTACAGACACACAGGCTGTCTCACACACACATACAGCACACACTCTGGTATAGTTACTGTATATTAGTGAGTCTTTATGAATATTTGTCTTCATGCATGAATAGGCATGCATTAATTACCCCTAAATATTTAGCATATGTAAACTGAGCTATGTTAAGGAGGTGCATTTGGACCCTTCTTGCTCACACGACGGGGGGGGGGGGGGCAGCTATGCATCCATAATTTTGGGAATATTTCCATTAAGAAAGGGACAGAAAACCCCCTTGTGAAATGGTCGACTTTAAGGATGTGCTGCATTTCTTCATTTTACATTTTTGTAGACTGAAAAATTTGGGGTTTGGGGGGAATCACTGAAAAGAAATCCTCATTGACAGCCTTAATAATGTCTATAACACATATATTATTAATATTGACTGGAACAGTTGATATTAATAATATATAATATATAATATAATATATAATTCAGTGCCATATTTACACTCTTCACAGGTTGCAGAATTATTAGCAGCAACTTCTGTAGCTTAACTGCTGCTCCTAAACCTACTCACAGGCTCTGCTTCATTTGTCTTTATGGTCACAGCTAGCAGCATCTGTGTTTGTCAGCTGACTTCTGTGACTCATCATTTCCTCTAATGGGTCTCGTCATGATTGGTCCAAATGGCCCCAAATCAAAAGCTGGATTCGGGTGCCTCCCAGTCCAAAACCACAGAATTCCTCAGCCAATCGAGCAATGCAAGACTCCATGACATCACTGCCTGAGGAATGAACTGGCATAAGAATTGTTTGGAAAGTGACCCAGCTAAGGAGGGACCAGTTTGGACTGCTCCTATGAGGCTTGCAACCATCAGTCAAAGGGGTCATTTAGGCAGACTTCTGGGCATGTTATGTGTGCGTGTGTTTGCGCAATGCCAGTTTTCTTGTTGAGCAAATAGCAGGGAACATTCCAGCCTCTCCTGAGTGCAGTTAAAGTGCTGCGGTTTTGTTGAGCACTTACACAATACCGCGGGTTTCATTGAGGCCATTCAAAAGACACATTCTGGTTGTGAGACATAAAAGCACGTACATCATGGCTGAGGTTGTGTAAGCCATAAATACTTGGTCACACATAATACTTTCAGTGTTTTCAGTGTTTTTCAAGTACACATTTTTAGGTACTTTGCTTAAATACATCGAATTTATCTCCACTATGCTGTTGTACATTTGTAATCTTCTGCATTTCAGGCATTTTTACTGGACTATCTTAACATGATAGCTATTATTATGCCACAGGTTTGCCTTAAAAAAAAAACAAACGACTTTTATATTTAGGCTTATGCCTTCAGAACTGCCTTAATTCTTTGTGGCAAAGATTCTGCAGAGATTTTGGTCTATACTGATATTTGCTGGCTGCACATCCATTATGTGAATCTCCTGTTCCACTGATTCTCAAAGGTGATCTGTCAGGACCTTCTTGCTGTGGTGCAACAGTGCTAACCACTGTGCCACCGTGCCGGCCTGCATCTAAACCAGGGGTGGGCAACTCCAGACCTCAAGGCCGGTGTCCTGCAGGTTTTAGATATCACCCTGGATCAACATACCCAAATCAAATGATTAATTCATTAGCAGGCCTCTGGAGAACTTCAAGACATGTTAAGGAGGTAATTTAGCCATTTAAATCAGCTGTGTTGGATCAAGGATACATCTAAAACCTGCAGGGACACGGGCCCTTGAGGCCCTCCCCTTATCTAAATCAAGCTAAAGTGCTACTAAGAGGACCAAAGTGTGCCAAGAAAATATCCCCCGCACCATTATGCCACCAGCAGCCTGAAGTGTTCATATAAGGCTGGATGGATCAATGCACTGGTGTTGTTTACACCAAATTCTGACCCTACTAGTAGAAATCAAGATTCATCAGACCAACCAACAAATTTCTAATATTCTGTTATACAGTTCTGATGAGCCCATGTGAACTGCAGCCTTAGTTTCCTGTTTTTACTTGACAGGAGCAGCACCTGGTGTGGTCTTCTGCTGCTGCAGTCAATCTGAATGTCGACGTGATTGTAACAAGTGGTTATTTGAGTTACTGTTGCCTTCCTAACACTCAAAGGAGTTTGGAAATCAACAAAATATTTTCTCCCCGAGAACTGGCGCTTACTGGATATTTTCTCTTTTTTGCACCATTCTCTGTAAGCCCAAGTGATGAAAAATCCCAGCAGATCACCAGTTTCTGAAAAATTAAAACCAGCTTTTCTAGCACCAACAACCATGTCACGTTCAAAGTCACTTAAATTAGCTTTGTTCATCCATTCTGATGCTCAGTTTGAACTTCAGCAGGCCATCTTAACCATATCTGCATCCCTACTACATGCCTATGAACTGAATTGCTGTCGTGTGATTGGCTGACATTTGTGTTAACGAACAGTGAGTATACACACTATATTGTCAAAAGTATTCAAACATCTGCCTTCAAATCCATGTGAACTCGAGTGACATCCCATTCTTAATTCATATGCTTCAGTGGTTTCGGTGCACCGTTTGCAGCTTCAGTCAACCATCCAAATCTGATAAGCGGATGTTGAGGCACATAGTGCAGATGTCACCAACTTTCTCCAGACTCAATCGCTACAGTCCTCCAAACTTCATGTGGTCTTTGGATCAGCTCAAGAAGAGAGAGCTTCATGGAATGGGTTTCCATGGAGCTGCATCCAAGTCTTACATCATCAAGTGCAATGCAGTGGTGTAAAGCACACCTACACTGGACTCTAGAGCAGTGGAGACGTGTTCTCTGGAGCAACAAATTACGCTTTCCCCTCAGTCAATCTGTTGGACAAGTCTGGGTTTAGTGATTGCCGGGAGAACAGTACTTGTCTGACTGCTTCGTGCCCAGTGTAAAGTTTGGTAGAGGGGCGATTATAGTGCAGGGATGTTTTTTTTAGAAGTGGGGCTCGCCCCCTTAACTCCAGTGAAAGGAATTGGCCTGTACTGAGTGCTGGCTCAGTCAACTCAAGAGAACACCTTTGGGATGAATTGGAGCCAAACCTTCTCATGAATGATGAGGATTTATCGAAAAGTCAAAAAAATCTTATGCACACTCAGTCATTTTGTTTTCAAAGCAGACTTGAAACATGACAGAAACCCCTCAGTTCAGAAAAGAGACAAGGGTAGTCCTAGTAGAGATAAAATATAAGGTGCATGGCTGTACTTGAGTAAAAGTACTCAAGTACAGCCATGCAGTATCGAACCTTTGAGTAAAAGGTTCGATACTTTCTCCTCCAAATACACACACGTTTCCACTGAGGTTATTAATGACAGTCGTCCTAAAGGAGGCCAAGTCCACCTGCTGCTTGCTCAGCAATGTGTATATAAACTGGGAAGCACTTCAGAGTGGTTCTCGTCTACACACTGTTTGCAAACCTGGAAAAACCATCACTGCCTGTGAACCATAGCTGTTCTCTTCTCAGGAAGTGCCTGAGACCCCGGACGTCCATTTTTCACAGCAAGGTGAGGCTCAGACTAAACCACGCTGCTGAGTTTTAGGTGAGCAAAGGGTAGACTTTTGTTGTTAACTACTGGCTCTCGTTTTGTTCGCACCCCAATATGGTGACAAATTATATTTTAGAGAGGAAATAGCTGGAAGTGTCCCAGCACAACATAACAGGAAGTCGGTCAACACTTTGTAACTGGGCACAGAACCAGAGAGAAGAAAGCCAGGGAGTTTTTAATGAGCATGCGCTGCATGTAGGCACAGCTGGAAAGCGGAGCATAGAGTGTATGAACTCTCCTGATGCTAACTAATGTTCTCATGGCCACCCTCTCCCTTTCCCCTCACTCATTTCATTTTCCTCTCCACTCCCTCTTTCCCCCTCGTCTTTGCCAAGTGTCTCTCAAAGCAGAGTTTATGAAATATGAATTGTCTTTGGGAGTTTTCAAACTAATCAAATGCATATTGTAGTGATGAAAGAGAGCACACAGAGGACAAGGGTTTGCAAATGGAAACAGCTTTTGGGGGAAAAGGGTGTACAAATGGCAGACAGTAATGTAAAGTGATATGCAGACGGGAATAGGAGGTGCCGGGAGGGGACAACATAAAGAATGAGAGCTTGAAAAGAAATCTGATTTATATAAAACTGTTTATTAACATCTTTAAAAAAAGATTTAGACACAGCTATAAAGCTTTATTTGTTTTTAAAAAAAAGGAATGTAGTATGATACATAATGAATAAGTTCACTGTTATAAAAACAATACCAGCTGAAGCATTTTTGAGCACTGTTTGACCTGACCAACACGACTCTCTGAGAGGAAGAAGAAGAAGAAAAACAAGGCGAGTAAATGTAAACCATGCGTGAGGCACAAAACAGAAGTATTGTATGACAGTCCAGGGGGAAAAAAAAAACTTCATTCTCTCTCATAAACTCTGGTGCAGACAACATCTCCGGCAGTCATTGTCTGAAAGAAAACAGCAACACAGACACAGATAAGACACAGTTCATGTTTTTCTTTTTTAAAGCTGTTTAACAACGATTTAGTCAGCAAGAAAAAGATTGAGAACAGGTGTCCTGCAGCAGGATGTCTTTAAAGTCAGATTATTTTGTCAAAATTTCTTTTACCCAACGGAAAAAACAGAGATTTTTAAAGGTAGTTACATGACTGAAGAAAAAAACTGTTAGATTCATGGTGCTTAGAAGATGAATCCCACTAATATGGGTGACTTTCCTCGAGAATTTTGATTGTTGTCGTTTTAAGTAAAATATAATGTTTTTCTCATGAAGCAATACATGTCTGCTTTAATGCGAAATTTGAAACCATCAATACTTCCAGTTCTGTACACTGGTCATTCTTAAAAAGTGTGGATAAACAGCTAACAGTCTCATGATTACATCTCTGAAGAGGCTGAACTTTCCCAGTATATTCAACCAACATCATAATGCATAAACATTTTTAAAACATAAAACTGAACACACAAAGGCAAGCTTCAATTGAATTCAATTTATACAGCACCAAATCACAAAACTCCAACGATCAGGTATGGCGATAGCAGGAAGGAAAAACTCCTTTTTAACAGAAAGAAAGCTCCAGCAGAACCAGTCTTAGGGGGTGGTTAGGGTTGGGGGTGAAACAAACATCAGGGGACATCAGATTTCTTTATGTCTTTTTACAAATTATGATATAATCCTTTTGACATAGCCCTTGTGTACTCCACACTGGGGCAAATTCCCTACTTTAAATGTATTTCACCTGTAGTTTTCACCTCCATTCAAGCACAGCCTGCTCTAACTGTAACTGGTCAACACCACTCTGAAATGGAAAACATTTCAGCAGACGTACACTAGCATCTAGAGTGGAACAATTTCAGAATAATATAATAATAAACTTTGAATATTTCATCATTGTAGTTTGTATTATTAACATGGCCTGTGGTCGGGGAGCATCACATTAGAAACAGACATGACTCTGTTATAAAAATCACTGCATGGGCTCAGGAACACTTCCAGAAATAACTGTCTGTGAGCACAGTTCACTGTACCATCCACAAATGCCAATTAAAGCCCTCTAATGCACAAACACAGGCATCTTTTCATTTAAACTGGACTCAGGCAAAGCGGAAGACCTTTCCTTAGTAAGTCGAGCTGAAATTTGAAATTCTTTTTTGGAAAACATGGACACAACATCCTGCAGACTAAAGAGGAGAGGGACTTTTCTGGCTTGTTATCAGCACTCAGTTCAAAATTCTGCACGGCAGATGACATGGAGGCAAATCAGCGGGCTGTGAAATTGGCAGCTTGCATATCTGGAAAGACATCATCAGTGCTGAAAGGCTCATTGAGGTTTTACAGCAACATATGCTCCCATCCAGCATTTCCAGGGGAGGCCTTGCATGTTTCAGCAAGACAATGTTTTTGTTATGAAATTCAAAATGAGCCAATATTTTTCTCCTTTTAGAGATTTGACACGTGTTCTTTGTCCTCTTGTGAATAAAACATGGGTTTTATGAATGTATTACTTCCTGGAAGCTGAAAATGAATTCAAATCTTACTTGGGGGTCATAAAATATCTACACTGAGACTCTAATTGATAGCACTGTTCATTTTGTACTTATTTTTTAACTCCAATTGCACGTACCAGTATGAGCTCTCCATCATTGGTCAGCTCTCGGGTCCACGCCGTCTTCGGCCCATCGCCTTTCTGTAAAGTCTGTTCGCAGCTGATCTTTCTGTCTGTTTCCCACTTGGGAAAACTCTGCAGGGATTCACATGAGAAAACGTATCAATGCCTGAATGAAGTTATAGCAAAGTTCAGGTTTGGTCATAACCGGAGCTCAGTGTGCTGGCTGGTGCACGTCAAAATGTTTTCACGGCTTGTCCTTCATCACCCACTCGGTATGAAGATGAAAAACAGATCTCTTCGAGTTGCACTGAAATTATTTCCATATGTTTCTTTTGCACAGAGCTGGGGCTAGTTATGCTGTCCTTGGCCAAATCCCGGTATGCATGTACTAACATTACACAGTTTTTGTGTTTTTTGGTTAATTTGAAGTAAAGAGACATGTACCGTGCAGGGACGTCCATCCACCGTGGTCTCGCTGAAAGACTGACCCACGGTGAAGGAGACATTGGTGGTGCGGACGCTGGTGGATGTCTTGATGGACAGAGTCTCTTCCTGCTGGGTGATTTCCACTGCTGGGCTGGAGGCTGCTGCCACTGCGATCTTCCTCAAGAACACGTTGACACCTGAGCACAGACACACAGACCAAATGTGAAACCAGAGCTGTGCAGTGCTGGTCTTTACAGTGGGGAATGAGTATAATCATAGCTGTGCGTGCCAGTGGTTTTCAGCTTAAACAGGCAAACTTTATCTGAAGGGCATGCATGTTTTACTCTGATTTCCCCACATTCTGCTAATTTCACAACGTCTTTATAGGACACAAGTTTTATTGCATACCCTTCAACAAAATTAAATATTGTCTGTCTTTCCAGTCTGATTCCTCCACAACAAAGGTTATGCATGAAATCATTTCTGGAAGCCTAAACATTTTCAAAACAGTCTGCGTTGTTGCATTGCCACACAGTAACCCGAGTCTGGAAAAATAAAGCAGTGAAATGTTCATTGTGATTAATTTCTTTCAAGTCTATACATGCAGGCTATAGTGAATGACGTAAAAAACCAAGAGCATTAATCTCACAGACATATGGTAAGCTTCAGAAAATGGTTCCTGCTAATGAAGAGCACATGGGATTTCCTCTTAACAAGGCACAACATACAGACCCAGTGGTATGAAAACACTTATTTCTGTTGTTAAAGGCACAGTTCACTGCAAAAATAAAAGTAATTCATTAGCCTGTCAAATGAAAAACAACCTGAAGTTTGTTCATCCTCACAGCCTGAGCCACTTTTCAAAGAAATCGGTTTGTAATCCTCAGCTTTTTTTGAGATTTGAGATAAGAGTCTGGTTTTCTAGAAAAATATTTCTAATAGTGATCACTGAAGATAAGAATCAGATAAGGTATGACGCATTGTGTGCATAGACAACTGGAAAAACTGTAGAAAATGAATCCATCTTAATGTGTCTTGCAGTTTTGAGTCTCTCTTTTTGTTGTCATTTTTGAGTCTCTGTAGTCATTTTTGGGGTAGGTGTGGATGTTTCTTTTTGCAGTTCTTTGATGTACTTCTCAAAGAGCGATGGTAAATGGGCTGGTCCTTATACAGTTCTTTTTTTTACCTGACCATTCAAAGCACTTTATATTTATTATAGAGCTTTTTATTCAACCATTCACTTTTTTCCGTCTCTGATGAACCCATTGGAGAGCAACTTAGGGTTCGGTATTTTGCTCCAGGATACTTTGGAGACTGAAGCAGGGATCAGACCACTAACCTTTCAGTCAGTAGATAACGCGCTCCACCTCCTGAGCTACAGCCACCCAAATATTAACAAAGTCATTCAAGTGAATATTGTCTCTCAATCTGAAATAGAAATATTTATACAGGCTTCTTATTTCATTGTGGTAATGTGTTATTCCTTCGCCTGAACACATCTGCTAAAGCTGGAAGGTTTCTCACCAGGTCCCATATGACACCACTTCTGATTTCCTTACACTGGGTTCAGTTTAAGATTTTGGTGATCACTGTGATCAGATGTATCTCTATATTAGGGAGCTTTTTCAACCAGAAAATATTCCTGATGGTACCTGGTCCAGGATGAAGAGCAAAGAAAATCATGCTTTGGGGTTTTGGGGGGGGTTCTTTCAGTCCTTAAACTGGATCTGCAGACACTGTTGATACCCTCAAGAAGACCCACCTGTGCAACCTCATTTTTATTTACTTGCATCAGTTTAAACTCCTCTAGTAGTCCCATCTATTCTTTTGTATCATTTTCCATGTTTCTATAAAGCACTTTGTGACTTTTGTTCTGTAGAAATACAGCAAGAAAAGAAAAGGTTGAATGAATAGCACCATGGAAGTGTTGTGAGTATAGATGTAAATTATTGTGGATGTAACCTTTTGCTGTGTGAGTTGGACTGGCTTCAGTGATTAAAAAAAACACCGCAAAAAATCTGATTCAGACCAGATTTGCTCATGCATAACAGAAGCAGCAGGCGCTCAGTCTCTCTCTCTCTCTCTCTCACACACACACACACACACACACACACACACACACACACACACACACACACACACACAGCCCTAGATTAAGCCAGAGAGGCCCCAGGCATTGTAGGAAAGTCAGTCTCAGACCTGGCAGCCTGCTGGGGCCCATGTCGAGGCTTAGTTCCGTTTACAGTGGCTCTAATTACAACCGCATGAGCAGGAGCTTGCCACAGATGAGCCTAGTCTCATCGTCCTCCATAGGATATTTGTCTTCACGTTTTTAAGGGATGCCACCGGATGGCACTCGCCTGACCTCTCACTCCTGTTTTCAGTAGAAAGCCTGTGTGGCTTAACAGAACCAATATTCCCAGGACCACATTAGCCACTATGCAGGAGCAAGCCAGTTTAGCCACATGCAGAGCCACTTCAGACCGCTTCGGCTCTCCAGCTGATTTCTGAGCCCAACGGATAATGCCAAAATGACTGACAGGACTTTTTTGTCGAGATGCATCCCACCTCCTTCCTTTTTGTTTTACAGTTCATGATTAAAATCAGTGCAAAACATGCATGTTTAACGTTCCGCGTGTAACAAATTTTTTATACTTAAAAATAACATGTTCCTCTTTTGTAATACATAAATACAGTTATTCTGCATTTTTTTAAGAAAGCAAATTAAATGAGCTAATTGATGCGAAGGTCCAAATATAATAATTAAAAAAAAAAAAAAAATCCATTCACTCACCAAGCGCTCTCAAAAGTTCCTCGAAGTTTTCCGAAGACTTCATTTTCCATTTTCCAGAGAAATCGGTGACTTTATTCTCCATTTCTGTGCAAGCACTTGCAGAAATTAATATTATTGGATTATCAGAGGATTATAAGCCTATTCTGGTCGCAGTCACTGTTTCTCTATATGTCTGTCCTCCCGCGTTCACCGGTTGGTAAAGTCGTCTCCTCTGCCTGCATCTGAGCCTCCATTCATTGGCTGACTGCTCGCCTGGATCTGATGCCGGTCCAGCCAATGCAGAAGCCAGTGGCAGGGAGGGACTTTCCCCCCTCGCTCCCCGATTCCAAGTCTACCCTCCACCTCTGTCAGCATGGTGAAAGATTTGGATAAGAGCTGGAGAATTCACTTCCAGTAAGTCCTTTGATGTTGATGGGCTGCCAGCTCGGATATTAAATAGAAGCGTTAATTGTTTTTAAGATGGCACCATGTTACTCCCAGATATTTGACAAGAGCTCCTGATAATAAAAAAACATGGAATGAGGATCGAAGTGACTGAAACTTATTAAGTTTAGGACTATTTAAGAAGCAAGGGTGTTTGGTTTTAAAGGGCTGGAATGTGAAATCAGATATCAGGTTAATGTGTTTAGCTCCAAAGTTGGGTTGGAAAGGCTGGTAATGAAAAAGGAAAAGATAAAACAGCCAGCTGGAGGCATCCATCCAGGAACATGCCATCGCCATTGCCACCCTGCAATTAAAACTTTAGAGCATGAGTGTCAAACTCATTTTAATCCAGCGTCCACATAGAGCCCAGTTTAAACTCAAGTGCATCGGACCAGCAAAAACAAGGCTTAATAGCCCATTAAAAATGTGTCTCCCTTTCTTTCAGTGCAAGAGTAGCGCAGGACTACATAAACAGAGAGGGTGGCCCGGTGTGTGTGTGATCAACGCAGACAAAATCTAAAGCAATAACTATCAAAGCAAAGCAAAAGAATGAACAGAATCAACCAACAAGTGAGGAAAGGAGATGCTGAAACATGCCCAGGACTGTTTTTGTGGCCAATAAGACTCATGTTTCACTGATAACTGGTTTATTTATGTGAATGAAAAAGCTTATATTTAATATACCTGATAAAACTTATATTATCATCTCACTCGGTCTTTATCTGAACTGGACAGGGGCTGGTTACTATCTGCTCAGTGAATCACAGTTCAAATGCTCCTTTCCTTTGGATGCAAACCACAATTATAGTTGCTTTATACAAGAACACAATAAAAAAAGGTCATTCACATTTAGAGACATTTGGTTTGTTGTGCATTAAATATATTGAGAGGAGGTCAGAAGAAGTTGTCCTGTGTCTTTGTGGATCTAAAGGAATCGTATGATAGGGTGCCAAGAGGGGAACTGTGGTGCTGATGAGGAAGTGAGGAGTGGCAGAGAAATATGTGAGGGTGGTGCAGGACATGTGTGAGGACAGTGAGACAGTGAGGAGGTGTGCAGCGTGAGTGACAGTTGGTTTCAATAATGTTCACAGACAACATTGTGATCTGTTGTGAGAGTAGACAGACGTAACAGTAAAGATGCAAAGAGGAGAGACGGTGAAGGTGGATGAGTTTAAATGTCTGGGTTCAACAATCCAAACCAAACACAGTGTACAAGTGCGATGAAGAAGAGAGTGCATGGGAAAACAGACAAAATAATAATAATTTAAAAACAGGTTAAATTAATGTGGTTGCAGGTTGGGCAATGCAATCACAGTAATCAGCAGAAATCAGCAGAAACTGATAAATGAATAAACAATTTGAATATTCACAGAAGTATCATCAGTGGGATGTGTGTGATCATAACACTCGAATGTGGATGAAACTCACTGGCAGAGTTTGTAGATGCAAACTTCCATTTTATGTTTCTCTATCTCTCACACACACACACACACACACACACACAGAGAGAGAGAGAGAGAGAGAGAGAGAGAGAGAGAGAGACTCAGTGCCAAGAAGGTTTCAGCAGCGCTGGATGAGACGGGATGCCTCTGGAAACACGATGCACTGCATTCACCCAACAAAAGGAGTCATGATGTTATCTGTGCAGGCTGTCTAAGCATTCCTCCCCGTGGCACCATGCAGATACAGTAGCCTATAGAGTTACAGAAACATGGGAGTTGACCTCATCTGCAATGTTATGTAGAGAAAAGGCAGATTAATTAGATCCACCTTACACACAGCAGCATTCACCGCTAGCTGACCTCAGACAGAGGACAACAGCAGAGCACAGGGGATGAGGAGAACGGGAGGAGAATAGCCCTGATGAAAGAATAACACCGGACACTGCTCTCACTGCTGCTATGACAACAGATGTAACTCCATGAAGCTGTGATTCCCCTGAAAGCTATCTCCCTTTATACAGCCTCTAATGGCAGCAGTTTGGTTCCCTGCTCTAGAGAGACATGATTGTTTGTTTGTTTGATTTTCTCTCTCTGATTAATTCAGATTATTTTATTTGTATGTGTGTGTGTGTGTGTGTGGCTGTGTAGTTCTTGGGTGGAGGCTGTGAACCCCTGCATACATGGGTTCTATAACTAATCAGCATCCTTCAATGCATATATACTCTGTCAATAATAATAATAATAATAATAATAATAATAATAATAAGAAGAAGAAGAAGAAGAAGAAGAATGATATTTTTTATTTATATAGCTCCTTTCTAGACAGAGTCACAAAGTGCAGCGCATGCGATAACAAGTCATAAAAAGATAAAAACAGATGATATTAAACAGGCAAAAATTAACCAAAAGCAGTTGAACTGAGTTTTGAATTGTTTTTTAAAAACAACTATTGAGTCCACAGTTCTTAAGGTTTGGGGGAAAGAGTTCCACAGGCTAGGGGCCACAGTGGCAAAACTTAGTTCTCATCTTAGTCTGTTTTATAGCAAGTAAGCCCTGATCAGATGACCTCAGGGACCTGCTAGGGACATAGGGCTGTAGCAGATCAGAGATGTAGGCTGGTGCCAGTCCATGCAAAGCTCTATAAGTCAAGACCAGGATCTTAAAATGGACTCTGAATTCAACAGGAAGCCAGTGTAGCTGAGATAGCAATGATGTCACATATGAATACGTAGAGGATTTTGTCAAAAGCCTAGCTGCAGCGTTTTGCACAACCTGCAGACGATCCAGAGAACCTTTGCTTAGACACATAAACAGTGAGTTACAATAGTCCAAGCGTGAGGAAATAAATGGATGTATAACAATCTCCAGTTCAGAGCGAGATAAAATAGGGCTTAACGAACCAGAGAATTCACATGCCTATCCAATGTAAGAGTCGAATCAAAAGTGACACCTAAATTCCTGATAGAGGATTTAACATAGACCGAGAGAGGACCAAGGGCTTTCACTATCTGGGATAATAATCTGTCTGGAGCACACATGAGGACTTCAGTTTTCCCCTCGTTGAGTTGGAGAAACTTTGCAGCCATCCAACGTTTGATAGAATCTAAGCAGTCATTCAGAAGCTGAAGCTTAGATAAATCCTGGGGCTTAAAAGAAATATCATCAGCATAACAGTGATAAGAAATCTCCTCAAAAGAGCACATTACATGCTGGAAGGGGAGAAGATATATTAAAAACAATAAAGGCCCCAAAACCGAACCTTGAGGGACACCATAAGTAAGGGAGGTAGAGGATGACCTAAAATCGGAGACCACCACAGAAAAGGATCGGTGATGTATGAGAACCACTCAAAGGCAGTTCCAGATACACCCAGTGTTTTAGCCTTTCAAGGAGGATGTGGTGGTCAACAGTCTCAAAAGATGACGTGAGGTCCAACATAAGTAGAACAGAGCATTTTCCTGCATCATTACTCGTCAAAATAACAAAGTAACAAATATTAACAACAGCATGGAGTCAGAAAGTTCATTGGATAAAAGATTAAATACCGTAGATAAAACTAAAAGGGTGTTGTTTTTACCTGTAGGAGGCAGAGCTGGAGATGTTGAAGTTTTTATTGAGACAGGCCGGGATACAAAAGAATAAGTGCATCAGAAGGACAGCTCAGGTCAAGTGACTTTGAGAAAAAGTTAGAGAGGTAAGGCTGAGATGGTTTGGACGTGCACAGGAGGGATAGCAGATATGTTTGCAAAGGTTGCTGAAGATGGAGCTGCCAGGCAGGGGGGGAAAGAGGAAGCCCACAAAGGAGATTCGGGGATAAAGTGAAGGAGGATGTGAAGATAGACGACCATAAATACATTTTCACTTCAAGTTTTCACCTTTAAGAAATATTTCAAAATGACAAAAGGGTTTATGAAGCATACGTGTCTTTTAAAGTAAAGTAGAGTCTCGAATATAACTGAAAATTTAATTTTAGTATAAAATATCTGGGAGGGAAAAAAAGGCAGAAAAGCCTTTACGACGGGACAGATGCCATTTACTAAAACGGTTGAGTCAAACGCCCCCTAGTGTTTGTGTTTATGCGGCGCTTCTTGTGTCCGGAACCTTTTGTCGTTAGGCGTTTACAGCCGAACGAGAGTTGAGCAAGCACCGGTCTCATCATGGCGAGACACCTTCGCTTCATTTCCCGGACGGTGATGGTCCAAAACGGGGATGTGGATGCCGCGTACAAGACTTTAAACAGGTCACTGCGAGTTTTTTAAATTTAACTTTGTTTGTCAGATGTGTTTGTTATCCGACCAGAGACGCGCTAACGGCCCAGGCTAGCTTGTTGCTCAATGTCACAGAGCTGCGCCTGCGCAGTGGGGACAACACAGTTTACAGGATACGCTTTTTCTGAGGCTTTTTTGTTTTTTTAATTTTTAAGATATACATGTAATCAAGAAGCGGAATTCACTAAATGTTTAAATTGAAATTGATTAAAGTCTGCGTATTTTAAGCATACTACTACTACTAATAATAATAATGGATTGCATTTATATAGCGCTTTTCGAAACCCTCAAAGCGCTGTACAATTCCACTATTCATTCACTCTCACATTCACACACTGGTGGAGGCAGCTACAGTTGTAGCCACAACTGCCCTGGGGCAGACTGACAGAAGCGAGGCTGCCATATCGCGCCATCGGCCCCTCTGGCCATCACCAGTAGGCGGTAGGTGTCTTGCCCAAGGACACAACGACCGAGACTGTCCGAGCCGGGGCTCAAACCAGCAACCTTCCGGTTACAAGACGAACTGCCAACTCTTTGAGCCACGATCGCCCCATACTAGCATCATTCGCGGTTTTTAAAGAGCATAACTTAAAAAAAAAATCGACTTAAAATTGCGCTAGAAAAAACAGTAATTTCACACATTTCGACAATTTTATTTAGCTCTGTTGTTTAGTTGTTAAATTTGGATTTCAAAGTAAAAGCAGGGAGAATTCTAGTTTTTTTCTCGGTGGGGAGTGGGGTTTTGGACGGGACCATGAATTAACTGTGTGACCCCTGAGAAAATCATAAAGAATAAATACAGTGTTAAGGACTGATTTTAAAAGACATTAGCCATGATCTTCCAGCCTTTGTGCAGAGTCCTTTGCCCTGATACAGATGGTGTTACAGTGCACAAGAGTCTGTATAGTGAACTGCTAAAAGACTGTACTGCATGGTAGTAGAAGAAGGTTTTAGATCTGAAAGTAACTTAAAAGTAGCAGTACTTCTCTGTAAAATGCGCTTTTCCAAATTAAAATACTACATGTAAAGTTCTAGGAGTAAAAGTACAAAAGTAATTAAAGTACTTTAAATAAACCCAAATTAGTCACTATGCACCTTGATCAATTCTGTATAATGTTGTTGTTGTTGTTTTTTTATTAAAGTAATGATTTCTTTTTCTTCCTTTTAATGTTGAGACAGGTGGTACCTATTGTACAGGTAGATAGATATTTAAATTATTTATCTTCAGTTTCATGTTAATAATCTAAAATTTGACAAGTGGGCAACTGAAAAGTAACTTTTATCTTTTATGGAAAATGGCAAAGAAAACACAAAAAAATGTTCTTTTTCTCCAATAAAGTGAGTCACAAAGCACAATTAGCCAGAAAATTGGCATATCTCAGCATGGTGTGCAGTGTCCTCTTTAAAAAGTGGAGAGGTTGCAGGCCTATAAACCTATCTACAGCAAATGGACAATATCTGAATATCTGTCATGTCCTTCATAAATCCTTCTGCCCTTTTAGCTGAGAAATGGTCAGTAAATCACTGCAACTATTCTCCATTTTACTAGCAAAATATATAAAGAAATGAGGGGTGGCCCAAGACTTTTGCACATTATTTTTGCATAGATTTTATGGCTCAAGATGATTCATTTTTAAATGTTTATTTGGATCCAAAAGCAGAGCACGCACAATTTTTTGAAGGACTAACATTTCAAGATCTATTTATTTTTGGTCCTCTCTGTTATTTGGACTATTTTAAATACATATTTAAAGGGTACATGTTGTCCTGTGGTCAGGAACAAGTTACAGTTTATCTTGGCATTACGTCCCAGTTACAGTTTATCCTATGGCTGGGAGCCAGTTACGGTTCATGCTGTGGTTAGGTGCAGTTCTGGTTACAGTTTACCCATGAATCAGTGCTTCAGTCTCATTAGAAGCTGACTGTGTTTGCATGCCCTCAGACTCTGAAAACGTAATGTTCTCTGCTGTACTTCTGACATTTTGTCTGGGTGAGTTACCGATTAGTCTTAAAAAAAAAAAAGAATTAAAAAAAATGTAATGGTTTTAGCATATTAAGCACTTATAAGCAGAGGCTGACATCTAATAGGAACCGATGCACTTGGGACTACATTTGTGTCCCTTTTACTGCTCTTTCTGTTTACTAGTCTAATCTATTCACACGTTTTTTCTGTTTACTCCAGGATTCTGACTCAGGATGGCATTGTTGACACAGTGAAGCGCAAACGATACTACGAGAAGCCCTGCCGAGAACGACAGCGGAAGAACTTTGAGAACTGCAGGCGTATATACCACACGGAGATGGCCAGAAAAATTGCCTTTATCTCCAGGACAAACAGAGAAGATCCCTGGCTCGGCTGCTAGGGAGATGACTCCTGTTGGAAAAGGAATGATGGACTGGATAAAACTGGGGAAGCAAAGCTGAAAGAAGCAAACAAGACCAACATAATGCTGCTGCCTGAGCCTAAAGGACCAGGCAAACACAGACAAAAGTGGTGTTTATGTTGTCACATTGTAAACACAAAAGATGGGATGTAATTGTCTCCATTTTGAACATTTCTAATAAATTAGACACTTAGGACTTATCACAGTTGATCTTTTATTTGAATAACAAACTGGTGTATTCTGTAAACTCTGCTTTGTGTGTATTGGGTGATGTTTTTGCCCATATATTGGGAAGTAGTTTAACGCGACCTGTGTGTGAATGAGGTCTTGGCTCAGCAGCATCATAATGTAAATTAATTCAAGGTCACTAATGCACAGTGTGGCGTTAATGTCCACCGACAATGTCGGCCACCTCCTGCAATGCTGCTTAAGCGAGGCGCGTCGGCCGCTCACGTCTGTCTCGGCTGTTTCCAGCAGGGGGCTTTGATGTGTGCACTTGCTCTCACCTCACTCACACAGGGAAAGTTAAACATTTTCACCACGCTTACTTGTCTCAGAGGTTACCAGGTCATGTTTATATCCTGTCCTCTGTCTTCAGGCAGTGGGTGGCATTGTGAGGACTGAGGGGAGAGCTCTGACAGATGACCTGCGTATATTTCACACTGTAAAAGGTTGACTATCCTCACAACATAACTGTTTTTAAAGGATACGCTAATTTGTATGACTAGTGGATCTAACAGTAGTGAAAAGCATTTTGGTTCTAATCCTCACAGAATTTACAAATTTCCCTCAAAAGCAGAAAAAAATGTAACTGTTATGGAGGGTTAACTGGAACTACTTTTTGTTCCCATGGAACTGTCCTGCGGATTATCCAAAGCTACAGTTTGTTACTGGTCATTTTGTTAAACAATGCTGCGAGTTTTAACTCCATGCTGGCAGAGTAATGTGTAAAACATGGCCAAATTAAAATAGTGAGTGTCTGCATAGCTACAAACATACAGTGGGGCAAAAAAGTATTTAGTCAGCCACCGATTGTGCAAGTTCCCCCACTTAAAATGATGACAGAGGTCAGTAATTTGCACCAGAGGTACACTTCAACTGTGAGAGACAGAATGTGAAAAAAAAATCCATGAATTCACATGGTAGGATTTGTAAAGAATTTATTCGTAAATCAGGGTGGAAAATAAGTATTTGGTCACCTCAAACAAGGAAAATCCCTGGCTCTCACAGACCTGTAACGTCTTCTGTAAGAAGCTTTTCTGTCCCCCACTCGTTACCTGTATGAATGGCACCTGTTTGACCTCATCATCTGTATAAAAGACACCTGTCCACAGCCTCAACCAGTCAGACTCCAAACTCCGCCATGGCCAAGACCAAAGAGCTTTCGAAGGACACCAGGAAAAGAATTGTAGACCTGCACCAGACTGGGAAGAGTGAATCTACAATAGGCAAGCAGCTTGGTGTGAAAAAATCAACTGTGGGAGCAATCATCAGAAAATGGAAGACATACAAGACCACTGATAATCTCCCTCGATCTGGGGCTCCACGCAAGATCTCATCCCGTGGGGTCAAAATGATCATGAGAACGGTGAGCAAAGATCCCAGAACCACACAGGGGGACCTGGTGAATGACCTGCAGAGAGCTGGGACCAAAGTAACAAAGGTCACCATCAGTAACACACTACAACGGCAGGGAATCAAATCCCGCAGTGCCAGACGTGTTCCGCTGCTGAAGCCAGTGCATGTCCAGGCCCGTCTGAAGTTTGCCAGAGAGCACATGGATGATACAGCAGAGGATTAGGAGAACGTCATGTGGTCAGATGAAACCAAAGTAGAACTTTTTGGTATAAACTCAACTCGTCGTGTTTGGAGGAAGAAGAATACTGAGTTGCATCCCAAGAACACCATACCTACTGTGAAGCATGGGGGTGGAAACATCATGCTATGGGGCTGTTTTTCTGCCAAGGGGACAGGACGACTGATCCGTGTTAAGGACAGAATGAATGGGGCCAAGTATCGTGAGATTTTGAGCCAAAGCCTCCTTCCATCAGTGAGAACTTTGAAGATGAAACGAGGCTGGGTCTTCCAACATGACAATGATCCAAAACACACCGCCCGGGCAACAAAGGAGTGGCTCCGTAAGAAGCATTTGAAAGTCCTGGAGTGGCCTAGCCAGTCTCCAGACCTCAACCCCATAGAAAATCTGTGGCGGGAGTTGAAAGTCCGTGTTGCTCGGCGACAGCCCCAAAACATCACTGCTCTTGAGAAGATCTGCATGGAGGAATGGGCCAAAATACCAGCTACTGTGTGTGCAAACCTGGTAAAGACCTATAGTAAACGTTTGACCTCTGTTATTGCCAACAAAGGTTATGTTACAAAGTATTGAGTTGTATTTTTGTTATTGACCAAATACTTATTTTCCACCCTGATTTACGAATAAATTCTTTACAAATCCTACCATGTGAATTCATGGATTTTTTTTTCACATTCTGTCTCTCACAGTTGAAGTGTACCTCTGGTGCAAATTACTGACCTCTGTCATCATTTTAAGTGGGGGAACTTGCACAATCGGTGGCTGACTAAATACTTTTTTGCCCCACTGTATATACTACTTGGGCCACCCTACAGGAGCTGTTTAGTCATGAAAACCATGCCATGAAGTTCCCAGCGTGCAGCTTTGGGCTGATGTTATTGTCAGGGGAGATTTGGAGTAAACCGGGGTATTTGGTCACAAGTACACTCCTTTGAAAACGACATTAGTGAATAACTGACATTATTTGTCCCAGGAATGATAAAAGGAAGAATCATATCTAACCTAGGTTCTTTTGATTGCACTGTAAGGTCAGAGTAGGCCTGCTGCTCCACACTGAATGGAGCCATCTGCAAAGGTGGTTATATTGATATGTTACCACCTTTATTAACCACCTCTGCTGCTTCAAAACTCCCACCAGTCGACAACTGCAGGACTAGGTCAAACATTGGATCGGGGGGTTTCTTTCACAGGATGTTTATAAGATCCGAAGGAATACCTGGACGTGCTCCAAGTTAAACCAGTAGGCCTCGCCACACCTCTCGGGAATCCCTGGGTTAGGATAAGGGTTTGGGAGGTATCATGTTTGGTTATTACAAAGATTGCCAAACAAACACGCCTGTGTGTATTTGGGCACGTATAACTACGCACAGGCAGCAGTCACTGCTTGGGGGACATTGGTAATAGATAACAAGGCTCAATCAAAATAAGAGAATAGCTCTTCCAACAACATTTGAGGTGGATCAGATGGGGTACAGGCAGTATTAAGTAATAGGTGATTGGCCCATAGTTCAGTTTTTATTTTAAGGTTTAATCTGTGGCTTTCTTTATGATGTAGACTGTGCATCCAGCAGACTTGGTAAAGTAATATCACCGAGACAGGCGCAAACACTTTTGTTGGCTTGCACCCAACATAAACACACTGCGAGCTTCCTTTCCACTCATAAGTATCGACTGCACAGAGGGCATGTCAACACTTAGAATAATATATGTTGCCACCCATGGCTTCTAATTTGAACCAGCAGCCAACAGTGACACTTAAGAAGTCTGATTGTAGTGCAGCTCGTGTCAAATACTTTTATAGCCCCATATACATAAGCCTTAAAGAAAACATGCCTGGCCAAAGCTATTAGAACATTCATGCATATGTTGAACATCTGCATCCTTGATTCAATTATAATTCTTCAGATGTCTGCATAGACAGCTGCTGGCAGTAGGCTCCACTGTTTGCACGGTTTCTTTATCAGTTGATGGCTGGTGCTGTTTGCATGGTTACAGTACCTGTGTCGCAATCAAAAAGTCTGGAACTAAGTGTACCTGTGCAAACTTTAGGAACATGAATCAAACCAGTGTGACAAGAGTGATACCGACAATGTGCCATAAAAAGAGCATTACTGATCTGCTGATTTGTATAAAGAACCTGCATGCACTGCCTGGGAACTCTGCGCTCTCATTGGTCCAGGTTAAATTACGTAATTTAGGCATTCTGTTCACAATGGCACTGCATCACTTTTGTTTGAACGGTATAATAAAATATTTTGAACTCTATTCGACTCCCTCCACCACACCCAGAGTTGTGGCAGTGCTGAATCTGGCTTGTGCCCTGCTTTCTATGTCACTCTCTTTTTTTCACTAAGCCACACCTCTAATGTTATTCACCTGTTCCCCGTGTTGTACCGAAATCATCATAAACATTTGTTTTTTGTCTGCAAAAGCTATTTTAATCAACTAAACCCACCTACACTTGCAGGTTAACAGCCCTTGTTTTTGCATGTGACACAAGTGATTCACTCCTCAAGCATATATCTTATTACATAATTATGTAAGCCTGCCTTCCAATGGGCTCTCTCTCTCTCCCTCTGTGGCTTTAATAGGCCTATGTTGCCACATCTTCTTATCTTGTCCAGCTTGTTGACATTAACTTAATAATAAATAAAATTATTGTTTCTAGAGTTTATTTTAATAAAGGTTATATTAGATTGCACTGTAATCTGAAGCCAACATTATGTTGTTGCTTCAATAGACCTTTATCGCATGCTTATTTAAATCTAAATCTCCCAATTAGTGGTTTGGTTTGTTGTTGTATGCATGGAAGATGTTCAGGTGTTATCTTGGCAGGTGACCCCAGAAAGCAAGTTATCAACGCAAGACTGACACAAAATCCCTTTAAATAATATTAATCTTCTTCGGAAAGACCCTGCTGTGAACTGTGCATGTCTCTCTCTATCTATCTCTCTGATTAATGATGTTAATCAAGTGACGTGGGTGTCTTGGTCCATCACATGCAAGCCTATTGGAGAGCTTCAGTTAAGTAACATGACGGATTTGGAAGAATGTGGAGAGAGTATGGAGGGGGGTGCAGCCCCCACTGAAAAAGGAGAAGACTCCAGAGTGTAGAGGTGTGTGTGTACGTGTATGTGCGTGTGCGCGCGGGGACCAGCAGCGTGGTCTGTTATTACGCGTTGGCTCTATAATGTGACTCAATCTGCATATCAACATTTTAGATGCCAGTTGCCTCGTGCTGTTCCTCTCGCTCTGCATCCACACCTACCACACGTGCGGCCGTTGAAGGATCGGAGGGATCCAAACGCTTATACCAACCAACCGACGTTGTGCGTCCCGCCGATTGGCCAAGCCTCTCGGCCAATGAGGAAAAGAGCAGCTCTGGGCTCAGCCAATCGCGGCTCCGTACACGCTCTAGCACGTGTAGCGGCCGTTGCGCTCGGTGGGTAGTTCGCGTGCGGGTCGGAGAGCTCCCAATGTAAGTGAAACGCCACGAGCGGAGGTAGCAGAAACGAGGAGGGACTGGCTAAGAGGAGTTACATCTGTGCTCACAAGTAGAGCCGTTAGTTTTTGTGGAAGTCCCCTCTGTGAGCTTTGATTTATTTTTTTAAACTAGTTCAAATAGCGCTAGCTGTCCTTTTTTAAGAGTCCAACTCTCCTCCGTCCAAAAGGTAAGAAGCTCCGTCCTTTTCCTACACTTTAACGTTTTTTAAGGAAAGGTGGCTCCTCACTTATTATATAAAGCCTGCGTTTTCTTTTTACCTCAGACAGACTAAACAGTAACTTTTTACATTTACACCTTTACATAGCAAATTTCCAGTTAGCTGGTTGACCACGGGTATTAATTACAGAATGAAAACGGCATTAATACTGCTTTTATGCTTTTTCTTAAAAACATTTTCAGGTAACAATCACCGAGTTTGTAAGATACGTTTTTCTAGACTGTTCCCAGTTATCGCAAACATGTTATAACTGGTATATAAGATGATTATTGCGTTTTACCAGCTTATCAGCTGCAAACGTACACATATGTGTGCCCTTACATAAATCAGATTCCCATATGTCTTCAGTTTTAACCATTAAAATTAAATACGTAATATCCAGCCTTAAGAGGCAGTGATTAAAAAAATCTAGTGCAGATATAAACAAACTAAGCTCAAGGCAACTAACATTTGCAGCAACACGTGCTATAACAAACTTTATGTAACAGGCCTTTGCGAAATTTTAAGGGGGCTCGTGCGATTAAACTGCGCGTTTTTTAAAGTGAATAACTGCGATTGCGTCGGTCGAAGGGCCTTCGTATTCTTCCAGGGTCGTAATCTATCAGAGTTGATCGTTATTGGCTCTGTCCTCCTCTGTATTTTATTGCGGTTGCGGAGAATTTGCGAACACGTTCTTGGCAACAAGTGCACTTCTAATAGATATTGCATAAAAGTGATGAAATCATCGTGCTGCAGCATTGCAGTCACATGAAGGCTGATAAGTGTTTTATAGTAACATATGGATAGTATTTTAATTTAATGACTGTATTACTCAATCAAATACGCAGCTATTATAACTAAGGCGCCTTGTATTTTTTTCATGTTAATGTTACAAGTGATCTTCTATTTTATGTGCATTTAAAACATTTTGGTGCCCACCAAACAAATCCAGGTCTTTGGCCAAAGTAAAAACATTAAGACTGTGATAAAATATTGTTTGAATAGCAGTAAAATGCAAAGTTTTCTATTAAGTAACAATAAAAAGTCTGACTCTTAACTGTATGCTGAAGGGCAGGTAAGTTAAGGCTAACTAAGAGACATAAAATTCAGAGATGTATCCCCAGAAGCATCAAAACTGAGCATTTGTTTAAGGTATTATAACCTCCTGTGTAAATGATCCTGGCATCATCACACTGTAAAAATGAGTATGTAAATGTGTTATAAATGCTATGGTTTGGACCACAAAAGATTTCACAAAAGAAGTGAGTAGGTTACTGATAACGTATTGTACTGTTTGTACAGCTTCTTATGATACAACTTCTTAGGAAGTTGAGCAGATTTCCCAGAAGAAAATTGCTTTACTCTCCAGTCATCTTTTTTCTTCTATTTGTCCCAGCTGTCTCAGGGCCCTAGGTGGGATACACCCGGGATGTGTTATCAGTCTATCTAACTGACTAACACAGATTTGCTCATATTCATTCCTATGGCCGAATCACCAGTTAACTAATATTCATGTTTTTGGAGTGTGGGAGGACGCCAGTGTACCCATAGGAAGAACATGCAAAAAGCCTGGATTCAAACCCTGGATCTTCTTGCTGTGCTACTGATTACTTTACTTTTATTCATAATCTTGATTTATAAGAATTTCCTCAATACTGTCTCCACAGATGAATTCATTAGGTATTTCCTCCAAATGGCCATCTTATGACTCGCTACCCTCCACTCCAAGCTTTCTGCTCAGTGAGACCGAGCAGACTGAAGATGAGGCTGAAGCCTTCTCAGAGGGAGAGGGGGACAGTGGGATTGGAAAGTTGCCTTCCGCCGATGAAGGAATCTCACTTTCTGGAAGCTACATTGGTTTACCTCCTCATACCAATCAGCTGCGTTTGAGATCTCAGTGTGACCGGTCTGAAAAGTGCTCTGACATAACTAAACCTCCAGGCTCTGCCCCTTCTCATGAAGACCACACATTATCGTCATCAGTGACACCAGGGGACATCGCTTTCGCTCAGAAGGTGAGCACTTCTCTTTTGGAATCTTTAGGTCTTAAGTTTTTAGCTGTGTTAACTTTTAGTAAATATCAGATTTTAGTTATATTAACAGTCTTTATTATTGCCTTTAATATTACAGTGTGCAGATTTGCACAGGTTTATCCATCCTCTCCTCGAGCTGCTTCATGGTTTAAAGACTGGCCGATTTGACCGAGGTATGTGTCTGACCATTATCCTAAATGATCTTCATTATTTAGTGCATCCAATCTGGTAGTTATATCCAGATACCTGCTTGTGTTTTTGATAGGCTTAACCAGTTTCCAGCAGAGTGTTGCTATGGACAGGTTGCAGAGGATTCTTGGAATCCTACAGAAACCTGAAATGGGGTAAGTCCACCAAAAATGATACCTAATGCTCACCTGGTTGAGCAGCTGATCAAAATGTCAAAGGTTATAGTCCTTACTGCTCCTACCCTCTCTCCACATTGTCCTGTTTAATAAAGACTTAAAATGCCTTTCACAATAACTTTATTAAAAAGAAAACTTAATATTAATAGCAGTGTTAACAGCATGAACAGTGTTATCATTGTCCCTATTACCCCACAGGGTAATTGTACAATTCTTTTGTTTCTGCAGTGAGAAATATCTTCAGAATCTGCTGCAAATAGAGATGCTGCTCAAAATGTGGTTCCCTCGGGAGGCATTTACATCCACAAACACACCAAACAAGACCACCACACCCAGAGTCGCAGCACACTGGAGCCAAAATCAGCTCCACATCCCAGTAAAGGTGAGCTTCCTCCTCGATGTCACCATATCTGTGACAGTGTTGTTTAATGTATTAGTATTATTTTAAGGAATGAAGGAGAAAAAAAGCAAATTAATGTACATTTAAAAATGATTAGAAAGCATCTTAGTATTTAGTAGAGTCTCCCCAAGGTCAACCTCATCTGCTTTATTGTCCTTTTTTGGCTCAAAGATCTTAATTCTATTCCAAGATGGCTTTGATTTGTTGTTATTTTTGGTTCTGCTCTCCCATTGCAGAAGAGAAAACTGAGCTGGCCAGACTCTACCCAAGCTGGCAAAGTCCCAGCCAAGCACGGAAAACACGGGAGCTGCCATGCTGCCTTTTCACTAGACACCATTTCCACGTGTTGGCGCGGATCCCGTACAGAACAGAAAACTCCAGAGGAAGAAGCAGACGAAGCAGCTGGGTACAGCTGTAGCTCTGAACACGAGTTTACACGCAGGACTGGCACTTTAAGCAGGCCGTCATATTTATGTAGCAGGAGAGCACATGACAATCGGAAGCACCCTGAGAGTTCTCCGCCCTCCTCCTCATGTGGCAGCCCAGCTACACAAGACAGCTCGGTGTCTTCAAGCAACATCATTACTACAAGTGACTCACCTTAGCTGGCCTTAGCTGACCTCGCTATCACATGGAGGTGCCTCAGCATGCCAGCGAGACTGAAAGCAGAGGGCGGACTCGATTACATAAGAATAAAGTTGGGCGTGGAGCCAGTCTGTGATGCTTATAAGGAACATTAAACCAGGAGGAGGAGGAGGAGAACTGTACAGAGATGGTCATTAACCCCTAACTATCCAGTGTTGGGTTTTTAATGACACCAGAGTTATTTTAAAGTGTTTGTCTGAATGGATTTTTGTATACATTGACCTTTAAGTTAAAAAATGTTGAAAATACTTTTACATGTGTTAAAACAGTCTGTGCTGTGCTTTGTACGTTTTCATATCATCGAACGCAGCTCTAAGCAGTAGCAGTACAGGATTTCATGCCATTGATGAAAAACGTGTTTGTAGCAGGAAAAAAACGAGTCAGTTGAATATAAAATACTTTATGAAGCGACGATTGGTTCCACGGCTGCTTACATTTTTTTTGCATTTGCACTATTTTCCCAGAGAAAATAGGACAAATTAATTAGCGGCTTAGTTTATCGTGAAGCAACTCGCAAATTGATTACAAATATACCTCATTATTGAACTCAGATGACTCTAAATTTTATTTAGGAAAGTTTAAAAAGTATTTTTTCCAGCTGTCTGATTGTAGCAAACAGTAGAATAAAGGCATGTAGCCGCTGCCAAAATGTGCCAAATTAAACCATGATGCATTATCATATCACAAGCAGCTTACTCTAGTGTCACAGCACTTAACGTACGCTCTTTGTTTTTTTATCTGCACTTATTAAGAACAGATGTAGTCCCACACAGAACATGACTGACTATTACTGAGCCGAGTTAGAAACCAAAGAAGCTCGGTCTTTCAGTTGGTTTTTATTCTGTGAGCTAGCTGTAGATAGGTGGACTTGAAATATTTTATTACACTTGACCTTGGGCATGGGGTCACTTTTTCTTTATTAGGTGATTAAACAGGAATAATATAATATTTAATCCTGTGTGACTTTGAATTGATGCAGCTGCACTTTTGGATGACAATGAGGAAATGTTACACACTAAAGGGTTTGTGATGTTATTTATGAAAGCAGTACTTGAAAACCTTAATTCCATTCAGCAGACTTGGTGTGTGTTACGCCTGGGATGAGCGCTTTACAGGTTTTTGTAGAGGAAAGGGTGGGGGAGGAGGACGTGTCTTTTGATTGCAGTAGAGCAAATCTAGCTTATTATTCATACAAAAAAGCTCCAAATGCATTGTGTCATCATGAGGGCAAAAAATATCCCTTTGTGCCCTGTTTTAAATGGATTTGTAACCCTGGAAGTGCTTTTCTATTGAGTCATTATTAAGCAATATCAGGGGGAATACGATAAACAAAACACTTTCCATTCCATTTCTATTAAATACCTTAATTTTTTTTTTTTACCACCATATTTTATAATCAGGTATCATTCATGTTGAATGACATTTCATCTCTGGTGGGATCTTTTTGTTTTGGGTTGTTTTTTTTTTAACCAGTGAGCCTTATTTTATCACATAAAGCTTGCCTGACATTAAATCATACGAGAAAAAGTCATACGAAAAGTGTACTGTTTTAACCAACGATGGTAACATCATTTTGCCACATATGCCACTGAAAAGCGAATGTTTCTCAGGCTTTGTCCTTACTTGTGTATGAATTTTCTTATTTAAAGCAGAAATTGGAAGCACAAGGCGGAGAACAATAGTGCAGCGGTGTGTTGTGTTAGTCTGTTAAGATGTAGTATCCTGGAGTACACTTTTTGTTGTCCTGGGTTACACTTTTTATTTGTGATAAAGGAGTTAAGAAAAAAAATCAAATTTTACAGTTTGATGTCTTTAATTTTCACTTGTTTTAGAAAAATTATTTCTTATAATGAAATTATTGCTGGTGATTTCTTTATAAGTACAGAATGACATAAATCAGAAAAATATGGGACATTTTCTCTGCATTGATGTTTAAGTTTTCTGCTTTCCAGCCACTAAATCTACCCCGTAAATATTTTTATATGGCTCCTTTATTATTCCATGGGTTAGATAAGTACAGTTTTACTTGTATAGCATCAATTTAGAGCATATTATTGGAAGGTGAACACACTACATCATTGGGGTTAGGGTAATCGGTCATGGCACATTCAGGCTGCATTGAAAAGGAAAAAACAAGGGTGCAGATAGGCCACGAGTAACACAGCAAATAACAAGGTGCGGCCAGTAACTGCAAGTCAGGAACATGCTGCTCCAAAGCAGGAGATCCCACCAGAAAGACACAGGGAAGAGAGAGAGAGGAGAAAACACAAAGCACAAGAGTGGTATTTTCTATGTTTGGGTTATATAAAGGCGTTTTTATTCTTGTATTATTCTTGGTTCAGGGTCACCCGATCCAGCAGCAGGCCCAATTGTGAGCTTGGTAAAAAAGGAAAGTTTCTCTTCACAGCAAAGTATTTTTTCTGACCAGAACACCTCATACACTATGAACTTATTTACTCTGCATTCTTTAAATGGTACAAACCCAACATTTGGCTTCACACTGGTATGAACTAACCATCTGCTGTAGATTTCTCAACATTTTTTTGAGGACACACTGCACAACATCCTGAGAAATTCCAAGTTTTAATGGCTAATTTGGAAATCACCTCATTGGTGTATAAGTATTAATTTTTGGCATTTTTTACTGACTCAACTGACAAAGTGGAAATAAATTGTGTGGTTTTTGTTGGCAGGTTGTTTTAAATTGTATGTTGTGTGTAGGGCCACATTTTTGCTCCAATAATTCATAGAACTATTGCTCAAGACTACCAAAATAACAAGAAAGTCGGGTTCCTTGGAAGCAAAACATGCAGAAATGAGAGGTGACTCAAGACTTTTGCACAGCACTTTAGTATTTTTTAAATATTAAAACAGAATTAAAACTCCTCTCCCACAACAAAGAGTAAACAGTGCACTTGCTCTACCAATAACGCGCAGCTGGTGTCGCTAACAAAAAACAAAGAAGAAGAGAAAAGTCACCTTCCGTGACACTGTGTGGCGCCATAACCAAGCAGTGTTTGCGGAAGTGTTCTTCATCACCCCACCAACAACGAGTAAACAGATCCACAGGATGCCGCGAGGCGCTGAGTTTTAGTCCTTCAATGTGAAACGATATGACTGTTTAGCCGTGATAAGGAAGCTCACCGTGAATAATTTGTATACACACAGGGATTGGGACACGGGTTAGCAAACACTGAAGACGTTTTAGCACCTGGGAGCAGGCTGAGAGGCTTCTGAGTGCAAGGATGCCTGTGCTGCGTTAAGCTAGCATGCTAAGCTAAGTGCTAGCCTTCACCAACAAACTCGTCCGGACATGGCAGCGGGAGCCGGAGCCGCTACCAGCGGCTCTCTGGAGTCCACTTTGGACAGAAAGTTACAAAATGTGACCAACACCATGGACTCGATTCAAGGACTGTCAGCGTGGTGCATAGACAACAAGAAGTACCACAGTGTGATAGTGCGACACTGGATCAAGTGCTTGAAGAAATGTAAGTAGCCCTACTGCCTGCACCTTTGAACTCGTTTGAGCTCAACGATCGCAATGGTTGCAATGAGATGTTTGTGCTTATAAATGTTTTAAATATAGTTTTGATTCCTGCTGTTCGACGAATCATACCTTTATCCGGGCGCGTTAAGGTCTTTGTCCTATTTGCCTTAGGTTGAAATGCCGGGAAACGGTGGAGTTTAAAACTGGCGCTCCTTTGACAGCAGGGACATTCAAGCTGTCATCCATGTGCACACTATAGCCTGCGTTTACCCGCGTAGTCTACAAATAGTTTATAAACTAATGTGCAGAGTAGTGAACCTGTCAAATTTACAGTTCTGACAGTGCTACAAGAGGTCAGCCTGTGCCAGCTTTACAGGCTACAACGGGAAATTCAAGATTTAACAGCCTACCACATCACAACATGTTATGAGACTGGAAAGGCAGTTTTGTTACCAAACTGTATGACTGAGCTATTTGTAATCAGCTCATGGGGAACAGTGACGTTTTGGATGGGGCTGGACACCAATGTCCATCCATAATGTCTAGACAAGGGATACCATACTCTTTTTACATCGAGAGCCACATACGGCTTACTTTGATTGTAATTGGGACAGATGAGTGAAACCCTCCTTTCTGTCAATGTAAACAAATTTAAATAAGCATTAAATAATGAGATATCTTAATATATTAAAAAGTGCAATTTCAACAGTTCATCTAATTTGGTCTACACGTTAAGAAATGTTGCTCTAGTAAACCTGCCAGTATGATTCTTTGTGCTTACATTGTAAGAAATTAATATGTAAAATTACAGCAAAAGTTCTGGTAACTCATTGCCCAGACTGTCCGATAATTACAAAACAGGAAGTTTTTCTTAATTCACAGTTAACTTTCTGTTTCTCTTTCCTTTTCTTACCTTGGACCGGGTGTATAAACAAACAAAAAGAATTTTCTTTTGTTGATAGTGGAAAAAAACCAGGAATTTCTGCATCATTTAATTTTTTGTCCTTTACATATTACACTGTTGTAGTATGAATGGCTGAGGGGAAGGTCTTTCTCAGTAGGAAATGCTGTAAAAGTGGATCGTATTGGATCCTTGGCAGGTCAATTTTGTGCCTTTTGCTTGAAACCCCTGATGTAGACAAAATATATTCTGTTACCGTGAACATGTGCTGGGCAGTTAATTTATCCATGGGGCCACAATTGGGGTCTAATTGTAACATGATCTACTTTCACCAGAAGCAGTTTATAGCAGTTTAAAGAAATAAAAAGTAACAATGAGCAGAATGAGTTCAGTACAGGTGCGGCCTTCCACAGCAGTTTTAGTTCCTCATGTGGCCCGCTGGAGTAAACTAATGTTACTGAGTACACAAACTCACTTTAAGTATTGGAGCTGTCACTAACACTTTGATTACTTACATATTTGTTTGGAAATTTGTCAAACTGCACCAGGTTCTCAGTGGGGCTCTATTATTTATTTTATAATAAATCAGTCAGTACTTTGTGTTATTGCCAAGGTATTAGGAGATGCTTTTGTAGCCTTGATCACACTTCTAGCTTTCTAGTAACTGTAATTAAGACACACAGCTCCCACCAACCAGTCTTACACTAAGAAGACAAATCTTATATCTTAAATCTTAATCCTTGCTAGGACCAATCCTTTTGCGTTATACATGTTTTCACTTGGGTAGTGTCATCTCTATGTATCAAATGTTCCCCTGTACAATCCATGCTTCAGGCAGCATCTGATTAAGTGGAGCTCCTAACGGTTGAATCTACATTTTCAAGCCTTCACTGTGAGATTATATCAACAAAAGTACAATGTGCATATTTTATTTGTGTAATTGGATTATGTTTGTGATTTAGATTCAGCTCACATTTTATGAATAATCAGTACAGAAGTAGTTTAAACAGGTTCACAAACTTTTTCTTGCAGACGTGAGAATAGTGGTCTGTTTCTGATTCTCTGCAGAGCAGGTGAATAAATCTCATGCACAGCCCTTGAATAGTTTTTGAGTAATTTATTTTGACTTGCAGCTTAAGGATCATTCATATAGTTGGAATTGTCCAGTAATTTAAGACAAAGGCCATTGCTATTGATATCTTTATACCTACTGTTCATTAATTTGTACTCTAGGGAGGTTTTAGCATTTGCTGTCAATTTAAAGTTCATCACTGTCTTTTGCTTATGAAGACAGCAAAGTATGTTTAGTGTGGAGACTTATTAACAGCATTAGGTTGTGGTTCTCCCTCTGTGATTGCAGTATAGTGTTATCCTCTTTTAGACATTGTCAACATTTTGTCATTAAAGATATGACTGTTTCATTATATCTGACACCTGAGTTTTTTTATTTATGCAGTTTAAAGCCCGTTAGTGATTTTTCAGAGGCTTAGTGGTGTACCATGAAGATGGAGATGTTTTAAACATCTGAATAACACTTAATAAATACATTTAAAAACATAGCATTTAAATGTATTAACTGGAAGCTACCAAAGCTTTTTGGATGAACTTGAGAACGAAAATAAGAAAGAAATTGTTAAATGTGTGGATTAATATATCAGATTTGTTACAGTAATTTAATAGAAAGTATATCAAGCTTTTTGGCATTGCTGGCTCTCCTTTTTCTGTTTTGTACTGTTGTACATTAAATCTAACCTTGTGTTCGTCTGATAAAACAAGTGGACATTTTTGTCTCTACAGTGTCATATCTGGGTTTTTTTGTGTTTTTTTTTAATTTATTTTTTACTATTTTGGAAAAGTCTTAAACCAGTGATGCTAAACTCATTTTACATTGACCATCACATACAGCCCACTTTGTTCTTAGGTGGGTTGGTGGAGTGAAACTTTAACTACACGTTTATTCCCAAAGGTATTTTAATATTAGATAAATAATGCAATTTCAACAGCATATGTTAGTTTTTTTCTACATGATAAATGTAGGAAAACACAAGCACCAGAAAACATTCTGGTAGCTCACTTTCCAGACTCTCCTGTGTTTATAAGACAAAGTGTTTGTTAATTGATGAAGATTTTGTTTCCTTTTTAATAGAAATGTCAATATTAGACAGTGAGACAGGAACTTCTGTTTCTGTCATTTAACAGACAGTGTCTTTCTATTGCGGGGCTTCCTCTGGTTTTGTATATATTCCTATTGCTTGTTATGCATTTCTGTTGTCTTACTATATTTTATTCCTGCACAGTTGGTATGGAGCACCCATGTACACGTGCAATGACAATAAAAGACGAATCTAATTATTTATCTATTACTTAACTACTTTGGTGTGGTATTAATGGCTGCGGGGACATCTTTATCAGCAGAAAAAGCTGTCAAACCTGTGAAAATATAGCTAAAAGGTTAAAAACATATCTCCTTTGTCGTATTTTCCAAAGCTGGAGGTCAGATTAGGTCAGATTGGAGCCTTTGTCAGGCCGATTCAGGCCCCCGGGCCTTATGTTTGACACCTCTGTCCTAAACAAAACAACAGGGGTGGGGTCGAACTTACTTAATACTACTACTGCACTAAGGTATTTTTAATATACCTACATCTTACTAACTGCACCCTAATTGTAAGTAGTATTAAGTCAGTGCACCAGATTGGCTGGAGATAAGCTGGAAAACATTAACATTGTCCAACAGAAATGTCTTGATTTAAAAAAAAAAAAAAAAAGATCCCAGATCTTATGTTTAAACAAAAATATTAAAACCACAGATCACTGTACAGAGTTAGGGACAGTAATTAAAAACCAGTTCCAGTGAAGAATCCATACCAAAATTTCTAGTTCCTCTTCCTGATAAGAGGAATCTTTTTTCTTTCACTTTGCAGAGCAATGATGTCAAGCATAGCAGTGGAGCTTCTGCACACCCACTTTCAAGCATTTCTCAGGCTCGAAGACAATGAAGTCTTTCTTACACATAAGCTGAGGAAAAAAAACATGTGTAAAATCAGATTGTAGATGCCCTTCATCTCTTAGAGCACATAAAAGACATGTTCTCACTAATGGAAATGCTGTATTCGGTTTAGGCTGCCCAAGAACTGGAAGGATCTTAAACGTAAAAACATTTTAAAATAGTTGTGTTGATGTTGAAAAACACACAAACATGGATCAGGTCAGTAAAAGAATCAATAATGAATCTGACCTATAACCAGAATCGATAATGGCATTGGAATCAATAAAGTTGTATCAATATCCAGCACCAGATGGGGTTCACTGACCTTTTGGTGACGCGCTGTAAAATAATAGTTTTGTGTGTGTATAAATATATATGTGTGTGTGTGTGTGTGTGAGAGAGAGAGACAGAAAGAGATTAAAAATGTAAAATACACTTCTGTTTGGAAAGCTTGATTCAACTGGAGACGTTCTTCATTGGGTGAGGGGGTGGTGGTTAGCAGTGCTGCCCGTCAGCAAGAGGTCCTGCGTTCAAATCCATCATCTTGTCTTTCTGTTTAGAGTTTGCATGCTCTTCTGTTGTCTGCGTGGGTCCTCTCTGGATACTCTGACCTCCTCCTACAAACATGCAGTTAGTGGGTTTTGTGAGTTGTAGTGAGGTGTGTTTGAATAGTTCTGTCTCTGTGTGTTAGGCCTGCAGCGAGGTGGACACCTGTCCAGGATCTATCCCGCCTCTTGACCTATGGCAGCTAGGATAGGCTCCCTTTGATAATGCCTGCACTGTTGTGCATGTGTTGCACATGCGTTGAACGGGCCGCTTTGTAATTTAATATACAAGAGGCTGACTAGTCAGTCACTAGTCTAAAAATTTAGAAAATCAGCTGATTCCAGATCACTGCATCTCTAGTTAAAACATAGACTGTATGTAAAAGATGACTAGCCACTGTGATGTCACCGATTGGTTTTGATGTCATATTTTGAAGCCTTGAGCTGATTGTTTCCACCTTTTAATGAAGGTATTCATAGATGGATGTCTTTGGCTCTCGCTGGCCTGTTTTGCTGTTAATCTCGGTTGCAGTGATTTTACAGTTACCTGAAACTGTGTTTGACTTTGGAGAATTTAGAGTGATCTCTGAGCATATTACCGTTTAATCAATTTTGTTCTTCTAATGTGATCACACTCGCGGATCTCAGTGCTGCAGGAGAAATTTCAAAGTAAACAGTTTTGTAGTGATTGTGTTCAGGGTTCAAACCCTCAGCATTATAAGGAAAACAACAGCTTTTTGCTTTTCTACTCCTGATGAGTAAGAAGCGTGGCTTTCATCTGTCATCTAGACAATTAGAGAATTAATAGAGACTTGATTATTTAACGCAAAATTATTTACTTACAGAGTTGAAATTAGTTGCATTGCAGACTTATTTTGCATCTGGATGTTGGTTATTTTATCAAGCACTGATTAAACTATTGACCAGGAGATATTATGAGCTGATATCATATCATAAATATAAAAAAACTGCAAATAAAAATCAGGGCTCGCAAAATCGCTAGCCCGACGTCCCGGGGCTAGCGATTTTTCCAGTCGGGCTACCAAAATCTAACTCAGCCCTGCCCGTCGGGCTATCATAGGAAAATATATGTCAGTGCTTTTGCATTCTTTCGCCAATGTAGCTGAGTAATTATGTCATTGGCATCGATGAGCCACTGTCAATATGTGACATATTGAAATCGCGTTTGAATTTGCGCTTGCTTTTTGCTTTCACTTTCATTTTGCGATCGCGCGAACGGTGTATAGAGAGCGGCAGCACTGATTGGTGAGTGACGATTAATTGCGCACCAATTCCTCTGACATCGTCTTATCAATCATTAGCTTACTATTCAAACGCGACAAGTGAAATCTCTCGCAGCAAGCTTAAACATGTCAGAGGTTGAGTGCGCAAAGAATCGCTGATCATTATGTAAGTACGTGTGTAAAAGCAGCAGGATTTAGGCTGGTATTTTAGTTCTGCAGAGCCAAATAAGACAGGTCAGGGTGAAGAAGGGGCAGCCAAAGAAAAGCCGATCACAAAACGGAAAAGATATGACAAATCGAGCCCGTTCTCACTCCCGAGGCGTAACATGGCGACGTTTTGTCACGTCGGTTATGGCTGAAATCCAGTGCAATGACGCTCCCGCGGTAATCAACGTTCCAGCCCTGTATTCCAGCCCTAAACCTAACCTTATCCCTAGCCCTAACCATAACCTTTTTCCTCACCTTAAACAGGACTTAAATGATGTTAAATAGCGTGTTTCTAAGCTATTTGAAGGAAAAGAGCGAACATGTGTAGATTGAGTCCATACGGTTCTCACATTTCCTCATTTTTCCGAGGTCGTCATTTAGGAATGTGGTGGGTAGCCGAAAACGTAATATGTTGACGATTTGTCACCTAGCCTAAAATGTTACGCTTTGGGAGTGAGAACGTGTTGGACAAATCAGACTATGAGGCAAAAAGAAAGCGCAGCTTTTTTGGTTTCATGGACAAAAGAATTTCTGTGGCTGGAATATAACGAGCTAAATAACATGATGTTCTGCCAGGTGTGTTGTGAGTTTCATTTGATTTCTGAGTCGACAAGTGCCTTTGTTACTGGGACCAGTCATTTTAAGAAAGACCCCATCAGAACCCATGAGAAATGCAAGAAATGCATTATTGCCCAGTCTGCAGTATGTTTCCCAGAACAAACACCAATTGCAAAAAAACATACTACAAATAAACCAAGCACAACAAGAACTCCTGAAAAAGCTGTTTAGAACAGCGTGCTATATTGCAAAGAGTGAACTACCATTGGCAGAATTTAGCAGTCTTTGCAAACTTCAAAAAGCAAATGGCCTAGATCTTGGTTCCACTTACTTCTTACCCCTGACTACAGTGAAAATTTCAGATTCAGGATCTGACACAGACTGATTCATGTTCTACACAGTTCTTACAAGTTCATAGAAATTTCTGTTCAATTAGAACCAAGTATTTGAGTTGATGGTTTTAATTTTTATACAGTTGTTGTGATTTGTATTTTAACAATTTTTTTGATTAATTTTTGTTTCCGTTACAATATTATACTTTAATGTATAATATTGTAAAGGAAACAAAACGTAAAAAAAAATTCTTTTTTTATTCGGGCTACTTAAATTTATTTTGGGCTACCAAAAACTGAAGAATGCCTGCCCGAAGGGCTACCAGAGATTTTGAAATTTTGCGAGCCTTGAAAATGACACATGGTGTGTGTAAACTATAAAAAAGGCATTTTTAAAACTCCTTATTTAGGTCATAAAATGTGAACAAAGATTGTGTAAATGATTTCACGTCATGTTTAACAGTTAGCTGTTGATTAAATATTCTTGGTAGCTCTTGACTGCATGCTATCTTTTCTGTGTTGTTTATGAATCTGATTTATCACTTCAGACTTAATCACTCATGTCTATAATGGATTTTGTCATTTATTTAGTTTAACTGGGCATTAAGTAAAAATGTTGACCTTTTTATAAAGTACAAAATTTATAGATTGATAATAATTTAAGCAGTATGTTGGACCACTACTGATTTTGACCAATATTTAATAAAATAGGTGAAAGAGAGCTGAGCTGCTTCTCCGTATATTTAGGCTCAGCAGGTTTCAAGTCAGATTTTTTCATATGCACGTTTAAAAATGGCACACATGCTGTGCAGCAACAAAAACAGTAAAAACAATGAAAGATTTAAGGGAATGAACAGCCGCAGATAAAAGCACCATAATTAGAAGCAGTCTGGTTCAAACAAGCTAACATCGGCGCCTCTGTTTCCTCCAACAGCTGACGCCTCACACAGGCTCAACCTGCTATACCTCGCCAATGACGTCATCCAGAACTGTAAAAGGAAAAACGCCATCGTTTACCGAACGGCATTCGCCGAGGTGCTTCTAGATGCCTTCCAGCTGGTTAAGTAAGTGCTTTGTAGAGATACTGGTGCAATGTTTCTTTCTGCTACTCTCTACCTTTCAGTGTTTCTTGTCCATTATTCCTCTCATTTGTTTCATTCGGACACATAAATCCAGCAGCCATCATTATAGTTTTTATCATCTCCCTCTCTGTAGCTGTGAAGGTGACTCGAAGGTGATAAAATCAGCGGAGAGGATACTGTCCATCTGGGAGGAGAGAGGTGTGTATTCAGGGACTCTCATTGCCGACCTTAAGAACGCCCTGATCAAAGAGGAGTCCCCTCCTGTCACTCCTGTGGAGCAAAAAAGTAAGTTTGCTTATTATTTTTATAATTTTTAATTTTATTAGACACGCCATCTTAACATGAAACTTGTCGTTATCAGTCGTGGCACCTTGTACAGTTAATTGTATTTTAATTGCAGTTACAGTTTTGGCTGTCAGTGATTATGAAAACACAATTTATTTAATTTTTAATTTAATTGGCTTTAAGACAAGTTTCTTATTTGTTAGGTTTAATACATCCACAGTTTTCCCAGAGTTTAGGAATAATTCCATTAAATAATTATGATGTCTGTTCTGAAATAATGTTGCATTTCATTCTGTTGTGTAGATTTCTGGGTGTTTGTAGTTAATTTTGCTGTTTGAGTTTATGGGCTTTTTATTTATTTTAAAGCTCCAGTCGAGTCTAAAGCTGATCTACGATCCAAGGTCGTTGCTGAATTCGTGGTAAGTGTGATGTTAGAGTTTAAAGCTCCTCACTAAACTCCAGCTGTGCCGTTTTACAAGCACGGTTGTTATCGTCTTGTCTTTGACTCAAACACTGTGATCAGACTTTATTGCGCTTATGATATGACTGACTGCTCCCTCTGCTTTAGCCACAGGCACTCATAGACCAGCTGTCCAAGTACAAGAGATCTCTGGAGGAGGTCGACCTCAGAGAGAAACAGCTGGCAGCTATGAGGGTTGACATCTTCAGTTCTGATGCCCTCAGGAGACTCAAAGGTGTCTTATTCTTTTTGCTGCTATACAGTCTAACCTGGAGCGATAGGAAGGATGGGTTATGACTTTGATGATTTCCTCACATTACTGCTTGGTTCTTGCAGATAAGGCAGGAGGAAAGAAGTTCTCCAAGGACTTTGAGGAAGGAAGCGCACAGCTACAGGAGTTTGTGAAGTTCTTTGATAAACAAAACAAAATCCTACCTCAACTCATGGAGGCACTCACCAACGCAGATATCTTCTATGAGATGCAGTACAAGGAAGTGAAGATTGTAGCTAACGTAAGTGAAAGAGGTTTATTTTTAATTTGTTGGGTTTTTTTTTTTTGTTCTAAAGCATGAAGAAATTCAGTTACCTGTAGGTTTATTACCCAGCTTGTGTTGGGCTTTTTGGTACATTATGTTTTAGACTCTTATTTGTTGCTAGCTGTAGATAAACCTCATGCCTCTCTATCTTGCTGTTTGAATTTGCGTGAAGTCTGTATTAAAACTGGCTAATAGACTTAACATTTACAATTTCATGTATTAAACTCCGTTGCTTCTCCTCTCAAGGCCTACCAAACATTTGCTAACCGGGTGTCCCACCTCAAGCGTAAGCTGGACACCTTGAAGTCCACCTTGCCCGACCTGGACGAGTCACCCATCCCCTCTCCCTCGGCAGACGCTCCATCTCCAACAGGCTCAGAGTCTCCTTTCCACGGTCTGGAAATGGCCCACCCCGATCCAGACCTCGATGGTTCTGCAATGGACGATGATGCAGAGCCCCCAGCCCCGAGCCCTCTGTCCTCCCCGGGGGGGTCTCCCAGAGACACAGATGGTCTCGGTGAGAATGACAATCGCGAGGTGGAGGACATGGAGCTGTCTGAAGACGAAATGGAGAGTGGGGGCATCATAGGTAAGGAGGGGGTAATGTTTTGGGATTTCAAGCCTCTGCAATGCTTTTTAAGTGCTGTGTGGTTTTTATATTGGCCTTCAGTACTTTACTAAAAAGAATGAAATGACAAACACAGGAGAGATGGGCAAGCACGGTAATGACACAAAAGTTCTCAAGCATTGCATGATAATCATTGTTTCAACTTTTGCAGTAGCATCTTTTGAACCTGCTGTCGGTAGTAGTTAATACAGATGTTACATGGTGTCATCTAACTAGTTCAAATGTTCCTAGTTTTAATTTTAAAAGCAGTCTTTTTACATATTTCCTTTGTTTTGAGATAAGCTGACTTGTTAAAGTTTTTCCTGGAAGAAAAAAAAGGGCCTTTTGGATTTGACTGCGTTCGAAATAAGAAAGGTGATGAGTCAGTGTTACTTTATTTGACAGAAGTTTGACAGTTTTCTTCTCATTTCTGACCATTTAATAAAGACAAAATGTCTGTTATACACAATCTGATGAGACTCCATGGAAGAAACAGCATCTGCGCAGTAGCTGATGTGCACATTCTTAAATTGACCTGCATGTTAAAATAGGAATATTCTTCCTCAATGTAGTTTGAGTTCTAGCGTGTGCCCAGCCCACCGTCATCACATATCACAGAGTATGCATTTACTTAGATGGATGCATTGTGATCACAGGTGAAACCATCGCCTGCTGTGGACATCTGTTAAAGCTCTGCGTCAAAGATAAATCAGGCTTTACAAATCACACCTGTTATTTAGAGGAATTCATTAATCCTGAAGCATCCAAGCGGTTTTAGTGGCCACACTGACCAAATGGAGTCATTTCAAAACTGGAGCCAGATGTGGCAGAGTTGAAGTTTTCATTGGGAGTGACTAGGGTTAGAAATTGGTGCGTCAGAGAGAGACAGCTCAGGTTGAGGAAATTGGAGACAAAGTTAGAGAAGCAAGGCTAAGGATGCTGAATATGGAATAGCACAGAGGAGGTTCATGGATGTAGTGAATGAGGACATGGAGAAAGTCGGGATGACAGTATAAGCTGGTAGGGATAGGATGGTATAGAAGTAAATAATTAGCTTTGGTTACCGCTAAAGAGAAAATGTTCTAATGTAATTATCCATCTTGAGCTTACTTTGAGCATCAGGTCTCTGCAAAAGCAAATCTCAGTACCCTACATCTCTAGGAAACATTTTTAATATTAAAAATATTAAAACACTTGTGAATATACAGCTAGAGTCATAAATATATTTTCTGTTCTCTTTTTTGCACCACATTCCTTCCTGCAACCATTATTTGAGTAACTTTTGAGAAATTTGCCCTGGAAATCAGGTGTCAGTGGCAAAATTAGTCACAAAAACCAAATGTAGAGGAACTGCACTTAGCTGCACCATTACATTGGCCCTCTCTCACTGTTATCGCTGCCATATTTTCTTTCCTCAGTTGAAGAGCGGACAGAACCCGGTCTCCACCCAGAGGTGCCCGCACCAGTGCCTGCAAAACGCGTGCCATTAGTAGCGACAGAGCAGCCCATCGTCGCACAGATCGCGTCTCCCATTGCCGCTCCAGCGGCCGCTCTGGAAAGTGTGGACATGAATAAAATTGGCTCCATCCTGAACAGCATAAGTTCAGTCGTGAAGAACACAGGTGAGTGGCGAGGGCCTTTTTGTAACATGCACATAGATGATTTCTTTCAAAATAAAATAAAATAAAATCTTCCACGTGCCGTCATTAAGTGTGTCTCGACTTCTGCTATGGAAGAACCAACTGGGTTTGCAATGTGTTTGGAGCATTAATATCTCTGCACCGTCATTGATTTTTAATGTAGAGATAAACAAAAAGATCTTGAGAGCATATGTGAGTATGTACTTAAACTGCATATATGTTTTCATGCAGTTTAAGATTTAACAGAGTATTTAAGTTAATCTGGTAGGTTTGTCAAATGTCAAAGTTAGTTTGTTTTAAATATACCTCATAATGCATAAATCTATGAATGAACATTTGGCCTTCACAGATCTGTTAACTGTCTAATAAAAAGTTAGTATATGGTGGGTTACTCTGTGAGTGAGTGTAGCTTTGTTTTTTGCAGCACCGTTAGTGGAGACTCCTCCTGCAGCTGCACCCGCTGTCTCCTCAGTTAAGAGCACGCCTGCTCTTCCTGTGGCAGCACAGGACCCCAGTTCACTGGTTAGTATCCTCTCCAAGGTAGAAGTGAGTCCTGCAGACCTCCTCAGTGCTCTGTCCAAAGTCCAGGGTCAAAGCAGCCTCGAAGGTGAGAATCAACCTTTACTTAAAGTATTCAAAAAAATGTTGAGTTATAGCAGCACCCTTGCTTATCTTTCTTCTATCTTCCTTGTGCCCCTTAGGCATCACCTCTGTTGTTGGCAGCTCAGCTGACTCCTCCAGTACAGGCAAGATTACTGCCTCTCCTTCATCCACAGTTTCATCAGCGGTACCCTCTCAGAGCTTGCCTCACTCCTTTGGCACATCTGTGCTTCCCCTATCCAGCTCTACTGCAAGGCAGAGCTCAAGCACCCAAGCATCCTCCCAGAATTCCAACCCTGCCTCTGCCCTGGTTCAGGCTCTTCATAGAGACATGGATTTGACAACAGATCCTGAACCATCCTCTACAAGTTTAGAGTCTAAAATACACAGCTTCTTGCAGGGAAACCCTGCTTTTAGTGCATTTGACTTGGTTTTTTCAACAAACCCAGCTCTCGGAAGCAATAATCATAGTCCGGTTACTTGCACAGACACCCAGGATGGGACACCTGTGCGGGACGAGGGGGGAGGCACGCCTACTCAAGATGAGATTATGGACAAGCCAATGGTGGTTCCATTTGCTCCCAAGTTAAGTCAGTCATCTGTTGAATCTGCAATAATGGCTCCTGTTGCATACCAGAATAGCACACAGCCGAACCATAACAATCCTCAACAGCCTGCTCACCTGCAGCCAGGTGTCGCTCAGAATGGGCAGATCTACCAGGCGTACCCGTTTGGCAAACAGGAGATCTCTGAACATGGGATTACTGCCCCGGTTGGACATTACCAGCAGATTTCTGCACAGACAGGAGGGCCAGTGCCTGGAGAAAGAGCCCCAGGCAGTGCCGGTAACACACAGACTGCTGACAGCTTTCATGGGCCTAGTGAAAGGAGTTGGTACGGTGACACTTACCCAGAGGGGAGCTCTCAGCAGCCCAGCGGCTATAATATGCCTGGAGGGGCTCAAGAAAACAAGACATCCGGACTTTATCCATACCAAGCTGAGCAAACTCGTGAACCTCAAGAGCTGCTCTCCCAGCAGGGGGGCACCCCATTGCATGGTTTCTTTAAAAGCAATCTTCCTCCTGTCCCAAGGTTACCTCCCCCTCCTCGCGGTTTTGAGGTTTCCCTTTCATCGGCCAGCAATTCGATGATTCCTCCGGAGCAGCAGCCGATTCCCGGCACAGACTCTGGGGACGTGCTCGGGGCCAGAACTGAGAGTGTCATCAGTGGGATGGTGGTCCATGATCATCAACACAAATCCCTGTATCATCCTGATGAACATCTGTATGACACTGACCAGCATCGGCCACATCACCCTGAGGATTTACATCACCAGTCAGATGACCGGCATTACCAGGGGGACCTCGAGCGGCACCACGACGAACTCCTCCAGCACGAGCCCCCTTATTTCCAAGACAATCCTTATCGCGGCCCAGATGACCCGTATTACAGACCAGGCAGCCCTCCACACCACTATCCCCGAGTTCGAGGCCGCCTCACTCCTCCACTCTCAAACTCAGAGGAGCCTTACTACGCCCACGACTACCCACATCACAGCCCGCCTGCTCCGCACTACCCTCCTAGGAGACCACCGCCTCATCACGAAATCCGTCATCCCGTTCTACGACCTCCGCATCGACCTCCTCACCCTGCACATCACCCACACCCCAGAGGACCTCCTCGCCCCCCATTTCCTCGATTTCAAGGTCCTGACCCGAGGTTTAGAGGCAAACGTCCAGGTCTAAGACCAGGAGGCCCAATGTTCCCCCCTAAGAGACCCTTTATGCCCCCACGGTACTGACTGAGCATGTAGCCCTGAGACTGCTCACAGTCAAAAGTCTTGGAGGTCATAAAAGCCTCTTAAAAACTGAAATGGAGACTGCAGGTGGATGAATGTGCAGTTATTGCACTGGGGTGGGCACGATGTGGCAAAGCTGAGCTGAAGAAGAATTAATTCAGCAGCTCCAGAAGAAAAAACTTTAAATGCAGAAAGAAAAAAGGGTGTGTGGAAGACTGAGGAGAGCCAACACCAAGAGACATAAAGAACACGGTGCCTCTGAGAGGGTTGCTGAGCTGAAGAGCGAAGACAGAAGATTAAAGAAGATAAGAGGTGGATATATATACATATATATATAAAATTCACTTTTTGTATCATTTCCTCCAATATGAAGCACTGCATTAAATGTAAGCGTGTCAGAGTGCGTGCATGGTACGTGTGTGTGCATGCAGTCCAGTCTAAACCAACTAGACACAGATAGTTCAACACTTTTTTTGAAAGACAGTTATTTTTGCTAAGACGGTGAGAAAAGAGTGTAGTTGGTGCAGTGTTTCTGCTCTTATTTCGTTTTTCAGTGAGCAGTTTTGACTGCTTCAGTCCCGTATCAGCAGGATCCCATTAGCATTTGAAAAATCGTTAATTTCAACTTGTCTTTGGGTATGACAAACCGAGTGTATGCTATGGAATTTCTGTTTCTTCTACAGTACACATTAGCATATTTGGGGGAATTATTTCTCATTGTTCCAGCTCCAAATGTTCTGTGTTTTGTCTTTTTGTTTTTTGTGAAGCATTGCTTTCCCCCACCTATGCGCAAGATCCCTTCGGCGATAATTTTTACGTCCCGTTTAGGAAGGCGACACAAGTCTAGTCAAGGGGGGGGATTTTTTTTTCCAGCCTCCCAACACCGGTGCAGAAGAAGTGCATTTCTGGAAGGAGGATGAAGACAGTCGGCTTCACTTTCGTTTATTTGTACTGACCAATAAAAATCTGAGTTTGAAAAAAGTGTCGTTTATTTATTTATTCTCTTTTTTTTTTATTATCTCTGATCCCTGACCTGTTGCATTACTGCCTTTACTTCTGCATCACATTTAAAAGCACCTAAGCCAGGACCTCTAATTATTCACACAGAAATTATAACGCCACTGGCCCCATTACTCATGAACACGACTGCAGGTAACACTAAAGAGTGTTGTGGGGTTTCTTTTCTTTTTTCTTTTTTAAGCTATGGTTCATAATTTAAGGATTAAATCTATAATACTGTTTGGGAAATGTGTTCATCAATGTATCAGGATCCCATTAGGTTTAAAATACGTTGCTGCATCAGACCAGATAAAAGTGATATTAGAAGAAAAAGCTCCACTTACTACATTTATTACATTTATAGGGATAGACATTTCTAAAGAAAAACATCTTAACTTGATAAGTCAGATTTTTGCTCTGAGTCACTTTTTTATTCGTTAGGTCTTTAAGTTTTTTGGTAGTTAATATAAATACGGTTAAAGAAGTAGTGTCCACGCTGATTGTGTGTACCTCTGTGTGCATAGGTTACTTAGTTTAATCGAATCACATTTGCTCTGCTTTGTTGGGCAGATTGCCCGAAAAGTTGCCTAGTAACAAGAATAAATTTGCAAAAGATTAGTTTGGCTGAGATCCAAAATAAAGTAGCGGCGGTTTCACGCGTAACTGGATCCTTAAAGCAGTTAAAGGTCTGTTAGGTGTCTCCATGTGAGGCTACCGTGCAGGGAGCGTTAATGCAGTCAGTTTGGCTTAATTTGAAACGAACACGTTTTCAGTAAGGCTGTCTTGTCTCCGCAAATATTCTCTTTAATTGAAGAGGTCCAGATCGATTTGGTGCCAAACACACACACACAGCCTCAGCGTGAGAATCACTCTAAAAGACAAAAGTGGTGATCAGTTGGATTGATTAGGCAGTTATAATCAAGTACCGAAAGACCCACTTCCCTTAATTCATTTGCAGTTTCTTAGTGCGGTCATTAAATTATTGCATTAAATCAAGTATGAGAAGTTAAAAAAGACATTATTATTGGGACTTTTATTTCTAAGTGCGTAAGCGGCAAATAATACAGCTTAATTTGTTCCTTTTAAAAGTGTCGATGTGAATGGGCTCCTAACTCTGATAAATCCGTGCAGTTAAAACTGCCCTTAATTTAGGTCTACTTTAATTAGCACGGAGGTCGTTTAGGGAAATGAGTTTCGATTTTAGCAATAAGTCGTTCCCTTCGCGCACACAAACACGAAAACAAAAAAAAGCGGTGTTAGATGAAACCAATTGGAGGGAACAAATAGAAAACGAGTGCTCCCATTCGACATCTTTATTGGTCAGAAGTTAGTTTTTAATCTGCGGAGTTTACTTGGAAATTAAACATAGTCACAGGTGAGCCGGCCGTCGCCAGATGTCAGCACATCTTCCCAGAGTCACTTTGTTAGAGAGGGGAGGGGTAGCCTATAGCATGAAAAATTCAATAAATAACTAAATTATTCAGCATTTATCAGCCTTCATATCGGGGACGTGCGTAAATGTGTCAGGTCATCTTAGTGTACGCATTTTTCTTTGTGTTTACGCAAAGGATGAAGTGAGTGAACGTTACATACACACACGCACCTCCTTCCCCCTGAATTTTTTTGAACTCATTCCCCGTTTCTCATCCCCTCCCCTCCTCGCTCCTGTTTTCATCCTCAGGGATCCAGAGCCACACTTTGATGTGTCTGATGTGATGGAAACCTTTCCCCCACATGTTAACTGATGAAGATGGTGGCGGCTCCTCTCTTTGAATCCTGCACCGCTCGCAGTGATGGCTCTTCACGGCCTGTTATGAACGCTGTGCACTGGTAAGGCTTTCAGTTTAATAGCTACATCAGAAACTAAGTGCCACCAGCAGGAAATCAAAACAATCAATACAGAGTGGGGGGAAAATAAAATGTTGAAAATGGTTCTATTTTTTCTCCGTCCCTGTGTGTGTGTCTGTGTGTGTGAGTGAGGAAACACAGGAAATGAGGACGGCTGGACATAGAGGACCATGTGAGTACAGCCAGGATTATTAATAACCTTATGAATAATTACAGCTATTTTATTGCCTTCTCTTTACATTGCTTTAAACAAATCTGTGCTTTTCATGCTTCCAACCTGTACAGATACCCATTAAATGCATGTTTTTGTGGAATAAATGATCATTGTGCAAATGAAAACAAAACACAGCGTCGTTGTCTGGTCATTTCCTTACAGTATTTAACAAACAAGCATCTCCATAAGCTCAGTTTAATAAAGTTGCCCTTTAATTTAAAAATGTCTCAATTTTAACCAGACTTTGAAATTTTGTTGTAAGAGACAAAATTCAAAGAGAGTGTCTCTTATGACCTTTAATGAACATTGAGTTTAAGACCCGTTTCTGGAGCATTTAAATCTTCCGGGAAACATTTGTGTAATTAAGTTACAGTCATTGTGGGAGTCCATTACACCTGCACTAAAGGACAATTTTGATTGGATCAATTAGTAATTCCATTTTAGATTGCTTTCACTTTCCAGCTGACCCCTCCTTTGTATTTGTTGGTGAAACCTTTGTACCATAGCATTCATATAACGGCTCTGCTTTTCTAATAAAAGGTACAAAAGACATAAACATCTTTATTTCTGCTACATTTGTTCAAAAATCTCTTTATACTCAAACCTTTTTATCTTCTTAAAACAGTGGGTTTTTTTTTTAATGGGTTTTGTTTATTTAATCCAGTAACATCTAATTCAGAACATCAGTTTTGGCAACTGCCCTCATCACTGACCCTGTGCTATAAGAATATTTGGGTTTTTGGCTTTTGAAAATGGTTCTTCAATGTCTTTAAAATCAAGGGCAAAATAAATGTGTCAGTTAACAAGTCAAAAAAATACAGTTAAGTATATAATTTCCTTAAAAAACAGGGTTGGGTTCTTGCATCTCAGACAGCAGAGGGTTAAATGATAGTGATGTATTTCAAACTAACCTTTATTTACCTAGTATTTATACTTGGTTATAAATATTCGGTACACCTTGCCAGTACTCGGTTAGACTCACTTTTCCCTTAAGAACTATCTTAATTCTTTATGGCAAGGTGCTGGAAACATTCCTCAGAAATAGCTGACATGTTGGCACCCAGTGTGGTTCAGTGTGCTGTGTGTTCAGAGATGCTGTTCTGCACACCTTGGGTGTGATGTGTGGTTATTTGAGTTACTGTTGCCTTCTTATCGACCGGAAGCAGTCCGACCATTCTGCTCTGATCTCTGATCTCAACAGCAGGTCATCTTGTCCGTGTCTACATGGTCTATTTGCGTTAAGGAGAGGTTAAGGAGGTATACCTAACAAAGTGGCAGTGACTGTATATTAGCAGACTAGAGGTTTTGTATTATTAAAGATTCAGATCTATCTATCTATCTGTCTATCTGTACAGCAGCACATTCAAACCCACAGATTTATCTTTCTTTTTTCTTTTTTCTAAAGTCCTACATTTAGAGCACAGCAGAAACATAAGCACCCCTGCTGGCATCGCATTTGTTAGCAGCTTGTCACCAGATGTCGTTGTCAGTTACATTCCGAAAAATAAAATTGTCATCCATTGTGAAAATGACACAAATCACGTACCCGACGCTGTTCCTTATCACCCATTTATACCCGATCGACACCAGATGAATTGAGTTTTTGCCACGCCTGCACGGGCTTACAGAGGGGCTGACTGGCGGCGGGCAGATAGGATTTAGTGACTGATGATGGCAGATGGCAGTCTTAACACAAGCCGAGGAGATGTTCTGCTGTTGGAAATATAAAGTATTAAATGGTGAGGCCACCGAGAAACCTGTGCCCAGAGGTATGCTTAGAATAACTATAACGCTGCTTCGATGCTCAAGCCAACCAGGTCCAGATCGTGACTCCTTTGAAGTAGCGCCGTGTGCGCATGTCGGGTGTGTGCAGCCTGCTGTCATGTGGGTTCATTGTTTACATGCTGCCGAGATTTCAGAGAGGGCGTGTGTGTGTGTGCGTGTGTCCTGTGAAATCGGCCCCCGCATTTACGAATATACTTATGAATATAACGCCCTTTCCCCTACTCAGAGAGGCTACATTGTATCCCCGAGAATGTATCATGAGCACACTGAGCCGATAGCTTTCAGGACCACAGCCAGCTCCACAGCGAGAACAAAAGGCGGATTTGCGTCTCTTGATGTCAGGGACTGTCTGCTTTTTAATCTCCACGCGAAAAACGAATATCCCGAAAACAAACACCTGCTGCCTTATATTTTGAGGGAGAAAGAATTTCCCTTTATTTCAACTTGAATTATCTGATTTTTTTAAATACACAGCATTTTATTTTAACTTGATTTTAGGTTTCTGAGCAGATGATGAGCTGGCAGCTTATAATCGGAGGGTCATTAATGCATTTCTGTGTGGGGTTTTCATGTTTTCCACTGGCTGTGCAGCTCTGAATGTGAGTGCAAACACTTGTGTTTCTGTGAACGTGTTCATTATGCATCAAATCACAATCCCGTCCATCCATTTTCTACTTCTTATACAAGCCTGTGTTACAGGGAACCAGCCTAAGCAGAGGCGTCCAGACCCGCTCTCTCCCCAGACACCGCCTCCAGGTTTTCTGTGGTTTTCTCAAGCCAGCAGAGAGACATGATCTCTCCAGTGTGTCCAGACTCTCCTGCGATGTCTCCTCACAGCTGGACATGCCCAAAATAACTCACATAGAAGGCACCCTTGAGGCCAGAAGCCTCATCCAGTTTCTTTAGATAACAAGCAATGAAAAATAATTGTCTTTGCAAGCTGAATTTTAAGGAGTAGATGTGCTTTGGGACCGTGACAGAAATGACAGCCATATACCAGGAAAAATAAAGTGATGAAAAAAAAATCTATTTGGATCTTAAAAAATAACCTTTTCTGTTATGTTAGTGTGTGGTGTTAAACCAAAGTCATAAGTTTATCCTTCCAGCGTTGACTAATAGCCAAAGATAAAAGGTCAATACAGACACAAACACTGTAATAAAAAAGTTTCATTCCACCAACTGGTTTTAAATCCAAAACACATGTTTAAGGTTCAGACTGTTGGCTTTCATCTAGGTGTATGTATATATATATATATATATATGTATGTATATATGTGTGTATATATATATATATATATATATATATATATATATATATATATATATGTGTGTGTGTGTGTGTGTGTGTGTATATATGTATATACAGTGTTGGGAAGGTTACTTTTAAAATGTATTCCATTACAGAATACAGAATACATGCCCCAAAATGTATTCTGTAACGTATTCCGTTACATTACTCAATGAGAGTAACGTATTCTGAATACTTTGGATTACTTAATATATTATCATGCTTTTACAACTACGTGAATGTACTATTGCTGTGATTTATTACTATTACTGAAGGTCTGCGGCTCCGAACCCGTAGTAAAGGGACCTCTGACTAATACGAAAAATAGCTTTACTTTGTTGTGTGGGTCAACTTTGCTTGCGAGAGACAAAGAGAGGCGTTGAAAGGCTGCTCCAACGGAACTTATTGTTTCGGAGGAAATCACGAACAAAGCCTACAGTCGAGTCTTAATAGCATACTTACAACTGGGCTCGTCAGGCACTCTTCTTGGCTGCAGTGGTTATTATTATATTTACATGCTTCCAGCTCCCGTTTTTGCTCAACGATAACTCCTACCTTTCCACTCTCCTTTTTCTCCCTCCTCGCGCTCACAGACACATAATGAGTATGGCAGTCCATTCTCCCAGCAGCACAGACTACACTGCCCATGAGACTACATTCTTTAGAGCTATACCTGTAGCATTCTGCCTATTAGCTTAGCACAACAACAACAACAACAAAAAGGTGCTCTCTCACCCAGGAAACACGCAGAGAGAGAGCTACCCTGTAACCATGGCAACCGTAAGGCTGCCACCTGGAACAACAGAACTAGCTGTCAAACAAAACCCAAACAGTCCTGACCCGCGACAATATGAAACAGGAAAGTACCACCTAAGTACCACCTATTCTAGATACCACCTTTTTAAACGGTAACTGTGACGGAATACAGTTACTCATATTTTGTATTTTAAATACGTAATGGCAGTACATGTATTCTGTTACTCCCCAACACTGTATATATATATATATATATATATATATACACACATATACATATATACATATATATATATATATATATATATACACACATATACATATATACATATATATATATATACACATATACATATATATATATATATATACATATATACATATATATATATATATATATATACACATATACATATATATATATGTGTATATATATACACATATACATATATACATATATATACACATATACATATATACATATATATATATATATATACACATATACATATATACATATATATATATATATATACACATATACATATATATATATATATACACATACATTTTTACATACAGTTCTAATAAGACTGAACTATACTCACAATCTGGGATAATAAGGTAATGATTCCAATATCAACAGAAACAGTTTGGGGGATTTTTGTGCTGTAGCACATAAATGTAGAAATAAAATATTTTAGACAACCAATAACCAAATCGCTGAGGAGAGTACAGCAGGATAAACATATATAGTTGTGTTTTTTTGTAGGTTTTTTTCCGCTCTTCTCCTTTTCTCCGGCTGTCACAGGGCTGGTAAGTTAGCGACGGTCCCTGGCGGCAGACATCACGGCCCAGGGGAGGGATGGAGCTGAGATGGACAGGGAGGGAGACACCGGCTTACGACGTCAAAGGAGTACAGACACACACACACGCACACACACACATAGAGAGGGAGAGGGAGAGGACAGCCAGCCAGCCAGACTGCCAATTCCCCACAGTCTACTGAAGGAAGCCTAAATATCCACCTATCTCAACACTCTCCGTTTAGCCAAGCCAGTAAGAGATTTGTTTATAAATATATACATTTTAAATACACCAAATTTATTTGAAAGGAAAAAAATACGGAGCATCTGTCAGGAAAGAGCAGTGGAAAAAAACAACAAGCAGAGCTAGAAAAGCACGCTCATGCCGAATAAAGGACCGTCGCTGGATGTTACTTGTGTTGTTTTAGGGGGCGTGCGGGCCTAACTTGTTACAGGATCCAAAGACGCTCTGGCAGACACATGAACTGAGTAATTTGAGGTTTGATAAGTAAACAACAGCGAGGGGGGAAAAAGAAGAAGAAGAAAGGCATCAACTGATCGCGCCGATTCTTTGCCACAAACAGCACCACAGGTATTACCTCTCTTTTTTCTTCTTCTTTTATTTTTTTATCCCTTTGTTGTTTGTGGTGTAAATAAAAAAAAAAACAATATATATTTATATATATGTGTATTATATATACATCATGTTCGGGTCATTGTTGTTGTCACCAGCGTCTTTGACAAAGAGAGCGCAGGTCTCCAGCTGTGTTGACAGACACAATGTCATGTTTCTGTAAAAAGGGGGCTCGAATATAAGCGGCCCAGAGAGCAATTCAGAATTTGTTTACTATCGTTTACAACAGCTTCACATTCATTTCCCCCCCTTTTTTTTGCATATTATTTTCCCAGTTTTAGGCAAAAGCAGTGCACCTGAGCTCTGTAGCCGTGAGTCGTGTTTGTAGGTGTCCATGTGACGCCACAAATATGAAAGTTATGAGGTCATTTGGGGTAATTTACATTTTGAAATTCATTTTCTTGAGCAAGTAAACGACAAAACAGTTGCTCTATATCTTCTTTCTAAAATAAAAATAAAAAAATAAAAAAATAAAGGGAGGCTGATACATTTATTTAAAATTCATCTTTTAGATGTATCCATGGGCAAGAGTGAGCTCTTGGACTTTGTGAGCATTTTAATTTAGATTTAAAATGAACACAAACACACACAATCTTTAGAGCAATGCAACTGTGCTGCGTTTCTGTGAAATCTACCACAGCATTTGGGCTGTCACATCTCAGAGGGTGTAGAAACCATTAATTCAGCCTCCCATTCTCGCCGAACGCTCCCATCTGTACCTCCATCCTCGGCCTCCTGTTTGCACCTCCTGTGCAGTGTGAATTTAAGCCCGCAGGCTCCTGTCTGCTCCTCCTGACCGCCTCCACTCTATATGTGTCTCTGAATATGTGTGTGTGTATGTGTGTGTTATTATTCCTCCCCAGACTTCTCAATGAAGGAGCCTGACGCCATCAAGCTCTTCATCGGGCAAATACCCCGAAACCTGGAAGAGAAGGACCTGAAGCCCATCTTTGAGCAGTTTGGCAAGATCTATGAGTTGACGGTGATAAAGGACAAGTACACGGGGATGCACAAAGGTAAGGGAGGTGTCCAGTTAAAGGAGTAAAAAAAATGAGGCGAGAATTTGTTGGTTTATAGCATGTTGTGCAGTGACAGGGGAAGCTTTCTCTTGTATATGCTCTGATTTGATTTCCAATAAGTGTGAGTCAGGTGGGATGATTTCTCATCGAGCTGTTGTCCCTTTGGAGCCTTTGTGATGAACAGCTGGTGGAAGGTTTATGTTGTAGATCCTGTTTAGTGTTTCTACTAAAAAATACAAATTAAAATAAAAAAATTGAAAGATTATCTTACTCGCTCTCTGGCATGAACAAATATCCGTTCATGCCCCATAGACTTTGCTACAGTTACAAATAAAATATCAGATTTTTATCGTCTGTCATTAACAGTGATTCTGACTGAGGTTTACCAAGGCCAATGTGCTTTTAAACCTTAGGCCTACTGTGGAAACAACTACACGACAGGAAGCAGCAGAGAAACTGTTGAATGCAGTTAGAACAAACATAAAATGACTATTAACTTCATGAATACGTGGCTTCGGGGTACGCTGGAAGGTTTCCTTTTACGCCTACCTCATGATGCTACAATCTGAATTTAAAGACACAAACATTATAAAAAAAAAAGGTTCCCTGCTGCCAGCTTGATTTTTATTCACAGAGGGCCAAAATTGTCATCTCCAAACTCCTTGAATTGAGTTCAGATGTGAGTGTACTTTTTCACTTAAATGTTGGTAAATTCTCATCAGCAGGAAGGCATTTGTCTGAGATAAATCTAAAAAAAACCAAGTGTTTTGTCAGACGCTAATTAGTTTCATACGGCGATATTGCTCAGTTTGAAAGAACTGGTGCCACCCACTGCCACTACTGTTTCTACTACTACTACTACTTCCCCTCGTCACATGGTGGGCAGGCTCTGTATATTTAGGAGGAAAACTCGACGTTCAAAATCCTGTTTGACAGATGGACTGAAGCTGGCAGAGCGATCGGAAGCTGAACAATGATCCGTGCTGTCATTCTTAATGCAAATCTGAGGGCAGAAAACAAAAGCTTTTATAAATCCACATAAACCATCAGTCATTGGGGAGACATATAGGCCAGGTGGTTTGGGTCCTCTAACACCTATAACACCTATTCTGCATACATTTACATATTCATGATTTGTGTGCAGCCCTAAAGGTTAATGAAGGCCTTTCTCTATTATGTAGGACTGCATACATTTTTGCTTGAACAGCATGATATTAAATACTCATTCAGGCTGCTTGTGTCTGAATAGATATTATTTTAATAATCCCATAGATCTCTGGTGCCACAGGAGGAACTGCTTAACAAAAAATGACAGTCTGATTAAAGGCACGGGTGCTTTTTATTTGTACATTTATTAGAAAATGTGAACGCACGTTGACCCAGAATCGTTCTTAGTGTTTATTAATCTCAATAAAATAAGAACACACATGACCGAATGGTAAATTTATAATAGGGTGGCTGCCAGCTGACGTTATATAGACATTAAAAATCAATGCACTTATATGAGTGATCTCGTGCCCCTTGTGTTTCTCCAGGATGTGCCTTCCTGACATACTGTGCACGTGAGTCTGCCCTGAAAGCCCAGAATGCACTGCACGAGCAGAAGACGCTACCGGGGGTGAGTGTGTGGCTGTCTTTTCGAGTCTTTGACGGCGTACGTGTATGTGTTTACATCAAAGAAGCAGAATAACTGGCACGCCGGGCTATCTGACCATGCCGCACAGGACCCTGGGAAAATTAACCAAGTTTGACATGTAGGGTTGATTTCCCCCTTTAGCTAATCTGCACCAATAAAGGTCAGAGGCTGCCCCTCCCCTCCTCTTATGTTTCATATGTGATGCATCCAGACATATCCATCCAGTTAAGGCATGAGTCATCTTGCTACATGTCATGGGTCGGAAGAGACAGCTATGAGGCTCGCTGCTGGAGTGACTTTGCCAGCTCTTATTCTCTTTGATGTTTCTCTTCCTTTCCGTGTCTCTGTCTTTCTTACTCGCTCTCTCTCTCTCTCTCTCTCCATCTCCCCCTCCTCTCGATCCATCTCTCTCACTGAATTCTAATCAAAGTTAAACCTAGCTTTATTAGCATAGCCAGGCAGCAGGTGTGCTGCCAAATGACATTTCCAGAGCTAAATATGACATGACAGCCGCGTCTCTATAATAACCAACTATATGGGAGACAAGGCGACAAGGCAAGGAATTACTGAGACAGAGTGTGCTCCCAGACTTACCGCTGCTTCCTCTTTTACTAAGACAGCTTCACCGCTGTTTCCTTTTGGTTATTTTTGTTGAAATCTACATCATTCACTTCTTTTTTCCCCCCTCTTCTGAATGGCAGCTCATGACTGTAGTTTTTGAGGGAAAAGAGAAGAAGCAGGTGAAAAGTGTAACTCTGCAGCTAAAGATTTTTTCATAATTGATACATTTTTTTAGCCTAAAAATGTCAAAATATGACAAGCTTAGAGACTCTAAGTAGAGGATAGACAGTAACTATTAATAGATCATCTATTAAACCAGTAGTTGACAGACAAAAAGTAATCCATCCATGACGTGTTGGTAAACAGAAATAAAGACTGTTTAGAATTTTTTATAAATAGTTATCCAGTTTTATAGGTGGTTGGTTGTACAGTTTTTTTTCAGTGTGTTACTTGGTTAACTTTTAAACCTTTTAACCTTTATAGAATCTCTCGCTTGGTAATAGCCCTGTAAACTCATATCTTTGAAGCTCGACAGTTTTTTTAAACTGGCATCTGACTAGGAACTATTCAGATTTTGCAGTCATGTGACCATTAGTGAATAAGCCCCTGTCACACAGAGTAGGGAGACTGGTTGGCAACCATTTGGCAACCACTGAAATCTGTCGCAAAGAGGTATACAGTGCTGTGATATGTTTGGTTTTGTGCATTTTGCTGTAGCTTGCAGTGGAAGATGCTGACTTATCTGCACTCACTTACCAACTACTTTGGACAAGATAGTAAAAATGAAAAGTGCAACACAATCCATAAAATGAGACTGTTTGCATTCAATGTGTTGACTGAGCAGCACTGTCAACTTTCACTGTGTTGCACTTTTTCAAGCAAGCGTTTGGTACAAAGTCGTAGCCTTTCATATAAACTACAAGCGACTGCAGCAGTATGCTTGTCCAAAACAATTGCAAGCAGGGGTTTTTACTACCCCGCATCGTCTATTGATCACTTACCAACCAGTCAGGGATTGTCTAATGACTGGTAAAGGTATCAAATCCAGTACAACTTTGAATTGAAATGTAAAGAAATGTAAGTTTTAGCTATATCTGGTACAGTTTATTTACTGTATATTTATTCCTGCTGAATAATCTAAATACAAAAAAATATTAAAAAAATAATTTGTATAAAAATTTAAAAGATGTTCACTCTAAAGTGTTTTACCTCTGTGTCATAACACCATTAGCAAGGATGTAAGCCGAGGTTAGCTAGTAAATCAAACACGTTAGCGAGTTAGCTGATGTTAGCTTACCCGCTAACACCCAAAAGAAAAAGCCAGGTGTGTATAATGAACATGACCAACTTCAGGACAGAACTGAGGACTAAATCAGCAGGGTTTTTGATTCAAGGAGGAGTCTTTTATAAACAACAGCAGGTATAACTGATAAGTGTTTTCTTCTGCTGCGAAGCTGAGAACCTTTAACTCTTTATCCCTTGAAAGCTTATAGGAGTATCCCTTGAAGCTCTTTTTCTGAGTAGTTTCGGTTATATTTCAGGACTGCAAATAGAACAAAACGACTGGGTGTGGATCAGACATTTGCAAGGGTGGTCTCTGCCTCTGCAGCTACCCTTGAAAAAACAGGGAAACTAGTCTAATGGTTGTTAAACCACATTTTTATTTATATATACTGAGGTGTCAGAACTCATCATTAAGGGTACAGGCAGGCCGTCAAATGCTGTCTTTATTACGTCTAAATTACAAAAGAAGGAGATGAAATCCAAAAGCAGATTTTTATGAGCTCAAACCACATTTTTTGTTCTTAAAATATAAATGCCTGTTTGATTATTTAAAGCATTCATTTTCTATCGGGGGAGAAAATACTATAGCAGTAGGGTATCATTGTAATGGCAGGCAGGGACAGTTTGAAGGGGCAGGATGGTATTAACGTGGCAACAAAAGAGATCCTGTTGTTAGTGTGACAGTAGCGTGACCTTCCTGACCTCTTGCAGGCTGATCAGCAGGGCCCAATGCTCCATGATAAAGCCCCCCCCCCCCCCTCTTTCTGCTACTCTAGCAGCTCTTTTTCCTCACAACCTCTTACCTCTAAGCCGTGTGGAACAAGCTAAACCCTCAAGTGTTTTCCCAGTCCTTCCCTGCCCTCCCCCTCCTTGCCATGGAAAAAAAAGAGAGCGAGAGGAAAACCATCTTATTAGCTCCATACACGCCCACACGGACAAGATCTGCTTCCCACCCCTGCCACCAGCTGTGGTGTAATTGTCATCTAATTGCACCTGCACTGCCAAAGAATAATTAACTTTGGCATCTCATGGCCAGGGTGATACAAAAGGAAAAACATAATAGCAATTATAGGACTGAGACAAGAGAGCTTAAATGAAAGCACACCTGAGTGTACAGAAAGCTGAAAGATCTCATTAACAGTCAGGACTGCTTTTTTTTTTTTTTTTTTTTTTTTTTAAAGCCTTTTTCCTCTCTAAGAAGAAAGGGTCAGTCTTACAGCCCTTTTTCCCCTCTGTACTATTTTTTCCCCTCTCATTGCTAACAATGAGAAGGGAAAAAAGGGAGAGAAAAAACAGGGCCGAACAGATGGTTGTATCAGAGTGGCACCTGGCCTCGTGTTTAATTTCAGGTGAGAGAGTCCGTCTCTAAGTGTGATGTGGAAGAAGAGTGTCAAAAGCACATTCATCTGAAAGCGAGGAAAGAAAGCGAGAGAATGGAGGAGGGGGGAAAAGGGCACGAGTAAAAAAATAAAAATAAAAAAACCAGCAGATTCACTCTGAGTGTGAAAATGGAGGTTTGAGAGAGAAGATTTGCTTCCTGAGCTGCACTCATTCTGTCCTGTTTGGACATCTTGTACTCTTGTCCCCTCTGTTCTTATCGCTTTATCTCTGCACTGTCTCAGGCCATTTGTCTGGTCTGGTCAGCTGTTGTGAGGCACTCTGAGATATTAACGTCCACATTATGCCACATTAATCATAGCCATTTTGTAAAGCAACCTCCAAAACTGAACTTAGATCTCAATAATGTCAAATAAGGTCAGTCGAGCTGAAATTAACTGAAATAATCAAAATAATTGAAAATGAATCAGCACCATTTTCACGATGCATTCATTTTTTTATGTCATTTTTTGGCAAAAACAGCAAAGATTCAGCTTTTTTGGGCCTCTGTGGTAGTAAACTGAATGTGTTTGCCACTTTGTGTCTGAAACAAAAATAATGTTAATGTCACAATGGGCTGTAAAGAGCGTGATTAATCAGGAAAATAATCAATAGATTAAAGGAAAAGTCATTTTGACATATTGGGATGTATTTGTCTTCTTGTCAAGAGGAATGTGAAGATCAATACTGCTCTCATTTCTGTCCAGTAAATATTAACCTGCAGGCAGGCAGCAGGCTAACGTAGCTTAGCTTAGCTGAAGTCCTTTTTTGGTACCTCAAGATAAGCCTTTTCACTGATGCCGTGACTTTGTCCGGTTTAAAAAAACAAATGAAAAAAACACAATAAAAATTTTTTTTTAAAAATTGATGCGACCAAGATGGGAAGGTCTGACCGAGAAACAGTATGTGTACCACGGATAATTCTTACTTTTTAAACATAGTATGGCCAAGATTTACAATATTACATTTTTTTTCTTTTATTAAATATGAGTGACTATTAAGCCCAAAAACTCACAATGAAAGTCTTTGCAGAGGTCAAGATTTCTGCGAGGTTTTGCAGTGATCATGTGATAGCTTGTGCACCATTTTGAATATGTGAAAATGTAGAATCACACAGGCCAAGAGACTGCTCTGCAAACTTCTGGTTACCACCGGTCATTAGGGAAAATGTAGCATTCCTCGACCGGTTGGGGAGTGGTAGCTGGAGGTTGATGGCAATCACTGAGAAATCAGTTGCTAAAACTGCAACCACTGGTTGATCCCCTGCACTCACTGAGTTGTTGACAAGGGAAAATGTGTTTTCCCTAACTGTTTGCTGGAGGTTCCTACCAGTCATGAGGTGAATCTGGGGATGCTGCACCAAAAACCTCTTTGCAATTGCTCCAGTTGGTAGTAGATTGCTGCAGTTGCTTGTACTTTGCATGGAAGATGCCCGGTTGTCTGCAAACACTCTCCAACTACTCACCAAGTAGTTGTAAAACTGTGAGAAACATAAATGTTTGCCTTCAAAATATAATAATAAAAATGTCTTTTTATTTTTACAACTTTTACTCTGTAACTTGAGCTTATTTCTTTTTTGCGTGGTGCCTTTTTAAAAAAAAATGTTTTCTCCCCGCTCTGCTAGTACATGGTGAGTGTTTGCAGGCAAGTTGGCAATTTCCATCAAAAGTACAATCAACAGTGGCAATCTGCAAACAACCAAAACAATGGCAAGGAGGTTTTTTGCCACAGCACCATCTTTGCAACCAATTTTACCTAGCGACAGCAAGCAATTTCTAGGAATTGGAATTTCTCACCCAATTGGTGGTTGTATCACATCCAATATGGCAGATAGCTCTTAGGTAATGTGTGCATGACGTCACGTGCAAAACTTCAATAGGACAGAAAGTCATTTTGCAAGCACAGATCTCGCCTTCTGATGGCAGTCACATGGAATACAAGTTTAAGGCACTTCTTCATTGGCATCTTTTAATGTTCTCCTCCAACATGTTTTGTCCAGGAAGTACAAACATGTTTAGAGTACGGTGGATTACTTCCTGCTGTGTGCTGTATAAAGAAAAAAACAACCTTTTTAGTTTGAAATTGTGCATAAAAACAGTTAGCTTAGCTCTTTTCATCAATCTCTTTCCAAAGGGAATAAAATGCACCTTTCAGTGCCTCTGAATATCACATCATCTTGTTTCAACAGCCAGATTAACAAGCTAAGCTAACAAGCTTCAAACTCTAGTTCATAAATGCTGCATCGATATGACAGCCGTGGTGATTTTTCTCATCAGATCTCAACAAGAAGGCAAAATGTCAAGCTTTTCCTTCATTTAATGAGAGTCATGCATTTGGATAGTCACGAAGCTGTTTAATGCTTCCTTAAAGTAATATTTGCAACAATGTCTCGCTGTTCATTTTAAATCTAATATCTAAAATGAATAACATCTAAATCTAATAGTGAGCCTGTGCCCAAGTTTGGGGTGGGGGGAACAGCCGTGTGTGTACTTGGAGTGTATTTGCATGTGCAGCTGGGGGAAGGGAGGGCAGGTGTTCACACCTACACGGTTTAATGAAGGGTGCGTGCTTTTGTGTGCCCGAGTGTGCATAACTGTCTGTTTGCTTCCGTGTGCACGTGTTTCCTGGGGGAGTACACATCCAAAGATAGGGATGGATGGATGGAGGGAAGTTGCAGGGTTTATTATGAGCTCTCCTCGGGTTTCTTCATTCACTATCAGCCGCGTGTATGAGAGGGAAATCTGCGCTGCGAGGCCTTCTTTGCGTTTAAGCTGCCCGTATGAGAGGAAAGAGCCCTTTTTGTGGTGGAACATCTGACTAAGCTTGACATTTACTCAGACATAAGGAGTCAGACGGAGCAGACAGAAGGGTTTTATCAATAGTCTGAAAAAAATGCACGTACTAAATATAGCTCCGGCTTTTTACACAGGATATGAGATAGGAAGTTGTAGTGCGCAGTGCTGTAATTTGTGCCCTTAATCTTTGAGCAAACTTCCTACTGTAGATGCACACGAGCTATGGTGGGTTGCAGGGTTATGTTAACAATCTCTTGTATACCTGTTAGCTTTGTACACTTGCTCAGCCTCCAACCTTCAGCTTCACTTTTATCAGTAATTGCCATTTTCATGTGCATTTTTTAAAAAAATGACAAAAACAGAGGGTCTGAAGGCTTAAACATGCTCCCGTGATGTGAACATGATAGGTCTTTTATTCCACTGACAATACGGAGATAAATCGGCGCCTCCACATGCAACCTATATCTTGATGCCAGCGAGTTGTGGGGATGATGCTGATGATGATAGCAATTAGCGCGCCTCGGAGCGAGTGCGTTCACTTGATGAATCTATCTGGAGTTAAGTGTGCATTCACGCGTCGATTCATTTACATATGCATGCATATAAATGCACGGCTGGGCAGGACAGGCGGCGCAGAGTGACAACAACAGAGGGGGGGGGGGGGGGGGGGGGGGGGGGGAAAGGGCTCGTCCTCTGTACGTCACTCTGGGGCGACTGTAATGATGAATGCAGATCGGATTTATGGAGGTGGTAAATGGGTGTGAATTAGAGAGAAATTGGATAAATGAAGTTGGAGTAGGAGAAATAATAGAGGGTAGGGGGAGGGGAGGAAGGATTGAATGAAAGTTTGACATAATGAACAGTGGGTGGTGTAAGGGTGGTGAAGGCTGGAGGTGCGTTGAGGCAGTGTGTTTATCAGCTTAAATACAGACATCTGTTACTGAGGAATTGTGTGTTTTTTGGGGGGTTGGGGAGTGTGTGTTTGCTAGATGAACACACACACAAAAGCAGAGAAGGGCTGTTGCCACAAAACTCATTAGGCTCTTTGAACTTTGGTGCAGGACTGGTTATCTAATGAGCATGCATGGACTGTAGTGAAGTTAAAATGTGTAAATCGTGCCAGTTAAAGTAAAAAAAAAAAAAAGGAAAAAAGTAGGACATGGACTCTATCTGCACTCTCTCTCACACACACACACACACAGAAATCTGCCTGTGATTCAGTTCTTTCTCCCCCTCTGCTCCACTGATTCGAGTCAAACAACACTTGACATGAATATTTAACAGTCAGAACAGACAAAACAATTGAGAGTCAACTCGAGTATTGTTAGGAATTTACTCTTTGATATTCGGTTTCTTCACTTTGAAGGATTTTTGTTGGCTGTCTGGCTAAACGTCTGAATGTCAGCTTCGAGACACTGTCAGCGCCGGACAGACTGGTGAACCCTGTAAGAGCCGGAGACAACACCGGGAAGCGGCTTTGACACTGAAGACTGGGACATTGTTTAAATATTATCGAACTGCACAAGTGCTGTCAGTCTCTTTGTGTTTGACTGAATTCAGGAGAAGGTTGAGTTTTCTCTTCGCTTTATGTGGCTGCCCGCCCATGTGTGTGCGCATCTGTGTGTGCATCCACGTGTGGAAACGCTAACGGAGCACACTTGTGCATCTCTGCTTTTGTGTGCCGCTTTGTTCCAACTCTTTGTGTGATCAACTGCAATCTCTCTTTTCTGTTCCTTTATTTTATTTATGTATTTTTATTTTTTTTTTATGCCTGTTAATATACCAATTTCCACCTGTGTTTCTTCTTCTCCCCACGGGGTGAATTCACAAGTGCGTCTCAGCGTAAGTGCATTTGCAACGATAGAGAGAAGGTGGATGGAGAACCGAGGGAGCAAAAAGCAGCAGAGACAGGAGAGGGAACAGAGACGGGGGGAGAGGAGGAGGCGGCGCGGGGAGGTGGGAGGTGGCAGGTTGATTACGGTCGCAGGTCTGGTTGCCTGGAGACGGCTGGGACGAGGGATGCCAGGTTGCTACGCAACCAGCACGATGCAATGACCAGCGCTGTGTGATGGAGCGGAGGGGAGGCGAAGATGGAAAATTGTCTTTGTGCCCCCCCCCGCCCCACCCAGCTACACCTCCCCTCCCTCTTCCTCTTCCTCCCCCTTCCTCCCCCTTCCTCTTCCCCTCCAGCTCTGCCTCCCTGCTGTAAATGTTCTTGAAAGAGCGGGGTGACGGTCTCCGCTGATATATTTACCATTCAGAGTGGCAGCTTTTTCGGGCGTACAAGCAGAATGTATTGAAATTGGAGAGAAAACAGGCAGCAATGTGGCCCCCTCCCCACCACTCACACAGCAGTAGCAGCCTACTATATAGACAGATTATCATCAGCTCTGCAGGTCATAATAGTAAGGCAAGAAAAATGTCATCATCAGTATGCTTTACTCTATCTAAAACACATTTGCCTTGCTGTAGCACATGAAAATGCATTTCCACGGTTGCGATGGCCACTCCTCAATCTGTACACTGTTAAATAAAAGATTGCGGAGGGTGTTAAATACACCTAAATACACCAGGCTACTTAGTTCGAGCCCTTTTAGAGAATAAAAGCCATTTATTCAGACTTGTATTTACAACAGGGGAGCCTTGTGTGTTTTATTAAGGTTGTGAATCTGTTTGTGCTTAACATCCTTCCAAGCGAATGGAGACATTTTAAGCACAAGGACTGTTGTGCAAAGTCTGAGAAATATCCTTGTGCTTAAAATGTCTCCATTTGCTTGGAAGAGAGTTAAGTAAACTTGATTTGCATAGGTTGTGTTTAAGCACATTAGTCAGAAAGTAAAATATGCAATGATAAACAAGCACTTCTGGGTTTGTTTGTTTTTTAAACTAACAGCTGCGATTTTGGTCTGACATTTTTTTTTTCATATATAGTTAGCCTTCCCTGGATAAATAAAACCTTATTAATAATAATATTTTAGCATTTTTTATTTTATGTGGGGCACTGTGACTCTGAGTGCTGTGCTGATGATAATCCCTGTTGTAGGACAGATACACTATGGACAAACGTTCCGGGCCACCTATGCATTACACTCACAGGAGCTGCGCAGCCATGGAAGCCCATGCCATGAAGCTTCTGGCACATAGATTTGGTGCTGATGTTAATGCCAGCGGAGGTTTGGCGCTCAGCAGTTGGTGAATTTTACGCACTGTGCACCTCAACATTCAGCGACCAAGCTCTGTAACTTACGTGGTCTGCAACTTTGTGGCCAAGTTGTTGTGACGTGACAAACTGACTTGTCGCCATGGTGGCATCCTATTACAGCAAAATGCTCACATTATTTTACAAATGTTCGAAAAAGCCGACTGCGTTGCTATGTGCTTGATTTTATACACCTGTGGTCATGGGACTGAAAACATCTAAATTAAAAAATTAGCTGTTGTGCTCTAATTCTGTTTTCCATACAGTGTAGGTGTGTTCAGTCAGCTTGTTTTCATGTCCAAGACTTTAAATACATCTTGTCAAGATACTCACTTTGGAGCCTTTGGCTTGTACATTACAGCCTGGCATCACATTTAAACACACTGGGTAAGCCTCTTGTTTCCAATTGCAGGGTTAATGGTGTGAAAGGACATATTTAACCTAAATACCAACCAAATTCTAAACATAACCAAGGATTTTCTTTTCTTATAAATATTTAACCACAGAGTAAAAGTGAAAGTAAAAAGCAAGAGAAATCAAAACTAATTGGTGAGTTTTAAAAAGAAGTTAAATCTAGTTAAAAACACAAAATCTGAAGCAAGAGGTAGTCTCCAGGGTAACAAACTTCTGGATGCAGAGATGCTTGGCATCCATTATAGTCGTCCGTGCGTCACGGGATTGATCCCAAAGCATACCTTGTGCATATCTATGTGACTCCAGCACCATCTGACAGCATGGCAGTATTTGATGCCCTGGGATGAGACCACTTAGATTCAGTGTGATGCTCTGTGCTTTGTTAAAGATCAAAGAGAGAGCTGCTTCCTGAGCAAATTTCTCTGTTCTCTCTTTTGTCATTTTGTAATAAAATCAAAATGCCCCCAAAATAATAAAATAAGTAGCTGAAAAGGGAAATTCAATCAGTCTCGCTGATGTCTATCATAGTGCGTCTCTGCTCGCCACAATATTTAAAATAAATTACCCAAATCACTGCTGGGGACACGTCCCTCCAGTCCCAGCTAAATTCTCTGCCCTTGCAATGTCTGTATTACCTATTTCTTTTAATGGGTTAAAGCTATTAAATGTAGATACTCCTAAATCCAATCATGATGCTGAATATACATTGGCAGATTTAGTCCAAATTGTTAAATCAGTTTGACGATGTAGATTCTCTGGGCTTGTTGTTGCAGTGTATGAACTTTGATGGCATGGAGAGGGGGGGTCATGCATTATGGCGAAGGGGTCGAGCTGTTATTTGATTGGATAATCTGTGGATTTAATATTTCATAATGCTCGTGATATCCCCCGCGGCATCACAGAAAGAAAAGATTAAGTATGTGTAGATGTGCGCTCGCGTCACTGTGACCGTCAGGAGCCGACGGAGCATTGTTTGGATGACTGTATATATAATATCTGCATGGCGTGTTTGGACATGGAGCGCAGGGGGAGCAAGAAAAAGCCAATAGCAAAAACACACAGTGGTGAAATGGGCTGTTGATCAGGCAGGTTTGAATGCGTGTTGTCTGTGCACAGTATGGGACCGTTTTTGTAAACAAGCCTAAGAGAGAAAGGGGAGGGGAGGGGAGCAACAGGAGGAGGAGGGGAGAGAGCAAATTACTGTAAAGTGTGTGTTAGTGGTTGAGGTTTAGAGGGAGATATTTTTCTCCCTGCTTCTGCATCTGCTCTCGAGGCAGCGCCAACATTCAACAGGCACGAACGAAGCCGCTACCATCCCTTTTTCAATTTTTCTTTTTTTTTATTCTTTCATTTTTCCTCCCCCTGCTCGTCTTCTCCCTTCCTCCGCTGCGCATCTAATCCCTCTATCTCTTGACCTAGAAGCACCCTTTGTCCTCCTCATTTGTTTTCCACCCGTCTCTTTTGCAGGTTGTTCAGGGCAACCTTGTTTACCTGATGTGGGGGTTCTCATCTCTGGGGTTGTCATGACGATGGCCATGTGAGCATGGTCTTTATCAGACCGGCAGCCGGTTGCTGTGCAGATCTGAAGTGGCACAGCCTTGATGGCCTCCACTTCTCACTGTTTTTCCTCTTGTATATTCTAATTCCAATCTCCTGAGCCATCTGCTGTGCTTCTCCTTATCACCACCACCACCACGGCCTTCACTATTTGTCTTCCCACAGTGAAATATGGGCCATGCGGCTTTTTATAAGCATCATTCAAACATGTCAATCAAAGTTGCCACTTAATTTAATGCCATTAATTCATAGCATTGACTTAAGGTGCTTTAAGAGAGAGCTAACCCCAAAATAGCTTATATTTCTAGTATCTATCTATAGATGTCTGTAGATTCCTGAATATACTGGTGCTAGAGGGCACATGGCTAAATTATTACCTGGTTACTCGAGAGGAAAAAACAATCTACAAATGTTCTTGTGAGCATTTATTGTAGGAACTATTTTCTTTCTGCCAGAATAGACCCACCAACTGTATCAATGTGTGGAAGAATCCTTCCTGCTATGATTGAGTGGCGTGCAATAACTGATAGCTCAGACACTGAGTGACTGTCAGTATCTACAAGGGTATTAAAATTATGAATAAAAAAAAAATAAGGTGGAGTTTTGGTAGAACAGCTGGTTAAACTTTGGTCTGGTCAAACAACATTTCCTTATAATAATCTGAAAATCCTGGTGGAGCCTGCACCTGTTCAGGATTTGACATCCCCTATCCAGCATCAAGATTTTCCTTATTAACATGTCAAAGGAGTTATTAGGAGTTTCTTACATTGCTCATACTGGCTTGGGTGGTTATATGTTAAGATAATGATGATAATAGTGAGAATCACAGAAGCTTGTAGATGTAGATGGATCTCAGATCAGTCAAAACAAAACAAGCAGCAGCACCTTGTTTAGCATGTTGGTCCACCATCAGTTTTCCTTCCTTCACAAGTTTTTCCATATGCACATGCACAAACACACTGATGTTCTCTCAGTCTGACAAGCTATAGCCACTGCTAACGGAACACTACTGACACATTGAGAGGCTCACACTAGCATACTAGCATCTGACAGGATGTGTGCATTAATGAACTCAGTAAATGCTTTCCTGATGAGTTTATAGTCTCAGTCATTAGTTTCATTGTTTACTGAACACAAGATGATCATCATGAGTTTGATTTTTGTCTCTATTAAAGTCTAAAAGAACGTTGAAGCAGGGATTTGTTTTTGAAAAAAACAAACAAACAGTGGCATCACAAAGGCTATGCTTGTCTTTTTATGAAGTTTACGGCTGTAATGTAGTGAATGTAGACAGTAAAAAGAAAATGCTTCCAACATTAAACTGCTCACAATAAGGTTTGTGGATTCTTATAATAACCAGGCCATATTTAAATTTTTAAAAATGTTTTAAATATCATCTGATTCCATGATATTCTAAAGAAGGTACACAACTAAAGCTGATATCTCAGTAACTGGGCAGTTCACACTAAAACAGCATGGTGCGTTCTTTAGAAAGGTGTATGTGTGAAGAATAAAGGAAGAATACAGATTAAATCACAGCATGGGCAACAACAGTGAAGAAAAACAGTGGTAATTTTTCACAGTGGTAAATAAGGTAATACTTATTTTGCACAGGCTGTTGTTGCACTCTCTCCTGCCTGAGAACTGGCTGGTATAAACAAGAAACTGTGCCGATAACGTACCGTGAGGTATATTTGTCGAGCTTTACCCGGAGTACAAGAATTTTAGCATGCAGACTCGGTTGGAATGATGATATCTTCTCTTTAGCATATTGTAAAAAATTTAAACTAAAAAATTATTATTCACTGACCGCCAGAGCAAGACCTCCATTTGCTTAGCTGATTGGAAGATGGTTTTTTGAGCCTTCCCCTCCATCTACTCCATCATCCTATTAATTGGTACACTCGATTAGACTGCTCTGAATGAGAAGACACGGGAGCCTTGTATAGCAGGTGCTGGGGATATTTCAGCTGGTGGCTCAGCACAGATGTTTGTTCATGCGGGTCCTCGCGACACCAATCAATAGTGTCTCCTGGTGACTGATCACAGTGGATCAATCAGTGACACAGGATCAGCGACTGGCTGAAATGTCACCAGCTCCATAATTAAGACCTTCATTAAGCCAAAGTTAACAGAGTGTCACTCTGTTGCTCTCACCTCGACTCATCACCCTTCCTCTCTTCGCATGCACATCCCCCACCTGACTCCTCTCTTCCATATGCTCCCCCCCCCCCCCCCTCCCAAATCAAACCCAATCCCACTCTTCTTCCCTTTTTGCTCTCCCTTGTACATTATTTTGCTTGCTTTCTTTCAATGGTCCTTTTCATGCTTGATACATTTGAAGGACAAGCTGCTGTTTCGTCTGGAGGTTGAATAGTCGGATAGCCAGGAAGAGGACGGCGAAGCGGCCTTTTATGAATAGCGAAAAGGTCACTTAATGTAAAGTGTGTGTGTGTGTGTGTTCCCTGCTTTTTTTCTTTCGCGTTTTTGTTTGATATTCCTCCCTCTCGACATTCGTCTCTGCCTCTGTCAGGCTCAGAATCTCTCTCTATTCTGATGCTGCGTGCTCCTTTAATCCAGATTAGCTGGCGAGTGTTCTTAATCTTATCACTTCCCCAATCCCGCGTGGGTGTGTGCTTTTCCTGGTTTTGTGTGATAGGGGGAGAGGGAACGATAGACGGCAGGATTAGAGCTGATTCTGAGAGAGAGACTCGGAGAGAGGAGGTGGGGCGAGAAAGAGAGACTGTATGACACTGCAAATGTAATATCACACATATCAGTGTCAGCTGTGGCCTGCTGGAGTCGAGTTGGCCCAATAAAAGGAAAGGAGAGAAATTGGTGTGTAAATATAAACGACTGGAGTACAGGCCACATTTGCAAACATCTAAACAAGCACAAATGTGTACTACAGTTATAATTGCATTTACATAAATGGTTATATAAAGCACACAAACATGAATATCATCTTTTGTCATTTACATAACAGCAAGGGGCACATTTGCCACATTAAAACTCCAATTTGTGCCAGTTATTTCAATGCTTATATGCTTTTTGCCATGTTAAAATGAATGCATTTTTCTTTTTGTTGATTAGCCCTGACCTGCATTTAAACCGACTACGTCATCTTTTTCCAGATGAACCGCCCAATCCAAGTGAAGCCCGCAGACAGCGAAAGCAGAGGGGGTAAGAGACACCTGTCCCCAACCCAGACACACAACACCTGTTCAAACATAAACACCTCCAGAAATATCAGCGATAACATGTCAGTTAGTCTTGCAGTGACATTAAAACACCTGCACGAGGTAAGTGCTTGAGTGGAGGATGCGTTCAGGGAAAGTACAGCGGTGCTGCGCGATGATTGGGACTGTAAGTTGACCGCAAGATGTAAACGATTGGCACGTTTTTCTGATTTTCACCCACGGACATGCTTTTGAGGTCAATCGGTGATTCTGAACATCTTTGTTTTAGGGTTTCGCTCACTCACACTGCATAGTTAGTAGGATAAGTGGTTACAAAAATGGATAGATGGTTTAAATGGTGTGCGCTAATATTACAGTTATATATGTGATAGATCTGTCTCCTGTGCCTCACCATAAATCACAAATTGTCTTTTGACACCGTGGCCTTGCACTGGTTACCGCAAAATCGAACGCAGCGATAACGGCACAGTTTGAGGCAGTTAGCGGCGCCATAATTTTCAGATTTATCAGCCAGGAGATCATGGTTTGTGTCCTGTGGTGTTGGTTAAAAATGTGCCTCTTCCAGCCGCACTAAACAAAGACAAGCTGCCATAACCCAGAGCGTCATGCACCGTCACCATGGACACAGTGGAGCTGATGTTTTATTAAATTTCTGATGTTAAAGGCCCCTTATTTCCTAAAAGATGGAATCTACACTGAAAATATGACAGATTTTATCAGCCCTTCAGCAGATTATTGTTCAGACTGAGTAGTCGGCTCAGCTGCCTGTCAAGATGGATGTTTTGCTGCTGTCAAACTACACCTGTACATCACACACTGCACACAGCCACTTACGCTATCATAAAAGAAAACACTGGTAGGTTTTGACAGGAGGTATTAAAGATACTTCATCTCTCATACCTCATATCATTTTACATTACCATTGCTGATTTTCAAAGCATAACACCAGCTCACTCTCCCTTTAGGGTTGGGTTTGTTTTTAGTCATAATTTGAATGGAGAATTTTCAGAAACCAAGAGATGTTTCTTGTTGATTTTTAGACTGTAATGTTTACCAAACCCTAAGCCCAGATGGGCTGCCGGTGACCTGGTAAACGCTCTCACATATGTCACATCTGACTTCATCCAGATGTAAATTTTAAAGATAACCAAATCACTAGAAACTGGAGGACTACGTTTAAACTAATAATTATGAAACGTACAAAGGGTATAATAAGCATCTGATCACTTAACCTCTTAACCTCCATCGAGACACCCAGCTTGAGTTAAGTTGGTGATTTTGGTTTGGGTTTATTCAGTGTCCACGCATTTTTATACCTACCTGTAAAACATTTAGGAACAGGAAAAACAAACATGTCAAAATGTGTGAGACTGCATTTAAAATGTAATGTAATCTGTTATTTTCTTAAAATCTGGCTATCTGGGCACTGGTTTAGCTGGGTGGAGTGGGCTGCCCATGTGCTGTGGGGATGACGTAGAGCCTGGGTTCAGATCTGCCCCGGGGCCATTTGTGCATCTTCATGCTGGGTTTCTTGACTTCTCTCCACTACACTGTTCTATCACAATAAAGGGTAAAAATAAATAAATAAATAAATAAAATAAGTCTATTTAGCTTATGGCTAAAATAAAACTTACCCCTAACCCTACACACGTGACTTAAAGGATCCTGATATTAACTAAAACTTGAAATTTGCTTCAGACACAGTAGCCGCTGCATCACATGTGCTAGGTTTTTGCAAGAATGAAATTAAAATATGCAACGCTCCAGTTTTTGTGCTGTTGGAAAAGCTCTCACATCTGAGTCGACATCCAGGAAATAATCCAAGACTCTTTCTCGCAGCATCCACTGTCTCTAATAGGCCTGTTTTCACTGGAGTTTGACGTGCCACAGTAGGAAAAGCACAGGTGTAGATAATAAAATTAATGATGGCTGAATGCCATTTAGCTGCTTCAGTTTCAGGGTTCTGGTATTGTGCATGCTGGCTCCCTGTCACACTGTGGCAAATCAAAACGCCTGCTGTGAAAAGGGCCCATTTTCCTAAAAGTCAGTCCAAGTTTTTAACATTTTGAGCATGTGATTTTAGATTCTATGCCAGCAGCCTGAAGGATCAACACTTTAGATTTTTTTTTAGCTCTTTAAAATTCACAAAACAGTAATAGAAATCCTTTGGTTTCCTTTTAGTATCACAAGACAAGAAGCATGCAGATGCAGGCATTTGTTTATATGCTGTTTTTATATATATACATATATAAACGCGTGGTTTTTTTCCAGTTTTTTATGTGTTTTCTGACACTGATTGGCTCACAGCGTAGTGAGCAAATTCTGTGCTTTTCATCAGCCAATACCCAAACCCTCCCCATCAACACACCACCCAGGCAGGTGTTTCTAATCAAACCACATTATCGTCTGCAATCTCCTTGACATTTAGGCTGTATGTAGGTTTGCAATAAGGATAATGGCACGTTCGCTGTGACTGATTGTATCTCAAGCTTCAAGTCTCTGACATTTGATTATCATACGGAAATAAATTGGAAAGAAATGGCATCACGAACAGTTTTGGGGGGGGGGGAATAAAACAAAACATGTATCACTCGGTTGTTCTTTCTGAGAGTAATCTGCAGGAATGTAAGGCGCGCGCAATTTGTAGTGAATGGGCTCAAACATGCAGAATCGCTGGTCTGATCCTTCACAGACAGGGACAGACGGAGCAGCTTCTCTGACCACACAGAGGGTGACAAACATTTGAGTCACCGCCAGATGCTGTTTGTTGTGCCGTTCATGTTACTGCACTCTGGTGGAGCTCCGAAGTACAGCAGGCTAACGTCCAGCCCTCTTTGTAACTGCTTGTCACCCTGTTGTCATTTTCTGTTATTCGTGCATGTACAGTGACATGGTGCTTCTCCCCCTTCTCCACCCTCTCCACCCCTCCCCGCACGCTTTCACTTGCATTACCTTTCTCATAAAAACATCTCTTTCTCCCCTCGTCTTTAATCTCACTCACATTACCACACATTACCCTCCTTTCTCCCTCCCATCCTGGTAATCTCCTTCCCCTTAGAAGACAGGAAGCTGTTTGTGGGCATGCTGGGAAAGCAGCAGACGGACACCGATGTGAGGAAAATGTTCGAGCCATTCGGCAGCATAGAGGAGTGCACGGTGCTCCGCGGGCCTGACGGTACCAGCAAAGGTAAAAATGTGAAATCACGCCATGTGAAACACATCCAACATCAAGGCTGAACATTCCCTCCACAACATGCACAGTCCCCGAACGATATCTGAATCTGGATTAGTTTTTTTTTTCTTGGAAGCATTGTTACTTTATTCTTTTCACATTTGAGCAGCATATTTGAAAATATGACAGAAAATGTCCTGCATCACAGAGTCCTTTCAGAAACTCCTGAACTAACTTCCAAAGTCAATTACTTCATACTCTAGCCAAGGATCGCCTCTGGTAAAATATTCATGCAAATCTGCGCATATTTTTAGATTAATCCTTATAACAAGCAAACAAACAGGCAAACTAATGCAACCATGCACATTACATCCTTGGTGAAGATAACAGACAACCTATGCAAAGCTCTGATGGCTGACCGGCGCTCCTCAGCTAAACAGGTGGAAGTATAAAGTCCAGGAAGTCTTACTAAATATAAAATTATGGTGAGCAAAGGCTACATGTTATTCTGCTTTTATTATACCACTCTTTGTCTCCATGGTTGTCCCTGCATCCCAGCGAGACTTCCCGGACTTTGTTTAGCTGATAAACGCCAGACGTATTACAGAAAGATACAGTATTATTCACAGAAACAACACATTAGCAGCAAAACATTCATCCATCTATGTTGATTAGGTAAAAACTGTTCTCCCCTCACATTTAAAGAGCTACAAATATGAATTTTGACTGTGTTTACTTTTAAACTCCCTGCTGGTCCTCCCCTGTCCACAAACTCTACTACTCTACTCTAAATAGTCTGAAACCTCATCGTTTAAACATTTAAATACTTAAATATTGCTTAAATGGATGCAATTAGCCGTGTCGTATCATCTTATTTCTATTACCGCCGATGGCTTAGCTACTTAAAAACCTAAGCAATAATTCATATTTGTCCCACTGAATAAAATCATCAGCAGTAAGATGATTTTGTGTGGACTGACTTTGTTTTACCGTTTGTATTTAAATCCGAAGAATAAAGCAGGCAGCATGTTGCAACTCCACCGTATAAATGACTATTGTCAGTAACAACAATGCTAATGATATTTTCCATGTAAATCAAAGTCCGCAACAGTTCAAACACAGAGGTTTGACTTTTCTGCGTTTGCTGCGCGAGGCACGACTAATAGTGCAGTAGGTTTTATTGGTCATAGCTAATGATGCGTTTGGTGGTTTACGGGCTGTGATTGATGAAGCAATGAATGTTCTGTGGACCATGCTTAATGGTGCCACAGTAACAGATGAAACGCTAGATGCAAGATGGCTTCTAATGTATATTTAAAGGGAAGCGTTTTTGTTATAGTGTGCGTGAGTGTGTATGTGTGAGAGAGGGGCTGTGCTTAATGATGTGTCATTTCATGTAGGGTGTGCATTTGTAAAGTTCCAGAGCAACGCAGAGGCCCAGGCCGCCATCAATGCTCTTCACGGAAGTCGTACTCTACCTGTAAGTCCACAAAATACACTCTTTCTGACACACATACACAACCACACTCGTGCTGCACATGCAGCATGGTTACACAAATACAAATGAACCCAGCAGATGCACTCAGATGCTCCAAACCCAGTCATTTACAGACTCACAGGGTGACTCAGCTAATGGTCACCACTTCTCCTTTCTGTCCCCCTCCTCCACACACACACTCACACACAATAGAGGACACACTCTTTGTAAAATGCGGTCATGATTTATCTCTGGAGGTCTTGCTGCAGTGTGGCTTGATGTAGGGCGTCAGAATTAAAATAAAAACCTATTTGTTTATTTAGTTTACGTCAGTAATGGATCATAAAATGTGCTCGTCTAAATCAGGACACTTTAAGCTAATAATAATACGAACGTAAGCCTTTATTAAACACATCCATCCAACACATCCAAGCAATTATTTTTCAGACCTTTTCTGGGTCTCTATGCTCAGACAAAAACCTTCTGTTTGTGAGAACCAGCCAATCAGAAAGTTGTCTAAAAGGAAGACTTAAGGAAGACATAAATAAGGATTATTTTGGACTATGGATCATGCAAAGCTGGGCTCTGCACTGTGAAGCAAGTTCTTTTTTCTGATATTTGCATTCACTTTACCTAGCATCACCAATCACACAAAGGTGGTTAGCAACTTCTAAGCTAACCCAGGCTTTCCCTGCGTGTTCATGTGGCAGCCTCTGACCAATCACAATGATGGATACACGTACTGATTTCACAAAGGGAGATAAACCGCACTATGGGGAAAATATAAAGAGGTTAACGACACAATACAGAATGCTGCAGACAAATCAGCATCATAACTGTGTGTGAGAAGAAAAGAGCTGTCCAGTAATATAGTATTAAGTGTGCACTTTAAACACTTTTAATCAATAAGACTGGAAAAAATCTCCTGTATTAATAAAGTTTAGCTTGGAAAGAAAGCTGGCACAGATGGTGACTGTAAGTTTACAGACTTTTAAATATCACAACTCTTTCATGGGAGAATCTGATGGATTACAATCCAGTCATTCAGTATGTTGGATAAAGTTCTAAGTTCCCTGCTCATCAGGGAAAGACAAAGAAAAACTTTAAACCCTCTGCAGGGGTTTGAGGTATCTTTCGGGGAAGACAAAGCTATTTTTCAGAGAATTGATTGATCAGTAGGTGGTGATTTCACACCTGTTCATCTCTGATCTGGAGGAGGTTAGGTTTGGCAGTAATAAGTTACCATGGTGATGCACCCCTGAAAAGAAGTGAACCGATTTTGCAGTACTGAAAACTCAGGCTTAACCCTGAAGTCACCCAGGTAAGATAAAATCTTGCTTCACAGTGCAGACCTCTGGTCTAGTAGATGTCAAGAATAAAAATATGAGCATAACAGCACTTTAAATATTTACACCGATGTACTTGTGTAAAGAATTAGGCAAATTACTGGATTTTAAATCTGTGTGATGTGTGGCGATGATGTCTGGTAGCTTTTTCTGGTAGCTTTTAGTCAGGCAGTTTAAGTTTAAGCATAAAAAAGGTCATTTCACTCATTTAGAGTACGGTCTCAGCTCCAACTCGGTCACTCCAAGGAGTGTTTTACCTTTATTTGAATCTGTAGAGGATCTAATTCGATGATTGTTATCATCGTTCTGCTGCATCGCAAAACTTTTAGCTGGATGGTCACCTAGGCACCATCGTGTGAGAGGCTTTAATAAACATGGGATTTCTATTTCCCCCTCGGTGATGGCGAGCTGTCAGGTTTCCCATCACTTCACTGGTATTCATAATCCTCTCTTTAGGACATAAGTAGTGCTGGCTGCTCTTCAGAAACATTTCAAAGTTTTCTTTGTTAGTCCACAATAACATTTTGGAGTTTCTAAGTGGCAAACTCCAGTCATGGAGCCATGGGATTGGGTTTTTTGGATGGGTTGGGGGTGGAGGCAGCAGCTTTCTCTGTGTAATGCTCCACGCAGCCATGCACTGTGAGGGAGAATGGGAAATGAACATAGAAGTTAAACAGCTCCAGTGACTCATTTAAGCCATCAGTTTCTTATTTTGGGCTCTTTTTTTTTTTTACTTCAATGAGTACTCTGGGTTTTTCCTTTGGAGTCATTTAGCTGTGCACCCGCAGGCCTGAGTCATCGGTTTGTCAAACTGTGGACTGATAAATGTCTGTTTTTGTTTTATTTTGTTTGTTTGTTTTCTAAGTTTACCTTGCAGCCTTTTGCAGTTTTACTCGAATCAATCATTTCCGATCTTGTGTTTTCAGAGATCTATTTTTCAGATTAAAATGTTCGCTTAGCTCTAACCTCCAATCTTATTTGATGATGGCACAAACCGCTTTTGTCAGTGTCATTAGCCTTGAGCTCCACAAACATCCCTCTAGACACTACACTGAGTCTTTGAGTGATGCATTCATTGTGGAAAATGTATGTGTAAGGTAAAAATATTGGATTCTAACCAGTTTTGTTAGGATGCAGTAAAAAATGCTCAGAGTAGTGGTGGTAACAGCGTGTTTTAACCTCTTGCTGATGTTGAGCGTTGATGTTAAAAGCATCAGACAGATGGAGTTTTGATTTTTCTGCCTTTTCCTCCGCAGGGCGCCTCGTCCAGCTTGGTGGTAAAGTTTGCAGATTCTGAGAAAGAGCGAGGGCTCAGACGGATGCAGCAGGTGGCCTCCCAGCTTGGAGTCATCAGTCCCATGACCCTGCACCTCGGGGCCTACAACGCCTACACGCAGGCCGTGAGGAAGACCTGCAGACACACACATCTCACCCAAATCACACTATCTGTCATGAGAGCACTACAACATGTTGCTGAAAATATTTATTTTGATCCCAAAATATCAAAAGTGAACTTTTTTTGTGTAATTTCTTTTAATGCTCTATCCTTTGCACTTTGTTTTCTCTATCTGGCTTTCTCATCATCATCTTTGAGCTATTTTAGTGCGATGAAAGATATAGGCATAGAAATCATCCTTTAATCCTCCAAAAAAAACATAAAAGAAAAAGCTACTCGAGAGACGCTTGAGTTGTAATGTTCTATTCAAGCATTTTATACTCAAAATTTCAATCCAAAAGAGATGTCTCATATGATATTAAGATGATTATAATTGAGAGGGGGAAAAAAATCTCAAATAACAATATAAAGTCATCGTCGCTAATTGACCATTTACTGCAAATGGTTTCAGATTTGCCTCATTTACAGTTGTTCAGATTATGATGTTTAACGAGGCCTCTCGAGACTTTTACTCATGATTGATGTGTTTGTAATTTAGTAAGAAAAAAGGTCACATAAAAACAAAATTTTAAAAAATGCTCAATGGAAGGGTAATTTAGAGAAATTGCAGGTAAAGCTCGAAGCTAGACAAAACCAAAAGCGGGGTTCAATAAAATTCTTTGTTTACAGCTCAGAGATGTGAATGAAGAAATGATCCAATCCACTGAATGTGTTTTGATTCCAAGCTTGTCAGTTTCTCTTATCGGGGCTGGCGCGTATTTCTAACAGTTGCACGTTGCAAAACTGTGACGTCAGACTCGTGGCTTTTGCACGACTGAGTCAGATGCGCGCCTTCTGTTTCTACACGGTGTTCAGAGTCAGAGATAATAAAGCAGCTCTCTCGATGCTGCCACAGTCTTCCCACACAGGAAACCGAATAGGGATCAGTAAGGGAATCGATAAGGAATCTGACCTATAAGCAGAATCAATAATGCCGCTGGGTATCGATAAAGTCTTGTCAATATGAATCCTTATTACAGCTAAGGTGAAGAGCACACAATGTGAACTAAAGACTAATTATTCCCATGATTTGATCGTAATGAGGGATTATAACCATCAGGAAGCGATTTTTCCCGATGAGTGAGGTCACTAGGCAGAGTGCTCTGCGGTGCTTAGATGTACCCTTCAAACATATAGATTCATGTTTTCTGTTTTATTGAAGGGAAACATAAAACAACAAAAACAAGAGAGAAAAGGAAGAAACACAGGGATTTAAGTAAGAACAGGGAATTTTCTTTTCTTTTCTTTTTTGTTCTCAATGACTGCTGGTGGAGTCAGGATGGGTCAGAGCACTGATACTTGGGAACATTTTAGTATATTTTCTTCCCCCTCTACAGCACCTATTTATTTCTAAGACTGTTGACTTAAGCCATGGGAGGTCGCCAGACTCTGGAACAACCCCCATCAGTCCCCCATCTGTCCCCCTTCTAGTCCCTTGGGATCTCCCAAAGCTATTGGAGGCTGGTCTGACGTAGTCTCACCAATGAGATCCATTTATTAGGTGAATTAGTTAGATAAATAAGTAATGGAGATAATAATTATCATCATTTAAAATAAATAAGTCAAAGAGGACCTATTATACTCATTTCCATCTTCACATTTTAATTCCTGGAGTTTATTACAGCAGCTTTGTGCTGCCTCTCCATTTCTCCTTTCTCTTGCATAAATAGTGTTAACTCTGATCTTTGAATCTTTTTTTTTCGGTCAGATTGACTGTCCAAGTGATCACATGATTTGGGGCAGCAGGAACTTTTTTGCTTTTCAAGATTGCTATAACCTTTTTTGACATCATATAGAGCCGACAGTTGGAATAAAAGAATACAGAAAACAACAAATATAATGTGTCTACTGTTAAAAATGTTATTGCAGGCTCTTTGTGTTCTTGTAGGGTCTTTACCTTACAATATAAAACAGCTTGAGGCAAGTGTTGTTGTGTTTTGGTGCTTTATAAATAAAATTGAATGGAATTGAATTAAAATTATTAGATTGCTGAGTTGAGCGTGTAGATTTTCAACGTAAGGCCTACGGGGCAAATTGGAGTCCCTATTATAACTCGTTTTTCAATTCACTAAATAAAAGTGACCGATGTTGCAGATGCATCTATTAAAAGCAGTAAAACATGTTATTTTACTACCATATAGACAAGTGTACAGGGCAATAAACAAGCCTTTTGCCAAGCTGATGTAGTTGGTAATGTCAGTTAATTTGAAAATAATACAAACACTTCAGGAAAAGAAGAGTTATGGGCCTATTACTGCTTATTCATTTCATCTGATAAATATTATTGATTGTTAATTTGGTGACCTCTGCCCTCTGTCGTTCTGCAGAAGTCCACGAGATGAAATGTTGAACATTTTGCTTCGCAGTAAATGAAAATAAATGTCTGTGTAATTTAGATTGATGTCAATATTAATAACAATAATAACAGTCAAATGTTAATAATAGTGAAAAACAGGAGGAAAAAAATATACATCATCAATCATCAAATATTGCTTATTGTTTTCTTATTGAGGCTCGGGTCTGGAGATGTCACAGTAATATTAAACACATCAATTTTAGTGACTGAATCTCATTATTGGAGCACGTTGATGAGGGAAATCTGAACAACGTGAGTCATTTCTAATCTGCACAAATCGCTCACTAAATGTCTGATGACGAGCCTCTGCACAGCGTCTTCATGCTTTAAAAGTCTGCTGGTGTTTCTGTACTTTAGAAGTCTGAGAATACACACTAATGGCCTCTGCACAGCGAAACACGGACTCCGAACTTACTCTAAATGTCAGTTTTCCCGACTCCTGCTCCTCAATCCATCACAGCATCTCTCTCTCTGTCCTCCAGCTGATGCAGCAGCAGGCCTTGGTGGCGCAGTCGGCCTACCTCTCTCCTGTTGCCACCGTGGCTGCAGTTCAGATGCAGCAGCTCGCTGCCCTCAACCCCAGCAGCATCATTGCCACGCCGATTGCATCCATCACCCCGTCCTCAGGTAATGAGAGGCAGAGATGTCTGGCCTTGATTAGATTTCTGCCTGAAGTATGAGGGCGGATATACAAGGAGAGGTGGACCAGAGAGGACAAAATTACACGCATCTATTCTGTATTTTTTTTTCATTCTGTCTCAAAGTTAACTCTTACTTTTTAAGGTAAAATAGGAGTAGGAGGTGTATTTCACTTACTTATACAGTTTATATATAAACTGTATATTTAAATAAAGGTGGAAATTGCCAGGATAAGCGAGCGATTCATCTGCTTTTGAAGCCAACCTTAAGTGGTCGTTAGATTCAAAATTTTCAACCCTTAAAGTTGCTGCGTGGTTTATTTAAGACTTCTGAAAACTGGTAACAGTCTGCTGGCTACGGTTCACTCTGTTTAAAGAATTGTTTCTATGTAACGATGATACAAAACCTCAAATTTGATTGAAAGTAACTAATCAGTCAAACAGCTGTCATTACATTTACGTCAGAGGTTTCTATTGGTGCGTGAAAGTACGTGACATCACCACCCTCCTCTCACCCACTGAAACAATAGAGATCTTTCGGGACGCTGTGTAAAATGTAAATAAAGACAGAGTGCAGTGATTTTCAAATCTCATAAACTCATATTTTATTTAGAGTAGAACAAATGAAATGTATCAAATGTTTAAACTGTGTAAAAAGTACAAATTCTAAGAAAAAAAAAGCTCATTTTGAATTTGATGGCAGCAGGATGTCTCAAAAAAGTTGGGTCAAGGCCATGATTATAACTGTGTAGCATCCCCTCTTCTTTTAACAGCAGTCCGTAAACATCTGGGAGCTGAGCAGACCAGCTGTTGGACATTTGGAAGATGAATGCTGTCTTCATTCATCTTCCAAATGTCTGATGGAGGATTATAGCTGCTCAGCAGTCCAGTTTTCCATTTTAAATGAGCTTTGGCCCAGGGAAGATGAGTGTTTCTGGATCATGTTCACAACAAGCCTCTTCTTTGCATGATAGAGCTTTAACCTGTGTTCACAGACAGTGATTTCTGGAAGTATTCCTGAGGCCGTGCTGTGATTTCCATGACAGAATCACGCCTTTTTTTAATGCAGTGCCAGAGTGCCCAAAGATCATGGGCATCCAGTGCTGATTTTTGTCCTTTGCACACAGAAATTTCTCCAGATTCCCAGACTTTTTGGATGATATAATGTAGTGTAGATCATGAGATCTTCAGAGTCTTTGCAATTTTATGTTGAGGAACATTGTTCTGAAATTGTTCCTCAATTTGTAGACCTCTGTCAGTCCATCTCCTGAGAAACTCTGCCTACTAGCCTGTTGTGAAATGTTCCTTTTTAGTACAACTTACTTTTCCATCCATTTGTTGCACCTGTTTTGTTAAGTTGCTGCCATTAAATTCAAAACAATTTTTTCTTAAAATGGTTTTCTCAGTTCAAAAATGAGATGTTTTGTATGTTCCACTGCAAATGGTTTATGAGACTTGCAAATCACTGCATTCTATTTTTATTTATATTTAACAGTGTCCAAACTTTTTTTTTTTTTTTTGGGGGGGGGGGGGGGGGGGGGGGCACGACACTGTGTTTCTAGGACCTATAAAATAGAAATTAATGCTGTTACTTTGAAATCATCTGCAGGTACCAGCACTCCACCCTCCATCGCAGCTACACCCGTTCCTGCTCTGCCTCCACCAATCGCAGTGAACAGCTACCCCTCTGTGCCAGCACCACCCAACGGCCAGCCAGCTACAGAAACCCTGTACACTAACGGGGTTCATGCCTATCAAGGTACAGGCATCGCATCCTACACAGATTATAGCTGTATCCTCAGATTCACAAACCTCTTGTGTAGCATTCATATAACATTAAATATATCAAATAACATTCATGATTTTTTTTTTCTATGCTTTAAGTCGTTAACCACATGTTGGCTGTGTTACAGCTCAGAGTCCTGTGCTGGACCCCCTGCAGCAAGCTTATACAGGCATGCAGCACTATACAGGTGAGAATCAGGATTTACAGTGGCACGCATGTCCAATATAACTTAACAAATTCTTAATAAATAACCATGTATTTATAGAAATGTATTTGTGGTAGAGAAGTCCTTGTTTGTGTTAGAACAGGGACAATTACAAACTTTAACTGATGTGATCCGATTGTTGGACTCTGTTTAGTAGATTTAGATTTAAGTAAGAACCTTTTCAGGTTACGAATGCAAATTGCAAACTTACAATCAAATGCAGCTGCAGTACCTTTTACATGTCAGAACTGCTGCATGTGCAAAGAAGAAACTCTCATTCAAAGTCAACACATGCACATATATTACAAAGTGTAAATAACCTCCAGCACTATAAAGTGAGTCACACATCACAAACTTTATGCAAAACATAGCCCAATTTTAGCAAACCTGTAGGTGGGGGTGCAGCTCTGTCAGATGTTTTAAGTGAAAAATGATTAGTGTGCAGTGTTCTGCTTGCATCGCCACCGCTCTCGGCTCACCTGTTCCTCCTCTCCATCAGCCACCTACCCTGCAGCCTATGGCCTGGTGGGACAGCCGTTCCCTCACCAGCCCACGCTGGTGGCCCAGCAACCTCAGCAGCCACAGCAGCTGCAGCAAAGAGAAGGTAAACTCAAAATGGGGTTTTACATGTTTGGCTAATTTACCACAAATTTTATCCGGCCACTTTGTTAGGTACGCCTTGCTAATAATGGCTTGGACCGTGTTTACCCTTCAAAGCTACCTTAATTCTTCATTTGATACAATCAGCAAGGTGCTAGTAAAATATTCCTCAAATTTGTTTCACTATAGCATCACACAGTTGCAGATTTGTCAGCTCTACATCCATGATGAGTCTCCCATCCCACACGCGCTCTATTGAACTGGGATCTGGCAGGTCATTTGAGTGCACTGAACTCCACCCATTTTATAATTTGAGCTTTATAACTAGTGTGTGATCCTGCTGGAAGCAACCATTAGAAGATGGGTACACTGGAAACCTACCAACTGAAAGTTAGAGCAGAAATCAAGACTCATCAGGCAACCTTTATGTGGTACGGTTCACACGGGCTCATTGGGAAAATTATTATATAAAATAATGATATATAATAAACTTTGAAAGCACATTAGTGTGTTGCAGCAAAAAATCAGATTTGTAAAGACTGCTCCTTAAATCTGTATGTTTTAATATGCACACAAAAAAGGATGACATAAACATTGCAGACAAAGTCTGTGTAGCTGGAGGTAGTTTGGCACAGAATTATATGAATACAGAGGAAAAAAACTGCCATTTTCACTGACCGCTTAACCTGTGTGCGTCTCTATGGCTGCCCTGTCTTTGTGTACAGGTCCCGAGGGCTGTAACATCTTCATCTACCACCTGCCACAGGAGTTCACTGACTCTGAGATACTGCAGATGTTTTTGCCCTTTGGAAACGTCATCTCTGCAAAGGTCTTCGTCGACCGTGCCACCAATCAGAGTAAATGCTTTGGTGAGTCACTTTGACGGTCACAGGTGTCTCTTTCTTTCCTGCACAGAAAGAAATGCTGCTGTGATATAACACTACCTTTTATTTCTTTTTTCTTCTTAGGGTTTGTGAGTTTCGACAACCCATCCAGCGCCCAGACTGCCATCCAGGCAATGAACGGCTTCCAGATTGGCATGAAGAGACTGAAAGTGCAGCTTAAGAGGCCCAAGGATGCCAACAGGCCTTACTGAAGGAGGTGAGTTTCTATATATCGACACATTTGAGGAGTTTTTTGGGGAGGAGGAAGCTCAGGGGAGGGATTGATAGACAGCTGGAACTGTGTGTGCAAGCTAAGGAGACAGAGTGGATGTAATTGGGGGGTAAATGGCTGTCTTTCATGTGGAACCGAAGAAGTCAATAACCCTACAGTAGATTAACTTTAATGAGGTGAAAGCACTAAGAATACCATCAGTCTGAAACAGGATCAGAAGATACCTTTTGTTGTGTAAAAGTGGCTTGTTCTGTTTTTTTGCTCACTCTGTATTGAGAAGTAGATTTCATTTTATTTTATTTATTTAGTTGTTTTTTTTAATGGGTTCAAATGTTGTCTAACCAGTGTTCTGTCACAGGGTTGAATGCCTACTGCTGTCCCTCATTAATTTTTTTCTTTTTACTTTCATTTTATTGTTTTTGTGCTGTGCCATATGTGCCATTTTTCCTGAGAGAAAGCGAGAAAAAACAAACAAACAAAAAAACGCCACACCACTGTCAAGAATGTCCCGTCCATACATATATGGTGAAGACGTGCGTCGCTATGGGTACAGTTGCCTAGCAACCGCTAAAACCTACTACCTCCCCTTCCTTCTCACTGCGTTGTAAGTTAATTGGCCTGTGTTGGTTGGTTGGTTGGTTGCTGTGGCGATATTGCCTGTGATGGTTGCCATTAGCAGTTTGGTTTTTTTATTTCTTTTTTGGGGGGGTTTTGGGCCGTTGCCTTGATTCACCATGCTCAACTGCATGGCGGGTTACTGTGGCGACCATGAACTGTGTTTGGTGTGCTGTGAGTTTCCTCTTTTATTATTTTACCCTGGTTTTAATCCTTGCAAACACTGATCAGTAATCGTCACTTACCTCAGCATCTGTAAGCAACTGATTATCATGACATGCTGTTTGCCTTTAAAGTCCTCTAAAAGCTTCAGTGCTAAGAGCTAAATTAGCTGGTTGACCATCAAATATGGATACACGAGACCTCTCCCGGACATCTCTTTGGTTTTGATTGGTTTCATTTTTGTCGTCTGTCATGATTATCATTCTTACATATCCCTTCTGTTTAATTGGATGGTGTGGTAGTTTTCGGTGAGTGCGAGGTTTTCGTTTTGTCGTGATTCAATTCCATGTGACTTTGTGCCTGAACTTTGTCCATGTTTATTTTATTTTTTTGTGAGGCTGAAAGAAAATATATACGTGCCCCTGTATATGGTTGACAGCAGAGTATTTATGTACGACTGACTGATCGTGTGTGAGATGAACACAGTGTTGTACGAGGTGCAATCATAAAGCTTATGAATCACAAACCATACATAGATAAAATATGGCCAACCTGCTCTTCAAGGTCACTTCCTTGTGCACTTTTGCACATCTTTCATCTCCTGCTGTGCTAATTTAAAATTGCTCTCTGGAAGCATTTTTATTACCACTCTGTGATGGCTTAATGTGTATTTTTAAGATGTGCTCCCTAAATCTGAGGAGCAGGGTGGCTAATGAATGCAAGGCCAAAACAATCTACCACATGGTGTATCTACCACACAATGACGGCCGCCCCTCTCCCCAAATTTAGGACATGGCCTTTAATGTTCTTCCACAGGTGCCTCAGAATGTTACAGTTAAACTGTCCTGTCAGTTTCATCATTGGGTACAAATTAACAGAGCCTAATCTCACAAAACAAGAAGCACACTCCCTTCTCCACACCTTACCTGATGCATCACTTTCAGGTTTGGAAAATGTGGAAACTGCAGTGGATCCGACGACCCTCTAATCATCAGTGATGATGGTCCACAGGATATTCGGTCAAACCTGACACTGAAAATGATTGAGCAACTCTAATGTCCATTGCGATCTAGAAAGGTCAGCAAAGCTAGAAGAGATCCAGAGTTGCTCACTCGGGTGACCCTGAAGAGGCCAAACTTAAATCTGAATTATTGAAGCCCTCGGTGGCAGCATCCTAAAACTTTGTGATCACATCTCGTGTTGGTGCGAGTGTTTTTGTGTTGAGTAAAATCTGAAAATTGTTGGTGTGTGTGTGTGTGTGTCAAATGAGACACTAACTATAAGGTTTTGGGTAAAGCTGTTGTGTTCCTGTGACACGTGCTGCTGGCTGAGGAACTACATTCCTCTGTAGGAATTCTGGGACTCCAAAAGCTAAGAAGAAATAACCATAAATAATCATAAGGTTGAAATAATAACCCCCCCCCCCCCCCCCCCCCCCCCCAAAAAAAAAAAAAAAAATGTTCACCTCTTATCCAAACCAAAACAACAACCAGAGCATCTGCAGGTCATAAAGTCAAAAGTAAGAAAAAAATCATTTATCGTGCTGTAAAAAGTCTGAAACTGCTGAAAAATCCAAAAGTGAATTTTCAGGAGAGTTAAAAAAAATGTTGCTGACAGAATTTGTCTAGTCCCCAGAAACAATCAGTAAGTTTTATTCCACTCCATTTAAAAAAAAAAAATCACTTTAAACAGCCATTGACACAGTTTCCCCTTCTTCCCCTCTAATCCTCTGCACTCTTTGTGTTTTTAATAGCTACAATGTATCAAATGTAAAACACCCCACAGTATTTGTGCACAGTTTTATACATACTTCACTTAAATTCGCTGACGTAGTTAATATCTTTGAAATTCTGCTGTATTTAATTAGTGCTAGGCTTTGAACAGCCTTTATGATTGAGAGCAGGAGACTCATATTCATTCATGTACTGCCCTACTGCACAATTTGTCTCAAATTTAGATAAATGAAGCATAAAGGAAAAGGTCTCAGAAGGTAATAAATAGATTCTCATACCTGCAGATGTTGTGTTTGCAGCAGTTTGCTTAGAAAATATGAATTTGTGATGCAAAAGTGAATTTTCCTGAGAAACTGCAGTTTAATTAAATACTTCTTTTTGTGAATGCCCCTCTGAAGAAATATATATATCTTATTTGTTTTATCTAAAATTTAAAGAGTTGATCCCCACCAGAATTCTTACTGTGCATGTTCTGAATTAAGTTGCCTGCAATAAAAGACAACAGACAATTTTCTAAGAGCGTGCATACACTTGCGGCAGTGTGACTGTCCCTATTCCAGCTGCATGGACACTAGTTGATTACTCAGACTCCCCCTGAGGCATCAGTGCAAGCAGTGTGTAATGCAGACACCACTTCCAAAGTCTTAAACTTCTGTGTTTGATTTCTGCGATTTGATCTAAAAATAATACTCATACTTTGGTTTGTTTTTTCCCTCTTTCCTTTTCTTCTTCCTCTGTTCCTTCTTCACCTCCCAGGAAAGTGTTCAATCAAGAAAAACCACTTGGGATGTCCCAGCCTTTTTTGGTTGTTTGACCAACCGTATAGCACAGGAGCAACACTTCACATAAAGCAGTATCACGTGTATGCGCTTTACAAAAACAAACAGCAGCAGCAGCAGCAGCAGTAATATCAGCAACAAACGCATCGACTGAATCAGCATCCGCAATATGAGAAGTGCTCCCGAGTTCCTATCATTCCACAGCTGGATTCATTTATATATGTACATATCTATTGTTGGCAACAAGATATACATGTTAAGAAAAAGCATATCACTGATGTTATTCTACTGAACAGGGTTCTACTGTATAGTGTGATTTGTGGTCTGCGGCGTTAACAGAAGGCCAGTCTACAGTTGGAGGCAAAAGAAAATACTACTCTGTATGATTACCATTGGTAATATTGTTATGTAGAGTTAGTTTTATTATTTATATGTAAATTTAAAAACAATGGGGGTACTTAAGCTGGAAGAGAAATGGATTTCCTCTCACTGTAAATACTTTGGTTTAAAAAAAAAGAAAAAAGGAGGACTCTAAAACTTCACCAGTTAACATTCTCTGCTGCCACAACTTTTAAAAATTAACAAAGCGGAAGGAAGGGCTGGGAATTTTTCTATCTTGATTTTTTACGTTTTAATTTATTTGGTAATCAATTTGACGGCGGGGGACATGTGACAATTTCTTTTTTAATTTAAGAAGAAGAAGAAGAAAGAAGAAAAAAAAACAGGATTCCTGTGGTCTTCATGATGATGAACACTACTGCTATTATAGAGTTTTTAATTACATAAATGTACCTATGGAAGTGGAAAAAAACGTTTCTTTATTTATTCTCTACAATCGCTGTTTTAAAACATATGTCTTTAAAAGAAAATAAAGTACAATTTAGAAGAAATGTCACAGTGTGAGCTCTTTTTTTTCCTTTTTTCCCCTGTGAGACTAATCAAATCAAGTTTGGGCGTATGATCATGAATGGGTTATTCTGGGAGGTTTGCTGCTCTCTAAAGGCCTAAAGAAGAATTGAAAGTGAAAAATATCTGTAATCCTCCAGAGGTTTAGTGGCTCCACTGTGGGCCTAACTGACTGAAAACTACTCAAAGGAAGTTTTCCATTCATTTAATTTCCTTGTAGGGCTGCTTGAATGGACCGTCACTGGTAAATGAAGCACATTTATATACATGATTAACATAATGCCCAGAGTTAATGCACATAATTTTGTCGGGCCACTTTTGGCAGCGTGATTTCTGATGACTGTGCATGCATAAATATTCAGCTCAGTTATGAAGACAAGGGAGGAGGCTGAGGTGTGTGTTTAACCACAGCTGGGGTATGCACCAAGTCTGTCTGGCACAGCCTTTTGGGTTTGGTCTGATCAGTCTAAACATGCCTCAGCCCTCTGGCATGCTTCGATTTATGAGGAGGTATTAATGCCACAAAGACGAGAAGTAGAAAAACGCTGGAGAAAAGTGTAACGTTGAGGGGGAAAATGGCTAATGTCTGAGTAGAAGGACGGCACATAAGTATGCAGAGGTAAGTGCACATTTGTTTGGGGTGTGTAGCTTTCCGGTTGTGAGTTCTGAGGACAGAAAACTCTTTATCTACAAAGATCTTTACAGGAGTACTCAGCTGGTGCTATTGCCTGTCTGAACATGGCCTAAAGGCAGCAAATAATGAACTTGTCTGCTAAGAAGCTTGTGAAAAACACCTAATGTAAAAATTAATCTTACTTCCTTTTAAACATTATATTAATGTAGCGTACATAAAAAAATGATGTAACCAGGTATCACCAGCAGAGTGAGCTGAAGCACCACTGTTAATGGAAACTAGCCAGTTCAGAATCAGCAGTATTAGTTTTGTAGAGATTAAAAAAACAAAATAAATTTCTTTCATTTTTGCAGCTGCGACAAACTAAAATTAAGCACTTCCACCTGAACTGAAGTCTGCTGCAGCACTGGTCACAACTAAAACACTGCTAAGCAGAGTGTGGTGTGTGTGAAACTGTGAAGCTATCGATTCGAGGGAATCCTCAGGTCACATTAAAGTGATACGTGTTATTATGATCTAATAATATAATATCAAGTAGTGGGTTGGAACCCCTTTTTGTCTTCAGCGCTTCTCTTCACAGCACAGATTCAACAAGGTGCTGGAAACATTTCTCAAAGATTTTAAGGACATCACACAGTTGCTGTAGATTTTTCAGTTGCACATCCGTGATGAGACTCATGGACGTGGTGCTCCATTACACTGACCTATGGTGACTTTGGAGGACATTCGAGTACAGACGTTCTCAAGAAACCAGTTTGAGATTATTTGAGCTTTGTGAGAGGATGTGTTTAATTCTGGAGACAGCCATCAGAGGATGGGTACACTGTGCTCATAAAGGTATGGACATGGTTGGCTGTGACATTGGTACCATGCTCAGTTGATACTAAGAGGCCCAAAGTGTGCCACGATAATATCTGCAAAATTACACCACCACCATCACTGATACAAGGCATGAAAGGTCCATGCTTTCTTGTTATTTATACCAAATTACGATGCCACCACCTGAACGTGGAAGCAGAAATTAAGTCTTATCCGACCAGGCAACATCTTCCAATGTTGTAGTATCCAATTTTTGTGAGGCTTCAGTGTCCTGGTCTTCTGCTGCTGTAGTCCATCTGCTTCAAGGTTCAGCGTGTTGTGCATTCAGAAAAGTAGTTCTGCATGCCTTGGCGTTACTGTTGCCTCATTCTCCTCTGACCACTGAAATCAAAAAGATGTTTTTACCTGGAGAACTGGCACTCAATGAAAATTTTCTCCTTTTCAGGCTATTCTCTGTAAAGCAGAGATGGCTGTGTGAAAACATTTCCACCAGATCACCAGCTCTTGAAACATTCATACCAGCCTAGTATGCACAAACAACCATCCCACATTCAAAATCACATAAATCCCCTTTCTCTCTTATTCTGATGCTCAGTTTGAACTTCAACACGCCATCTCGAGTAAAATTAAAAAGGTGCACCTAAAAATGTAGCTGGTGAGTGTATATACAGGTGCTAAAACTATGACGTATGATTGTTTCACCACCTGAAATACAAAACAACATACAGGCTCTTGCATAGCTACCTTTTACCCAATTTCTGCAGCAATTTTCTTTTATTTCATGTGTATCCCTATTAAAAAATATAGTTTTTGTAACCACTATAGATGCATTTCTGAAAACAAGTAATTCGTATTTAGAAAACATTAAAGCTGAATGCCTGTGTCTAAATGACTCTACTACTAAAAAGAGGCGCGTTTCCTCCTCGTGTGGCACTAAACACTCCTCATAGATTGTAGCCTAGGCTAACGTCACTTTAAATAGCCTTCCCCCGTCTCATCCTCTTTTTACTTGATATCTACCATATCCAACCAATTACACTGCCCGGCAGTTTAGCGGAAACAGCTTTAGACTACTTTGATGAAACGGGGAGGGGAAAAAACACAAAAGTTATTTACATCCTCTTTGGATCCAGCTAAAATCACGACCTCAGGAGAGAGTTTAGGAAGAAAAGTGCGACACGGGCTTTTGTTTTTTTCTTGACTGAGAATGTGGCGAACTTGTGGTTGGAGGAAAGAGTAGATTACAGCTCACTGAGCGGTCAAGTTGGAGCGACTTTAATGGCGAGAACTAGCTGAAATCTCGTCAGCTGCTACAGGAACAGAGGACGAGCAGAAGCAGAAGCGGCAGCATCAGAGCCGCCGCCATACATTTTAGGACTACCTACAAACAGCGGAGAGAGGTGAGTACGGCACCGTCACACGATGCACGCTGCGGTTAAGACCGTACAAAGCCTCCCTCAAAACTTTAATTCCTTTACACTTAATCTCGGACGCACACACTGTTTTTCATTTCTGCTATTTTTAGACAGAAACAGGAGAGTCGCCCTCCCTGGAGCATTTACGTGAAGTTTCAGCCGGGCGGGGGAAGATACCCATGAAACTTAGCTGACACACGCCGTCTCCGGTTCACCAGTTCGGGGCACGTTCAAGTAGCTCTCACACTTTAAGCTAGCAGGCCTTTACTTGTCCCGAATGTCGATTGTGTTTGTTTTGTGGGAACACCGCGATTAAGAAAAATAAGGTCATGAAAGTGTGCAAACCGCGAACAGCCGCCGTTAGGAAGTTGTTTGCTAAAGATAAACGGCCATTTATATCTCTGAGCGTGCAATTTAAGTGTCCGCAAAAGAAAAAGTTTTCTAACGTAAACACTCGGGGGAGGTTTGCCTGGTTTATCTTACTCTTTTGTAGAACTCTCATCAGGCTGAGTATTATAAGTGGTACTCTCTGATAAGAGAGTTAAGAGTAGTTGTTCGGGAAACTTATTCAAGGCTCCATCTCGGTGAGTCAGACAGGCTGTTCCGCTATGTCCGGGAGACTCCCCGCTTGCACCACGCTTAATCTCATGCAGCCACTCCCTGCACACGCTTACGCAAACAGCGTAGATGGTGTCACACACTAACTGGAAAACTTTACAGACGACATATGAACCTCACTTTTTAGCTCCAGCTTTCAATTCTTGTGTGCTACTAGGGTAGCTTTGCAGGCCTGATTCAAATTCAAAATAATCTTTATTCATCTTATACTAGGCTTTGGTGCAGCCCTCTCTATTCATAATCTGAAACCAATTTGTAAAGCTAGCTTTCCTGTGATTGGCTTGTCTTTGGCAAACAAAGTTTGGGAAGCTGGTGGGTAGAGCCGCTTCTGTAAAGTAAGGTGACACAGACTCTTTGACCTAACAGTATGTCAACCACAGATACTATAAAAGATGGATGCAGCTTCCAGGTCAGAAAAATAAAAGCCGGTGCACAAGAGCCTTAGACCTGCATACTTTTAGTTGGCCACCAATGGATACATGTTGAGAGTATAAAAAAGTCACTGTGAAAAATCCTTAGACCTTCATTCTACCAGAAGCTCAGTGATAGCAACTGTGTAGGATGAAATGAATGATTCCCCAGTCACACAGGGGACTGGCAACAACCTGTCGTAAGTGGGTGGAAAATATTAGTATGATCGAGCCAGTAGTCAAACAAGCCTATAGACTGGTCAGTGACCCACTGGCAGCCACCTGTTGCTAAGGATAAAATATATATTCCCAACTTGTTGGCAAAAAACTTCTTGTAATTGGATTCATTGGTTGATTGCTGTGATCGTTCTTTGAATGCAAGTGATGGACTTGTCTACAATTTCCAGCTATCCTCTGAGCAGTAGTGAAAAGGTGTGACACAAACTGGAGATGGAGACTCTTTTCCTTCACAGTAAAAGCTGCCAACATGTTGGCTTGGCTAGCACCAAGGCACAACTTTTAGTTTGAAGTCAGGGCTCCTTGATTTTCATTTGTGTTGCACTTTTCCAAGTTGTACTACTAGTAGTTGGTGAGGATTTGCGAATAAATATCAGAAATCACAGGCAACCTGGCAAATCAGCTAGCAACCAAAGCAATCACAAGGAGTTTTTAGTGCAGCACCTTCTTTGCAAACGATTTCAACCTGCAACAACCATCAACTTTTGGGAACCACTTCAAGGCAGTGGCCAGTTTTGGGTAATACAAATTTTTGCTTAGCAACAGGTGGTTGTGTCTAATATATTGGACAACGTTTGAGCAGTGATGCATGATATCATGCAAGAAACCTAGAAGTCTGCGGTAAAACACTTTAGCATATTAGGTCCACCTTAAAATGAGGTGGTTGAACAAGAATTGATTCAGCAAGATCTGTACAGTATTTATTTTAAGTGATTCTTAATTTAAGGTCAACCATTTCTTAACTCGCAAAATAAAAATGATTAAAGTGGCACCAGTTACATTTACAGTTGTCTAACTCTTAAATTCAAAGTATTGAACAGTTGCAGTTATTAAGAGAGTAGGAAAATATATCCTTTATCTATCATATAGCATGTAAGTTCTACCGCAATAATGTGGTTACTTTATTTAAAATAAAACAACAAAAGAAAGATGAGTTATGATTCTTTATAGTACATGCACAAATTGCAGTCTGTGTGACTGGCCCTGATCTCATATCCAGTCTTATTATAAGCAGCTGCTGTTGAGTTTGTATGTGCCAAAAAGGAGGAGAACCATTGTTGTGATTATCCAGTGAATCCTTTAGCCTTAAGGAAAACTTGAGAACAAGCTGAGTGTCACTTTTAATTGTCTTCTCTGTACCTCTGTCAATTTAGATTTCAAAGGAATATTTTTAAGTGGTTAAAAATGCAGAAAAACTGGGCAGAAGATATTGGTCATTAACTGTAAGAGACCTAGACAGCTCTCACACAGAGAAGAGATGAGATTTGTTATGAAGCAGTCAAAATCATGTGAGAACAAATGCATGCAGTTTGAAGCTTAAGTAGTACAAAAGCTGGTTAAGAAAATATGCGGCTTTATTTCAGCTTATCGCTGAGCGGCTGGTGTTCTTCCGCCAACTATTGATCTCCAGTCAGGAAGACTTGGAGGAAACGTTACACCATCAGAGCAGATACTGCTGCTATAAAAAAGGCAGGTGCTGCTGTTACTTACCTATAAACTCTTAGGCCTCTGGAATTTTATTGCATGTTATCGCTGCATATTTTTTACTTTCTTTTAAATGTTGCTGGTTTAGTTTGGACCAACTACAGGTACAAATGTGTACCTCAAAGCCTGAGCAGGTCGGTTTCCAGTTCCCCGTGTTAGACAGCAAGTCTGCATGTTCACCCAAATTCCATAAATCACTCAGGACTGAATAAACCTGCACTCATTAACATATCTATAATGTTTTATAGAGAACCCATTCTCCTTTTGTAGAGTTCAAAAGACTTAACCTGATCTGCAGTCAGCTAAGCAACATTGTGGACACTTTCAGAGAAGGGTTTCTCACTGAGGCATGAGAGTTGACAAACAACAGGAAACAGGTTGACTCAAATCAACCTGAGTAACTCTAACAAACAAAATAGTTGATATTTGACTGCGGCTGTTTTCAGATGAGTCGCTGTATCTCTGAAACAGCCGTCCCACTGAAGCCAAATTAAGGCTGACCCAGCAGATTCAAAGCAGGTTAAAGTCCACACACACATAAAGCTGGATTTTCCTCTTTGATTTTTAGCAACAGAAAGTTGCTCACACTGTCACAAAACACTGTCTGCAGTGACAAAGGTGAAGCAGTAAAGCAATGTTCCGACTCAAATGGCCCGAATCCATAGGTGACTAAACCTCCCTTGAGGTTTTGCCAGTAACTACGCTGAGGTCATGCAGTTTGTTTGACTGCAGATTATGTTGCTGTTTGCACACTCTAATAACAAAGCAGTCATACTGCTCTTTAGGTTTCTGACTCTGCTCCTTGTTTTTGGTCCAAAAATTAAAATCAAAAGTTTGAAAATTAAGACACCTCAATCCAGATTTCACTCCAAACCTGGTTCATGACAGCACTGGTTTCCCTGGTCACATCATTGTCTTTGGAAGAAGATTAGAAGATTCTTTAATGCCTTTATGCAGTTACATAAAAAAATAATGTACGGTAGTTCTTTGGCTAAAAACACAACAAAATACTGTTTCATAAACATCCTAACATGTCATGACCTACAAACGCCACCATTACTTTGTGCGTTAGGTGCATGCTGGGTCAGTGATGTAATCTGGTTGTGCTCCAAAGTGTGGTCCCCACAGGTTTCCTGTGGATAAGAAGAGGAGAAAAGACCAGGACAGTAGATGAAAACAACCTCCAAAAGATCAGCGCCTTTGGTACATTCAGCTGACTATAAATCAGAGTACAACATAACCAGTGGCTGGATGGCAAAGGAGCTGAAAAAACAATAGTAAAATAAAAATACAAGGAGCAAGGAAAGTTTGTGTGTGTGTGACTGCAAACTACTCCTAGGCCATCTGAATAAGCAAACTTAGGCTCTTACATATATATCATATATTGCAATGTCATCCTGGTGCCTGTAATCACTTAGCAACAGGCTAAAATGACCCTTTTTAGCATTTATGTCCCTTTAGTGCAGAAGAAGAAGAGCATTCTGCTGTTGTATTTTCAAAATGGCATAATCTAAATTAAAGCTACAAAAGTTTAATTATATATGGTTTATTAATATGTCATCACCTTGCCTGGCAATGATCTAACATCAAGCTAAAATGATCCATTTTCAGCATATAAGCAACATCTGCCATCCCCTCCCCCCATTCTTTTTCTTTTATCATTGCTATCATTGTGATTGAGTATCAGTTTTCCAACAGCACAAAGAGACAAAACAATACTGTAGCAAGGGCATGAACGAGTCTAAAGAATACGAAAGACGGGAAAGACTCCTTTCCTGTAACGTAGTAAACTTTCCACTACCTTTGCAGGACGGGTTGCTGCGAAATAGAACGAACAGTCATGACCCTGATCACAGGGGAATGTGAGAAACTGCAGCCATCCATAAGTGCTCAGTTTTCTCAGATTAATTACTCGGATGGATATAAACCCCTCATGCTGCTATACTGTGAAAGGTAGATATGGAACATGTTTATGTGTGTGAATGTGAAACTCGAATTAGATTTATTTGTTTGTTTTTAAAGTGAAGGAGCACATGATGAAAGTGCACTGAAAATCTTTAGTTGGGGATCCCTTTTAAAATAGGAGTGTTCAATGTGACCCTCCTATATTATTATTATTATTAATTTGATGTCTCAGGCATTGAAAAGCAACGTTTAGAATTCATGCAATGCATATCCTTTTATATATTTCCTCATCAGATTGTCTTAGAGGCTCACCTCATAGTTGTATTAACTAAAGTTGCCCTGACTTCTGTAATTGCTTTGTTTAACATGTGTATGATGAAATCCACCGTAATCATTGTGTTAACTGAGCTTGTCAGAGCAGTTGTGTAGTTCTCTTTTCTCTAGAAGTTACAGTGGAAATGAATAAACACCACAAATGGTGAATATCATGTTGTCTCGCTTAAGAGATTATTAGTACACGCTGTTGTGCAATTTCCTGTCTGCCATTCAGATAAACAGTATGTCATTAATCAGTGAGTACTTATTTAATTAAACACATAATGGCAGCTGAGCTTGGGCGCCGCAGCATTTTGCGTTAATCTGCGGATAAGACTTTGCTGTCAGACATCCAGCATGGCAACTGCTGGAGATGGTACCTGTTTTTCTTTTTGTTTTTTCATGCTGACCCAGACAGTTTATGTATTTATTTATTTATTTTTAATATTGTTGTGTGTGCTGGAAAACACACACAACAATACTGCCTTCAGTACTCCCATTTATCTAGAGCAGGAAGTGTAAGAGATGGTGTGTGTTGGAGACGCTTGGTTAGATTAATAACTTCCAATCAATACTAATTATTCTCAGCTTTCAGTTTGCAGAGCTTCCTCTCAGGATACGGTCATGGCTGAGTTAGTTGCTGGGTTTATCTGATAGAAAATCCAAAAGAAGATCACCAAGAAGACAAAATATTATTTTTAATACTTGTCTTCATTTCCTTCCATAACATGCAGACTCCTCTCTGTGTGTTTTGTCTATAGGATGCTGTCTCGGCTGAGTGAACTGATATGGGCGGACTGGATTTGGTTTCCTGAAGGCCACGGCTGGGCTGACTTGACGGATCACGATGGCAAAGTGTTCCCTAAACCTCAGGACCTCTGGGCTACTATACCCATCGCTTTCTGCTTCCTTGTCATCAGGCAGATATTTGAGCGGTGAGTTTTGTCTAACACTTGTGTCCCACACTGTCATTTGCCTATTAATCTACACCTGTCTGCCTGGTTTGCATGTTTCTTTCTGACAAATATGAAATGATGTGTAAGCCTCATTTTCTACCTAAGTGTACCCCTTCTCCTCCTCTTCCCCTAGGACTGTCGCTATTCCTCTGGCCTCTCTTCTGGGAGTGAGTGACAAGCAGCGTGTTCGTGCTCCTCCAAATCCAGTCCTGGAGTCCTATTTCTGCAGCACATCAAAGCATCCCAAACAGGTACCTGTGTTTGCATTGGTCACAGGTGTTTAATTCGTACTCTATGCAAGATTTTAGTGTTTAAGGTTTAAATAGAAGAGACCACGATAGATTTATCTAAATCTAATGTGGTTGGCCCAAGCAGTGTCATCGAGCCGGTACAGAAGTATCGGATGGCTGCTGAAATTGCTATAAACTCCCATGTTAAAATGGCCAAAGTCACCTATGAAATTATTAGAAGTCTTTAAATATGTTAAAGTAACTGTATTATACACTTTATGAGACATTTGACTGGCATCATTGCAACTATAAATACAGCGCTGACTCTTCTCTTCTTTGTTCTGCTTTTCACGCCAGAGCTCCATTGAGAGTTTAAGCAAACAGACAGGCTGTTCAGTGCGACAGGTCCAGAGGTGGTTCAGGCGTCGGAGGAACCAGGACCGACCCAGCAAGCTCAAAAAATTTAGGGAAGCAAGGTAAAATAACAATTTCATATCCTTCGACCAAATCTGACACTTCAGCTTCAAAGTATCATGTTATAATAATAATTTGCTTTGGTGAGAATACAGGTCCCCATGACAGCAAAGCCACGTGAAGAAGGATTTTAATAGCATTTTTTAATGCATTTTTCTTTTGTATGTATCGTTAAAAAGACCTTAAAGCAGCTTTATCTGCTGTCACTATGGTTGATACTTCTATTTAATGTGGCAAAAGTTTCATATAATGACGTCAGCACATGTATATAGTGACGTCAGAGAAAGGATATTCTTAGTATAGTCAACTGAGACACACAGCTGTGGCTGTGAGCAGTCCCACCCACGTGCTGTTCAAATCTTCTGTTTGTGAGAGCCAGCCAATCAGAAGAAAGCGGCCTTAAAGGACGAGGAACTTGTTTTACACAGAGGATGAATGCTGGACTGCACTATAGCCTAGTAAAAGATAACTAAGCATTATTCTGAACTGTCAGTCGTGCAATGCTGGTATGGAGCTGAAAAATGGCAAAATAGGTTGTCTTTAAAGCGCACATCTATCACAGTAGAGAGCTACAGCTTTCTCTGCATGCTGAAACATCCAACATGTTGCACATCTAGAAATGGCCCAGTCAACTGTCTTAAAATGGACTTGTGTCAGACAGTAAGAGTGGCTCATTGGATGTAACCTTGCAAAGCTTTTTGTATGAGCTGCCACTACGACAACAATAAAAAATGTTTTGTTTATATTATCCATCCATTATCCATTGTGCACGGATGACTGTTTTATCATGAGTACCGTGGCTTTTAACCCAGACACACCCACAAAAAAGGGAGCAGGACATTTTTTAAATGCTGTTGCAAAACCACCCATGTTGCAGAGAGGATACTGACTGCACTATCAAGCAGAAAAATGATAGATGCCAGATTTAAAAAAACACTGAATGTAAACCAGGTGTTTCCAGGCAGTAGTTGAATGGGGTTTTCTGCCCATTGCTTATTGTGTAAGGACTTTTTTTTTTAATGACATCCAAATTGCTCTTCTTCTTGTGAATGTAATTAGTTTATATGTAAACTATATGTAAAAAATAAAATAAGTAGTAATAATAATAATCATTAAGTAAAGAATTAAAGGGATCACTTCAGAAGCAACATGAGCACAGTAGGAACAAGTCTTGGTGTTTTTTGCATGTGTCATGCCAGTGTTACGATATTGTGTAATGAAGTCACGCTTTACCAGAACTACATTTCTGAGATTGTTGTGCACTCTCTTCCAGTTGGAGATTTACCTTTTACCTTCTTGCTTTCTTTGCTGGCCTGGCAGTCCTAATTGATGTGAGTATACTGTCAGAAATGTTTGCACAAAGCAAAGTTTCTCTGCAAACAACGACTATGCAAAGGTTAATAGAAGTAAATGCATTTCTGCGAGTTGAAGATTGTTTCCTACAGTGCGTCTCCTGAGATTCAGCCACAGAACTGACCAGCTAATTAAAGTTATTTGTGTTCAGCTGGAGCTGTTTTTTGTAGAGAAACAGGAAAAAAAGGGGAGTTAACATGTAAAGCGAGTAAAATCATAGAAGCTCATGGTAAGGTTTGAAAATGGACAACTGTAACTTGATTCCAGCTATCAGTTATCGTCGTCCTCTTCACTTTGGCTTTTACGGGCAAATAATAGGGGGATTCCAGAAACACACTGGTGACTGTATTTGTGTGGGTAACGCAAGGTGAAACTTTACTTCAAGTTAGGATATGTAACATCCGCGTCATGACTAGGAACACCTTTGTGCTGAGTGAAAACATTTGTTCTCTTCTTTGGTGAAATAGAAAGTCTCTTTGCTACACAGAAAGACAGAAACTGAACTGTGTCTGCACGCTGTGGGATGCTCTGCTTGTGTTGCTTGTCATTTGTGTATTAGAGTGCTCGAGCTGTTGTGTTGAACACTTAAACCATCACTAATACGCTGATTGTGTCTCTCCTCTCAGAAACCATGGTTCTACGATGTGAAGCTGATATGGGAGAACTTCCCAAAAATGGTATTTAAAACTGCTCTGTGGCCTTGCTTTCATTCAAATAATGACCTGAGCAATGGCTAAAATAACTAACTCTTCTTCCTCTACTCTCCCAGCCACTGCTGCCTTCACAGTACTGGTACTACATGATCGAACTAGGCTTCTACATCTCACTGATTTTCAGCGTAGCGTCAGATGTCAAGCGAAAGGTAAGCGATACTGTTTTGTCTTTAAGCTCTGTTAGATGTCTATCCTATAAAACCCCTTAGCAACCCTCCATCCAGAGAATTCACCCAGTGAGTGCGTATGACACTGAGAATGTATTTTGAGGTTTGGATATTGATTTTCTCCTCAAGTCCTGACTTTATTGTATCGAGTGGTGCTTTCTGCATTCAGACCGACGTTATCGATGGTGATTGGTTCCACTTTATCGTCTCTTCGCTAAAGTTATAGTGAGTGAACAACAAACGGAGCTGCTCCTTTGCTTGGATGCTGTTGGCTTTTTAGCGTCTCTGAGTTAATGTGTGACCAGAGCTCTGTGGAAATCTCACTGTGGAGATACTGATTTACCATTTTGTCCACAGGTTTGCATGTTGTTGTAAGCAAACTGTGAGGCCTCTGTGCCACGACCGGCTGTTTTGTAACGCCGGTTCACAAGTTCAAGGAACTAATCTTTTAAACCGAAATGTAGGATTTTTTTAGGCTTATCTGGGAAGCATCAGAGCTGCAATCAGCCTCCGATTTGAAGATTTGTTTTGTAACTTTCAGTTTTTCTTTTCTTTCTTTGTTTCTAACTCTTTTGAACGTGTATTTAGTTTCTTTTTATACCGCTGAAGTTCTACAATCCTCTGCGTGCAAGAAGTTAATGATTTGTAAAAGCTGCATCTACCAGACAAATGCGGTCGATTGGTGACCTATCTTTACAGTTTGATCAATAAGTGACTAAATCTGGTGGATTTCAGTTCTTGCATCATCCGTTTCTGTCTTTTCGCCAGGATTTCAAAGAACAGATAATTCACCATGTGGCCACCATCGCCCTCATCAGTTTTTCTTGGTTGGTCAACTACATCCGGGCAGGGACTTTGATCATGTTGGTTCACGATGCCGCTGACTATTTAATGGAGGTATGACGACAACCTGCTAACATGGCAGGAAATGGTACAAAATGAATGTATGTAATCACACAGCAGTATACATCATTAAAGCAGCTCTCTGCCTTGATACCTACAAACACTGCAGAGTACCTCCATGCTAATCTTAAGAGCATTGGAGTCCACTGAGTTGACTGCCTGCCCTCTAGAGGAAAATGCATGAAGAGCTAACTCTCATCTCTCTCTATCTACCCCTCTCTACCTCTATTGGTCCATTTTTCTTTCTGTCATCTCTCTGCAGCTCTTTTCTTTCTTTACTTTTCTGTCTGTCCATCTTTTTTTTCCTATTGTCTCTTTCTTTCAGTTTACCTGTGTCATTACTCCATTTTCACTATCTGTGTCTCCATATTTCAGTTTCTTTCTTTCTGTTTCTATTTATTAATTTTAAAGAGACAATGCAGTTTGACAGTTTGAATACAGAGAAACTGATGTGCTACACGTAGTTTCTAGCTAATACTATTTTCCAACCCGCGTCCCTTTGTTGAGATTTTATATCCATAATGCAAAAACATTTAGAGCAATGCACTACTATCATACAAAGCCCTGAGAGTGAATAGTTGTGACTTTAAAATGAATGAATGCTTTCTCTCTTTAAAGTCTGCCAAGATGTTCAACTATGCAGGCTGGAGGAGGACCTGCAACTTCATCTTCACCATGTTTGCTGCAGTTTTCATTGTCACCCGCCTCATAATCCTCCCCTTCTGGTAAAAAATAAAAAGACTATAAATACACAATAAATGTTTTCCGTTGTTAGAAATGGTAAAGGATACAGTTACAGGATACAGTGCATCATCTGTGTAATTCCTTTGTGTCTCAGAGGTTAACCAAAAACTTTTAAAGCCATTAGAGAAATGCGCTGTTGCACGAATACCAAACATCTTCATTATCATGATGGGAATTTTCCAGTGTTTTCTTTTGGGCACTGTGGTAAATTACGTCACTGAGCACAAATTACTTTTGAGTGATGGCCTAACAGGTTGTTCCGGTGTCCTTCATGTTTATGTTTTGCTCCTCCTCGCTGTGAAAGGACTCCACCCCACAAGTGGAGGTGTAAGGTGTCCATACCAATATTGTCCCTGGTTCTTAGCATGCGTCCTCTCTCTGTGTCACAATAGCTGCTGTGTACACGTTCGTAACAGGCAGATTCATTCACACAAATTCCCTCTGGGGTGGGAAGCAGGGAAAAAAGTACTGTGATTACACACATTACTGGTGCTCTTTTTTTAGTTAATGCAGCACTGTGCAGGTAAATGGGTAGTTTACTTTATTTAGTAGAATTTTCCTAAATTTGCTCGAAACTTCCTCTGACTTTATTCTGGAAATGCAACAACAGAGCCATTGTGGAGCCTCCTGGCTCCTCTCAATGGGCTGTTGAAGCTGGCTGTAGGTGGCTCTGACTGGACTCTCTGTTCTGCCTTTGTCCTCTCATCCAGGATCATACATACGACGTTTGTGTACCCGCTGTCTCTCTACTCCCCCTTCTTCGGCTTCTACTTCTTCAACGGGTTGATGTGTGTGCTGCAGGTCCTCCACATCTTCTGGGCGGTGCTCATCCTGCGCATGGTCGTCAAATTCCTGCCGGGCAATGTGAGAAACACCCACTTTTGAATGTCTTGAATTTATTAAACCGGCCGTGTAACACAATCGCCTCACACTACCAGTTGTACAATTTTACCCCGTCTCATTTTTTTTTCTTGGGGGGTTTTTGTTTTTGGCTCATCAGGACATCGTCGAGGACGAGAGGAGCGATAAGGAGGAAACTGAGTCAGACGATGAAGACGGTGATTGCGAGCGTAGGGAAAAGTCTAGAAACGGGCATGTGCAGAACGGCCACACTGTCCTCAACAACAACCACAGTAAGAGGGACTGATTGGACTGTGAGGTCTGCACGTCAAGTAATGACAGGCTCTGGTCTGAAAGCCAAAGAACGTGAGCGCGGCAGGTTGAAAGGGGGCAGCAGGCACCACACACACACACACACACACACATCCATCCTCCTTTCTTAAACCCCGGTAGTCCAGTGGAAAACTGACTGCGCATCTTTGATTTACACTAAATGAAATGTGGGGAAGACTGCCATAGACAACCATGATGGTGCTTCACACCAGAGCAGCTGAGTGGTTTCCTCTGTCTTCTCCCCTTTTCTGTTTTTGTTTTTTGTTTCTGTTTTTTTTGTGCTGTTTGCCAAGATTTTGCGCTGTTGACCAAGTTACACGTCCAAAACCCACTTGCTTGTAGCTTGATGTTTTAATACTGGAAGTGTTTTCAGGGGAGGCCGTAGTAGTTCCTCCTTGTGGTCAGTTAACACTCTCCTGACTATTACCAACTTTATTATTTTGTTCCTCTGTTTTTGCTCTAAATAACCAAACTGAAGTCAGTGACCTTGTGATGAGCACCATTCTGAATTGTGGCAGTGACTTTCTGTGGACCATGTCGTGCTCTAAGTACATTTACTGAAGTCCTGAGTTTCAAACGCCCCACTCTGATTCATGCAGATGATTTTTTTTTTGTGTGTGTATTAGTGTGTCTTAAAATCTTTTCTTTTGAGAAGCCAAACGCACACAAGATCATTTTAAGTCTTAGTTTTGTTTCTGCCTAAAATTATTTTTGATTTGTACAGTTTTTATTTGTTTCAGTCCAGTCCATGGTTTAAATTTGGGAGCAATTTGTTTGAGTGTAACCGAAAAAAGCCAATCGGTAATTGTTTAGTGAATCTTCATCAGCTGAAAGTCGGTACCATTACTATTTAGTGTTGTTTTTCCCATCACAACATGCACTTTATGGGTTCTTCTGTAGATCGACATTGATTAATACTGGAGTAAATGGGCTCGATGGCGTTTTGATTCAAGCTGATTGTCCTTTTTGTTTGGAGTATGATTTAGATTTTTTTATATTTATGCTAAATATTTTTGTTTGTGTTGTAAAAAGAAGACAAATAATGGAAATCTTCAGTAAAAGAAAAAGAATTACACCCCAGAGTATGGTTTACATTTTCTGTTTCATTGTCATGTGCAAAGGCCTTCATCATTTCAAGTAACTGTTTAAAGAAAAGAAGAAAGAAAAGTGATTTCTGTCCCTTTTTCATCACAGACGTCCCACGATCTCTGAAAGCCCGTCGATGACTCAGCTGCCTGTGGCTCCCTCTGAAAAGCTTTGCTTCTACTCAGTTGTTTTTACTCTGCATTATGTGCTGCTGAGATGTAAAATTCATAATGACCAGAATGATAAAGATAAACATGGATAACAATTCTGTGGGTTTTTTTCCTTTTCATTTCAAACTAAACTAAGAGTTTTGGCATTTTTAACACTGAGGTAATAATGGAGTAGAACCTGAGGTTAAAGTAAATGATAATGGAGACGATTAACTGTTGAATGGTTTTACGAATGAATGGGTTTTCTTTCACACAAAAAATTTAAGTGTAAGAAAACTGGAATAATTAGCCTCCAGGCACAGAAGCCCCCCCAGACAGATTAGACTGGTCGATTGGTGCTTGTATATATATATATTTTATTCTATTTTTCCTGAGCAGTGCTTTTAGTTCCTCCGAGTACTTGCATACGTGACAATTATTTGACCAATTGACATAGTATTTCTTATATATTTAGTTCTCTGGGCCGTGGTGAACTCCTCTAATTCCTTATTTTGTTTACAGTTGGAATTTTTTGTGTGTGTGTTTACAAATGTTTGACTGAAAAAAACATATTTGGTAAATCAAAATTATTATTCATTTATTTTGTCATTACGTAAAACTGGCTAACTGACAGCCCTCCCAAAAATGTAACATTTATATTTTAAAAAAAAATCTTTCTCTAATTCAGAAAACCACATGATGTTACCATGTGTTGCCTAGCAACCAGAATGACCTTTTTTCTGTATTTATGCACTTATATCACTTTTTACATATCTTAAATAAATACATAAAAAAAATGTATAGTGCAGTTTTGTCAGAAGCCTGTTATTGACACAAATTATACGGCATGTACACATACTGGACATTTTTCAGCTTTTTGGGGGTCTTTTAAAAAAAAAGTTAAAGTAGCTGATAGTCCTAAAAGTTTTACTCAGACCTTTTTTTTTTCTCTTTTCTCATTTTTGTTCTTTTCCATAAACTATTTGTATTACATGAAAACAGTCCCATTCATAGTCTGTCATTATTCCCATTCTCTCTCATCTGAATGTGCGGATCTGAGAATCCTTTCTTTGGAACACAAAATGATATGGTCATCATTAAGGAGCCCTGTGTAGGTGGAGTAAATGCATTCTGACATGAATACTGTACATCAGTCACTGGTTCTGCTGGTGTAGACCCGGAGGCACCGTGGAGCTTTTACAATATCAGATGGCACAAAGTGCTGGTGACACACAGCCGCCTGGCACATTTTTCAAGATGATGAATGATGCCAAAATAGTTCTCCGATTTTTTCCCCCCAGTTGTCCTAAAAACAAACAAAAGTGTCTAAAAGTTTAAAATTTAAGATAAGACGTAACCACTTATGGATTCTTCCTCCGCCCATCTCTCTCTTCCCTACAGTATTTTGGCTTCAGTCTAAAAGGCCTCCTTACCTAATTGCATATTGAGTGGGATCACTTTACGGCCGTGCCCTACACTACAGCCTGGACACTGTTCATGTCACTGGCAGCATCACTGTAACAATCTCCATTTTAAAGTGGCAGGGTCAATTTCCATCCTTCTCTCGCATCCTGCTCTGCAATTTAATTGCTAATGCATCTCCTGTTTCTGCTCCTCTGGCTTTCCTTTCCATGCTGCCAACCCCCCCACCCTCCCCTCCTCTGGGTACAATCTTACTCCTCTTGCTTAAATCTCTTCCTTTTGCTCTACCATCAAGTTTCCCCCTCCTTCCCTCGCTACCTTTTCAGCTCTGTGAAAAGAATAAGCTCAGTTTCACCTGAGGTGCCGCAGTTTTGCTGGTGTGAAGTCTAATCGGTGACAGTGATGAAGATCCTCCTGACAGGACAACAAAAGCAGTGGGGTGTTTGAGTCACTTGTGAACTGTGTAGACCGTTATTCAATTCCTGCTTAAGTATTAATAAGGCTTTACATGCCCTGGGGAGGTCGTGAGATGCAAGTGCATGCTTGTGCATCTTGCATGTGTATGCATGTGTCTCTGAGTGCAAGAGCTAATTTGTGGGCCGCTCATTTTTCTTGACAATCACGAAAGAGGAGGCTGGTAAAGACTTTGGTAACTGAGGACCGGCTCATGTAATCGGAGTAATAAGGAGCCTCAGAGGAAAGCAGGATGCTATGAACACTTTTGAAAAGTTTTGTTGGAGAGGATCTGCAGCGAAAAGTACGGATGGTGAGTTTGAATTATTTCAGTTTTTTGGGGTTTTTTTGGGGGGTGGGGGTTCTTGGATACATGTTTACTTTACTCATCCTCAGTGTCCTCAGATAATTTATTGATTCAGTCGCTCTTTGGGGCAAACTTTAAAGCAGTTTTCGCCTCATTAGGCACGATTTACAGATCTCACTCAACTTTGTTTTCAAAGTTCGCTGAAACACATTTTCGCACAGTGAGTTTCACACAGTAACAAATGTTGCTCACACTTGTTGCTTAAGTTGCCGTTCAAACTGGTGGCAGGTCAGAGCGAGGTCGAGCTGAAGAAAAAAAGAAATGGATGCCTCAGAGAATAATTTACTTACAAAAAGTGTCTCAATATTTTTCTCTTATGTTGATATATAGTAAGAGAGCTCTGCTGTACATTTAAAACATTAACATTTATTGCGTATTCCTGTATAAACCAGTGCTTTGGTACGTCTACACAATATAAAGTTCGGGGAGGGTCTGTTTGTGTTTTTATGTCATATTTTTGTCATTTTTAGCTCATCCAGGCAAATTACTGCTGCTCCTGCAGGAACACTGGTAGGATGTTTAGTGAAACTTGCACACAGCGAACACATAACAAGCAAACTGTGCTTAAGGTTAAGGTCACATTTGTAGCTTTACAGCCAATAAACTGAATTATGATGGATCATGAGCTTGGTGACCTACTAAATCATCAATGCGGTGGTTGCAAAATTACAAGACGACCACGCGATGTTGAAAATATATCCTAAACACACACCTTTTTGTACTTTGTGTGTAATGAATGCTGCATACTGTGGTTATTATGACCTGTTGCGGGGATGACGCAGACAAAAGCAGTTTTCATGTGTTTGTGAGGTTTTGCCAGAAGAGTCACGAGTTTAGCGACTGTAGTTTGGAAAATGTGTCTCAAGAAATGTGTCCAGACAGCTGTGGACGTTTTGATCATTAGTTTAGCGAGAGCTACTGTGCCTGTTCCTGCAGGAGAAAATTAGAAAGTGGTGATTATTAAAGACGAAAAGAGTCTATCAGTCATTTACAAACACTTCTTCGGCTTTTCAAATGTTGTAATTCTCCTTAATGAACAAGTAATGGGGAAGACTTGCTGGATAAACTGTAATTAACAACTGATTCGAAGTGATTCACTGCAGTTTTTATGGGCTCACCGATAAGATAGCCCTGCAGGTGCAACATGTAAATCTATGGTGGAATATTTTGCATTGTAACGGTTTTTCCAGGTGTTTTTCTGTATTCAGAAGCTCTTTGTCACCTTTTTTCTTTCATGCGCAAAGTCACCACCAACACCTTGAAAGCACACGAGCATGCCCACCGTCCCAAAGTGATGCTGCTGCGCTGAAAAAGGAGAAGAAACGGAAACGGTCTCCCTTCACCATTATCGCTGACCACATGGATAAGCCGTCTCACCCCGTGCCGCAGTTCGAGGTGGACGTGGACCTGGGCTTCGCTCTCTTCTTCCTCTTCCTGCTGTGTTTCTTCCTTCTGGTGACGGTGGTACGCTGCGCCCAGACCGTCGTGGACCCTTATGGCTCGATCTCCACTTCCACCTACCAGGAGGAGCAGATCACCTGAGAGAGAGAGGGAGAAAGGGTGGGGGGAGAGTGCAATCTTACCGCTGTGTGGGTGCATACTTTTAAGATCATGTGGTTTATAATGTATGTACAGAAAAGCTTCAGGACATTGAGCAAAAAGCAAGCAGTCTCATGGAAGACGTGAGGCGTGCATCGTGATGCTTTTCAGTGTTTCAGACTGAGGGCTCGAAGCACCAAGCTGTTAAAATCAGACTTTGCTCCAAGCATTAACACAAAGATCTGTCATGTTTAAGGCTTTTGGCCTTTGTTGGGTTGTTACTGAAAATGTTTCTCACAAGTATTTCTCATTAAATTTGCAACTAGCAAATTTCAGGTTTTCTTTTTCTGTACGTCAAACTGTTTAAATGTGATGCATCTTCTGTGTTCATACTCACAATTAATCAACAATCCAAAGGAGCTCATGTTTCCCTACAGTCCTCCAGCACCGCTGTGGGCAGGACTTACAGTTACTATGAAGGTTTTTACAGACTGGTCACAAGAGCAACAACCAACAGCAAAACCAGAGGGAGGGCAAAAGAAGGAAAACAGGTTTGTATTCAAATATGTTCAGTTTCTAACTTTCAGTTCCTCGAATTTCCAGAGTGGGGAAGCTGCTCGTTTCAGTTTAGCTTTCATTGTTTTGAAAATATTTAGTTTCTGTCTGAGGCATAAACTAAACTAAAGAGGCAAGAGATTAAAAAAGCCTGGCTACCATGGTTCCCTCCATATTTGGGGAAAAACTGAAATCTAGTTTTGTTTTTTTGTTTTTTGTTTACTTTGGTCAACTAACGTGTTTTTCTTCACCTAGTTCTGTCTTCTAGTTTAGCTTTTGTCATACAAAACTTTTTCTGTGTGGACCGTCTATGCTCCAAACCATTATTTAATTCAGCATGAGTGGTTTCAATGCGCTCTTTGTTACCCTGGCTGCTGCTTCAACACTGTCTCCCCTGGAGCAGTAGCGCCCTCTGCTGGACTAAAGAGGAAAAGCTTACAGCACCTGGTATTCCCAGGCGGTCTCCCATCCAAGTACTGACCAGGCCCGACCCTGCTTAGCTTCCGAGATCAGACGAGATCGGGCGTGTTCAGGGTGGTATGGCCGTAAGCGAGAGCAACCATCATAAAAAGACTATTTATAGATTCGAAGTGTAATATATGTCCACTTGAGAATATGGTTGATTTTATTAACTAAAAGAACATACCACTATTTAATCAGCGAGGACTTGATTGTAGTTTTTCCTTTCTCCCTATAGTGTTACAATGTCTAAAATATTGTTTGCACCTGCTTCTTAACATAAACTTATATAAATAATAAAAGGGATCATATTATTTAAGTTTTCGTAGACTGCTAGTACAAGCCTGCAGTCAAAATGGCGTGTGCCGGAGGACAATACCGAGGAGACGACGATAGGGGGCAGCACTTCTCAGATTCATTTGTTGACAACCACTTTTGAACGCCGAGAAGAAGGAGAAAAATAACGTCTGTTAGGATGGAGGAAAAACCTGCCTGATAATTTTGGATAACACATATTTATCAAAAAAAAAAAGAAAAGAAAAAAAAAGGTGCAGTTTTGACGCAAACTCCAAAACGGTGATTTCAGTGTTAGCCTGCCGTTAGCTGCCGCTCCAGCTCTCACTTTAGCTCTAATTACAGCGGATAATTAAGACATAACGTCAGGTAAGTGGTTGAATTATTTGTGTTTGTATTAAATGAGTTAAACCCCCACGCAGCTTGATTGTAGGTAGGAAATGTGTCTAAACACAGCTTTGTTTTGTTATTTGTTCGTTCTCAGTAGGCACAGTTGTAGCCCTTTAAACAGCTTTCATTAGAGTCTCCTGGTGCTACAGCACTCCTGTAGCAGCAAAAACAAAAAAGTTCACATTTTCTGATTCATTCTCAGGGCTTCAGGACACAGTGATGTCACATGTTTTTTGTTTGTTTTTGCGAAAAACAGTTTCACTTACAAGGAGTTGCCACTTGGCATTGGTGCTAATGCTGATCCAGATATTAAAAAATGAAAATGCAAATGTTTTCTGTATGACTTCCTCTTTACAATGTTGCTTCAGTTTAATTAGGTTTCTATGCATTCATTTATACACAGTTCTGCCACAGCATTTCAGCCAGTTTGACTGATACGTGTTTGTGCTAATATGATGTGCATTATGGCCAAACATCTCCACTTTGGGGCTCATCTTTCTAAAGCACATCGTTCCATAAATCATCTGGTTTGTTCAGATGCAACTCTGCAAACCTACGCAGTGCTCCCATGTTCTTTCTTAAAGAGAAAAGGCTTTCTCCTGCAGCCCTTTAGACAAGTCATATCTTTTTCTGATTGTACTCTCACAAACATTAAAGTTATACATTCTCACTGCTCGTATGTCACATACTTTTAAGACATTACGCAACAAACTTGCTAAGTTAAACTGAGTTACTCACACAGGTACAGCTGGATGGCGCTTTAATGAAACAGCAGATTCTGTCTACTCTCCAGCTGCTCCTGGCCACTCCTTTAAAACATGCTGCTGTGAGCTGAGCTCTGACACCAGGTATTTCTACAGTTAGTGGCTGGCTTGACTGAGTCACTGCCATTTGGAGTGTTATATTTTGCATGTGATATATATATATATTTTTTATTCTTTCTGTTTATGTTTTACTCCACTTTATTCACTTTATTTTCATCATAATATTTTGATAATGGTGTGTGGTCTTAAAGCAGGTGTGTCCTGCAGGTTTTAGACCTTAGCCTGGGTCAACATACCTGAATCAAATAATTAGTTCATTACCAGGCCTCTGGAGAACTTCAAGACATGTTGAGGAGGTAATTAGTAATTTAAATCAGCTGTGTTGGATCAAGGACCCATCTAAAACCTGCAGGACACTGACCCTTGAGGCCTGGAGTTTGACACCCCTGTCTTAAAGAGATGTTTAGAAAAGGCTCTCGGGTCACTGTTGTCCACTTATTTTGAAGCATTATCCAAGTTAATTTCAATTTCAGTGGCAACCAGGGCATGTTCAACATTTTCCCTCCTGGCTCAACCCGGCTACTGGATCAGTATTTTACTGGCCCTGTATATTTACTACTGACTTATTAAGTAGTGCTTTAAAATGCAGTACAGTAAATGCTGTGCCCCACTTAAGGCTACAAGTATCGCTGCTAGAAAGAGATCCAGTGGCTGCTGTCAATTTGCTGCACGGGTAACAAGAAATCTGGCAAATTTAAAGATCTAACAGCTTATCTGTAAACAGAAGGCTTTTTTTCTAGCTTCTGATTAATTTAGTTGCGCTGTTGTTGTGTTAAACAAACCAGCGGCAGATGGTAGTTTAAAAATGTGCTGATTTTTGCACCTAATTAGATTTTAAACCTCTAATTCTTAACCTGACAGCACAGGTTTTGGGTTTATGTAATAAAAAAAAACAAACAAACAAAAACCAAGTGGACCGTTGTGAGCATGGAAATTACAATCATGGTCTTCGAGATTGAGCCAAAAGGTTGAGGTCATTATCAATGAAGAGTCAGACCACAGAGGGTGAAAAAGCCTTTGTCCCCTTGGGAATTATATTTAAGCAACCATATATTGTATAGAGTGAAAATCAGTGGACTCCTCTGACACACAGAAAAGACAGCTTTAACAAAAGTTAAATGTGAATTTGATTGATAGCATTTTTATTTTCTTTTGATGGCGAGCTACAGTTGTCAGGATTTGTTCTCACCACGATGAAAGTCTGGCATGGCGATGGCTCAACTTTCACTGATGCTTTTTTCTTTTCAGACACTATGTCTGAATCGGCATGTGAGCCCATTCACTCCACAAATGAAACCAGCAGCCAAATGACACAATGGGAAAATGGCTCGGCCTCTCTTAATCTAATAAAGAAAGCGGTGGTGGTCTTGACCAGACTGCCCGATTATAAGATCAGCGCCTTGCAACCGCCGACGCCTCAACAGTTCTACAGCGAAGAAGAATTCTCCGGCAGCTCCGATTCTGATATGCAGTGGCAACCAGAGGATGACTCCACTGATTCCGATTTTTCGGTTTCGAACAATAATCAGAAATCTGACAAGAACACCAGCGGTGACACAAGGAAACCCTCCAACAACAGTGGTAAGGCCACAAACATTACCACTTGAATCCTGCTCTCAAAACTCTCAAATAACTTTAAAATTCCACTTCTTACTTTTGCCCTCAAAGAAATAAACCCCTCTGTTGGGATATCACCAACTTCTGCCCACTGCTCTCATGAAACTACGAACATCCATCCTAACTTACCGCAGGATGAAGTGAAAGTGGACATGATGGTCTTGGCCAGGAAGAAACGCATGAAGTGGCAGCGTGGGAAAATAGTGGAGACAATTACAAAGGGTAAGAGAAAATACTGCAGGTTTTCCAGGAATTATGATTTTCTTTGTTTGTTTGTTTATTATCCTTTAAACTTGTTAGTCCTTTTCAGATGAGAGCATTTCATTCAATTCAATTCAATGCAATTTTATTTATACAGCCCCAAATCACAACACCAGACACCTCAAGGCGCTTTATATTGTAAGGTAGACCCTAAAACAATACATACAGAGAAAAACCCAACAATCATGATAATAACAATAATGGATTGCATTTATATAGCGCTTTTCGAGACCCTCAAAGCGCTTTACAATTTAAATACAATAAAGAAAATATCTGTAAGCGATGGATTCTTGTGCACCAAAATATACACATTTAAGGATGTGACCTGTGTGGTTAAGATTTTCAGTTTTTTTCTCATATTTAGCTGGCAGTGGGCGAGAGGATTGCACACTCACAGGGCGCACTGCTTCCATTGGACATATTTAGGATAGTGATAGAGTCATGCAGAAAAACTGTTGCACTTGTGGGCATGACCTAATGAAGTATAACCACATTTTTTTTAATTATCCTTAGTTTTGTGCGTTTGTCACTGCATGAGCCAGCAACTTCAATTTTTTAAAAAGGACATTGACCAAAGTGCTCCAAAGCAATTAAAAGAATTTGAACCCTTGTTAAATAAACTGAAAATGAAAGGCAAAGAAAAATGAAACGTTAAAAAGACACTAGAAAAAAAACAAATGGCGAATAATAACTTAAAATACGTTGTTCCTGTTTATAGAAGATGCATTTTCATTTTCTTTCTAATTTGTGAAGTACATGCGGTAAAATCTAGGCAGGGCTGACATGTGTTCAGACAGCAGCACTTCACTTTCAAATATGAACCACCATTATTCAAAAAGGAAATAGCATTTAAATGATAGGAACTAAATTTTTTCTTCTTCCTCTTTACCAGAAGATGGACGGTTAAAGTACAAAGTTAGCTTTGAAGAAAAGGGGAAGATTCTAGTATCCGGTCACCACATTGCCTTTGACACCCCACCAAAGGTAGAGCATCTTTTTGTCGGCACTCGGGTTGTTGTTCAGTGCCAGGATAACAAGTTCCGGTTCCGGCCTGGTGTTTTAGCCGAGCTCCCCAGCAGAAAGAACCACTTCAGGTGTTCATACCTCTATGAACAAACATAATCACGGGCTTTTTGTCAGAAGAAATGAGTGTCTCACACATCGCTGTTTAATTTTCCAGGTTCTTGGTCTTTATGGATGATCACACGCCGGTCTATGTCGGCTTACCTTTTTTTCACCTGGTTTGCAGACCGTGTAAGTTGTGCTGTGTTCCGGCTTTTTTTTTCAGCAGCAGACAGGAGAGTGTTTATTTGAAGCACGCTTACGTATTTAATTTATTATTTCAACAGTGGAAAACATGTTTGACGACATTCCCGATGGCCTTCATAAGCATTTCATGAAACAGTACATGAAGGACTGGCCGTACCCTCATTTGACCGTATACAGGGTTGGACAGAGCCTCAATGCAGAATACTTAGGAGAGCAGCAGAGGTGTGAGGTGCAGGTGATCGACTGCAGCTTGATACAGGTTGTTTTTCAGGTGGGTGTCCTTTTTTTTTTTTTTTTTTTTAATCTTTACATTTTAACCAGTCAACAGCAGATCTAATGCTTATTCATACTTCTGTAAATATATTTAACAGAGGTGCTTGTCAGGTTGTGGCACAGGATTTCAGGAGGGTTTGAAATTATGAGATACAGACAGCATGTTTAACCTAAAAACATATCTCCTGTGTAAATCTGCCTTGGCTACGTTTAAATAATCCAAAACTAAAAAAAACAAACAAACAACACTCCCGTTTCTTTTCCTAATCACCTTTCCTTGACGGTCTGCTTTTTTTTATGTCTCACTCAGGCTGACCATCACAGAGAGTGGATCTACAGAGGCTCCATACGCCTGGAACATGCACAGGCTAGGTTTTTGGAACTGAGCGCGAGGAGAGAGGCCATGAATGAGTCTGACTAAATATCCACAGAGAGTGGATGCTGTGAAAATACTGTGAATAGCATTCACAACCCCCAGGAATGTGCCATTGCATCTCTTTGGAAGAAGACTGGCTTGTGAGCGTGCAAATAAATGACTCAAGGATATAAGGAGGAGATTTAACCTGTTTGGTGCTAATTTGTAATCTTTAATCTGCTGCACAGTTGTGCAAAGTGACTGAGTGGACCATCGCATTGCCAAATGAAACAAGACATAATTTTTCCTAGAAAACATGCGAACGGTGATTTTCTTTTTCAATTTCTAAAGAAATGGCACTTTATCTTTGCACAACTTTTAACAGCAAGGTTAAGCAGCTGTATTTTTTCAACTTTTTTTTTTTTTTGAACAGTTATATGTGAAATTCATACCCTCATTTATTAACTTGGCCATGAATAGAAATTTGTCTGATGTGTGTTCATTCACTTTTTTCAGTGTTGTTTTTTATGAATTGGGAACAATTCATATAAACCTTTTTTCATATTTACAGATTGATATGACAGTTATGTCTCTGATTTATTTTGCCTTTGGTGTTTGTTATGTTGCATCCTTTGTCGTTCAACAATAAAAAAAAGTTGCCTTGTATATAAGCTTGTCATATGCAAGCAAATACCCTCTGCCTAATTCATTTTCACTTTTTTTCTTTTTTTGTTATGTGGTTTCCTTTACTGGAGTGCATAATTGTAATTTAAAGATAAATCTGAGCACTCACCTGGTAAATTTACTGATATAAAAATGACTGACATAGAAGTTTAGTTATCTAATATCTTTTCTACACTTTGACCTGGTCACACTAGTTAAATAAATACCTTTTAATACATATCGGGAATGTAGCAGAGAGGAAAGTTAAGGGAAATGGATGTATGCAAGGTAGTGTTTCATATTTGCTCCTAAGTGCAAATTTTAGACCAGTATGAAATATCTGAACAATTAATTTGCTGTACTTAAAAATGTAACTGACAAAGACTCAAAAAAGACCAAAACAATCAGTCTTAAACAGACATATTTATGTTTACTTACCCAACAAAATATACTCATTTTAAAATTAATACTTTAGTTTTCATTTATTTGAGAGAGCCTTGTATAGCTCAACACTGTTCAATTTAAATTTACTATTAAGTTTACTCAGAGAATGGTTTGAAAAATAGAAAACATCAAGTGAGCCACAGGTCTCTGCCTTGTTCATGGCAGAGATTAAAAGAGAATGACCAGCTGATAGGAAAAGCAACCTCAACTCATATAATGTTACAATCAAAGAATGGAGAACAGCATCTCTGAATGCACAGATGAGCAGCACGCCAGGTACCAATCCTGTCAGCTAAGAACAGGAAACTGAGGCTCCATGGATCACAGCAGTTGGAAAACGTTGCATGGTCTGACCGATCCTAATTTCTGATGCAACATTTTGGATGGAAAATGTTGTGTAATCATACGTTTATCAATCCATCCTGCCTTGTGTCAACAGTTCAGACTGGTGGTGGAGTCATGGTGTGGGGGATATTTTCTTGGCACACCTCAGGCTCTTTGGAACCAACTAAACATCCAGTCATCTGGAAGACTAATAAAAATAAAGTAAAACTAATAAGAAAATGCAAAACTATAATAACTCTGCGTTCCATACATAGCAATCGGTTTAAAAAGAAGTGGAAGATTGTCGGTCGTATTTCCAGACGCAGGGGGCGGCAGTGAGTCTCACAGGTCTACCCAGCAACATGAAGAGAAGAAGACCATAGAACAAAGCTAAGGTATGGCTTGCTTCTTATTTGACATTTTTAATTAAAATTAATCTAATTAATTAATCTAGCTGAAATCAAAAGAATGTTTATCAGGTTGGATACACTTTGTGCGATAAAGAGGCGCAGAGTCAGGATGAAACGGTCTCCACGGCTAACTGATTGAAGTCCATGCTAGCTTCGACCAATAGGTCTCAAGACAAAATCAGATGCTGGTGTTTTGGTTTTTATTTATTTAGTTAGTTATTTTTAGTAAAGCCCTTAACACCTTATCCTGGCTGGACGTCTTTTTTTAAAATATACGAGCTTGAGCTTGAGAAGTGTTTCTGATTTACTTTTAATCCCCCCTCTTTGAGCCCGCACACCTAGATGCAGAGGAACCAGATGTTCGCCAGGTTTCAGAATCAGAATCAGAATACTTTATTGATCCCTGGGGGAAATTATATTTTGTTACAGTGCTCCATTATAAACAAACATTAACAAGACAGACAATACGCTAACTAAAAATAGTACAATATATATATATATATATATATATGTGTGTGTGTGTGTGTATATATATATATGTGTGTGTGTGTGTGTATATATATATATATACACACACATATATATACATACATATATATATATACACACACACACACACACACACACACACACACACACACATATATATATATATATATATATATATATATATATATATATATATATATATATATATATATATATGTATGTGTGTGTGTGTGTGTGTGTGTGTGTGTGTGTATATATGTGTGTGTATATGTATATATACACATACTCACTGTTTACTGTGTGTGGCAGTAAACAGTGTGTTAAGTGGATGTGTTGTACAGGGAGATGGCCACAGGCAGGAAAGATTTCCTGTGTCGTTCAGTGGTGCTTTTTGGTACTCTCCATCTCTCACTGAACATGCTCCTGTGACTGACCAGCATGTCATGGAGTGGGTGGGAGGTGTTATCCAACATTGTCTTTATCTTGGACAACATAAAGACAATGTTGGATTAAAAATGTTGTCTACTGTTTTAAGCCAGTACCAGTTTATAGCTAGTATATAAGTCTCACTGCGCTTTTCGAGGCCCTCAAAGCGCTTTACAATTCCACTATTCATTCACACACTGGCGGAGGCAAGCTACAGTTGTAGCCACAGCTGCCTGGAGCAGACTGACAGAAGAGAGGCTGCCATATCGCACCATCGTCCCCTCTGGCCAACACCAGTAGGCAGTAGGTGAAGTGTCTTGCCCAAGGACACAATGACCGAGACTGTCCAAGCCGGGGCTCGAACCGGCAACCTTCCGATTACAAGACGAACTGCCAACTCTTGAGCCACGATCTTCTTCATAGCAACATTATTAATGTTATATGGTGGTAACACAGTATGAAGACATGATTACATGTAATAGATGGTTGGTTTGAATAATTTAACATTTTCTGTCCAGTGCACCTCCACCTCTTTCACCTGCTCCCTATTCTCACTAGAATGCACCATGTTGTCCAGAAACATTCTAGCTCAATAAATTAGTGATTCATTTCAGCTGTACGTTAGCTAAACCACAGCACAATGTAACCACTTTCTATTAATATGTGCTTTATTTATGCAGGTAAACACTCAAAGGCTCTTGACCTTCCTCTAAGAGATGTGATGTCAATCTTTTCTAGTGTGTTAGGAGCCCCAAGTGTAAGTCTTTGAGATGTTTGGACTTTGCATTGTTCATTTCTTTTCTGCATCATGAGAAAATCTATGCTTTTTTGGAATAACATTAGTAATAATTAATCTCTGATATGTGAAACCTTTGTGTGTTGCAGTAACTATGGATGGAGATGAAAGTGAGATGAGCGGAGAGGAGTGCTGGATAATAGACAAGGCTAAGGAGACCCAACGGGTCTCTCCGGATTTGCTGGAGAAATGCAATCAGCTGCAGTCTCTGCTGAAAAGGAGAGAGGAGCAGGCCGCGTGCCTCCTGAGACTTTGCGAGTGAGTGTTGTCATTGTAAACAAATATGAAAGCATTAAGTGTGGCAATCTTTAAAAAAACTAACAAACAACTCTTTTAACATGCTTAACTACTCACACAAAAAAATGGTTTTGGGGTTCATTCTCTTGTTGGTTCATTGTTGGAATAAACAGTCAAGAATTGTTATATATGGAGTGTGGAGATGAGGAAAATATTGTACTGCTACTATTCATAACTATCATCATTATCATTGCATTAATCAGCATTTCATTAATACATTTATTGAAGCGGTTGGCCTTACATTAAAACTTGTATTGCAGGTGTGATCATAATTACATATTAACCTTTTATTGCAGGTGCAACTGTAATCATTTTTATACACACATTGCAGGATTGTGCTTATATAGAGTGATGCTCGGTCTATTTAAAGGTCTTAAGCTTCGCGTGGCGCGAATGTCCAGGCGATCCATGGTGTAAGTGACCTAGAGCAACAGAAGGTTTAAGCATGCACGCTTACAAACATACATGATAGTATTCATTCTAGGCCAAAGGCCTGGGACACATTTTGCTTCTAACTGCATTTGAGTTTGCCTAGTAACAGTTGACAGAAGAAGAGTCAAGAAAAGTGTCAATCCTCAGGGACCACCTGGAGCGTGAAACAGATTGCCATATATGGAAAGAGGAACTTCTCTGTCTGTTTTTAGCTTTCTAAATGAATATCTACTGTAATTGACATATATCATAATTTATTAATAATTTATTCTTGCAAGGAAGCAAAAGCATAAAAATTTCATGCAAGTGCTTGAATGGTGTAGTCCCCGCTGAGCTTTTAATGACATTTAGTTAATTCCACCTACTTTGCCTTAAAACTGTCCCACAATAACACGTCCTTCTACAGGCTTCTAACAATGTGTGTTGTGATAAGCAGATAACCTTTTTTTTTTTTTGCAACCTGGGCGTACTTCCAGGAACTAAGTGTACTGAGTGTATCCTTTACTTTTTATACAACGCACACTAATTAGAACATTGCATAACATATTAAGATATAAGATAAAAAATTTAAGATAAAAAAAAAGTTGTATTGGCTTTCTTTAAAGGACACGATTTTGTTCTAAATGTGATGATTCACGACAATATTCTTAGTCAAAGTCAGCAGTGCTCCACCTGCACTATGCACAGTGCAGGTAGAGCACGACTTTCCCCTCCTGAGTTGCCTGATGATTTGCCAGAATCTCTTCCGAGGCATGAATGTGCTATGTTAAATATCAGAGCCTGTATACTGGTTACTTTCTTTGTTTTCTATCTTCTCTTCATTCATTTCTCTTTGTTTTTGTCATTCAGGTCTGTGGCTGCATGTGAGGATACTGTCAAGAAACTTTACTCATTGTTGGAATGGGAGTACAGTGACACAGATTTGGACGATGACAATGACCAAACAAGCTGTGGTAAAGCAAAATTTAATTAAAAAATGTGCACTTGCTAGGTTTGTTTTTGAAGCTACAATTTAACCTGTGATTATTACTGGTTTTAGGACAAGCATCACCACTGTCATGCGAGTCTGTTCCCTCAGAAACTCAAGTCCACAGACCTCTGGCTTCTGATGGCTCGGCTTCTTTTTCATCTAAGCCAAATGACAGCGAAAAACAAGAAAAAGTTCTGAGAAAAAAACACCCTCTCGCTTTGAAGAGCCCAGTAGTGGTCCTGACCAGAATGACTGGATCTCAAATGACCATCTCTCCATCTCCTCCATTGCCTCAGAATCACTGGAGTGAAAATGAGTCTTTAGGCACTGATGGGTCTGACATGCAGTGGGAACCCAGCGGAGACTCGAGTGATACCGACTTTTCTATTTCAAGTACACGTTCAAACAAGAAGAAAAAAATGACCAAAAAGAATGGAAAACACACTAAGAATGACACAACACATCAGGAGAGAAGAAACTCCATCAGAAGCGGAGCAAAGACATCGACTCTGACAACAAACGCAGAAAGCAGCGCCAAAAGCAGCCCAGTGAAAACACTGACGCAGCAAGCGGGTACAGTTCCTGATGCAAAAGGCAAAACGGCAAAGTCACCACAAGCCGACACAAACACAAGTGCTGAGAGCAAGGCAACGAAAACATCGACAAAACCAGCAAGCGCTTCAGGTAATGACCACAAAATATACATTATGCAAAAACATAAAAAACTCCATGTAAGACCTTTTTTTTGCCCAGATCTTAGGTTTATGTGGGGATTTATGTGTTTTTAAGCTGATTTAAAGCTGTATTATATTGTTGAAGAGTAGAAAATATTGGCAAATTTAAAGATCTTGCTTTGTACACTGAGGAACAGATCACTACCAGATTTCCAAACACAGAAATCACAAGATCTATCCAATCGTCAGTGTTCAAATGACATTTTGCTCCTTTTACGCCGACAGGAGTAACTCCTGTAACCACTGTATCAGCTGCTTCCCAGTCCTCAGCCACAAAGACCCCTGCTGCGGTGCCACAAAGAGAGATCAGTGTGAACATGAAGGTCCTGGCCAGAAAGAGGCCTTTGAGCTGGCATCCAGGGACAATTGTTGAAATAATAACAAAGGGTAAGAATAATAAAGAAAAGACTCTATTGGTAAGCACAAAGCAAATTGTAAAGTTTCACATTTGTCTTTAGCTTGACAGCTACTCGTCGATTAAAGAGGTCTTGTTTTGTGTAGTTGGGAATGTTGGGTGACATTTAATCAGTTTAATCTGTGAAATGGCTTTGAGGTAGTTAGTACGTTAAGCAATGAATTGCATTTATTTGGAGACGTTCTGTAGCTCTGTTGACACTGATTGTCATCAGGACATCACGGCAAGCAGAGCTCGACACACTGTTGCTCTGTTAGCTAAGATAACAAATATTTTAAACTTCAAAGTAAACAAAAGAAATTATGTGATGCTAAAGGAAGGTATGTTTCTTACATATCCGTGTCCCATAGTTGAGGCTAGACTAGCAACGTTTAGATTTTTTTTCTACTCTTTTTTTCTTCTTTATTTTGTTGAGTGGTTGTGGTTGTGCTTGTTGTTATTACACACACCATGCATGCGATATGACATATGAGTGACATTACCACAGTTTAAAGTTTGTTGGTGTTTGGGCCTCACCAACTGAATTCCTCTGACAGCACATTTTGACACAGATTGTGATGCTGTAACTTAACGGCTGGCGCTTAAGCGCTTTTGATTACGCTCTCAAAGAAAATAGATACATTTGATATGAGAAAAAAACCCATTTAATTTAACAAATGCACCTGTATTTGACATTTCTTCTTTCAAGAAAACGCAGTATGTAGAAGCAAACGTGGTATAATCTGAAGTGTTTCCAATGTTTCTTTAATCATTTCAGAAGATGGCAGGGTGAAATACAAGGTCAACTTTAAGGAGAAGGGGAGGAGCCTAGTGTCTGGTCACCACATTGCCTTTGAACACATGCCAAAGGTGAATGAGTTGCTTGTCGGTGCGCGTGTGGTGGTCCGGAGCAAAGACGACCAGTTTGTGCCTGGTTTCATGGCAGAGGTCCCCTCCAGAAAAAACCGCATGAGGTTAGTGTGTTTTACTCTGGTGATAAATTCAGATTGTGAAGGTGGGAAAAAAATGTAAAATTTTTTAATTTTTATATTCCAGGTTCCTGATTTTTACTGATGATCACACTCCAGTGTATGCTAGCTTACGTGCAATGCACATGGTTTGCAAACCACGTAAGTTCAGGTTATTTATGGTTGTCTGTCTCTGTGTTAGTCCTGTGACAGACTAGCGATCTGTCCAGGTGTACCCCGCCTGTCGTCTTATGACAGCTGGGACACCAGCTGTCGTCAAGTCCATAATATCTAATTTTATAAAATCCAGAATCCCAATTCTTCTATACTCGCTGTCCACAGCAGCTGCTATTATAATACTGCTACTAAGAAGATTTTCCATTTTCTATGACAGTGGAGAACCCTTTGGATGATATCCTAGATGAAAAGCACAAGCTTTTCATGCAGAATTATATAAAGAAGTGGCCTTATCCACCCATGACGCAGTACCATGTCGGACAGACTGTAAACGTGGAACGTAACGGATTCCTGCAGAGGAGTAAAGTACTGGATATCGACTGCAGTTTGATGGAAGTTGTTTTTCTGGTCTGTTCCATCTTAAGTTGTTCCTGTTTTGTTTTTGTTTTTTAAATCCTGTTACATTTATTTCAATTTTGTGACTTACTGTAGTGTGTTGATTTCATGTTTAGGATGATGATCATAAGGAGTGGATCCACCGAGGCTCCAGTTGCTTGGAACAAATGATTAATGTGAATGAGAATTTAAATAAGACTTAAAAGGAGGACGGGCGGAAGAGTAACACTACCTCAATCAATGGTAAACTACTTTTGTATGTGGAGAAAAATTATGTTATCCTGGTTATCACTACTGGCTTACTAGTCTCTCTGTTTCCCTGTTTTGTGTGCTTTAGAGTCATCACCATCATCAAACTGATGGACTATGAGGATGCTTTAAGTTTGTCCAGCTGAGCCTTTCTCTTACTCCTGGGGATAATGCCTTCAGACCATGCAGATACTACAAATGTATTCATTTTATAACAGATTTTGTACAGCTGAACGAAAATAAAATTTTCTTAGTAGGTTCAAACTTATTATGTGTTAATCTGAAAAAGTGGGCATCTCTTATATGTGTGTGGCTGCAAAGTCTGCAGCTCATTTTCAAGTTGTTTTACCAAAAAAATGTTTGTAATAAAACTACAAGGAATTAAAATCAAAATGTGTGACTTAACATGTAAAAGCTTATAAAAGCAAGAATACCGCCATCTGCCTCCATTATATCCACTATCCTTCATCTACACGTCTAAACCATCTCAGCCTTTCCTCCTAAATCTGTTCACTGCCCTTTCTCCATAGTAATTTGTATACCACCACAGGTATGTCATTTTAAAAGGTTTAAAACAGCAAGTCAAATATTTGGACATGGAGAAAACAAAAGTTAAAAGGTAGCTGATAAAAATCAGCTGTCCATAATTTAATAAGGACTTGTAACGGTTGTAGGTTGGGGTGGTAATTCCTCACTAGTTCCTTGTGGATGTCTACCTTCGAACAGGAGTAGCCACATTTGAGCACAGGAGGGCGGTACGAGCGCCGAATTGAACCAGAACTAGCTGTACTAAGCAGACAGAAAAAAAACTGGCTAGGTGATAGCAAAAGAGCTTTGAACATCGAGCTGGCGAGAAGGTAGAGGAGAAAAGTGGAACGCCACCACGGATTTTTTGTGGGATAAACGTACAGGGCTCGCTGCTAAAACGGTAAACACCGTGTATATTTAAATAAGCTACATAGCGATTCTGCAGTTAGCGCAGCTGCTAGCGTAAGTAGCAAGTTAGCTTGACGAACGTAGCTAAGTTAAGATGGCGGTCAAATTATTTACATTAGCTAGTTGCTAGCAATGCATGCTAATAGATACTACGTCGCTTGTTGATTAGTTACTTCTCTCCAGACTTTGAAATATTGGTGCTGTTAGTAAATGTGCTGGAGTGTTAAAGATGCTTAATTTTACTAATCCATGCAGAGATTAACGACCTTAACGGTAATTTAGCCTTACGTTTAACGAGTGTTGCATCGTCTTGGAATGTGTGTAAACAGCATAGGCAACGCTTAATGAGTAGCCACGATCAATTTATTAACTTGGCATTTACTTGTGCTTTCACTCTGCGTTGGATAAGGCTTAACTGAACTCATTTGCTCTAATAATTACTTCTGACTACAGTGCTAATGGCTTTGCAATGGTTTGATGCACCGCTGTGTGTTTTGGGGGTTGTCAAGTTTATTATGGTCATGCAACAGGGATTATTATAGCTATATCATCTCATTTGAACGCTGTTCTTCTTATTTTCAGTATTTTCAGACCCGTTGCAATAGTTTTGCACATAGCTTTAGGTCCTTTTGTTGAGAATTTTGTTGAAAATTTTGTTGCCTTTTTAGGCATGAAGGAAAGTTGAACTGTTGTTCTGATGGTGGCCTCCTATATAACCACGTTTACAAAAATGTCTACTTCTAGGTTAAGGGTAGTTTAATTAAACAGTAAAAATAATATTTACACTTGTCATGCAGTTGAACGTATGATGCTAAAAGTGCCTGTTTCCAAGTTGACAAAGTTTGTTATGAAATTGTCTTTTTACTTTCAATTTAAATTCTTAAAACATAACGACAGTTAAATCAGGGAACTTGCAGACTCGCGAGACTTCTGGGTTGTGCAGAGTTCAAATTACTTAAGGTTGAATACGTTTTTATTGGCGAAAAGTCAAAAAATAAAAAGGAAAGGGAGTATTGTTCAGTAAGGTAACACAGATTTTTGCTTTGTGAACCCATATGTGGAAAAGCTGTGCTGATGTACACAGTCCCGATTTGAGCCTTTGGGGAATAACTCTGAACTTTACAGTATTGTTGGGGGGTCTGTAACTACACACGAGAAACGTGCAGGTATTTAGTCCCTCAAATCCCATGAGTTTGGCAGTGATCAGCTGCTCCAATAATTTGAATGTAAGGAGTGACTTTCCTTAAACATATTTTGGTACTCTGTGCTAATTTGTTTCCTTTTTACACCAGATGCCTCACACAAGACGATACTCGTCCTCGGAAAGAGACAGTCGAGCCAGCTACCAGGATCGTTACAGAGACCGAGACAGAGGGCGAAGACATCGACACAGAAGAACGCCGACTTACTCTTCCAGCAGTGACAGAGAAAGAGACCGAGACAGGAGGGGACGTGGACACAGACAGGAAGGAAGCTATGTACGGTCACGGAGGTGCGTTATGGTCAAATTAGCTTGGGCTTTTACTCTTTCATGTTATATTTAACGCTCTTTCACTTTATTATTGGTTGCCAGTCTTAAGGTTTCGGGATATTTCTCTGCTCTCTTATTCAGTCGCAGCTATGACAATCGGTCAGTGGAACAACGACCGTTTGACAGAAGATACTGCGAGGGATACAGACGGTTTGATCAGAGCAGAGAACGCGACAGAGACAGGGAGCCACACGGAGCAGCCGAAAGTTACTATCCACGTGACTTCTCGCCGAACATGTACGACTACAGACGCGGCCGTGAGAGGGAGCGTGAACGAGAAGAGTCGTACCGGAGGAAAGGCAGCAGGCGTAAGCACAAACGAAGGCGGCGTAGAACCAGGTCCTATAGCGCATCCTCCTCGGTGAGTACAGCCAGACCTGAGTTTGTGCTTTAAGTCCTCATCCTCTACCTCCAACTCCTGTTTCTTTCGCTCAGCTCTCTCTGCCTCTGTCCTGTCCTAACCTTTTCTTTACAGCCCCTAGATTTGGTAAGTAGTAAAACCTTTATGATTTATTTTTGTTCTGTCACAGGGGTTTTTATTATATTTGTGAATAGGTGGGTTTGGCTCTAATTGGCTCTTTTTTTTCAAAAATCCTTTCTCCTTTTTATGGTAGAGCATTTTCATTTTTATACAGACACTTTTTAGTACTTCAGCCGCTATTTTGTCACCAATAATTGTTACTGTAATTTATTTATTTTACTTTATTTTTTTTTTTATTTCTAAGAGGGCAGAAAGCCTTTTTGTTTTGGCTCTTGCAATTATTATTCTTATTTTTTTTTTAATGATGAAAAAAGTGAAAATGTTCTGCCAACCATGGTGCATTAGATTTTTATTAAAATTTATTGCCATTTAAAATGAGTTGGCTCTAATTATTTCTTTTTGTGTGGGGTGTGGTTAATCACACCTGTTAAGTATTATTATGAACGTAAATGAGGAAAAGGTTTGAATTTGATGTAGTATAACTGCTGGGATTATCTTTAAAGAAGTCCTGCTTGAATGTTTATGGCGTTGTTATTTTATCTTTCATCTTGTTGCAAAGTTTTGAAGTAGTTATGTATATTATTGTTTTAATTGGTTGTTGCGTTGATGAATGGATGTGCCAGTTGCTTCCTTGTTTGTAAGCAGCTGTGGTTTAAAGGTAGGGGGGCGGGAGAGGAGCAGAGGACAACATGTGATCTTTGACTTGTTCCCTTGCACTATATCCCTATCGTTATATATTTCCTTCACGTGGTGTCATGCGTGAATCGCCCAATGACCATGAAACCCACCTACAACCACAACTACATCAACTACCACCCTCCTCCTCCCTCCTCATCCACCTGTGCCACCTGACGCCGTGGCTGCGGCTGCCCCTGAAATCCCCCCTGTCCCCTTCGGTCGTGTTGTGACCTGCTGATGGCCGTTTGGGTGTGAATACAGCGGAGCAACAGCCGGACGCGTGCACTGAGTGTGAGGGACGACGAGGAAGGGCACCTGATCTGTCGGAGTGGGGACGTCCTGCAAGAGAGATGTACTCACTGCCACTACTCTATCGTAACCCTTCTCCATATGAGTATTAAAGCATAGAGCATTTACATGACATGGGGAGTGCCTGATGATCATGATGATGATGAGGCCTTGCTAGAATGCTCTTCGCTCTAGCTGAAATAGCAGGGTGGATTGCAAGAATGTTGAAGATTTTAGGAGGGACTTTAGATACAATCTGCTTTTTTTTTTTTTTCTTTTTTTTTTCTTTTTTTTCTAGGATTTTTAAGCTGTGGAGCATTTCCTTTATGTTTCACAGGTTATTTGACTTTCCTAAACTTAGAAATCCAATTTGCAGCTGTTTGTTTATGTTGCGCTTTAGCTTACAACTCAGTTACAGTTTTAAATCTGTAACTTAAGCTAGATGTTTTTCACTCGGATGGTTTCAGGGTCACATCACTTATTCATCACAAATTTCACTAAGGTTAGAACAACCAGTGCACATTTTAAGACTTTCTTTACATTAAACGCTTCATTTGAGAATGATTGCAATACATATTATTTTTTATGTTTCAAGTTTATACAGCATTTGTATCGTTTTGGGCAAAGACAAAAGGATGCGCTCTAATAGCTTCTATGACTGCAAATTGGTCATCAAAGGAAGGGAGTGCTTTATGTTTGCCCCCTTTGTTTTACATCATAGCACCATTTAGTTACCATAGCCTTACGCGCAACGTTTTAAGCCTGCCAGACTCAGTAGGCAGCAATTCGGAAAGGGGATGGGCGCTAGCACTGATTCGCCTGTCTACACTTTTGCATTGTGTATTCCTGCACGAGTCCACATTTCTAATGCTTCTTTTTCCCCCCCCGCTCTCCCTCTCTTGTTTTTTTTTCTCTTTGTACTGTGTTGCAGATGAGATTGTCAGCACTTTGGGGGAAGGCACATTTGGCAGGGTGATGCGGTGCATTGACCATCGCAGGTGTGTGAGCTCTCAGTCTCTGGGTGTCTTAGTAGTTCATTAGGCAATTGTTGTTTCCTCAGCAACAAGAAACAAGAGCCTCTCCGTGCATGTTTTGGGCCGGGATATTAGGATACATCAGAGGTGTTTAACCCATTTTTAGTACATGGGCAACATGCAGCCTGTATTGAGCAGGGTGGACCAGTACAAGTATTGCATAAAACCCTCTGTAGGAGAAAGGAACTACCTCTCTAAATGTCTTTTATTTATGGTTACAGCCACATGTATTTTGGCAAAAATAGCTTTTTCTATGCATTTTGCATGCCAGGGTGAAGGTTTTTGAGAAGTTCGTTTCTACTTTTACATGTGAATAAGGAAAACTGATTTCCAGCCTATGCACCTTTATTTTCTTTTTTTGATGTCTCACTATGTTATTGTTTGTAGGCTTTTGATTGGCCAGAATTTCTTCAGAGATAGTGATGATGAACAGCCTGAAATTTCATAAGAAAAATAATTAGTCTTAAATTATCGTTATGTCTGTTGTCTGTACCTGTGCAATACAATTTACGGACCACTGTGAATCAATGACAGCACAAAGGATTTACACGTAGAGTTTTTTTTATTAAGGTAAACAGTGTTTTATGTTTCAAGTAACTTGTTGAGATTGTTCATTATCTGTAATTTTAGAGTCACATTATCACACCAGACATGGCAGAAAGACATTTCTGATTTTAATTCTGGTTCTGTTCACCACATCGTGATGTATACTGAAAATCAGCTCAAGAGTATTTTAGTCCCCTGTGACTGTGAGCCCTCATGTGAACAGGAGCTATTTGTGCTTCTCTCCCTGCGGAAGATTTATTTTGTTGTGACAGAGCTAGAAATGTCCATCAGTTCATGTTCATGCCCGGGGCCTTAAGATCGTGATGTGCCGTCGTTATGGGTTAATGTCTTCCAACCAGCTGGAGCTGCTGCAGTGACTTCTCATATATATATATATATATATATATATATATATATATATATATATATATATATATATATATATATATATATATATATATATATATATATATATATATATATGTATATATGTGTATATGTATATATGTATATATGTATATATGTATATGTATATATGTATATATGTATATATGTATATGTATATATGTATATATGTATATATATATGTATATATGTATATATATATATATATATATATATATGTATATATATATATATATATATATATATATATATATATATATATATATATATATGTATATATGTATATATATATATATGTATATATGTATATATATATATATGTATATATGTATATATATATATATATATATATATATATGAGGCATGTTTTGTGTTTCATCACGTTAGTGTTTGTATTCATAATCTCTTGTGTTTTACAGGGGAGGAGCCCACGTTGCTCTGAAAATTATCAAGAATGTGGAGAAATACAAGGAAGCAGCTCGCTTGGAGATCAATGTACTGGAGAAGATCAATGAAAAGGATCCCGATAACAAATTGTGAGTTCTGACTCAGTCATGCGGCACTGTGGTTAAACCTGTATTACTTAGTGTCTTGTGTTCACTCCGAGGTTTAAGCTGGTTTACGTGATTGAAGTGAATTTGTCAGCTCACTCCCTGAACCTCCCTGCTTTGTCTGTCTTGCAGTTTATGTGTACAGATGTATGACTGGTTTGACTACCACGGTCACATGTGCATCTCCTTTGAGCTGCTAGCTCTGAGCACCTTTGACTTTCTGAAGGAAAACAACTACCTGCCCTACTCAATTGGTCAGGTCAGACACATGGCCTACCAAATCTGTCTTGCTGTGAAATGTAAGTCGTATCTTTACGGTCTGTGAAATTTACAGATAAATTGGATGGGAATTAGGAATACTGTGAAAAGGGAAGACATTGGTTCTTATAACTTGAGCTGTAATTTAGCTTTTGACTTGATGATTATACTTGTTCAAATCATCTGGTGTTGTGGTAGACATTTACCACAGGAGGGCATCATAGCAAAAAGGGTGTTGGCCCCACTGACTTATCAAGTTTCTCTTTAGTAAATAAAAGCTATATATCCTCACCAAGCCCTTTAACTTGTTTACTGTTGTTAATGTTCTCATGTTGGTTTTACTGAGATATTCTAGTAGTGCTTTTCTGATGCTTTTCTATTAGTATTATGATTATTAGTATTATATGTTGTAATAAATGGTGAGTAGACAGTTTGTATAAAGTGATGTAAGGTAACTGACAATTTTGAATAACTTAATCAGTGAAGGTTTCTTTTTACCTCCGTAGTTCTCCACGACAATAAGCTGACACATACAGACCTCAAGCCTGAGAACATCCTGTTTGTCAACTCAGACTTCACCATGTCCTACAACGTAGAGAAGGTAAGAGTCAAGGAAAACAGTTTAAAAAACAAAACAAAAACCCGACAATCATATTTCTTTATAGGCAGGTTGGTTCCAGAACTCAAGGGCTACTTTTTGTTCATTTTACATATGAAGGAAAAAAAAAAGTTCTTTATAAAAATTTATCACCTTTCTTGTAGGTGGAGGAAAGTTTTCCTGTTACTTATTGCTGGCAGTTATGATAAATAGATATGAAAACACGTGTTGCTATATTTTAAGGGGAAAAAAGCTAAGCTTCTCTACTGCAGATTTACTCCTGAGAGAAAGCTGGGCATTTCTGAAAAACATGTGTGTCATCTTCCAGAAACGAGAGGAGCGGACTGTTAAGAGCACGGCAGTACGCGTGGTGGACTTTGGCAGTGCCACATTTGACCACGAGCACCACAGCACCATTGTGTCCACGCGGCATTACCGTGCCCCTGAGGTCATATTAGGTGAGAACTGCTATAGAAGTAGATGGCTTTGTGATTATATCCACAAATCTTTGGCCCAGTCACATGAGCAACTGTGGCTTTTTCAGTTGACACGATATGCTTTACTTGGAAGACCAAAAGTTTACTTTGAAGTTATTTTAAAAAGCAAACAAACAAACAAAAAGAAACGGGTTCAAACAGGCACGGCTCAGCTCCTGCCCCGATTGCTCTGTTAGGAAAAACAAATGGGATTTATGATATGTGATATTCAAGTATGTGAAATGTTCGCTTTTACACAAGTGTATCATCAGTGGTACAATAAGCATCTACTGAAAGCAGTTTATGCTGAGATAAATTGGGGCTGGTTGATGTAAGGAGTGCAAAATGACTCACATCAGAAACAAATTGGATCATTTGAATGTTTTTTGTGTGACTTCAGCAAGCATGCGAATCCTTTCCAGCGTGCATGTTGCTTTAACCTCAACGATGTACTGATAAGTAATTGATGATAAAAGATCAACTGACTGTAACATAATGTTGTTCAAAAACACTTTCCCGGACATTATAAGTGGGAGATAGAAACAGAGATTGTGCTGATATATCATTTCTGGTCTGTTAATGACCAAATGACCAAAAACACACTTTGGTGACGGTGGAAAAGAAAAACTTTTGGAGGAAAAGAAACCCTTTAAACAGGAAGAAATCTCTGGCACAACCAGGCTTGATACTCAATATTCACAGTTACCTGGTCCAGCCCCAAGTTATATGCTTTGTCAAAACGGAAAGTTTTAAGCCTAAACTTAAAAGTAGAGAGTGTGTCAGTCTTTCCTGATAAATTCATTCCCAGTCTTCACTGCAACACTGAGTGAATCTGGCCAGAAATGTATGTAAATTAAAACGTGGCTGGTTGTGGGAAGCTTACAACCACAAGGTGGTAATCCTGTCCTCTTGTAATCCTCTGGTGGTTTAGTGTACTTATACTTTTGTGTTTCAGAGCTGGGCTGGAGTCATCCCTGCGATGTGTGGAGTATTGGCTGTATCCTGTTTGAGTACTACTTGGGCTTCACTTTGTTTCAGGTACACGGCAGCACACAGATTGTTTCAGCAGAATACGCCTTTTATTTACTTTTTGTAAACTGATTTATTTGCTGAAATCTCAACTATTAGTTAAAGCTCTAATGTAAATGGGTCCTTGTAAATGCAAGTGTACAATTATTCAGTGCTGGTAAGAATGAACCCTTGCCACTGGTGAGCTCTCTAAAACCGAAGACACCATATGCAGCAGCAGAACCTGAAGTAGTTAAATCCTGTTTATCTACTGAATCACTCTCTTCCTTTCTGTGTGAGTCTTTCCCCCTCTCATTCTTGCTTATCTTATATTTTTTGCAGACTCATGACAACAGGGAACATTTGGCTATGATGGAAAGAATCCTGGGACCAGTGCCCTCCAGGATGATTCGTAAGACTCGGTAAGAGAACATAAAAACACAAGTAAAGGATTAAAAATGTGCCTGATGCAAACATATTTTTAAAGCAACATTTTAAACTGATCTTACTCTCTCAGGAAGCAGAAATACTTCTATCGTGGTCGTCTTGATTGGGATGAGAGCTCCTCAGCGGGAAAATATGTTAGAGAAAACTGCAAACCATTACGGGTAAGTGGAGTGAGTGGGAAGGGCATGAATTTGATGATTAGCGGGGATGAAAAGTTCCCTGTATGGTGCAACAGATGTTTGTTGTATTTCGTGTTGGAGTTTTTTTTTATTGCCACTAATTTCCACTTTTTTTTCTTTTCCTTCTTCTTTCAGCGATATCTGCTGTCTGAGGCGGAAGAGCACCACCAGCTGTTTGACCTCATCGAAAGCATGTTGGAGTATGAGCCCTCCAAGAGGCTTGCACTGGCTGACTCTCTAAAACACCCTTTCTTTGAGAACTTAGGGATCAGTGAGGCTGCAGGCACCAAGAGCTGGGAGGGCAACCGGGACATCAGCCGGTGACCCACAACCCTCCAAAGACTGAATGATGAAGGGTTTACAGTCCTTTCTGTGTGGAGCAGTGGGAACTGTTGAATAAATTGGGGCCTCATCTGTCATTAAAGCATGGACACCTTAACTTCTCGCTCCTCTGGCGTCCATCTCTGTAGCCACAAGAGGCATGTTTTTGCAGCAGAGACTAAAAATAAGCCACAGAAGATGTGGGGGAAAGAGTGAAGTCTTTTCTAGTTCTCACCTCGGCAGAGGCAAAAAAAAATCTTTAAATGGAAGATTGTTTGTATCCAAAGTAGCCCACTATGCAGCTCCTGTCTTCCTTTAGACTTCTGAACCACCTTCCACCCTTTCTGTTTACCTGTTATTTTAACCAGCATGTAAAGAAAATAAGGAAATGCTACCAGAGTCTGTCATCAAAAAAAAGAATCAGCTTTGGAGATGAAAAAGTCTTCCGATTCTGAAGTGAATGGAAAGGGTAAAAAAGGAGACATGGAGAAGAGATTCTGTTATACAAACATCTGATCATTCAAATTGGAAAGTATTGCAAACATCTGTGGCAGAGGCAAGTGTCTCAACTTCTTGTTTACGTTGTTAATTAAAGACCTGCACATAGACTTCTTGTTTTATAAAAGAAATGTCCCCTATATGGAGAATCTGCCATAAATTAGTGGGTTTATTACTATTCACCAGTAATGTGAGAAGATAATAATGACGGGACACTCCGCTTACATGGGCCTTTGCTGCCTCTCTTATATGATAAATATGTTGTCATGCAATGATTTCTGGGTGTGAGAGTGTGTGTCTGTTGGATGGAGTGGGTGACGCGTTTATGTTTTGCTCAGTGGTTTACGTAAGCATTAGTTGTGGGAACATTCCCACTCATTCAAACTCCAATAACTGCCTTTTCCATGTTTGACATTTTCAGACCTGACGTCTCTCTATCGAGGTTAAGCACACAGCCCCTGTTGATGGTATTTATTATGAGTTCTTCTAGGTCATAGTCCCCACCGCCAACCTGTACATGACTTGTTTTTTTTGTATGAAATTAAAGCGTATAAAACTGTATATATGTATTATTGTGTAGAATTAAAGTCCTCCTTGCCAAAGGCTTCTGGTTTCCGCTGTGTCCGTTTGGGCCTGTGATAAAATTAAAGGTGGTTACCATTTCTGTTTCTTACCTCAGCGATGCCTCTGCTGGATGACCTGCGTAGCTGTCACACAGGTCTTTGGATGCTTGAGTGAACAAAAGGAAAATGGTGAGTATTGTTTTCTAATTTGAAGTAATTTCTTTAAATCTTTCACATTTTTACTGCAAACTGTCTCTTGGATTCCGTTGGCACTAAAAGCTTTCATCTTAATTGAGATGCATGCGATTCATTCATATCAGATTTTATCATTTGCACATTTTATCACCTGCATTTTCAGATTACTAAAGTCTGATTTTATAGCAAATTATTCTGGGGCACGCTTCTCTGGATCATCAGCCACACTTTAGACTCTATCACTAGACTCAGGGTCTTTTTAAGTGTATTCTTTTTTTAAAATGGGATAATTTTCATCCTGGTTTCCAAGTATCTTAACTGTTTAATAGTTTTAGGCATTTTGCATACACTGATAAAATTAAAAAAAAAAAATCCCTAATGACAGAGTTTTTTGGCAGCGACTGTCGGATGTTTTTCCTCCACCAGTCCTATCCTGTTAACTAATCTCTCTGTCATTACCCTTCAAAGTCTACGCTCAGCTGTCACCTCCTGAGGAGCAGAAGAAAGCTGAGCACAAGATCTGTTGCAACAGGTGTATAGATGGATCGTCATGTAGACTTCCCCACCTGTCAGTACTTTAATTAGTACCTTTATTAACCTCGCTGTCCCCATTCTTTCTCAAACAACAGCAGACCGAATAGAAACCCTGCTATGCATTAACCCTAAGAGAAAATGATAAAACTGAATCTGTTTGATTGAAACTGTGCTTGACTGACATACAAAGATGTGGGATGTAGGTTTTCTGGTCATTTTCTCACGTTTTCTAACAACCTGAGGAATGTCCAATTCTTTGTGTTAAATGTAAAAACCTTCATATGCAGAATTGAAATAATCTGTATGGTAAAAATGCACTGTTGTAGCATCAAACACAGGTGATTCATAGTGTTGTGGGCAGGCTGAGACTGTCTGAAATTCCACACTAATATAGTATTTAGTATGCTTCAATAATGAGAGTTTTACCCTTAGTATGTGTATATAATTGCAGTGTGTAGCAGTACTTTAAATGCATACTATTTCCAGGTAAATATTAGAGTATGTGGCACTGGATACTACACTGGCGTATAAATCTATAAAAGCAGTGCAGCAGTAACAGGTTTTAAGAGGCACAGCTGGCAGCTCAATCTTTATGGTAAATCTTTATAGTGTTTAAAAATAAGGTGCCAATTTGTTAATGATTGCTTGGTCTCGCACAGGCTGTTGGATAACCATTAACACGTGTTGCTCTGTAAGTGACATAAACAGTAGTAAAAATATTGAGTATATAGTGCATGGTTTGGGATTTCAGACACTGTGAATGCTGTTTCTCTCTAGGCCTGAATTTGTCTGAGTTCACTGTGAATGAAGCGAATCTGTGAATGAAATTGAGCCTTCCAGTCAATGAAACTGTCTCGTCTTTGGGTAGAAGTCGTCCTCTGTGCGTCATAAAAGCGTCATCCTCCGCCTTCCGCTTTATCAGCTCCCATCTGTCAGGCTTCCTCTGACCCTGTTGCCAAATAATTTCATCAGCTGCTAAAATTGACAATGAAAATTTTCAACTAAGTGTAGCTTAGTCGTCGTCAGTCCCCTGGATGTAAATTTTTTAAGCATCTGTTTGCATGTGCAGATTTGTTTGCAGCTACTCTGCTGTTAATGAGATAAGCGACTGTTGCGTCCTCAGCTAATCCAATTTGGAGACCTGCAAGGTCATCAGTCAAATCCACATAAGAGCAGAGCGCTGCGGAGCGGAGGTGTCTACAGGTACACAAGCTGAAGTGCTGGCAGCAGAGCATTAAATGGATCCTTTGCTTTACAGCTTTGACAAATGATATCATCAGCCCATTGTGTCTACAGGAGAACGCACAAAGGTCAGTCATTGTTTCTTTAAACCATGTGCAACATGTTTTGTAAAATTGTGACTTTAGGGTGTCTCTTTTTGATGGACACAGACAAAGACTTTTCCAAATAAAGGATGGATAGTATTTTTTTCTTTTTTTAAATTTCAATATAGAGGTATTAAAGTTTTCTCTGCTTGTACTTTTTATTTGCAGATTACAGTCTCCAATAAAAGCCTCACTTCTGCTGCTGAATATTTATCCCAAACAAAGAGTCGCACCTTCATGCTGATATTGCCTTAAATACTCGGAAAAGTCTACCTGATAAATCAAGCGACATCTACAAACGCCGCAAATGGATTCCTTAATGTCACTGGGTGCTCCCCTGAAGCAGTTCACCAGCTGTGTGTCGGGGAAAAGAACTGCCAAGAGGGGCGCCGGGAGGAGCCAGTCTGTCCGCAGAAGCAGCTTCACCCGCAGGAGGAGCTTCAGCAGGAGGAGAAGCGTTCCCTGCAACAGCCAAAAAGTGCCAGACTCCTGGCTCAGAGCTTACCAGGATGAACTGAAGAGGGAAAGGTAAAAAAATAATAAATTAAACAGAAGCATTCATGTGATTGATTGATTGAATTTCAGTTTTTAATGTGGTTTTGCCAGGGTGTGGAGTTTTTCACGATCACTTTTAGCTTTCTTTGCAATACAATAAACAAGAGTTAGAGTTGCTGTTGTATTTTAAGAAAACAATGATTTTCAGTTACTATCTTGTCATCAAGCTAAGACTCTTGGCCAGACAGACCTGGCTTAGTGAGGATAAGACTCTTCCTCACATGAATAAGCTCCTCGCCCATGTGCCACGCTAAATGTTGCTCTTTGCTGTTTGCCAAAGGAAACGTCAGCAAGCCATGCTGGCCAAGAAGAACGCTGAAAGGACTGTCAGGAAAACTCACTTCAGGAGCCATCACTGCCTCCCACGGGTAAGTGAGCAGCTACATTCAAATGCAACTGACTTATCAGCGTGTCATTATCTAACCTGAACACCTGTGCCTGCAGCAGAGCAACGCTTCCGGGAGGAAACCGACCCCGGCCAAGGACGACTCCTTCTTTGGAGCCTTTCAGGGCCTCAGTCTGGATGGATTGATGGGGGCTACTAATGCATCCCCTGCTGTGATGGCACCTGGTGCAGGTGCAGGAGATCAGTGCAAAGTCATGTGAGATGGGACGCGTAAAGACGTTTAGATTTTTTTCAATGAGCCACATGCTTTTGCAGATTTTTCTGCAAATGAGACTGGATAGAGAAAATGAGACTGGCTCTCACCATGTAACCCAGGAGGACGGGAAACATATTTATATTACTCTGTATTTTCTGAAGTATTCTTTTTCCTCTGGCAGACAATGCTGCTTCTTATTTTGATGTTTGTTTTACAAATTATAGACTGTAGCTATCGCCATTGTTTCATGGTGTTTGCTGAGCACAACTGCAAAAAGTTTTAAAACTGAATTATTAAACTTATTTTATTTTCCCACTGTTCATTTTCAGAGTCTTTTTTTTCCATTTTGTCCTTAAAAAAAGCCAAAACAGAAACTAAGCAGTTTTTTAAAATTTATTTTCTCCAAAACATAACTTGGGAGTAAAACGGTGAGCTGCTTAAATTTATATTATGAATACACAGAAGACATGCACAGAGACGTAGGTTCTCAACAAGAATGCCTGTTCCAACAACACATTTGTAAATTTGTATCCAGTTGATATTCTACTTATAAAAGGAATCAATGACAGCCAGATAATAAGAAGCATAGATGCCACATAGCTTATAGATATCTGTATCCCATAATCTAGTTATTTCACTTTTTTCTGCAAGTTTTAACAGTTTTGGAGACCACAGTGAAGTAGGCTTGTTAAGACAAAGATTTATTTAAAAAAACAACAACAAGGAGAACAAGAAAGCAAATGACAGCAAACCATGCTTCCACCCTCTGTCACACGAATGGAAGATGCATAATTTCTTTATTAACCGGGGCAGGTATGATCTCCAGCTCCAGATCATAAATATGTACATTAGAAAAGCCAAGTACAAAACTACAGCTGTCGGGCTCGGGATGTTGTCCTACGACACAATGCTGATGGCTGTGATGATGATTACACAGATGACCGCAGACAACAAGGAGAGGATACACAGAAGTGTTTCTTTCATTTAAACAGTGGATTTAATTGAGTGAAGTCCAGTTTTACATCATTCCCTCTGTTCCATTTTGACTTTAGGGGGCTTTAGGAAGGACCTGTTCTTCTTCTCTTTGCTTTTTCCTTTGGCCTGGAAGTTCCTCCAGCTGTCCACACGTCCATCTCTTGTTTCCTGAAGAAAATAAAAATATTATTTTTCAATTAAGAAATCCAAATGGCACAGTCATCGTGTTTCTATTTACAGATGCGTAACAACTGGCATACAAGAACGCACCTCAAAGTTTTTCTGCCACTCTCGCTGTCGCTTAGCGTTCTCTGCTGCCTCGATTTCTTCTTCTCTCGCCCTTTTCCTGGTAAATTGAGAGAAATCCAGGATGTTATGGATGAAAACAAACTACCAAGTGGTAAAGACGGGTGAATGTTTTAGTCATACAGAGCAGCAACCAAGTTCTTAAAAATCCCACCAATTACCTTTCATGCATTTCCTTTGCTTCCCTCTCCTTCCTCTTGATTTCCAGCTCTGCAAACAGCTTCATGGTCTGTTTGTACACTGCTTGCTTGAACTGGAGAGAAAGAAAAATAAAAAACATGTATGATATGAAGTACAGTAGTTAGCTCTGTTTCCTCATAGCAAGAAGGTCCCAAGTACTAAACCAGGGCTGACACATGTTTGCATGTTAGGTTAGGTTAACTGGCAATTCTGAACTAACTGAATTCAGCTGTTCCCTTTAGCAATCACCACAGTGGATCATTTACCTCTATTCCTATTATCCTCTGTCACATAAAGCCTTCACTACTTCCACAAATCTTTTCTGTGCTCATCCCTCTTTTCTCTTGTCTGGCAACTCTATCTTCAATCCAGTATATTTACTATCCCTCCTCTGCACATGTCCAAACCACTGAGCCTTGCCTCTCTAATTTTGTCTCCAAACTGCTCAACCCGAGCCGTCCCTCTGATCTACTTGTTTCTAATCCTGTCTATTCTGGTCCTCTGGACGTCTTTTTGTCAGTGCTTTTTCATACATCATAGGAGATCTCACTACCATCTTGAAAGCCTTCCTTTTCATTCTTGTTGCTATCCTTCTGTCACAAATCACCCCCTCTACTCTGCTCTTCACCACTCTGTTACTTTAGATAGTTGATCACAGGTATTTAAACTCATTCACCTTCACTGCCTTTTGGTAACACTGCTGGGCATTTATTCAAAGTACTTTAATTTCAATGGCGTCTGCCACATAAAAACTACAAATCAGATTTAAAAAATAAAGGTTTACAGAGTTTGCCCCAAAATATTGTTTTTTAAAAGCCTCTCCCCCCTATTAAGTTACACTTTGTGGAGGTACAGAAATTATTTTACTGCTACAATATAACCTGCATTATTAACATTGCATTAATAATATATCCTACAGCATTGATATTGCATTAAATATGTTTATTAAAGCTATTGCAACCATATTAACCTTTTTAGTACAGGCGCAGCTATAATTTTTTTATACACATTGCATGTTTGTGCTCATTCAGAGTTGATGCTCAGTCTATTAAAGAAGGTTTTACACAATAGATATGTCTTCACAATCTATTGTGTAGGTGACTTGGAGCACAGAAGGATTGCGTACATGCTTAAAAACACATATAATCCAGAAACCTGCCAGGCCAAAGGCCCGAAATTCATTTAGCTTCTAACTGCATTTCAGTTTGCTTGGTAACAGATGACAGAAGACCAGTCAAGAAAGGACAAGCCCTCAGGGACCATCTAGGCTTGAAATTAATTGCCATGTATGGAAGGTGGTATAGAAAGAGGAACTTCTGTGTCTGTTTTAGTAGGGGTGGGGGAAAAAAATCGCTACTGTGTAGTAGAGATGGACCGATCCGATATTACGTATCGGTATCGGTCCGATACTGACCTAAATTACTGTATCGGATATCGGAGAGAAATAAAAAAATGTAATCCGATCCATTAAATATCAAAAAAAGCACCTCACAAAACTTGTGACACGGCGTAACTCGGCTCATAACCGTAGCACGTTGGAGCAGTGTGAGTCAGGTGATAGAGCCGCTGTGTGTATTTGTAGCCTTGCTACCAATCCGGCATTTCATCTCCAAGGAAGTTATCCCAGAGAGAAGTAAAGCAAGTGTGTAAGTTCATCTCTGAATGTTTGTAAAGCATTCCCGCGTTAAGCTTAACAACCAATATATGGAGTGACTGCCTCTCTCTCTCTCTCTCTCTCCTGCTGCTACTTCAATCGTGAAACTGCTTAATGATCAGCTGATCGGCTTTTCTGTCGCGAGTCTCTCTTGTTTGTTTATTGCCCACTTTGCATCAGAAAGAAGAAACCAGCGGCCGAACAACAGCAGCACGTTTAACCTTGATAAGCTGTTGTTGGAATTTATTTATGTTCTACACCAGGATCTTTTTCTACATAGCTGACGGCTGGTAACTGTGCAGGGGCGGATCTAGCAAAGTTTAGCCAGGGGGGCCGATAGGGCATTAACAGGGAAAAGGGGGCACAAAGACATACTTTTCTTTCTTATTCTCATTTAAAATGTCTAGCTTTTAATAAATAATTATCTGAATCTTACAACCAAAGTTTTAATCTGATGTAAAATATATAGAAGTCTATTACAGTATATAGTAACTGTTAAGTCTAATGTACCCTAGTAAGCTATAGTACTTTTTCCTTTGGGAAGGTACCATCTGTGCAGTCTGCAATTCTGTTGAAGAAAGATGTTGAATCTATTTAATTATTCTTGAAAAATAATTTATTTCTGTGCATTTTTTTTCCACACTGCATCAAATTAAATTTGATTATGTCGATTAAGCATCATGAGGTGGAGGGTGGGTGGTTCCCTATTTTTTTGGGTTTTTTGCTGGAAGTTTTAGAACCCTATTAGTTAGGTTGCTTACTCTTTAAAATGCCAGAATAGGGAGGATGGAGTAGGTTTAAGTTTATTAGATTGATCAGTATTGCTGAACTATTAACTTATACAAAAAGCAGCAAGATATTAAAAAAAACAGTTTTATTGATTAAAAAACACTATATCGGATTCATATCGGTATCGGCAGATATCCATATTTATAATATCGGTATCGGACACGGACTTCAGAGCATGTTGATCAGCTCCTTTTTCTGAGCAAGAATCCTGACATTCCTTCACTGTCCAGATGTGTTTAACTTGTTTTTTGGCAGCAATAAACATGACAGTTTACTTATTTTAAATTAAGACATGTTTTATTTTAATTAAGTTTAAAACTTTTTTATTTAATGTAAAATTATATTTTGTTTTAATTTACTTTCAAATTCTTCAGTTGCTGAATGGGCTGCATAGTTTTCACAAATTGCATAGTTTAGAATAGCTATAATTGTACCAGATGGTTGCATTCAGTTAAGTTGGACTAGACTGTAATACAAACCGTTCAGTTTGTCAACAATAAAACTGACTGAAATGAGAGAAAGACTGAGTGTGAGACTTTGTTATTAGATAAAATGAATATTGATAAAGTTTACCTTTATGTACAGAATCTGAATATCGCAAAATATTTAAAAAAAAAAATTGCAATAATATCGTATCGTGCGTTAAGTATTGTGATAATATCGTATTGTGGGATGTATGGTGATTCCCACCTCTAGTTTTTAGCCATCTAAGATGTACCATTTACTGTTATCAATGTATTTGATCTGTAATCGACGCGAGAAGGGGCGTTAAGCCTGATGTTATAAAAGCATTTTCAAGTGTATTCTTAGCAGGAGACGTGTGCTGATGTGATGCTGCATACTTCTTCTCCTGTGTGTGTTTTAATAAGCTCATTGTTTGATTGCACTCTTCTGGGCCTCTGTTGGTTTGTTTCATTGCTCAACATTTATTGAATTCGGGACAACTTACTTCAATGTCTTTCCTGGTGCAAAATTCTGCTATTGGTTTGCAGTGATAGCACGATCCCTCTTTTTTTACATCTTGCTAATCCAGTAATTTGTGATAAAGACAGAACTATTCTTCACATGCCTTCCCTTTAAAACATTGTGGTTCTGAAATTACAATAAAATTATAATAAAAGTTTCAGTACCTCAGTAGAACTTACCATTTCGGGATCATCTTCCTCCACATCCAGTGGTTTCCCTTCTTTCTTCAACTGTTTCCTTTTCTCTTTTACCTTTAGAATATAAAGAAACATCGCATTAAAAAAGTCCATATAATGAAAGCTGAGTAACATGGAAGGAGGGGGGAGGAAGCATTAGATTTTTTGTTTTCACTGTGGAAAATACTCACCATATGCTCCACATATTCCTTTCCTGCATGAATCACATCTAAGGCTCTCTTCTTCTGCTCTGGATCCAGTAAGAGTTTGTATGCCTTGTCCACAGCTGGACATAGTATAACATTAAGGCTCGATTAAAGAGTGGTTTTAATGTAAGATTAGCAGATAACTGTATCACAGAGGCTCTAACAAAGTCAAATTGTTGTTTTCATACTTTTTATTTTAATTTGTACAAAAACAACAATGAGACAGAAACTGGTTTTTAGGTTTTGGTTTTTTTTCCCTCCAGAGTTTATAGAGTGTCCAAATAGCCAATAAATTAATTTTAATTAACTTGGAGCTGTACAAAAATACAAGCCATAAGAGATGTACGTGAGAGAATTGTTACCTTCGAACGCTTTCTGCGCTCTGTCTGGATCATCCTGATTTTTGTCTGGATGGACCAAAATGGACAACTGCCAAGTAAAAGAGATTTAAAATGAAAAACAAAAACAGCATTGCAAAGAACACGCTATGTCTGTAAAAATAAGGTTACTGAAAAGCCTCTCCTCCATAAGACTTCCTTACCGCCCGAAACCTTTTCTTCAGTTCATCATCTGTTGCCTCTGGATCAATTTGCAGAACCTGAAAGAGATTTGAAATCGATAATTGTTAATAGCGTTGGATCTCATAGCATTGATACATTGATTCATCAATGAACTCTTGGGTTCTGTTATTAGGCTTTGGAAAATTTTGTCCCTGACAGGTGACTTTGGTCAATCACAGATCCTTTCAGATTGACTGAGTGAGTAGTATGAGGAGTCAAAATTATTGCACAGAACGAAGGAAGACTGTCACTTAAAAAAAAAAACATGATTTGATTCCTAAGATCGGTGTTCACAACTTTTAAAAGGGTACATTTTAAAATTGTTTCCTCTTCTTTGATTTAGGTCTAATAAGATACAGATATGAAAATAATAAGTAAGCATCAAGTATAAATATCAATTACATAAGCTCCTAAAAGCTATACACATTATTGCAGTTCCTTTGTTAATTAGAAGTGAAGTGTGAATGAATTATTAAATATGCTACATACATACATTGATAGGTAGCATATTTAACAATGATAATAACAATTAAAAACAAAACAAAAACGACACCATTAGTGCACTAGGTTACCTCAAAAGGGTTGAGATTGAAGTATGATGCGCCAGGTCTGAGCAGTCTGTCAATCTGCTGCTTGGAGGTTAACACAGAGTCTCGCTTCTCAATCTGCTTCACCTTTAAAAATGAATGGCAGCAAAACAAAACAGTGAAAAACTTCACAATGCAAAGCTCCTGGCAAACAAGGCTTCCGGAATACATTTTTTATTTTCTTCTGAATTATGTCAGCCAGCTCCGAAGAATGAAATACGAAGAACGAGAAGGATGCTTTTAATCTTTTCAGGAAGCTATCCTCATTAAATAAATACAGGTCAACATGTACACTGACCCAGCAGCAGCTTCATAAAAGGCCCGCCAACGCAGTAACTCCTATTAAGCAAGCCATAGTTTAGGTAACATGGCTTGTAGTACTGGCTGCTGATAATAATGAATAAAATAAGCCCAAATAGCGGTGTTTTTTTCGTACTAACAGAAGACTGAAGCTGCTCACAAACATCTCGTTTAACGTTAGCTTCTCGTTAGCTGATGTCAGCAGGCCTCGTAGGTGACAAACGCGGTAATCGCTCAATAACCGGCTTCAGTCGGTGCAAAGACAGCAACCGATACTTTAAAGTGAACAAACTAACTTTAAATCTGCTTTACCTCAGTGTAAAAATTTTGAAATAATTCATCCGACACATTATGCACAGAAGACTCTCCCTCGGCGGTCGCCATCTTCGCTCGGGTTTACATGTGACGTAGTGACATCACGTGACTACAGATTATAAATAAACCTACGTAACGTAAGCACATGTTTTATAACAATTTTAAATATTGAAAAAAATATAAAAGTGAATGAATGTGCTGCGTTAGAAAGGTTTAAAGTTTTTCAAATTAAAAACATTGCATTGGCATGTTTTGACATGACAGGAACTAGAAGACTTTACTTCCGCTTCGACGGTTTTTTTTAACCAACATTTAACATTTAGCGACGAAAGATTACAAACAGCGGTCACGCCTTCACAACGCTTTGCTAAAATCTTTAAGCTGGTGCAGGACTCTGTTGTAACATGTCTTCAGCCTTTTGTCAAAACCAGCCCCCACTGTCGTACACATCTGCGTCGGTGTATTCATCGTATCACACTTGACTGAACATCTAAGAATATATATTTATAAGTACCATGGTGCAGACATCCTGTGTAACTTGTGCAATATTTATTTAAACGTTTAAGGCATGAAATTTCCTTTGCTTAGGTCAACTGTGCTTCCTGTATTTATTTGTATTGAGTGATGTGAGGCAGTGAGTTGAGTACAATCAGCTTGATTGGCTGAGGTCTACAGTGAGCCACATATGTCCACTCCTCTATTGCCCATTTCCACTGGTTTGACTGGAAATGTGCTATGAGACAGTTAGCTATAGTTTACTGCACTCAATGATTTCCAATGAGATCTCAGAAATGCTGTAGTGGTATAATATTGTTTATACAAAAGAAAAAAAATATGCACACACAAAGCTGCAAATTTATTTGTGCAATAACATGTATCAAACAGTCCGATACATAGATCGTTCCCTCTTCCAGCAGTAAATCTTTGAGCTGGATGAATGAGCAGTGGCAGCCTACTAGGCGGAGCCAAAGGCCTCTGATGGAGCTGTGGGTCACGTGTCCATCTTTTTCTTCGATTTCTGTCCAAAGACAAAAAAAGGACATGTTTTTATTTATTTAAAAATCAAGCGCTAGAAAATCTTCACATCTCTGATGCATAACATTGCTCTAGCTGAGAAGGGGATCATTTATACGATTACTACGATGCAAAACTTTCTGACCTCTGACTTCTGTTGAGCCTAACGTGGCTGATGTGCTCCCTGGGTTCTGGACCTCTGCACCTTCCTCATCTTGTGGTATGTGGTTTATCATCAGGGATAGCAGTCCCTAGAAAACATACACAAAAAGCTTGCTAAAAAATCCTGGTTGATCGATTTTTAAACATTAACCATCAAACCCTGCACATGACTGTAGAGAGTCATATGATGCTCATTTATAAAATCCACAAAATCCGTAACTTTATATATTTTTATTCTGAAAACCTTATAAGACTTACTTGCTCTGGGAAGTTTAGAACTAGGACATCCAACATTGTTTTAAAACATGAACTAACCTAAAAATAAAATCATATTTAGTCTTTCTGAGTATTACTTGATAATGAACAATCTTACCAATCAGTCCTTTCCATTTCTGTGAACCCATTCACATGGATGGGGGCAGCTCCTTTACTGCCTGGTGACAAGAGGCAACATATAAAGACACAGTTCTGACATGAGAGGCTGTTATGGAAACTCCAGCATTTGCAGGCACTTTAATCAAAATGTGTGTGTGTCAGTAACTAGCTCTACATCCCCGGCTTACCTGTGAAACATAAATAATGTAGCCCTTCTACTGCCATCTTGTGGCGGTAAAGGGTAAAGACATCAGTTTAGAGGTGCAGCCTTTGTTTAAACACAGGCCAGTTTCACAGATGTTTAAGTTAGCAGCTCAAAATCGGATTGAATAAATATGAAAAGTAACTTCTCTAGTAAATATGGACCCCCTAATTAACACCTATTCAGCTCTGAAAATAGCCAATAAGTGCAGCATCGGCTAAGGAAACAATGCACCACTGGTAGTGCTGGTGCAGAGCTGCTACCTCTAGTGGCACAGAAGGGGAAAAATGTCCATTCCGCACCCACCGCCCAAATTAAAGAACCCATGGAGACAACAGACGATTTTGGTGCAGTAAGCTGAGACAGGCAGCAGGTGTTTTGCATAGTTTTAGGTTTACAAGTGCTTACCAAATTCCTTGGCTGGCTGCCCTTCTGGCTGTTTAATCAGTCTAAATTTGTGCACGACTCCCATTGACCTTTAGATGAAAAATTGGCATTATAATTGTGAATGAAGTACCCATTATTCCCATGTTCTTTAAACCCCAGAAATCTGCCGGTTTGAATTATTATTTCCAATGATTCTTCAATCAATTTTTGATTCTTCTTGAAAGCCTGGAAAAGAGGAGAGAGAAACCCCCCCCCCCCCCCAAAAAAAAAAAAAACCCAAGGGAAAAAAACGTTGATTCACAGCAGAGTATATTAGCAAAGAGATGATAAAAGCATAGTGTATAATTAGGGCTAGTGTTTCTCCAGTGATTACAATTAGCTAGAGAAGAGGAGACAGTACTCTGTGCAAGGCTAGCTCACCCTTGAGTACCGTTCAGGTGAGTTCCTCATTCTAGCGGTGCCGCTCTCAATGCTTCTCCACCTAGGCAGGTTGGAATAAGAGGACAGACACATGAAACAAAATACAATGACACCATGGCACCAAAACGCAATGGCTAAAAGAAACAAAACAAAACCAAAAAGTTTTCTAAACAGATCCTGACAGGTGATCGCTTGCTATAGCTGGAGGTGCGTTTTAGGAAATTTGGATGGTCAGATCCTTGGGGTCTTCAAAAGGAGAGAAAAAGACGATGAGATGATGTGCAGATTTTGGAAATTAGCTGCAGAAAATCCATTCCAAGTCAAATGTGTTGCTCTAAATGTTGTAAGGAGGTCAGTATCAGGGCCACAGACGTGTGAATAATTTTTTTTTACTATTATCCAAAACTGTCCTTGTCTTGAAAGTTTGTGGATACAGAGCTTAAGTTTCATAAGATGTCAGCCCTAAAGAAGAGGGGAAAAAACAAAACACTGGAGCTGGGAGGTGCTGGAAATTTACACCTGTGAAAATCCTGTGTTAGCTACCCACTGCTCTCCAATTATCAAATGTTATGCCGGTCAATAAAAAGCTCAATAAGCATTTGCATTATTTTCACAAGAGTAAATTGCTTTCCATCTTCTCGTCATAAACGACAGCATTAAGTGACGGTAGGCTGGTTGTTCACCGTTTGACAGACAGGAACAATCTTGGGTAATTGCAAGGAGTCCAATTTACAGTGCGGTCCCTTTAATTGTTGCTGCAACATTCACAACATGAATTCAGTGTGCAGGATATTACTGCAGTCTGAAGAATAAGGAATACAAAAAATAAATCCTGCTTTTGTATCATCCAGACACCTTTCGAATTCTCGTCCCGTTGTCTGACTGCGCAATTTCAGTCGTTTGTGATTAACCTTTGAGAGAGAAAGAATTTGACTTGGAAAAGAAGATATTCATCCAAATGTGAGAATTGAGATTAAAAATCAAATCAAATACTGAATGACAACACGGAATTTGAGTATCTGACAATTGACTGATGCTCAGCTGAGTTTTATTGAAACGGAACAAACGTAAAAGTTATAAATACAAAGAACATCAGAGAACAAACTGCTATGGCTCTTAAGGTAAGCCAAACCAAATTCTACTGGGCAAGTTTAAAGAAAACATAGGAAGTTATGGTATCAGTTTAAAAAACAAAAAAACACAATTTGTCTATATCTAGAAACGCTAGGCATACACTTTAAACATTACAAAACTTTGATTTTTCTTCCTTCCTGTGGATTCTTTTCTCCACCGTTGCAAAAACAAAAAGAAAAAAAATGACGTAAGAAAGCTCTACCATATGCATTTATTTACAAGCAAGTCCCTAAAGCAACTATGAGAAACCACAAATAAAGGGAGTACAAGAAGGAGAAGGGAGGAAAGGGGCATGGACAGAAACTTCCTGCAAGGCAATATTCATTATTTAATGTTGTCTCAGACTTTTTGAGAAGGAAATGTCCACTTTTTTCTTTTTGTGTGTGTAATTGTTCATTGTTGGCTTTAAAAAGAACCAGGAACAAAAAGTAACAATAAAAGCGTTTTTTGAGTGTTTTTCTTTTTTTAAAGACACGTGTCCCAATGTAACCGTAGGAGTAGGAAATGATTCACCACAACGGTTACGTTCATTTCTTCAGCCAAAAGGCTTTCCAGCCAATCATCCTGAGCCAATTCTGGGGTCTGTCCATTTATTTTTATTTTTTCTGAGATATATACAGATTTTTTTTTTTCCACGAAGGATGAAGAATAAAAAGTCAATCAAAAACATTGTGGCCAATCTCCTGTTTGTTTGTTTTTTATTGTTGTTTTTCTCTTTTTTTTTCTCTTTTCTTTTTTGTTGCCAAATACCTTTTGGTGCATCTACTTCCACTGCTGCCCATAAGAATCCTGTGAAAACTCCATGGTGTCATTACTGTAACCATAGTTACCAGAATAGTCGGCCCCTTGCTGCAGGGGCTGCTGGGCGATGGGCTGGGACCCCCAGTTCTGTTGGTTGTTGGTCTGGCGGCGCTTGGAGTCAGGCTGGTTAAACACGTCTGCCTTCCTCTTTCCGCCGACGTTGCCGCCGCGATTGCCCCTGGCCCCGCGAGGACCGCGGCCCCTCTGAGGCTGGAAAGGGGCACCTCGCCCTCCTCGGCCACCCCTCGGACCACCGAGGGGTGGCCCTCTTTGGGCGTAGCCACCCCGGCCTCGTGTTGGTGGAGCTCCACGAGCCCTGGGAGGAGGTGGACCTCCCCTGCTGGGACGAGTACCACGGCCCCTCATGGTGTACACGTCTTCGTAGCCGTAGTAAGGGTCTTCATAGCCACCACGGTAGTCATGATAGTCGTAGCCATAGTAGTCATCGTAGTAGTCATCATAGCCATAGTAATCTGGTGGATAGGCATAGCCCCCTCGGCCACCGCGGCCCCTGCCTCGGCCCGGCGGAGGCATGCGTGGAGGTGGGTAGTAGTAGTAGTCATCATACCTGGAAAGAAGAAGATATCACTTCAAGCAGTTGATTCCTTAAATGAGAAGACGTCAGCTGACCAGTCAGATATCTCTGACTCACCCCGCATTTCTGGTAGTCTGCCGAGCTGCTTGGCGCTCTTTCCTCTTCTTGTCTGGGGGCTTTGCCAAGACAATCTCAATTTCTTCTCCTCCCAGTTCCTTCCCATTCATCTCCTCCATTGCCTAATCCAACAAAACAATCAGTTTCTCATAAAAGAAACTCATGGAATCGTCACACAAGCAAAAAGGTTTGGCCAAAGCACGAGAAACTCACCTTTACGGCAGCATCCCTCTCTTCAAAATGGACAAAAGCGTAGTCTTTCAATTTCTTCACTCGTTCCAGCTTTCCAAACTGGGAAAAGGTCTTTTCAAGAAGCTCTTCAGTCACTGCTGTTGCCAGCTTCCTCACAAAGAGCACCTTTACCTGTAACAACAGAGGAAACAGTATGTTTGTCGCACTGGAATGCAGAACGTGCCTGATGTGTATTAAACAGTGAGACACTAAAATTGCTAACCTTAGCCATGACCTCTGGGTCTGGTTCAGCTACAGGGTCAGCCCACTCCACAGTGACCGGGTTTCCCCACACTTTGACCTTGCCGCTCATCAGGCGACGGCGAGCCTGTGCCGCGGACTTGTGGTCCTCATACTCGAGGAAACAGAAACCACGGTTCTTTTTCTTGTCATCCGGCTGATGATACAATATCACCTCTTGGAGACCCTCTGTGAGGTAAACAATAATATCTGACTATCACAACCATTGTTGTGTGTGTTTATCAATCCTTTTTAAGCACTGATAATTTGTTTAAATGAGTCTCTAAGAAACAAAAACCTGCATGTTAGAAACAAACCTGTCACTTTGCCAAAGTCTTCCAATATACTTTCTCTTGTTTTGTTCTTTGGAATTGATCCGACAAACAGGCGATTGTTTGCAACAGATATACAAACTCCCAAGTACTTGCCAGGGCGGATTTCATGGTTATCACACTGTAAAAAAAACAAACAACAAAAACCCCCCAGACAAGTTAACAATGAGTGAAATGAGCTGAAAATACTGTGAAGCACAAGTTATTTCACTTTCTAATAAGTAAACCTTTAAGTCTATTTCCCCTCAAGCTGTTAAAATATGAACTGATATTTCCCTCGACATTACTTACAAGCTTCACAGCCTTCTGTGCATCATCCTTATTGCAGTATGTGATGAAGGCATAACCTCTGTTCTGACCAGATAAAGGGTCCATCATTAACCTGAGGTCCCAGATGGGACCAGCAGACTCAAAGAGCGGCACCAGCTCATCTTCATACAAATCCCTGGGGATTTTTCCAACAAAAACCTGAGGAGAGGACAGAGGGGAAAGAAATGTGAGAGAGCGTAATGATTTGCAAAACATTACGCTTTTAGACTTTATGAATGACACTTAGCTTATATTTTCTCAATCTTACTCAAATAATAAAACCCAGCCTTGGAAATCATGACAGACAATTTTTCAATCTGTCAATTACTTCTCTACCTCAGTTCCACTGCCTGGATGAGTGCCTTTGAACACATCCTCAGGTGGAGGACCCCCATATTTTCTCTGGCCTGTAGTGACATCCAGCGTGTATCCTGTGCGCTCCAACAGGGCCTGAAACACACACACACACACACACACACACACACACACACACACACACACACACACACACACACACAAAACAAACATTAACTGAGCTGCGGCTGCAGAGGCATGTTTATATGACATTCAATCTGACCTGCTACACAAAAGAGCTTAGCCAAATGACTTTGTTTACCTTTATTTTTGCCTCATCTGGGCCCTTGGTAGACTCTTGTACCTTACTTCCTTGTTTTTCTCTCTGCCTGTAGGTCTTCATAACTCCACAAAGGAAAGCACTTTTATTCTGAAAAAACAAAAACAAATGAGATAATTTGCAACAATTTGTGTCAAGTTAAAACTCCTGTCAAGGGCAAAGAGACATGGGTCTATTCATTTTCTCCTATGTGGATACCTGTACGTGGGACAGGTCGCTCTCTTTGAACTGCTGCAGCACAGTAAGCGCTCCCTCCTCGTTGAACTCCCGCAGTGCATCGATAGCCCTTTCGTCCAGGTCAATGTATGCCACTAGGCCTACGGGTACAATGGACGTTCAGCATCAGGCCCAGCTACAGAAAAGCAGGTGTACATTATTCTTTTAGTGGAAATAAACAAACAGCCACTCACCTGTCTGGAAGATATTATCTAGACTTTCAGCTACTTTCTGGGGCAGCCCAGCATCAAGGAGGGTCTGGTAGTTCTCTGTGTGTGTTGTGGTCACATCCATAGGCTCTTCCTCCTCCTTTGCCGGGGCAGAACTACCGTTTACCTCAGCAGCAGCCATTCTCCTTCAGTAGCAAAGCAAAGAAATACATTTTACTTAATTTTAATGGTTCTTCTTAACAGGTTATTTTACTTAAAATCAGACCAATAAATAGAAAGATCCACGATCCTAAACTACATTTCAATCTTTATGTATGTCATCGACTCAAGTGCAGTTAATCAAGTTGATTTACAAGCTTTATGGTTTCTATTTAATTTAAAAAAAAAAATAGGACTCACTGGAACTGTAGTTCTTATAAATGTAATTTAATAACTATAATCTGCGTCGACACGTTATAATGTACTGCACAACAACAACCTGGTCACTTCAAGAAAACACGTACAGCCTCAGTCCCGCCCCCCTTCACATGCAGCTTGCAAGCCAGCGAAATGAATGCTTTTCTTTTTATGTATTTACGTCCATATGTTTTTGAACCCACAACACCCTCTTCTACAAGCAGACAACGCTGGATAGATTTTACAGCATTTTTAGTCAAGCGGGATCCCCGAATACGTTATCTTGCCCTTGCGGAAAAAAACAAAACAATGATGATGGTTAGCTTTCTAGCTGGCTAACGAGCTTACATACGAAGGCCTCGCCGTGCAGAAAGACACCTTTCGCAAATCAAGTACACGCGCGCCCCGTACACGGGCAAACACACAGTTAGCGAAACTCACCACAGCGAATCAGGAAACTAACTCCGACGGGTGTTAAAACGTGAAACGACTAGCCTATCGGACATACAAATGGTGTCTAAATGCGCGGAATATGTTTGAGTCTAACCCACGAGACAAATTTCCAGACAGATACGGTCTCGTCGTCGGCTCGCCTGAACAACGCCACTGCTTCGCAACCATCGCGAGATGTGGACGAAAACTCGCCGAGTATGTTCGTTTTGACAGGCCAGGCCGGCGTGCTCGTATCGGACAACCTGAAGCTTATGGAAAGTTTAAGACGTATGCTTACCGCTTATAAGGAATGAAGTGAGCTGAGCTTAACGCCAACCAAACCAGGCGATAACCGGGGCCAAGCTCAAAAGGGCTTTGCAACTCAAACTAAGCGGGTAGCGCTGGGATGAAAAACGAGCCCTCCATCAGCTATCCAACCACGGAGAATGAACTATAACTGGCACCGCTTTAACCCAATGGGAGCCACATTTCTACATACAGGATCAGCCTCCTTTTTCTAATAAACAAATCAAAGCTCAAAGTAAAAAAAAAAAAAAAAAAAAAGTTAGGCAATAAAGGAGAGGCAATTAATTCTGGATACATGTGAAAATGAATCATTTTATTTTATTGTTTTTGAAGTTATAGCGTTAGCATGACCTCAGCTTTACATAAGCTGGACAAAAATCAATGCCTAATAACCATTAACCTAATGATACGTCTGGACTCAAAGAGAAATAACAAGGTTCAGTCGTCATGTTTGAGCTTCCTGATTTTGCCCTTGTGGCGATCAATCTCCTTCTGTAGACGCTCAATCTCCTTTTTGTGGTGGTCAATCTCCTCCGTATGATGCTTCCTTAGTGCTTCCATCTGCTCCTTCTCCTTCTGCCTGCAAGCGGAAAAAACAAAAATAAAAGTTAATGGGTGAAAGTGTTGTGGGGAAAAAATAAAACTTCCAGGGAGTATTTACCTGAAGTATCGCTCCTCTTCCGCTACTTCTCTCTTTCCAAATGCACCTCCGGCCTCTCTCACAGAGCCTCCTCCACCACCACCTTTCCCAGCTCCCTTGCCCAACTCACCAAGCTAGAAGAAAAAACAAAACAAAATACATCACAAAGTGCAAGTGCTATTATGTTAGGACCAACATTTCAGTAAATCAAGACAAGTGCATTTATTTTCCATCTGACCCACAAGTATACGCTCATCCATCACAAGTTAAAATCTTGGCACATTGGAGATGGTGGCACTGACAAAATGACAGAAGGCTCAGCTGAAGATGTAAAGATCTTCACTGGGATGACCAGATTGGACAAGTTTAGAAATGAGTACATCAGACAGGCAGCTCAGGTCGAGCAGTTGGAGATAAAGTTAGGGAAGCAAAGCTGAGATGGCTTGTACATGTGTAAAGGAAGGATAGTGGATATATTGGATAAAGGCTGTTGAAGATAGAGCTGGCAGGCAGAGGGAAAAGAGGAAGATGTCAGAGTAGGGTCATGAATATAATAAAGAAGAAGATGCTTAGGGATGGGGTGAGATGAGCTGGAGACAATCGATCCGCTGTGACAACCTCTAAAGGAGGCAGCTGGATGTTGTAGTAGAAGAAGAAAGTGTGCCAGGCAGCAGCAGCTCATACTGAGGCTGTATCCCAATTCAGGGTCTGCAGCCTTAAAGGCTGCATTTTAAGGCCGATTACGTCGTAGCGACGCGACGAAGGCTGTCCCAATTCAAAGGCTGCTCAAAATGTGGCCCTCAAATGCGTCCCTCAATTCCCTGAATTTTAAGGATGTGGCGGTGTAGACTTCGTGGCCCAACATATCCCAGAATGCATAGCGCGACGGTGGGTGTGGATAATTTTGCCAAAAAAAAAAAAAAAAAAAAAAAGGGCGAATGAGGGGCGCCCGAAGAGTAAACTTTAAGTAAGTACTGAATATTATGTCACTTATTTATGTGCAAATGTTTAATAATGAAGAATATTAAAACATTACTGTTGGCCAAATGTCGGCAAAGTTATGTGACATTAGTGACGTTTGTACTAACTTGGTTTTAAAGCCTTTACTTTAAAATATACGCCGTTCAATAGCTGACCTTAATCTTACAGAGAATGATCAAAGCTCATGTAGAAACAAACAAACAAATGAACAAAAGATTTTCTCCTTCATTTCTGTCAAACAAAGCTGTATGAAACGTTTCCAGCTGTTAGTATCATGGTTGCTAGGCAACCTGGGCAGCGCGACGGAGGCTAGACCGTCCCATTTCACAAGCCTCGCACTTCCGGCCTTAGCGGTCTTTGAGTACGCAGCCCTTGTGGACCGTTAAGACTGCGTACTTTAAGGCTGCAGACCCTGAATTGGGATACAGCCTGAGTGTACAGAATGTGGAATAGACTACAGCAGGGGTAGTTAACTCCAGGCCTCGAGTGCCGGTGTCCTGCAGGTTTTAGATTACACCCTGGGTTAACACACCTGAATCAAATGATTAGTTCATTACCAGGCCTCTGGAGAACTTCAAGAAATGCTAAGGAGTCATTTAGCCCTTTAAATCAGCTGTGATGGATCATGGACACATCTAAAACCTCCAGGACACCGGCACTCGAGGCCTGGAGCTGCCTGCCACATTTCAGCAGTTTTGCACACGTTACAATTAATGTCACATACTTAGTCTATATAGCCATAAACCAACTGACATGTCGCAAAAAAGTGAGTCAGTAAAGTGTTTAGGGGTAAATAAAACTGCACATACATCTTTTTGCGTGTTTTTCATTGCAGCCATGAGGGATCTTCTGCTGTCTCTATTTGCAAACATCACTTTTTGCTTTTTCCACCAATTAAGTCGCATTTTTAAAAAAATTTTTTTTGCCTGTCGCGTTTGGTTCTTTTGCCATCAGAATCATTGTCTAAAGGCAAAGAAAGATGCCCAACGGATTTAATTTACCAAATTGACCATCCCAGCCTTGCCGTAATGGTCTATTTGATCCATCTTTTATTGTTTATTTTATTTATTTATTTTATTTTCACTTGCTATATACGGGACAGACTTGAATGAGGAAAAGAAAAGGGAGAAAGGAAAAGGGGGGGGGAAACAGCGGAGAAGAGGGACGGGGATAAAGGGTAAAAAAACAAAAACAAAAAACAACTAAATAAGCAGACAAAAAAAAATACATATATCAATCACCTGGATCACCTGTTGAGAAAGAAAAAAGAAAACAAGCAGAAGAAAACAAAAGCAATACAATAAACAACATCACGATGATATATGGGAATATAACAGTAAATACTAAATATTAAACATTATTGTGCAGCACGTAAGATCAACAGCGCACAGTGTGCTTTGAGGTAGGAGCCAAAAAGGGTGTAGTTTGTGTGTGTAAGCACCCGTGTGTACACCTGTGAGCATGGACACGTTTGTTTTTAAAAGGTTCCTTCATGTAATGATCTGTTAGAATGTAATGATCTGCTAGAACTTAACAGTGATCTTTTTGACCTTTGACCATTTTCATTGGAGTCTGAATAAGGTGTGCCAACCTTCAACTGAAATGACACAGTAAGGTTAGATTTTTCACTTCTTTCACGGACTCCTTTCAGCAACAATGTATATTTGAAACAATGAATAAAGCTTAATTTAATAAAATTTTCCTTCCAAGATAAAGAGCTTGCCACATTTCAGCAGTTTTGCACATAAATGCTGGTGATTTCAGGTATTTACACAACTAAAAAGGGGATAAAATATTTATTTTATCCTGTTCATAAGAACAGCGTTACAATTAATGTCACATACTTAGTCTATATAGCCATAAACCAACTGACATGTCGCAAAAAAGTGAGTCAGTAAAGTGTTTAGGGGTAAATAAAACTGCACATCTTTTTGCGTGTTTTTCATTGCAGCCCTGAGGGATCTTCTGCTGTCTCTATTTGCAAACATCACTGTTTGCTTTTTCCACCAATTAAGTCGCATTTTTGACTACCTGGCTTCCTCGCGAGCCTTTTACCGATATGGCAGACATTAGCGAGCTAGCTGCTAACGTCCAAAACTGTCACCAAACCCACCAAAGTTTACCTGATCAGATGCCATTCTGATCTGAGAGGCGACGCATCTCCTCAGGTTTGCCCCCAGAAGAAGTCTGGCCATTGCCACTCAAATAACAGCGAAAACAACTGCACCAAAACAGAGAAAAGTTTAGTGCGACTAGTTGTCCTTTTAGCACAAAATGCGGAAATTTGAAGTAAACGCCTTGTATGGGCGTGGAGAAAACCGCTTGTGGCACATGCGCGCTTGCTGCTGCCACCACCCGGCGAGGGGGAGAAGTGCAGCAGTTACGTCCATATGGCTCCATCCTAAATTTCGTATTTCAGCTTGTTTCAGCACTTTCAGGTGATTTTTTTTTTAGCTCTTCAGTCAAGAAGTCATGTACATAAGATCTAAGAAACAAATCGCGTGCATACACATTAAATGTAATTTCAAGTGTGTCAGTCCAGTTTCTCAAATGCCTCACACCACAACATTTCTGATTTGTCTGGACGTAATCCCAGGTGATAGGAATTGCAGAAAAGTTTAAAATGTCAAATCCTTACTGACAATAATTTTCTAAAAATAAATGAATCTAAAAAAATAAAATAAAAAGAGACATTTGAAATTCCAATATCTAGACATCTAGATGACCTTGAGCCCGATCCTTCATATTTTTAAGGATATATATCTTTTATCTATATATATCTATTGCTCTCTGGATATGGACTTATGGAGTGTAGCTGACGTTAACCCAAAATGATGGATGCTTAAATTTCCTAAAATATCTGGATGTTTGCTATCTGACAGAGGCCTGTAGAAAACACCATCTTGCAGGTAGGGGACTGATATTTTATTTACAGCTGAGATGACCAAATCCCAACAAATTAATGTGGGACAAACACAGTGGTGCACGTTACTACTGCTGAGACTTTTTGGTAACTTGTAACATCCACTAATTGGCAAAATATTATGCAGGCTAACATACGTCTGAATAAAAATAAAAAGTTTTTCCTTTTACACTCACTGAGTAAGAGCCAGGCTTTAGAATAGTGTCCTGTGCAGCAAGTGAAAATGTAGGATGTGATCTGAAAATGTGGGACAGGAGTGCCAACACTGTGCAGTCCCACTTAAAGAGGGACAGCTGATCGCCCTATTTACAGCTTCTCATATACAAAGCACATAACACTCAACAATCCAAGTCAACTGGATTGTTTCACAGATATTAATGGGATTAATTATCATGGTATCATGCACAAAAATCCAAATTAAGCTAGTATTTTCTGTATATCTATATATTAAATTTTGTGATGGTGTCCTTTCTCATTTCCTTGATATTTATTTACATCAGCCAAAGATGATTTTGAAAACAGAACAAAGTCTTTTATTTCAGTTCAAGTTTTGGCCAAGAAGAGAGTGTGCTGGATGCCTCAGCACAACATAACTGCAAAAACAAGCAGATACACAGAGATAAGCAGAACCTAATTAAAAGATGAGAGAAAAAAACATGATAAATTACAATTTATTTATTGAGGAACAGGATCTGCTAGGGATTTGACAAGGAACTAATGGGATCACAGGGGGGTTTTAGTGAGCATCTTGTCAGGTTTCATCCTCACATTTGAAAGGAGAAAGTTGCCGGTTTCCAAAAAGAATACAACTGAACATAAAATTGTTAAGCATATGTGGCCAAGCCAGAAAACTCTTGGAAAAATTATTGGGTGACACTGGAGAGTTAGTTGAAATGAAAAGCATTTTTGGCAGAAAGATGAATTCTGCTTTCCAAGATAAGAACCTTACTCCAACTGTGAAACGTGGTGGTGTATATATACATAACTTGGACCTGTTTTGCTATTACTGACAAACCAGTGACGTCCAAATTATACCAGTAAATTCTAAAGGAAATATTCCAGGCCACAGTTTCAAGAGAAAGTGGGTCATGCAGCAAGACAAAGACAGTCTGCACATGAATTTGCCTACAAGAGAATGATCAGAGAAGAATTAACTCAATGTTCCGATTATTATCCAATGGATACACTAGGAGGCAGTGGATACGCATCTTAGCAGAAAATGCAAGTATATGTAACCCAAGCCAAGATTAATTGCTGTAATAAAAATATACTGGAGATATGCAGTTAATGCACAGAGGGTAGAAGAAAACTGTTTCATTGTACTTGGCAGAAAGATTAAAACAATTTGGGATAAGATTAGAGGGCAAAAAAGAGATTTAAAATGAAATTCAACAAGGCCTAAAGCTATGCATAATTGATTTGTATTCAGAAGGACACAATAATACTAAAAATGAACAATTATTAATAAGTGTCATTTTCTTTTCAAAATGCTGGCAGCTATTCTGGAAAACAAAACATAACAAAAACCCCATAGACTAAATTTGCATACTGAATAGAACAAATCATGTCAAACGTTTGATTAGAAAGAACACGCTGAAAACAAAAGGTCTGGGACCTTTAAAAAAAATTGGGGGATGATGTTGGTTTGTTTTTGTTGTATTTTTTGAATTCCTCGCTGAGTTAGCTTTTTTCGATGGCAAATATTTAGACACATATACTGCTGCACAAAACCAGGTAGTGTCAGGTTTACTGATTTTTCTCTTCACATATATATAATGGTGAATTATTTTGAAGTTTATTTTCTAAGAATTAGTCATAAGCTTTGATATGAGAAGGAAGAACAGTGACTGCTGGGTACAGGAGGTGATGACTGTCTGAGATTACGGTCAAACAGAAGTCAGACTGGCTTAATTTGATGTTTGGCATACTCTCATGTGTTGTAGGAGAGCTTGTGAAAAGAAATACATTACCAGTTACACAGAAAACTGCACTTTGAACTTTGTTGGTGGATAAATTTCCCCATTCTTGTAAAAGCTGACCTCACAGGAGGTCAGCTTTGAGAGGTGGCTGCGATTTAGCGGGCAGAGCAGGTCATCTACTAAATCAGAGGTTTGGCGGTTTGATCCTTGGCTGCTCCAGTTTGCATGTCGAAGTATCCTTGGGGCAAGATACTAAATCCCTGGCTGCTCCCGGTGCATTCATGGGAGTGTGAATGTGTGTGTGAATGGGTGAATGAGACATGTTGTATAAACTGCTCTAAGTGCTCAAGCTGAGCAGAAAAGTGCTTCATAAGAACCAGTCCATTTACTCTATGTTACCATCTTTTGGACAATTTTGAGAGTGCATTTATATGCAGGAGGGACAGTTCTTATGAAACTGAATAATGCAGCCTAAGCAAGTTTTCTAGTTACCCAACACAATTTGAATTTTCCATACAATGACATGAACTGTTTACGCTTGTAATTGTAGTTACACTGAACTGAGGCTGCAGTCGGTTTGTGCCCCTCAAAAGCTGAGGACTGTTTGTCACCGGAAATTCATTCCCCCTATTCAACCAAGCCAAGAATTCCGATTCAGTTTCACTCAGTCTATTTACGCAAACATAATAAATTCTTTCCTGGACTCAAGTCTAACGCACATAAGTGGGAAAACATATCATAAACTGTGAAAGACTGAATTTACGGTCTGATGCAGTTATGTGTTTTGCAACAATATAAAATATCGACAGCGAGTCCTCATCTCTCAAGTGCTGGATGAGACACACGGCAGGACAAAGGGAAGCTTTGCACAGCAAGGATAGGTTGTAGGTGTTTAGTACAGATGAGTCATAATGGAGTCCCATTGATGAAGAGGCCCCGCTCACCACCTCACCCCACCCGACAATGCTCATCGCAGCACTGAGTAGTGTAAGCTCAGCATCCCTGACACTTTCATCATCTGAATCCAGCAGAGTTGAGGGTCAATGAGCAAGTGTTGGCGTGGTGCTTTTGCAATGACGTGTTGCTTCCTGTGAAACCGTTAAGTTCAGTGATGACCATGAGGATGTGGAAGTGCTTGAGAAAAGAGAAAAACATGCAGACCTGTTGAGACACTTTATTCTGTGAAACAGCCTTGGTCTGCAAATATGGAGGACTGGGCAAAGGGGATCGTTTTGCTTTTCCAGGTTAGATCCGACAATTAAGTGACATACTTTTCAATATTAATACGCTTCAGAATCAGTAACAGGATGTGCACGGCTGAGGTAGTAATGCCCTTCCAACGAATGGTGGCAGTATGCACTCATATAAACGGAGAGGATCTGCTGTCTGTTGCAATGAATATACAATAAGCTACTGTTCATATATTTAGTTAGTTAATTAAATAGTTATTGATGCTTTACATTTTAGGGCACAACACCACAATGACATTTATTTACTCAAACAACAATGCACACACACACACACACACACACATGCACACATGCACACCACCAACTAATTAAAACATGACTATATTAATATGGCAATGCTTTAAAGTCTCTCAGGGGAATGAGTTTCTCAAACTTTAAGCTGAGCTGCAGCTCCTCCCATTATTAAGGCTCATATATATACTGAACACACGACAGTCACACAAACAATCTCATCTACTCTTGCAGTCCACCATGATAAGTGTTGCTTTCATTTTATTCAAGTGAAGATAGAAACTGAGTGAATATTTCTGTGCAGCAGTGATCATCATTGCACACAAGACACAAAGAAGTGACTAATTCTGTTAGACATAACATGTAGCACATCCATAACCACATAATTTTCAATATATTAGACATAAATAACTTTAATATGCATAACAGATTAACGTAAAATTGCCCAAATTGTGTCTGATTTCATTTTATGTGCAAGAGAAAAATGTCAGCTGCTGTGCTGAATCAAATTGAACTTTGAGGGCTGCTTATGTGTGCGGATGTGCACATATGTCTATGTATGGGCTTCCGGTCCACAGGATGCAAAGCAGCCGGTTACCTGAATCTTTTCACTGCTGTTCACCTCCTCGGCTCAAGTGTTGCCATAGGAAATTGTATCCTGGCAACAGCACTAACCCGAGCAAAGACAAAGTAAGGTCATGCAGAAGACAAGATGTGGCACAATGTTGCTGCATGATCAGTCTCTTTTCATACCCTCTGCATCGATGGACATTTATTTCAATTTTGTCACAATATCCGTTTAGCATGTTTGCAGTTTTTTAATTTTGCATAACATTTCATGAGAATTCACAACACCTTTGCATTTAACAGCCTTTCTGGTGCAGGGCTTATTACAAAATCTCATGTTTGGATATCATATATGTCCTGTTTAGCAGTGCATCAATAATTTCATCAAACAGCACTTCAATTGGAAATTCATTCACACCTCTGGGGAAAAGTTTTGTTGAGATAATAGGGCTTCTTTGGCATGCTTCTGAACTACAAGACCCACGAGTACCCTACATTTCCCTTAAATGCCCACTGACCTTGGCAGATTTAATTAAAAAAAAAAAAAACCTTTAAAATGTAGATTCATTATCTGACATCATGTGAAACTTAGATTTTGTTAAAGTATTCTTAAGGTTATCTGAATTACCTGTAGTGTGCCTGTATCAATATTAGTGTATGCAGTTAGGCTTTGCTAAATGACTATTATATTGCTGCATAATCATACCTCTATTCCGAGGAACTGTAAGCTTTGAAATTCTGTAAAAATAATCCCTGATAAATTCTGCACAAGAACTCAGACTTATTAGTTTCCTTCGAGTGCATTGAGCTTAGCTATTGCACAGGGGCTACTGATGCAGAAACCCCTTGTTTCTAATAGCCCTCATGAACTGCCTGGATGCAGACACTGTTGCCATGGTGACCACCAGGACTGATAAAGGGGTCGAGGTTCTTTGTGTGATGTACATTCAAGGTCTTTTGGCAAAGCAGAGTTGCAGACACTAACTACCAGAATTAGCGTTGAATTAGCGGCACAAACTCTTTCCAACCACTGTTGCACCATTAACAAACAATTGAGAGGTTTGTAGTCTCTATTTACACATTCAATCTTGAATAAAAGGCAGAAACAGCATTAGATCTCTCTAAAACATACAACATTGCAACATTAAAAAGCTCTTCAAGGCATTACTTAGGGGGCCTTTTACACTTTTTAAAAAAATTGTCATGTCTCTATATGTTTGCACTTTATATTCCAGAAGAGTATATTCTAGTCAGAATATATTATGACGGTAATAATATGTAAATAGCAAGTTATTACCACTTAAGTAAGTAAGTAAGTAATGCTTTAGTAATATCTTGTTTCAGCAGTAGTTTTAGCTGGGTTATATTACACTGACATTCATGTAATTGGGTAATGAGAAACTGGAGCTGGTATTGTGGAAACATTTTGTTACAGAGACTAGAACACACTGTATTAAAGGAAAAACACGGTGCAATCTAATATATTCCGATTTGTTCATGTAAACGGGGAGCCCTCTTTATATGTGAAAATTAGTCATGGAGTCCCACAAGGCTCTATCCTGGGATCGATACTATTTTCATTATACATGCTCCCCTTAGGCAACATTAATTTAAAATATTTGGATGCATTTTTATTGCAGATGACAGCCAGCTTTATCAATGTATGAAGCTAAATGACATGTCAATTTGTTTAGCATGCGTTAAGGCCTGGTTGTCCCATAATTTTCTTCTCCTAAATTCAGACAAACAAATATTATTATATTTGGTCCACAAAATCTTGAAAACATGGTGTTACCAATAAGACTGTGAGAAAACTTGGAGTCATTTTTATCAGTATATTTCCTTCAACATGGCAATTAAACAAATATGCAGGACTGCCTTCTCGTATCTGCGAAATATTTCTAAAATTAGAAACAGAGTGATGTTGAAAAACTAGTTGAAACATTCATTATTTCTAGGCTGGACTACTGTAATTTATTTAATCTAGAATGCAGTGAGAGTGCTGATAGGGACTGGAAAGGCATCCCGTACTTCTCCAATGTTAGCTTTTCCTCATTGACCCCTTTTAACTTCAGTGTTGAATTTAAACATTTTTCTTGAATGATCAAACTCCATCTTATCTTAAAGACCATACCGCCCCAATAGAGCACTTCGTCTAGGACTGCTGGCTTACTTGTGGTTCTTAAAAGTAAAATATCAAGCAGAGCATTCAGCTTTCATCCCTTAGATCAGCTTTAAATGTTTCCTTTGTGATTAAGCGCATATTTAGAGCTTAATCAGGTGACCCAAAATCCTCCTATAGTTGACCTGCTGCTCAGACTACTGCAGGACGTCAATTCATACAGTACTGAACACAGTAATGTACAATTAAAATGATTATTTTGATAACAGCCTTGATCAAAACTAGTTACTTATGGCAATCCATTCAATAGTCATATCATAATCTTCCTCAAATTTAAATATTCCTTATATATTTCATATTTGTAAACATTTTCACAAGACAAGAAATGGGGATATCCTGTTGTGACACACCAAAATCACCAAGATTCCTTTTAATATCAGTCAATACCTGTAGGTGCAATTAGCATGACTAAAATATATATCTTCTCTTCACAAAGGAGTACCAGTGCCTTTCCACAGTCTAGCCGAGTAGCCTGGTCAATATTCACTGTAATATTTAAGCTCTCTTTCCACCAGTCCCAAAGACATTCATTATCCTCATTAGTTGGCCCTGGGGTTGGCACACCATCTGAAAGTAGCAATAGCCCACCATGAAGCCACTCTCAAGAGAATGGTGGCATTTAGCTATGACGCACGAGCCAGCTGTAATCCACCACACCTGGACTTTTGCCATTAAGCAGTAAAGGAACCACATGGGAGGTAGGCATATTTTAATGCACAGTGATCCTTTATCAACCTTAATCAGAGTGGAAAGTGCAAGAAAGAGAGAAAGTATGTGTGTGTGTGTGTGTGTGTGTGTGTGTGTGTGTGTGTGTGTGTGTGTGTGTGTGTGTGAGAGAGAGAGAGAGAGAGAGAAATGCAGATGTGTGCATGTGTTTGTATGGGCAGGTTGAAGTGCTTATTTGAGGTCAGTGGGAGACCATAATAATATCAACCTCTACAGCACTTCTCTTCATGCTGGCTCTCTTTGCTGATTTCCTGAGTGGTATGGGATTGCTTCAAATATGCATTTATATTCAAGAGAAATTCTGCTATCAGAAACAGAAAAACCCAACAGTTTAAGCGTCTCAGAGTCAAGCTTTTGGATCAGTTACGCTCTGGATAACACGAGTGTCATTTGAGCTGAAGGACAAGCTGTGCCACAGCTGAAAACAATGGATGTAGCTAATCTTCTGAGCAGAGTTTTTGTTCCCCACTAATGACTTAAAGCTGCCACAGATTTTGTAACAAACAGCATGACACAGTGCGTTTAAACTATCAGAATCATTGCTGAAATCTGATTTCTTCTATCTATTATTTTATATTGTAAATACTGAGATACATAATACATATTTAGACAATGAATTATGGAAATATAAAGCCCATATTCTAAATTAAAGATACAGATTAACAAAGGAACTCAATATACAAACGTCCAACAAAACTGGACATTCAGTATTTTCTGCAGAAATGTAGAAAACAGATCCAACACGGTGTCTATTATAATAACAGTTTCTGCTCATATGACATGATTTTATTACTAGGCAGAGTTTGCTTAATTTTGCCAGATCTCAAATTATAATTTGGAATACCACAATACATCTAACAATTTACTGTAGAGGGTGCAGGTGTTTCCACACCTGCAGAAATGACATTACATTACATAACGTTACACAGACGTGAAGCTAATGTTCTTCTCAGGGTGAATGAGCAGGTGCAATTTGACTGTCTTGCTCTACAATATGTTGACAGGTTGAGGAAGCACTAATTGAAATACACTGACTGGCTCCAGGGATTAATCCAACTGTTCAATGAGTCCAACTGTGAAGTGGTTTATGTAATTACTGTTTCTGTACAGTGTCTCAGTTAAAATGTCACCTTTTAAGGTCATGCAAATGACAGTTATGCCAATAGTGGCATCAATAATAGGCGCAGGTATTAAAGCCTTTCTTTAGTTTTTTGTGTTGCCATCAGTGTTTGTTATGTTGGTTATTGATTATCCACTTGTTATTGGTGTAATCTTACCCTGCCCGGAGTGTGCAAAACTATTTATTTAGAATTTTCTAATGGAAATTGAAAATGGGTTTAGCGATTTACTGAAACATACCTGGAAATAAAGTACAACCCCAATTCCAATGACGTTGGGATGTTGTGTAAATAAAAACAGGATACAATTATTTGCAAACCTTTTCAACCTATATTCAATTCAATACACTACAAAGACAAGATATTTAATGTTCAAATTGATAAACTTTATTGTTGTTTCGCAAATCTTCACTCATTTTGAATTTGAAGCCTGCAACATGTTCCAAAAAAGCCGGGACAGGGGAGGCAAAAGACTGGTAAATTTGAGGAATGTTAGAAAAACATTTGTTTTGAACATTCCACAGGTGAACGCGTTAATTGGAAACAGGTGTTTGTCATGATTGGGTGTTAAAGGGATATCTCCAAAAGGCTCAGTCAATCACAAGCAAGGATGGGCTGAGGTTCACCACTTTGTGAAAAACTGTGTGGGCAAATAGTCCAGCACTTTAAGAACAGCGTTTCTAAACGTACAATTGCAAGGAATCTAGGGATTTCATCATCTACTGTCCATAATATCATCAAAAGATTCAGAGAATCTGGAGAAATCCCTGGACATAAGCAGCAAGGCCGAATACCAACACCAGATGCCTGTGACCTTCAATCTCTCATTGGGCACTGCATTAAAAACCAACATCATTCTGCAAAGGATATTACCATGGCGGCTCAGGAATTCTTCAAAAAACCATTTTCAGTTAACATAGTTTGGCTCTACATCTATAGTGCAAGTTAAAACTCTACCATTCAAAGCAAAAGCCATATATCATCAATACCCAGAAACGCCACTAGCTTCTCTGGGCCCAAGCTCATGTGAGATGGACTGATGTAAAGTGGAAAAGTGTGCTGTTGTCTGACAAGTCCACATTTCAAATTGTTTTTTAGAAATCATGGATGTCGTGTCCTGCAGGCCAAAAAGGAAAAGAACCATCCAGATTGTTATCAGCGCAAGCGCGAGTTCAAAAGGCAGCATCTGTGATACGGGGGTGTGTTAGTGGCCATGGCATGGGTGGCTTGCACATCTGTGAAGGCACCATTAATGCTGAAAGGTACGTACAGGTTTTGGAGCAACATATACTGCCATCCAAGCGATGTCTTTTTCAGGGACGTCCCTGTTTATGTCAGCAGGACAATGTAAAACCACATTCTGCATGTGCTACAACAGCCTGGCTTCGTAGTAAAAGAGTGCAGGTACTAGAGTAGCCTGCCTCCAGTCCAGACCTGTCTCACATTGAAAATGTGTGACGCATTATGAAGTGCCAAATACAACAATGGAGACCCCGGACTGTTGAGCAACTGCAGTTGTACATCAAGCAGGAATGGGAAAGAATTCCACCTCCACAGCTTCAACAATTAGTGTCATCAGTTCTCAAACACTTATTGAGTGTTGTTAAAAGGAAAGATGATATAACACAGTGGTAAACATGCCCCTGTCCCAGCTTCTTTGGAATGTGTTACAGGCATCAAATTCCAAATGAGTGAAAGTGAAACAAAGTTTATCAGTTTGAACAGTAGATATCTTGTCTTTGTAGTGTCTTCACTTGAATATAGATTGAAAAGGATTTGCAAATCATTGTATTCTGTTTTCATCATTGAGCCGCTGTGAGCAGGGTTTGAACCTGCGTAGGGAGACCTTATTGGATTTCAAGTCCAACGCCTTAACCACTCGGCCATCACAGCTTTTTTTAGGGCAGTACGGTGGCACGGTGGTTAGCACTGTTGCCGCACAACAAGAAGGTCCTGAGTTCACTTCCAACATCAGGCCGGGGTCTTTCTGTGTGGAGTTTGCATGTTCTCCCCGTGTTTGCGTGGGTTCCCTCCGGGTACTCCGGCTTCCTCCCACCGTCCAAAGACATGCAGCTTGTGGGGATAGGTTAATTGGAAAATCCAAATTGCCATTAGGAGTGAATGTGAGCGTGAATGGTTGTCTGTCCCTGTGTGTTGGCCCTGTGACAGACTGGCGACCTGTCCAGGGTGTACCCCGCCTCTCGCCCTATGACAGCTGGGATAGGCTCCAGCGCCCCCCGCGACCCTGAAAAGGAGAAGTGGAAGCGAATGGATGGATGGATTTTATTCTTCAACGCAGACTAAACTCTCTTAGGCAAGCTCTATTATAATTTATTTAAGTAATCTTCACGATTGTTCTCCAGGCTTCTTGAAGGATATTCAAAGCTCTTTTTTGGATATTGGCTGCCTTTTTTTTTTGTTCTTTGTCAAATTGATCCCTCACTGAGATTTGGGCTCTGGCGAGGCAAATCTTTCAGTGATAGTTTTACATTGTGTGCTTTTCTATCCATGCATGCTTTTACTGCACTGGCGGTGTATTTGGAATCATTGTTATACTGAAAAATGAAGAATGAAGTGAATTAGGCACTTTACAGATGGCATTGCAGGGTTATCATGATGGTAATTTTGTAAAGATGTTCAACTGTGTTTTGGCTCTAGACACTATTTTACCTCTCTCCTCTGTACACAGTGACAACAACTTGAACCAAAGAAGATCACCGCCCCTACTCCCCCAGATATGCTGAGTCTTCATCTAATAGCTCTTTGGGTATCACCTTGTTGATGCCAAAATGTTATGCCTGTGTTATCTTTTTTTTGCAGATTTAACTAAAAACATATAATTGTGGTGGGGCTCATTGCATGAGGATGCTTGCTAGTATAGCTGTCTATTAAGTCTATGTAAACAGACCTATTTTATGGCAGCAGAAAAAAACCAAAAACAAACATAAGCATAATAATAATAATGGCTGATCTCTATTAAGTAGTACAGTAAATGTTCACAGAGAAACCGCACACATAAAAGCAGCGGAGTGCAGCAATTGTTAATATACCTGGTGATGAGTCAAAATATCTGTTTGTGACTAACATATGTGCACGGATAATAATTTGAAACATTTTAAATTAACTTTCAAACTGAATTACAGGGAAAAGACAAGAAAAAGATAATCAAGCTCATAGATCTTTTACTTCCTCAAGCTTAATAAAGATATTAACTGGAAAAGACTGAAAGGTTTTAGTGTTAACTTTTCTGCTGCTTCACACTTTCTAATTATAATAATTTAATGTACTGCTGTCAGCTAATGAGAAGATGCTACTGACTGTTGAAAAGATTTTCACTTCTCTCGGGAGGCCTAAAGACCCTCTCTTCTTTCTCCATCTCGAGGATTAGCATCCTCTGTTTCTATAGTAACCTCTTCAATTAAGAGACAGCCAGGTTCTCGCTGTTAGCCAGCAAGGTGCTAATTGATACTGGATTTCATGTCATTTGGGGGTTGAAATGAGAATTAGGGAAAGAATTAGTGTGTGTATGAGAAGCCACTGACAGCTTTTGGATGTTATTAGCATTGGGAGAGACACTGCATCTGCATATAATTATTGTGACTTTGATTGGATTGGCTTCTTTTTTAAATGGCTGATTAGGAGAAACAGGCTGTGTCCTATACAGAGGGTATTAGGAAATGTGCAATCATCTAATCTTTATAGCTGCATTAAAATTGCTTGTGTGAGTGTATAACTTGTGTCCCTGGCAAGCCCTAACTCAGACACCGACCGATTGAAATGGAGCAGCAGACCCTTTCCCCCCTTTGTTCTCCTTGTTTTCTCAATCCATCGCTTTTCTTTCTATAGCTCTCTATAGTTCTTTCTGTTTTCTTCTGCAACCTCCTAACACTCATGACATGAATATTTATATGTGTATATATATATATGTATAAACACCAATAGGTCACAGTGCACAGCAGCTGCAAAACAGTCTTTATATCAGCAGCGTGAATCATCATTAGCACACTGCACATACGCTATGCAGATGACTTTTGGCGAGATAATAAATTAGCACAAAGTGTTCCACAAAGCAAAAATGATCCATAAGCAACGATGTAATGGTGCACATCATATGATTTGATAACACACATTAAAATGCAGCGAAAATTGCACCTACAGTAAAGTACCATTTGCTCATAATCCAGTCTGCTCTCCAGGTGACCTCACGAAATGAGCAGTGCTCTACAAATGGATGATATAAATCTCATTTTGCTTATGCCTTGCAGCAGAATTACAGCGCACTGGCTCAATTAAAGCAAAGGACTGATTACGGGCAGTAGAGAAATCAGAGCGGGAATACTGCAGACAAAAGTAGACAAAACTATATTTAAACTGCCGAGCACATTTCCTATTTTTAAAGGGGTCAGAATCATATTCTAGCGCCTGTCAAATTTGTTTGTTTTGCCATTACTCAACTTCAGAAATATTTTTTTCCTGGTAATAATTTGCCTTTCTGCAAAAATAGAACAGAGGAAAATTGCACTTCTATCATCTTAAGAGATTGCTGTTTTATGTTTCTGCAAATCACATCTCAAGTGAGAGAGAGAGTGAAATGTTTGCCAGAGGCTTTAATGTGGCAGGAGTTCAAAATTTACTTGTCTGTATTCCATCTTTCTTTGTAGTATTGCAGCATTTTTCCTTTCTTAGTTACAATTTCTCACTTTTGAACTTCTATTTTTAGCTTCCCTTGCGTTTTGTTCTGGGTTTTAGGAACTGCTACGTGACAGCAGGCACATGAGACTCTGTAGAAGTTGTTGCGAATGTGAATCTTAAGAGGATAAAACTGTATTTTAACATTACACTGTTGTTACCCGTAAAAATGAAAACAATAACAAAAAAACTAAATTAAAGGCCACATTCTTTCACGTATTGTAATATAAGATATTTTTTTATTAGAAATAAGTCACATTCATTTTGTGCTGTGAAAACTGTACATTTACAGGAGGTAAAACAGAACATTAAAAACATTGTGACGAGAAAGTACAATCGGGTTTTCAATACAAGTAACTCGAGGTATGAATTGGGCTTTGGGTGGGGCAGAAAATTTTGACGGGGCAGGGGAATTGACTGGTAGTACATACTGTTGAGTTATCAACACTGTTACAGAAGACATGAGGTTCAATTACCCACCGCTACACAGCTGAGAGTAATAACAAACATCCTGGAACACAGTTTTGTGATATTCATAAGCTATCATTCATTCTATATAATACTCATTTTTTCTCAGTACTATCATCTACCTGTCACAGAGAGCTCCAAATATGGAGCCTTGTGCTAACAGATCTCTAGTGAATAAATTCTTTGAATTACTAATACAGATTTGTTATACAGTATTCTCATAAAGCATCTATATGCTCAGTAAATATGAGGAAGATGGTATAAAAATTTTGAAACATTAGTAAAAAAAAAATCTCGGCCTAAATTATATTATCAGTCTTGCTTGAGCATCAAGCGCCCATCATATTGCACTATATCACACTGATGGCTGAAAACACAAATGTGTTGAAGTTTTGAGGACCTGACGCTGAACTTGGAAGTCATTTCAGAGCCAGGAGCCTCCTGTTCTGTCCAAAAGTCCTGCAAGGCTGAGAAACAAAAGGGCGATGATGAAAGGCCTTTCTGAACCCTTGAATCCACATGTTCAACATGGAAGAGCCTGCATCTTGTGCTAGCTGTGAGGGGAGGGTGGTGTCCCCAGCCACCTCCTCACATCTCTATCCAGCATTTTCCAGAGTGCACTGCTCTTCCCGCTTGAGAGTCTGTGTTCCTTCTGGTGCTGGTGTTTTGGTATCGAAGCAGAATACTGGAGGAAACCAGCAAATGGTAACTAACCACCACCTCCATCACCACTCAGCATTGTTTGTCCCGATGCAGTCGATATGGGCTCCGAACACATTATGGGTGCATTGAATCCTTCTTTTCTTTTTTCTTTTTTTTTTGAATAATGTCATAGGTCACAGTACAGCAATAAATCTTGTGCCTGACACTTCATGACGAAGGAATAAAAATCAAAATATGCTATTAACTCAATAATGAGAGAAACAATGCTAATCATAACACCAGCAATAATAATTGGAATTATAATAGCCATGGTGATAACAAGAGTGAGAAGCTCTATCAGCGTGATTAAGCTCTCCAATAGAGGAGTGTGTTTTTTTTCTCAGCACAGAGTCATTTTCAGCTCTGGAGTTGCAGTTCCAGATGTAAAGCAGTACAAACAAACACAAGCTGAATAAATAAAAGAAAAAGATTAATAAAAACAATAAAGTAACCCACTTCACAAAAGCAAAATGTATGCGCCCATCAGAGTATTGGAGCATGAAACTGGTCCCATATGCTCTCTTTGCCTTGTCCTGTTTTTTGGAAGGTTTTTTTTTTGGCTGGAAGAAAATCAGCCAGGAGTTCCGGCTGTTGCTCCCAAGAAGCAGGGAGAACGCGCCGTTTCAAAATTATTCACTTTTTCTCCAAAGTTGAGAAGGAAAAAGAAGCACAGGCATGTCGACCACAGCTCTGAAACCCAGGCTGTCGTGCTCAAGAAACTCCCAGTGAAGCATTAATGGAACCACAGACAGTCCTGGTCCGTGGACTCCACTGATCACTCCACTACCCCTATGACCTTTGCAGCACTCTAATAAGAGATGCTGATAAGTCCACTCTGAAGCTACATTAAACATCCCCTCCACCATCCCTCCTTCTCTTCCTTCTTTCCTGCTCTGGCTGAGGGTTGAAGACATTGATTCTGGGACCTACTTTCTCACTTCCTCTCTTTCTTGGCTTCCCCTACACTATCCATGCAGGATCCCATTCCCAAACCAAAAAAGGTGACCGAGGTGAAATTAGGCGGCTTCGCTAGCCCCCTTCCTCCCCCTCAGACCTCTGTCTGCAGGTCAATGATGTCCTGTCCCACCAGAGGGATGGTGGTGCTTGTCTTCTCCCACTCCACAGAGTGCAGCTCCAGAGGCGAGGCAGCTAAGGGCTCCAGGTCTTTGCGCACCCATGCAGGGGGTGATGACGGTATTCCCCGGACTCCCTCCCATGGCCTCTCCAGAGGACCTTGCTGCTTGTCCTGTAGGAGGACAAAGAGAGGTCACTTTAGTGTGGCTGTCACTCGTTAGCTCCGGGCAATTCCTGATCTAATTGAAATTAAATGGGCTTCATCAGAGGTGATTTTCTGATAATGAAAGTCATTTTTGTCATTTGGGGAAAATTACTCCTCTTTGAGGCATGTGGACTCTATGATAGTGTGTCTTGACTATATTTTGTAAATTTTGAGAGTGTGAGGTTGTATATAAACACTCACGCTGTGGTTCGTTTTGTCACTTCCTCCTGAAGACACACTCCATCTCACAGACTGTAAGAAGGAAGGAAGAAAATACATCCTTATTCAAATGACCTCAAGGCACTTACAACCATAGTACAATACACTATGTTGTACATTGTTTTAAAAGGTCATTTTCACACCACGTAATCTTTTTTTTTTTTTTTTTTAAGCAATAACATTGCCTCTGCATTTCCCATTGATGTGTTTTTCAATTCCTGAAACATAATGTGCATGGAGATGAGCTACAACAATTACATCATGATTTCTTACCTTGCTGTCAGAAGCAGGAGACTCTCTGTCTTTCTCAGCATGGTGTAGCTTCCTATTAAGGTCCTGGAACATGTTCTGGTGGCGTTTCTTGGTGTGCATTATTTTCTAGAGTACATGTAAAAAAATTAAATTAGTGCATTGTTGCATTGCATTTATTATACAAGTCATTTTCCTAATGTTTTCAGAGACAATATCCAAACAATATTTACCTCAAAGTCCAACTCAGCATAACGAGATTTCTGTCTCTGTGAGAAAAAGAGCGAGAGGAAGAAGGTCAGTTCAGTTTTAGAAACTTATTAGAAAACTGCAAAAGGAGACTAAAGCAACTATTCCATCTTCTCTTACCTCTAAGGAGCTCATGGAAAGGGTGGAGATGGTCTCACTCTTGGACATCATTGAGTTCATGGACTCGAAGGTGTTCTCCAGGCTGCTGTGGGTGATGTGAGACTCACTGGACATGTTGTGGATGTTCTGGATGGGGGAGTCTCTCTCTGAATATGACACGCTGACTTGATCAGGGGGGATCGACTTCATTCCAAAGGCTGCCTGAGGCTCCGCAAAGGGCCCGCCGAGGTGCATGAGTCTGGCTTGCGGCAGCTGCTCCACGCTGATGTTGTACTTTGTCGTGTCATCTTTGGGCTTAGCCCTCAGGGTGGAGGTAGTGTTGGGCATGAGGACGTAACCGCTGCCATCAGAGACACCGCCCTCTGCCTGAGCGAGATCGGCGTCCAGCTGCTTGAAGAGCTCTCCCTCGCAGACATACACAGGTTTTCCGCAGGATGGGTCGACTCCTCCCGCCAGGCGGCTTTTCTCTCTCTTCAGGGTAAGGGTGTGGCTGGAGTACTCAGGAACCGCCTGCATGTGACCTTTACTGGGGTTGGATGGCAGGGTGTGGTAGCTTGAGCCCATGGGAAGGGGCATCTGAGGAGGAGGCATCTTCTCTTCGGAGGAGCTCTTCATTCCTTTTAAGCAGAATTGCAAGAGCGAGAGTTAAAAATAATGGACGTCTAAGGAATTTGGTCCAATAAAAATGGTCTCTTTCTTTGCAAGTGCAAGGCTCACTTATATTGAAATGCAAATGGAAAAATGGTTAAGGGCAAGAAAGGAAAAAGTTGATGTAAAAAGGGGCTCACCTTGTCTGCTTGAATCTCCATCCTTTTCACTATCAGACGGCTGATAAAAGAACAAAAACATTCTATCAGTGTTTAATGTATGCATATATTCATTTAAGGGTAAATTCAAGAGGCACTCAAGACATTAAAAAGGCAATAAGCCAAGAAATTTACCATATGCTGGGTGTGGCCATTGTGCAGGGAACTGCCAGAGTCTCCATTTCCATCGTCCTTGCGGTCGACTACTCTGCACTTTACAGCCTCTTGAACCTAATGCATGGAAGGGGGGAAGATATTGAGAAAATTGTCTATGTTCTACGTTAGGTAACCTGATCAAAAAACAACCAAATCAAACCAATTCCTTTTTATCTTTTTTACCTTGTCTTATTGATTTGTTTTCTTACCTCTCTGCGCAGAATGCAGTGCACCATGACAATGACGAACCCCTCCAGTGAGTCGAAGACGGCAAAGAGGATCTGAAAGAGGGCTGAGCGGCGGTCTGTGATGGCCAAGACGGCAGACATCCAGGTGACGGCCAAGAGAGGCAGAACCACGCAGGAGCTCCACAGTGATGCCCTGCAGCGGGAGAGAACAGCAGATTAGTAACAACTTCAGTTGTTTGATTGTGCGGCGTGATATCAAAGCACATCATCAATGAACCTGTAATGGCACTGATAAGGACGATAAGCACAATACTCGAGTGTGTTGAGAAGATCAATAAGACCTACCCGGCTCTCTCCTTCAGTTTCACGTCGGTGATGCCGTCCTTGGATACCAGCTTGTTGAAGACCAGAATACCAATGAACATATTCACCTGTGTGCAGGAAAAAAATACATGGATGAAACAGTGTGATCATACGTGATGCATTTACAAACAGCTATGTATTGTGATGGATTGGGATGTCAAAGTCAGAATACAAACCAGAACGACAGCTGCAGCAGGGCCTACAAATGAGTAGAGGAGTCCACCTTCAAGAGAGAGCCAGCAGCTAGAAATGAAAAGGAAGAAAGTTAATTCTTTAGCTAAGACAAGAGTTTTCTCTCCCCTCAAAAAAAAAATCTAGAGTAAAGAGAAGTGACAAAAACAGAAGGCTTCGAGTAGACTTACTAGTTGACAGTGCCGTATCCCTTAGCTTTTGTAAAACCCACAGACACAGCCACCACCAGTGCAGGAAGGCCTGCAAGACAGAAAAAGGGGAGAAAAGTTAGATCATCAAAGATAAAAAGCTATGGAGAAAACAAATGATGCAACGCAGATTTTTTTTTAAAAAAAGAGAGAGACACGAGCGTGAAGACGCTTACCCCAGCCTAAGCACAAGAAGCGCTTGCGGATGATGCGGTTGCGCAGACGACCAGTGACAGCCATATAGGACTGCCAAGCTTCTGTCAGCACCCAGCAGAAAGAAGAGAGGAAGAAGAAATGCAGAAATGCAGAGATGAGAGTGCACACCACCTGTGGGAGCCCGGAAGGAAGGGAGAGATAGAAAGATGAGAAATCTGTGTCAATCCCCTAAGCAGTACATTTGAAAAAGAGAGGGTAGGATTGCTTAGAAAAGTGCCTTACCTTGTTGCGAGCCTGAGTTTGTCCAACAAGAATGAGGGCATTGGAGCATATAATGGAAAGGCAGAAGTTGATAAGGATAACGGAGCGCTCTGAGCGGATGTACCTAGAGTTTGGGAAAGGTGGAAGGAAAAAAGAGTGAGTTTGGCAACGCGTGGGCAGAAGGAAGGGAAAAACACAGAACACGGCATAGAATATTAGAGGCTAGCATGGCTGATCGTTGCTCAGAGGGATACTTACTTCCACACGGAGACGTAGATGATGATGAGGAGCAGCAGGGTGAGAGAGGAGACCCCACAGCCAACGATGAGAGTCACGGACGGGAGCAGTGCCTTGTCCATGATCTACAGAGAGGAGACAAGACCATGCATGCCTCTTAGAGCTGATTATGAACACACATGCACATTTATGCAGAGAAGAAACCAGCAATAAAAGCCACACACACAGACACACATACACACTCAGGATACTAAGCTTCTGGGTATGCGCTATCTGGAATAGCAGACAGCTCCCCACAGGCAAACAGTTGAATGGCACAATCAGGCCACGGCTGAGGCAAGGTGACATGTCAGAAAGATGGAGCAGCAAGCTAGACAAATGGTCAGGGTCACTGCATTTCTCCACTGAGCATTTGAGTCAGCAAATGAGGTGAAAATAATACACAGATATCTCTCTCCATTAGGCAAGAACGGGGTTGCTCAAATCCCAGGGGCAGTTCAGGTAGGGTTGCCGTAATCAGTCATTAGTCTGAGCTGCTACAGCGACAGTCTAATCACTGACAGACATCCTGCGCTCGTCTTTTCTCTCCCCTGTTAGCCTCCGAATTTTGGTTCATATTTGTGCCAACCAGCAGCTCCTCATCCATCCCTGGAGGGGTGAACAGGTGGACCATTATCACCTGTGCATTAATCTGCCACCACCTGCCCTTCTGATCTCTGACAGCAGCTTGGTGCCTGCCGCTGCAAGTGGCGGTGACCATCCCATGTTTCAAACAGCCCTGTCACCGAACCTCTGGTGGGGGAAACAGAGGAGGGATTGTTTTTTGTCTTTCGTCCCTGCTGCTCAATCACCTAGAGGGCCAATGGGTCACCGCTGTGCACACAAATCTCATCTCCTTGAGACTTCAAAACACCCTTGCTGCTTGGCTAACGCACCTGCAAAGCCCCCACAAGATAATTGTGCAGTTTCGCACAATTTGTGTGCCCGGAATCTCTGTCTAACACCTACCCTCGTGGCTTTAATAAGGGTTTAAGTTAATCTAACACCTCTGATCAAGTTGTCATCACCACAGAGCGTGTGATGACTGGTAAAAAAAATCTCTCTTTGACAAATGCTGTGATTGTATTTTTAACAATTTGTTGACAGGGAAAAGACGGATAACAGCTGCAAAGGGTGAGTGAGAAAACTGCCCTGAAATGAAATAAATCTGCAGGTATCAAATTAGCCCTGATAGAGGAGAGGGAGATAGAGTCTGCTTTGGCCTCCATTTGATTTATGATGGTGATAAATTCTTGTATTGCAGGGCACATGAGAAGCACAGCTTCTAATACGTTTACCACTGTGTCCCCAAATTTAAATGGTACAATACAGAGCCTTGAGGGATTATTCGTCTTCATCTCAGTATTTGCTCCACATAGGGCTCCCCCCCCCCCCGATATTAAAGCTCTACCATGAAGTCCAGCCTGTGGCAGCCAAAGACTAATTTAGTGTGGCAAATTTGTTTCAAAATCTATCCAGCTACATCAGAAGGGGCCCAAAACAGATGGCAGATAGAAGTGCATTGTATTTTTTCCCCAGACTTTACTAAATCAGGCAAAGAGAACAAAAGGGTTCATACAGTTTGTCCTGACCCCTTTCTTTCTCATTCTCTATATCTGGGTTGAATCTTTACCATGGGCCACTGACTAGAATTTAGAAAGCCAGCTTGACCTACATATGAGGCATGTCTTCTGCCTGCCCTTCACCAAATCGCATCAGCTACTTGTGAAGAAATCTAAATGTGGAACATCTTAGCTCGTGCACATTTTTAAGGTGTTTCTTACTAGCACTAAGTAGTGGTCGAGGGAATCGGCTGTTCAAGCTGTGGGCTGTTCCCACAGGACCATGGTGTTTCAAACACCTGCCTCAGAACTCGTGAAACGATAGCATCGAATGAGAGCTAACATACTGCAGTGTCTGGCTGTTTTTCCGCTCCTCTCTATTTCAGCCTTGTGCGTTTCGCTTGTGTTGTTTATACAGTTTGCAGGAAGATGTTATTGAAAATGTCCACAGCGCACATCAAAGGATGGAGGGGGGGGGGCATCAGTGCATGACCAGACGTCTGTCTCTCATTGGTCTGCCTCTCTGGCATTTCAGACTTGGTGTTGTGGCCATAGAAGAAGCAGGAGGAGGAGGGGAATGGATGTAATCGAGAATTCAGGGATATTGGCAGACGAAATGATTGGCGCAGCTGCATTTTTAGTGGTGCGGGGGAATGAGGGGAGGGCCGTGTGTGTTTGTGTGTGTGTGTGTGTGTGTGTATGGGTAGCCTGTAACAAATATTGGAGGGACTATTTAGACTGGCAACAACAAAGCAAATCAAATCTAGGATGTAAACAACAGGTTGGGGAGGAAAAAATGACAATCCTCAGTGGGGATTGAGCAGCAGAAAAACACTGCATACCAAATTCACTGGTTGTTTGTCTTACTCCTGCCTGCACACTTAAGGAAATAAGCAAAATTTGCGTATTTAAACTATACATTTCCTCAGACTAATGGACATCTGTTGATTGTTTATCAGATCGGAGATGGACAGACCATTTCCTCTGTCCTGAGGGGTATAGGAGAGAGGAGGAAGAGGAGGGGATGTGACTGTGTGTGTGTTTTTCCCCCCTTCAGCATCTCAGTTATCAAAAATCACACAGGCCGAGTTTGCGCTGCAGAAGCCGTTACCAAGGCAACTGGAGAGGAAGATGCTCTAGAGGCAACACAGTCTAAAGGGGGAAAATTACACATTGTCTTTGCGCATGAAATAAAGCGATGCACAAGGGCACATTTTGGTAATCAGCGCATCGGGCATGCAAGCTGCACTAACTCCGTATAGTTTGGACAAACGTGCATTATTCATAACCATAATCGGACAATAAATGCAGTCCGACGGGCAGAAAATCATTTTATGGTGTTGAATTAATCATTCGCAGGCGACCTTTCTTCTAATACAAGCAGCTAGGCATTATCTTATTTCCTACTACAGATAAAACATATATATTTTCTATTGTTTTTATATAATTTATGTAGCTGCAGCAAACAAATCATCATCAAATTAACAAACACGAGCAAAATAAAAATGTGCACGCCCGACTCGCAAGGTTTTGAATTCAAAATCTAAACGCAATCCGCGCACATCAACATGTTGCTCCGTTATCCCCCGCTAAATATACATAACCCAGAAAAAGCTGCTTTTCTCCGATCAGCGGCACCTGTACGGAGACAAAGGAGCGCTGGCAGGCAGCGCTACAGCAAAGCGCTTGAAAAACAAGCGCTGTACGTTCACACTGCACCGCATTCACGCGCACACTGCACTAAACACTTAACATGTACATCGGAGGGCATAAAGAAGCTTATTTTATGATCAGATGGATAACTTACCGAGTCGAAGTTGACGTGCGATAAAATGGCGAAGGTGGAGAGGCTGTCACAGACGCATTTGGTTCTGAATGAATGAACGGGCACCGCTCTGCAGCTCCGAGCAGACCAAGACCCAAGCAGAGAGGAACTGCACAGAGAAGGAGAGGGAAGGCAACAACGGGTTAGGAGAGGAGAGATCAGAGAAATCTCTCGTGTGAATGTCTCTTGATGGATTACTATTATGGTTTTTGTTATATAAGTGGTGGGAAAATATGTATATATAAAACATATCTATGCATTCAAATCTCGTTTATGTGAATAAATTATTTTTTCTATAACATACTACGACTGAACTGTTTTATTTTAGAACTTATTTGCAGGTTATTTTCTTTTTGATGGGTCCATCTGTGACATAATTAGTGATAAAAGACCTTCATAAAAGTCTTAATCTCCAACAGTTCTTGCTACATACTATCTTTCTTCAGCAGACATGAGATAAAAGGCAAACAGATGTCCAACTTATGTAGGATAAGAAGACAAAGGACAAGATGTTCCCTCTTTAGAAATAGAAGGACAGGAACATGGAAGCGATGTGAATTGTGATAATTTCTCAATTTTGAGGAAGCCTACACCTCAGCGCCACATGTCAGATGCCAGAGAGCACAGGGGACTTTAAGGCAATGTCCAGCACCCTCAGGCTCTGACTGGGTGGTAAAGAGAGAAGGGTATTATAACCAGCAGGTCCAGTCTGGTATAGATTGTCATGGGAGGACAGCTGCAGGGTAAAACTATTATGACTGGCTACATCTAAGTAGGCTGGGCTGCACTTTTTAATGTGCACTCTGTTTGAGCTGTGATAGGCTAAAGGTTGCATGTTGAATTGTGATGAAAGGCAGGTCTTAAAAAGCATGTGTGACCCCATTAATGTCACAGCAAAAGACCATGTCCTGCGATGAGAGCACTCTCAGACATATGCAGCTCTGTAAGCAAACAGCGACCCCCCCCCCCCCCCCCCCAACTCTGTCACCATCCCGAGCTCCATCTTCTGCCATTTCCACCATCTCTATCCTGCCATTAATCACATCCGCTGTCAAAAAAGAATCTAATTTGACTACAGGCACATGCCTTCTCTCTGAAAGTATATGAGTTAATTACATTTTCTCAGACTCTGGTTATTATGTGAGGTGCAGGTGTATTTTCTTATCAGTCTTTCTGAAGTATACAAGTCTATCTATATGCAAATTGTCCACCTGTGTATTGCTCAAGAGTGGCATAGTGGGTCTGGAGGCTGACTGATCCAGGGCAAGTCATTCAAATGGATGTAAGCATCTTTAAAAAACTAAACTTCCAAATGCCACAGACATTAACCTCAGCGGTGGCGTATGAGCATAACTGAGAGGAGCGAGAGGGACAGTGTCCATCGTCTTTACGCTCATACTCTGCAGTTGACCTAAAGGTGCAGCAGTGAGCTCACTGTGATGCTAATAATGAGGTTAGAGGTGCCGCCTTTGTATTTCTCCCTCTTCGGGATGTGGTTAGTTTAAAGTGACAAAGGGGACTGTTAGATCAAAGTGAAGTGTCACTGTGCTGCAACCAGTGTGGCTCATTAGAGCTGTCATTTCTCGCATCTGTGTGCTTTGCAGTAAGTGTGTCAGACAGCTGATTGAGTCCTGAAGCTTCAGGCATGGGGCTCAAAAAAAAAAAATGAACATGTTGTGGCATTCCTCTGTGTTGCTGTCAAAGTGATTGACATGAAAAATGGATGAGAAATTATTGCTCTCTCTGCGGTGAGAGTAAGATTAACAGTGGGTAGTGCCGGGGGAGTGGAGGGGGCTGAATAGCTATTGTGGGGACGTCAGCTCTACGTGAGGAGATAAACAGCAGCTAGCACCAGATCAGGTGACGAGACCATGCAGGACTTGTGAGTGATGGTTAGACGCACATATAAGAAGAAAAACAACTTTAGTCACCACTTACGTTTCGCTTTCGTCCCATGAGAGGCACGTCTCGTTTATGGTGCCCTGCAAGAAGAGGCAGATGGAGAAGAAAGTGTGAGGAATCGCTACAGAAAAGGGAAACGCGTGGGTTGGGACACCTTACTATAAATGTGTGAGATGCAACAGCTTGCTGTCAGCCACCTGCCCACATTTCTTACACTCTCTTGTAAAAGCATGCATGAAACTAAAAACAGCTCCTTATCAGCACAAGAGGCTAATCATTACGCATGATTTGTCATCATCGTCATCATTCACCATCATCAGCAGCAGCCGGCCATTTGGCTGTGCTGTGATCTTCCTTGAATTTCAACTGACACAAGTAAAGTAAAAGTCACAGTGTCACTGAAAATGTCAGTAAAATGTCAGGCCTTGTGCGCTGTAGTGAGCAAACAGCCAGAGGGGGGGGTGATATTTATTCGTGAGGCTCCATTAGTTTGGAGAACCATTAGGGACTCACATTATGAAGGTGGGGGAATTCGATCTCAACGGGGGATGACAGGAGAGTTGGGCTGGGCTTGACGATTACCGTCACCACCTTAGAATTGAGGAGGGTAGTGTTGCTGTGGAGAAAGAGGACATTGCAATGAGACATTACAGCAGAACGAACGCGGGTATGGTCTGATGTAAGGCTTAGCAGTAAAAATGACTCATAAATGCAAGAAAATACAGGAGGATAAAGTCAAAGGGGCGCCATCTAGTGGCTACAAAATGTATTTCATGGAAGGCCAGTTTCATACACATAAAAGCAGAGAGATTGTATTACCTATGGAAGGACAGAATGGATGCAAGGTTTCTGTAGAGGACCATGCCAGTCACAATCGCATCGCTGCCATCTAGAAAAACACAAGCAAAAAAAATAAATCATGTTCACAAGGCTGCATGTTGGCTGATCTCACCCATAAAATCAATTATGTAAAAATGATATCGATACACGTTTGTTAATTCTCACCTGACTGCTCAACGGACAGAGCATCACGGGACACTGTGACCTTCTCCTCAGAGGTCCTGACCCAGTCAGACGTGTCTCTCCAGCCCTTCAAAGTGAAGGTGAAGTTGGAGCTTGTAGCCGGAGAGCGCTTGTGAATGCTCAGCACTGAGAGGAACAGAAATTTAGACATTATGGCTTTTTGTTAGTAAACAGCACTCAGAGATCATCTATTTCAACTCTGTTTATTTTATACTGCAACAGCTGAAAAACTGAATGAACTGATGCAAACTGCGCCAAGGACACTGCAGTTTCGTGTGTAGTGCTAGCTGACCATAGTAGTCACTTCCCACTAAATTCTGTGAGAATGTCACCTTCACTGAGCCAAAACAGCCATGCAAATTGCAGAAAGTGATTCAGCGTGTGACGTTTGTATTTCACGCTGTAGCGCTAATTGGAAGTTTGATAAGTTTGTGCAAAAGGCACCACATGCATGCTATGCCAAAAATACTGGCGCAGCATTTTGGAGGTGGCACTTCATCTGCTATAGCTGATGAAGATGACAGCCTGCTGCCGTTTGTATGTTCAGATACACAGCGGCTAGATTAAGATTGATGGACTCTCCGGGTGGAGAAAGGACAAATCACTCTGAGCAGACATGAGAGGGACAGAGAGAGGCTGGCAGAGGAAATTGGGGCTCACCTAAATTCTCAGTGGTTTCATAAATTTCCTGAAAGCCACTCATTTGCATCCCAATCATGCTCACAAACTCTTCAACGAGGCGGAGGAATTCCTTAATAGTGGCACCCATCTGGTTAAGAAAAAGACAAAAGAGAGAAGGATAGGAGTCAATAACAGGTGAATTCAGTTGATTGAGTTTGATTGTATAAAAAGCGTGCAAACGGATTTAATTGTGTAGAAAGGCAAAGTCGCAGTTCCTTAATTACATGTTCATAACTAGATTTCCTGTCCCTCTGACTGTTAGGGTTGTGATTATTCTTTCAGAGTGCTCTGCAGTGGACTGAAAAAAGAATAAGAAAAAAATGTTTCTTGCTGCTATGCAACCTCGGAACTTCCTTAAGGCCATAAATGGGCAGGCTGTTGATTCATACTGAGGTTTTTTCGTCCACTCTCTCCTGCTCAGTGGAAGGGAGGGCTGCCCGACTTGCGTGTTTCTGACGCACAACTGCAGCGATGTGGGCGCAAGGTGTGTGCTTGCATGAGATGTACAGCTTGTGTCTCCCTACAACAGCCATCAGTATGTAGGATGGCATGGAGGCTCACAGATTGCCGAGTGGGAGTAGTGATTTTCCCTGATTCAGTTTCTCTCTCTCTCCCTTGCTGTCACCTTGACGTGCTTTTCTCTGTGTCGCATTGGCCTTAGTAATCCACCCTCCTGTTTTTCAGTTTGTACACAAACACGTGTTTGCAAGATGCGGTGGGAGTTTTCTTCTTTTTGAACTTTTCTATCTAAAAAGTCTTGTCTCTCTTTGGGAACTCAATTAGTAGGAGTTGTTTCATCACTCGCTTTAGCAGGAACACTGACAGAGCATCATGAAAGTGGGAGGGGGGAATATGTTCTTCCCGGTCTGTTGTAAGAACAACTTAAGAACATATTTAAACAAATTGAGAAATGCTAGATGTTAGAGCCATAATTCTAAATATTTTCTTGTACATAATCCCATCTGGAGAATGTCATGAAAATAGACTCTTTTTCTCCAGCTTGCTCGCATCTACTGTGAATCACTTGTGTATGAACCCCCTTATCACCTACCAGCTGTGCTTCATCCCATTTGTCACGATGTTCCTCCTTCAGTAAGTTGCTGATGGTCTGGACGTAGTTCTGCAGATCATTAAATAGAGGCAGAGGTGTAAGAAGGTGCCAACACCCGTGCTTTTTGAATTGCTTGCTAACAAGTCTTAAGGCCTCACCTCTATATCGGAGTTGCTCAGTCTCAGCCTAGTTTCTTTGTAGAGTTCAGTGGTGTTCTTCAAGATCTCCATGATGGCCAAGATGTCGCCGCTGTAACTTGCCCCTTTATCAGAGGAGGTTCTCAGGCGTGAGATCACCTCAGCGACCCCGTCCACGCTTTGGCCCATCTGTGCTTTGGCGTTGTAGTCCCTCGACTACAACAGAGAGTCAAGAGGTTACTTTGAGCCTTTGCGCTCCCAAAAAACAGATGAGGCAATTAGGATTTTAATTAACTGGGGCATGTTTTTCAGGGCTTACCAGCATCTGAATGTTTTCATAGTTCTTGGAGACACACTTGATGTAAGTTGGGTTCTCCCAGGAGGCGAGGCCAATAGCATCAAGAGTGCAGCGGCGCAGAATCAGACCTGTTGTAAAGAGAAAGCACAATCTTGTTTTTGGCATAGTGGGGGGTTATATAGTTTAAGCATCCAAGGGGCGGAAATAAAAACTACAAATCACATCAAACATCAATGTTACTCTACCTGAGGCATTAGCAGGGCAGCCAGTGGCAGCCAGGTCTCCAGCGGGGGTTTGCTTCCACACGACATCTCCAGTGATTTGCTCGGGGCAGATCTCATGGGGTTCTGACAGGTAAATGAATCAAGTGAGATAAGATAGGAAATCTATTTTCTTTGTATTTGGGCTGCGCTGTACTGAGACTATGTTTATTTATTGCATCAAGACCACTAACCAGGGCATCTCTTGTCATTGCAGCGCTTATGCTCTCTAGAATCACCAGGGCAAGGTTCTCCTCCAAAGAAAGGCCCTTCGCAGACCCTCTGCCTCTGCTGGTTGCCTCCACCGCAAGTCTTGCTGCAGCTGCCCCATGAGCTCCATTCATGCCAGCGTCCATCAACTACACAAAATATTTTACAGCATTAACTCTGTACTGTGATATGCCTGATTCATTTCTTTTTTTCTTTAAGTGAATTAGATATATAGATATAAACATATATAAATATATATATATACATATATTTACCAGGGCACTCTTTCAGGAAGCAGTCGGCTGTCTCTTTAAAGCTGCCGTGGCACTCAGAACCCCCGTAAGATGGCCCGTTGCACTCCCTGGTTCTCTGCATGGTGCCATTGGAGCAGGTGGTAGAGCATGGAGTCCAGGCAGACCACTCATTCCAGAATCCGTCCACTAGAGGGAGGCAGAAGAGCATGTACGCCGGAAAGTTATAACTTTGTGAAGACGTGACAGACACTCAGGCCAGAGGCATCATAGCACAGTCACCAGTACATTAACATTTCACATGACCTACTTTTTTGAGTTTAAATGAAACAGAAAGTTGGAGCTCAGTAATCTGCCCTTCAAGCATGACTGCATGTACCTTTCACCCTCTAAGATCCACTCTCCTTAAATAGAATACACGCAATTACACTGACCAGGGAAGCCATCTTTCTTGTAATGTATTTTTAAATAAATTACTCAGAAATGCAACTAAGATTGAAGATTGACTGACAACAGAAACCAATTTTCACATCCTATTTTTATATTTAAGAGCATAATAACCCTGAAAAAAAAAGAATCAAAATTGTTATTAAATGCTGTCCTGAAATGATAAAATAGATGTAATAATGCTCGTGGTCTTTAGAAAATTTGGTCAAAATAAAGAATTCAATTACAGCAAATAGGCAGCTAAGGATGACTTAATTTCCTAAACATTTCACTTTCAAATTGAATTTATAATCCTCTCTGTAAATGACTTTGCCAACTCTCTGTTTCAAACACTAGCAGTGATTTAGCTGTAGACGACAGAGACATCTGCTGATAGTAAAATGCAACTGCAATAAGATTTTATTCTGATTTAAAAAATAGAAGGAAAAACACAGACTAAACCAGCTGTGAACAAAGTAGGGAAAAACTATCAAACTGCTGCTGTGACTTCAAAACGAGTTAAATCTTTTCAGTACATGTGTAGGTGGCTGAATGACCGTGAGCACATTATGAGTCACTGGCAGTTGTTATAAAGCTACTGACTAATGCCCACAGAGGATTTTATTCTGATGCGTCAGATGTAATATCAACCTGCCACTGCAGTCGCTGTTTGTGATGGTGGTGATGCCAATAAGTGGCTTAATTAGCTCTCGTTTATGAATCACTTCGCCAAGGGGGGTTAAATAGCATATCCAGGGTCAGTTGTCATAGATTTTTAAGGACGGTAGTAAAAGAACATGAGTCGAGTAGAACTCATTTGATGAGGATTACGTATGTCTTTTTTATACTTACACTTAAATAAACACTTACAGTCTAAAGGTTCATGACTCACCTGGGCAAACAGCAATGTTGCAGAACTTGGTTTGCTTTGCGGGGCCGGGGCAAGGCTCTCCGCCATTCTGGGGCTGCTTGCATGTGCGGGTACGATCACGATAGCCGCGGCCACAAGTGGATGAGCACAGGCTCCAGGGGGTCCACTCATCCCAAGCACCATCCACTGCACAAAGGTAACACAAGGGGGTATTTTGATGAAGGATATTATAGAACACAGGATGAAAATGTAAGCTTTTATGTCCTGGAACATTTTGTAAACTCTCCACTAGGTGGGGCAGTCAGCTAGGTGGAAGATAGTGAAGTTTCCTTGATAATGACAGTCAGCCCTTTTTTTTCAGGCTCTTAATTTCAGTTTGTGAGAGCTCAGATGTTTTTATAACTTGTCTGCATCTCGTCATCTACTTTACTTTTGTGATTGATGTTGCATAAAGGAAACTAATTAAGAGATAATGGCTTCTACTTGTGTTATACACTTCAAAGACGCCAGGTGTCTCTCCAATTTTCTACATCTCTCTCTGTTTTTTTTCTTTTCTCCTTCTGCAACATTAAAGAGGATCAACCAGGGACTCACCAGGGCAGACAACTGTGTTATTACATGGCCGGTTCTCGCGAAGGGGTCCGGTGCACTGGGTGGTGAATGAGGAAGTAGCACAGACACGGCTTCGGCCCTGCCAGCCCTCCCCGCAGGTAACTGAGCATGCACTCCAGGGGGTCCACTCATCTGTAGTAGCATCTATGAACATGATATATTAGAGGGTCATCACAGCCCCTTAACACTCAGAAATGTTAGGATGATAATTAGATGCCCTGAGTAACACCTTTGGCTTGGATCACAGTGTGCAAAAGTGTTAACAAGTGCTTGCTATCTCACCTGTTTGAGTGGCAACAACTCCATGGTTAGAATCATCAGCATTGTCCCTTCTCAACCCAATTATGGCCCGCAGACCCTGGCTCTTGTTGCGCTCCTTGCCTGAAAGAGTTCGAAAATTACGCCATTACACTACTTAATCTGCATCATCTGCACCATCGTTCTCAGTTGCATGACTAAATTAGAGCTGGGCTTACCAATGCATGCCTGAGAGTTGCAAGCCCGCCCTTCCTCCACTGTTCCCTCGCACGCGGTATCATCAGGCTGGCAGGCTCGGCTGCGCACCTGGACTCCGCCACCGCATTCCTGACTGCATACGGACCAGCGGCCCCAACCAGACCAGCCCTCTGCAGGAAGAGATAAGAGGGAGAGAGATATTGAGCAAAAGTTGGAAACTTAAATTGTTGTGATGTAGTTGATTTTTAATCGCATTTCCAATAAAAGAACAGGAAGTGAGTAATATATGTTTTATGTAAAGACAATGAGCAAGGACGATTCTTTATAAGCAATACAAGTTCAATTTGAAATGATGAATGTTTGCTTTTAACCACATGGTGTGAACCACAGCAGAGCAGTGTGTGTGTGTTAGCCTGACTGGTGCGTTGCTATGACAACCTCAAGTGCGGTACTTCGATTTCTGGTGCCAGCTGGCTGCGAGGTCTTTGTGTTCTTCTCTGCCCCGGGCTAACGGACAAACATGCCCTCTATCTCCCCCTAAGACTAAGCCTCCTTGTCAAGCATCTAGATAAAATGAAGCGCTGACTGTGTGTGCAGTTCAGGAGGTCCTGCCACTTAGGTGTGAACATGCAGTGGCGAATTTCTCTAACACCTTTGATTTACCCCTCATTACTCTGCGATGGTTAAGTACACAACCTCTGCCTATGGCCCTGCTCTGCAGACGAGGATCATTACCTTAGCTCCTCTTCAGACACACACGCTAACAGACGAGTTGCAGAAAGCATGCAGAGCTGTGGGGTCTTGCACAACATTATCTAACCACCCCAACAACAGTCTGAACTATTTGATTATTGCTAAGCAAATAATAAGCAAGCCAGAACATACTTGGGGAAAAAAGGGGGTTTGAGCACAAATCAAAACACTCAAGTTACAAACTTACTGATAATCTCAGCATCACGTCCATTGTCTTTGGGAACGGGAAGGCATTTCTCAACATAGACACCGCCTCTGTAGCAGCTTCCTGGCTTTCTCTTTGGGACCTCCCAGCACTGGCAGGGGGTGTTCATGATGCCACAGGGGTAATCATGGGTGCTACTGGACAGGCACTTCTCCAGCCACTGGCACAGCATCTGGCAGGCAGGCATACTTGGGTTCCTCTTCCCCACGACCAGAAACTCAGCCTTGAACTCACTGACATCATTGTCACCGTTCACAATCTGCAGGCCGTTTCGTGGAGCAACCTTGCGCATCTGCAGGAACTGCTTGCTTGACTCCAGATAGGTGACAGTGGTTGTACCATCGCACAGCCTAACAACCTCATCGAAGCTCTCCATGCCCAGGTAGGTACGGGAGGTCTCAATGAAGGAGTCGAACTGGAAGGTCCGGATCTGGCGGGGCACGCAGGACTCGGTGGGCTTGGTGATTTTCATGTAGACGTTGTAACGGCGAGGATCAGGATTCTGCAGGGTCCAGGAGCATGGTGTGGAGTGCAGGGTGGTCGTGGAAGTGAAAACACCAAAGAAGCGGCTCTGTTCCAGGGTGGCACAGGTGGGAGAGGCAGGTCCAGAAGGAGTGCAGGAGGTCAAACCGAAGAAGAGCAGGACGAGGGCCACACAGGGGCCGGTAAGAGCTGACCACGCCATTGGGTCGGCTTAGATAGAGGATGTTGTTGATATATCTGTGATTTCTGGTTTAACCAGGTCGTCTCTTTGACTTCTTTGTTGCAAGTTACTGCACTCAGATCTCTTACTTATTTTCACAACCCCTCTCAAGAATTGTTGGATGCTTAAGTTTTAGCAAGTCAGACAATGTGCCATGTCTGTATCAAAGAGGAAGCTGCAGAAAAACAGAGAAATGAAGAAGAGGAAAAAAATTGTCAGTATGGACTAACACTTAACTAATCAAAACAAAACACCACATATTAGTATGCATGAGAGGCGCTTTCTTCAAATACAATGCATTTCTTCCACTTCCATGATATGCATTTTAATTGGCCCTATTGTCAGACTAATATTTATGCATCAGGAATCTGCCTTTGATCTGTATCACAGCGTTTCGGGGTATGTTTAGTGATCTAAAATGCCCTGTTCTTTGGGACATAATTACTCAGGCAGTGCAATTACAGTCCTTCACAGCAAGCTGGTATCTCCAAGCTTTTGCTCTTTCCTCCCACACACTGAACTGTACTGCGAATCGTGTGCGTCAGTCTGACGTTCATACAAGCATTGCCACTGGCAACCACAGACGCCTATTAGTTCCATCATTTGTGCAATGCGCCCCTGCTATTGAGTGGTAAACAAGTGAAATGGTTAGTCTGTGTGTGATTTCATATCCTGCTATGGCATTTCTAAAATTGCTTTTGCATTACATACCATTGCAGTGAGTGAAATGATCTATGCAGCTATGGTGACGAATGCTTGTCTTCTGTGCATAATTAGGGAAAAAACATGCATTTTAGGCGAGGTGCATGCACATATCATACCTGTGAATCACTGAAACCCACTCTAGTGAAGCATTTAATTCTGCTCTGCTGAAAGGCCATATGCATGCACATTAGACATCTGCTGCATTCTTTACTTTTCTTTATTTTGTCTTACTAATCCTGCAGGCATACTTTGTACAGAACTCGCTTTATCTTGTAGAGACTCCAACCTTTGCCACTATATGACTAATCCTGCATGGAGAAGCAGTGCACAGTCACTACAAAGTCTGTGTAGTCGATTGGACTCACAGAAGAAATGGCCAAGATGCTCCCTGAGCTCAGACGGGAGGACAAAACACTGTTGCTCAGCAACACCTTTCAGGGTTATTCTTTTTCATGTTCAGCTATACTTGACTGATTATTGTCAGTGCAGCCCACTGAAGCTATCATCCACTGCGACATTTAATACACAAGCTGTGATCAGGAATTGTAAGATATGTGTATGCAGGATGTTAAACATGTTATTTCAGTAAAAGCCTGTATTGGCTACATGTTGCCGTAGGGTTAATCATAAAGGTGGGGCAGCGACACAGCCATACAATTGATGCCTATAGTCACTTTGAGAGGCACCTGCACTTTTCAGGCAGAGAACTCATAATTACTTTCCTCACATCTCTTTTCACCTCCCTCCATCCATCCCTGCCTCTCGCTAACCCTCCCTCTCCTCTTTTTGAGCAGCGCAGCAAAGACCTCTGCTTTGTGTAGGTGGGTGTCTATCTCCCGCCTCCCAACAACCGGAAGCTCCATGAATGGGCATCGGATGAGACACAGTGAAAAGAAAGGTCCAGCTGTCTTTGAAAAAGTCTGTGTTGCTCTTTTTCAACACCCCCCCCACCCCCCGCTTGCTCACCCTCCCCATCCACCCCACACCCAGTCTTTCTGCCCCTTTCGTCTTGCTTCTTCCATTTGCTGTCGTCAACAACATTTTTGCATAGCGGGCAGCCTAAAAAGCAGGCGGATTGTCGTTATGGAGACGGGGTTATTTTTTGCAGATCAGTGTGAAACACATAAAAAGTGCAAAATAACAATCCGCAGCATGTTGTCTGCTTTTGCTGGCATACACAGTTCCTCTATGGCACGTACAGCAAGCTTTACATTACTCGTGTCAGGTGCAAAGAAACAATTATACTTATTAATGCAAAAAGCATGCATTTGATGAAATGTTACATTTGCACAGGCTGTTAAGAAACACCTGCAGATGTTTAAGACATCTGCATGAGCATCTTGGCCAGGTCTCTCTTGTAAAAGAGAGTTTTGATCTTAATGAGACTTTTACCTGAATAAATAAAGAACTGTATTACTGTGTAAATCAGAAAGTTATGATAACTTCCATGGGTTGTAGTAAGCACTGAGTTCTGATTTGGTTAAGATGTGATAAAGAGGATAGTGTCGAAATTAGTCAGAATACTATCTCCCAGAAGAGATATTTAATATTAAAATCCATTAAGACAAACCAATTACTTTTAATCTGATGTAACACTTTGAAAGCAGATACATTTAGCTATCTAGATTTGTATCAACTGAAATGTGAAACTTAAGCTTTTCTGTCTGAATGCTGTTTGAGATGGAATCTGTCTCCTTCTTCACTGGTAGATTTGTGTGTATGTATGTTTGAGTGCAGTAGAGGAAGAATAACAAACAGATAATCAGTATTTCTCGACCTCTGTCTTTTCTTTGCAAGCTGCTCTCTTTTGCTGAACCGAACTCAAGAAAAGCAATTTCTGAAGCCATTACTGATTGTGCTTCATCCACAAATTGCTCGCTTTTTTGTTTGCTGCACCCATTGCAAGTAGTTGCACACGTGTGCAGGAAACTAGACCACTGGAGATGGCTTTGCTACAGTAAAAATATCAAACAGCGAAACTCAACCGATTGCTCACATGGACTCTGGGCACCTGGAGGCACAGTTTGCAGAGTGCATGTGTGTTAAATAAACTCAGTCTGTAGGCTTTTTTCGGGGATGCAGACATTTCTTTTTGCTGTGCAAAGTCTCTGTCTTAGTTATCTTTGAAATCCTGGAATAGTCAGACGATGTAAGCTGTTGAGGGCATCACTTAAAAAGCATCTGCAATAGTTAAATGTTCTGCTTTATACAGTTCAGAAGATTCTAACACCTTTCACAGCCACACCCAAATCTTCCATGTAGTCTAAAAGATACAGCTATACCAGAAACTTCTGTCAAACAACCTGTTGCCAAAATCAGAGCTGCATGACATAGTACTATCGCTACCCTTCCAGGATTGTTGAGCTAGAACTTTCTAACAGTTCAGAGCAGCTGTGCGGATCAGCTGTAGGGGCTGTTGAAGGAACAAACATGGGTTACACACAAGAGCTGAATAACTACAAAGAACAACAACAGAACGATTCGGCAGAAACGCTTTGCACGAACAGAGCAGATCAGATCACTGACAGCCGAGAGTTTCAGCACCACAGACAGCGACTTACAAGTGACAACAAACTCCGCTGCCGGAGGACAAACTCATACACAATCACTTTATAACTTTCAGTGTTCAGTGTCTTAACAGCATGTTAAGTTATGAAACATAGAAAAAAACAACCCCGCACTCACATAAGGCACGTTTAAGAGATGAAGCAACGAAAGAACGAAAAAAAAACTTGTGCTCTTTTCTTACCTTGAAAACGTTTTCTTTGAAGTCTGGTCAGTGGCTCTCTAACCGATCGCCCAGGTATCTGGAATCTGGACACGGATAGCAGCTGCTGAGGATATCTCAAAGTCTGACCCGACTCAAAGTCTTGAGATCTGCGCTCTGGCCAAAACTTTCGCAGTGTTTGACGCCGCGAAAAGGATGCGCCAGGTCCAGCCCGACCCAGGAGGGTCGATCCCAAGTTTCAGTGCAGTCCAATCTCACAAGCAAAGAAATATAAAGCGACTCTAACCAAACTCCAAAGAGTTTACTACCAACTTTGTTTAGTTGCTATATCCAGAGAAACTGGTGTATAGCGGAGTGACAAATTGGTTGTATCGGAGCTCCAGCAGACAGTCCGCAGAACCAAACGCCGTGGTCTCGCTTGTCTTTTCGCTCTAAGCTCCAGGATAAATGTTGGTACTTCTACTCCCGGCTTCGGAGTCTTCTTGCTTGTGGTCTTTGCACTGCAAGTGGGTCCAGTCTGAGTGTAGCTTGTGGCCTGCTCTTGGTTGTATATATCCAACCCCGCCCCCCCTGCTTCAAGTTGGAGTTTGTGCGTGGATGGAGTACTGAAGTGAATGAGACAGCACCAAGACGGGGGGAGTGTGCGGGGGAGACGTGTTTGTGTGCGTGCGCGCGTGCGTGCCAAAGTGTGAGAGTGACTATGTCAGCGCACGGAGGAGGGAGGGAGCCTGAAGAGAGGGGAGGGATTTGTTCAGGGAGACAGAGACAAACGATTATGAACACCAAACTACGCAGATATCAACGCAGAGCCAAAGGTACCGGAAAGAGGATCAACGGAATAGGTGTGCAGCCACGGGGACGACATAAAGAGATGAATTGTCCTCACATAAACACGAACGCAACACAAGACTTTGTGTGCGCGAACGCTGGACATTGAAAGATACGTTTTTGAAAAACGTGGCTTTACAATAGTAAATATTATATTAATTATATTATATTATGACATTTTATATCATATAGCGAACATGATTATGTTTTTTTTAATGTCAGACACATTTGATTTGTGGCGGAAGCTCATCCAGCCGTTCACTAAACACATCGAGGGACGATCCCTTACTTTAGATAAGGGAAAAGTAAAAGTTGTTAAACGGTCACGTGGGGGTATTTTGCAAGCTCACATGTGCATCGAACATGATGTATGCAAACGGCGGTATCTCCTCGACCAATTAAAAGTCGAGGTGTGGTGCAGACGGTGTGGTAATGCAGGAGGAAATACGGGCGCGAACATTCTTTCCGCCTGTCTGTCTCGCTAAAACACACACACACACACACACTCTCTCACACATGCACACAGGAATAGGCGCCCCCCCCCTCGCCTCCCTCCCTCTCTCTCTCCCTCTCCCTCTCGGTCTCTCTGGGGATGTGGGTGGATCTGGGTAGTTCTCGAAGTGTGAAAGGGATAACCTAATGTGGGTGTCTGCCTGTTGGTGTAATGTTGGCTTGATTCCTCTCCTAGCAGAACTGCATGACAGAAAAAAAGAGATCGGAATAAATAAATGACTGCCCAAACAGCATGATTCAGGAAGTGTAAAGCAGAGGAGCTACAACAACTGATCATCAGTCATTGTCCTTTTTTGTATTTTTTAAATTCTGTCCCGCAGTTTCATCACGGTTAGTGGGAGTGAGGAGTCATGCTGAGTTGTGTTGTGATGGCATGGGAATCTTCTTTAAGTGGGGAGTCACCACAGACTTACAAAGTAGTACATTTAAAGGGGTGCGTTGGCGCATATTCAAGTCAGGAAGGGATCTGGAAATGTGGTCTGTTTTGCACATTTTCAGAATGCAACTAAAAAGCCAGACATGGCACCTCTATCAAGATGCAACTAATAACCTACATACTGGATTCCGAATGAGACTAAAACTGACTAGAGTGATCATAAACAGTGTAAAAAAAACCAAAACAAACCCAAACAACACGTTTTTTAAAATAACCTTTATAACTCTTCGTATAACTAGGACAAAGTTGGATTTTGTCACTGTTTGAGTCACTTAAGCTTTATTTTTCCTTTTTTTAAAAAAAAATTTTGAGGAGAAAATTTTAAATTTCAAGTAATCATTTGCAGATTATTCACCACACACAAATACCTGACATTCTCTGTTTTCAGCTTTTATTATGAATAATTTTAATAACTGTTCCATGTAAGTAAACTAAATGTATGGATTTTAAAGCACTGGAAATAAAGTAAAATTGAAGGCGTCTAACAACAATAAATAAAACCCGAGCTGATTTTAATTGTAAAGTAAAGTAAAGTACTTTTGCTCTTTGTGTAGTGTCACGCATTTAATTGTAAGGGCTTTGAAACTCTCTACATTTGAAGGCAGCGTCTTTTCTTTTCACGGAAACTGTCTGAACTGTCTCTTTTGCGTGTGTAGAACGTCTTGCCAAATCCCTTCAGCGACTTACACTTAATGACATTTCACAGAGTTACGAGAACAGCTGTAGCAAAATTGTATTTGTTTTTTGGACTGAAGTCAGCACACAGGCTTGTGACGCTGGCGTTATGAGTAGGAACAACAGCGTTTGTATTTCTTTACTCATGGGTGACACAAACTGTCACTGCAAAACAACATCCTGTGCATCATATTACAAGCCATGTTCGACATTTATAAAGCCACTTGTTACACAACACAAGTCGGGCTTCCTTTTACTGTACATTATCCATTATCATCATATCATACTGTCTACAGTAATTGCAGTTCTTTGAGATCACTGTAACCCTGTCATTAACCTGCATTTACTTGATGTTAGTCATAAAGCTACATGTTGTCTGTTCTCCTGTTGCTGTGGATGCTGTATCCCATAGCAAGCATCCTCTATGCATACATTGTCCCATAACTTTTCACCCCTTCAGTAATACATTTATGTCACGTTTATTCAGATAGATTATACTTTCTTTTCTTCTGCTGTCTGAGCAGAGTGCTTTTGAGTGGACATACCAAATATATGTCCAGCTGTGTGATCAAATGAGCCATTAGACGTCCCAGCATGTGAGAAGCCGGGGACAAGTTTGACCCATTGTTCAACAACTACCCTCCCTCATTAAGCTCGCCTACTGGGGATGGCAGACTTAAAGGGCCAGGAGAGTTTGTGAATTTTGATGATGAGTAGATGCTGGTTGTGAATAAAAGGGGAAACAGTGGTAGGAATTCTGATTGGAAGACTCCAGACAGTCTGGGCAAATAAATGTAAAGCGTGTTTGTTCACTGTCTACTGCTTACCAGACCTTTCCTCACCTCCAGCTACTAAAGTAGAGCTGCTCAGAGGCCATAACCGCAACTGTGCAAATGAGTGCATGCCTGCAGCGAATGTGAGAGTAATTAACAAGCATGCACCATGGCTAATAAACAGCGATCTAGCTGAAAACAACTCAAAATCCAAACCGCTGCATTTAGTTATTTGAACCTGTGAATGCTTTCTGCTTTGATGCGCTCATTTGCGAGGGAGGCGTGGGCTGCTGCAGGCACAGTTATATAAACAAATGCCCATATATGCCATTGTAACAGAGAAAAAAAAGTTTTGAGGAAACACCAGTGCACCTTTATGCCTTTCGCCTCCGCATTCTGTTCCACATGAGCCAGGACAGCCCTCTTACTACACAAGTATTTCGGAGGCGAGAGGACTGCATGGGCCCAGAAAAAGCATCACGCCTAAACAGAGGCAAATCCCCACATACAGGTGACTCACAGGATGTAGTTTTCTCAAGGAACCAGGTGATTTTTTAAAAAAAATTGGTGGTTTGATTGTACTTTAAGACCTACAACAGGGTACATTTGCAGCTCTTTCAAAGATCACAGCAGTGTCAGAAAGGTATTTATTTCTACCTAATTTCAGCCATTTCAGCTTTGCACCTGTATTGACTAAGCCCAGCTTTAGTTACACCAAAATGACTGAGGTTATTTCCCATGCTCAGCTCCTGGTTTGCCTTCATGGACCAGCAGCTATGAAGGTGTCTGAACTCTAGATGGTGCTGTCTTTAGATGAAGCTGCAGCATGTTGTGCTGGCCTCCTGTTCATGTCTAAACCAGGAGAACACAGAGCTGGGCTTCTGCATTGGCAACGCTCAAATTATATAAACAAATACTAAAAAATTTGTAAATATGGAAATAAAGGAAAGATTTTGAAAACCGGTTACTAGTTGAGATCCATGTACATTACATGCACTGCAAAAATTTGGATGAAACTGGAGAGACAGACATTAAAGAGGCTTTTTGTCCCTGTTACTCTTTGGCAGCTGAAGTCTCAGTGCTTACATTAATCGTTCAGTCTGAAATGTGCTCAGCTGCAGTCTGCTTGAAAGAAGAACATCTCATGCATCCTACAGGTACTTGCATAACAAGACAGCTGTGCCTGTGTGCTGAAGCTTTTTGTCTCGTACAATTTGCGTATTTGCTGAGACTCTAACTAAATAAGATGCTGCACAAATGATCTGCTTCATGCTGCACACTTGCTGTAGCTTTAATACTCCTGACAGCTCGAAAGAAAGGCAATGAACAACACAAAACAGGAGATACAGATGTTTTTATTTACTTTTCCTTTTTCACAGTGGAGAGCAAAAGTAGGACACAGACACAGTAGAGGGTGAAAAAAGGATACGGTGGATTGGTCCTCGTCCAAAACCAATTACCATGACCTGGGCTTGCAAATCACCCCTCACAAAGCAGATAGCACACCACTCTGTTAAAGAGGTCTACATCCTGTGGACGCTACAACACAGATGAACTACTGCAGTTCATCTTTTCTCAACTCACCTGAATCACCTGGAAAAGTTGTGGAAAGAGTGCATTTACAGAACAGAACAAAACACAACAAAAAGCCCACAATGCTTAGTGCCTGAGAGTAAACAGTTCAGCAAATGCTGTAGTTCCTATTGTAAAAAAAATAGAATAAAACACAACTATCGCAGAAACAAATCCAAAACTATATGTACAGATGTAGCTGGTAATCTGCTATATGATACAGATAAATAACTCACAGAACACTTTCCTAACCAGGGTGTTTAATATTAATCTGGAGGTTTCATGAATAAATATTTTCATATTTTCATCCGGTAAAAGAAAGTTGATCCCATTAATCTGGCACATGTGTAAACTAACTTTTAAATTGATTTTGTGTATGTTTTGGCCTTTATTCTGATCAGAATGGTAGAGTAAAGAGAGAGAACAAAGGGAAATAGCCCATGGCAGACCTGAACCGGGATTCCTGGAGAAGCTTTTTTAGCAAATGTGCAGGCCGCCTGTTTGACCCGGTGAGCCGTACTGGCACCCGGTGTGAATTCACTTTTAAAAGTCAGCCAGATATGCAGTTCTTAGTTTTTTCTTTTTGCGTATGTGTGGTTTTGGCCAAGTAGCTTGAAACAAAAGGCAAAAACAGAAATCCTGGTGGGTGTCTGCTGGCATGAGCAAGGCAGGCCTCCAACAGCTATGCTTGGCGTGGATTTGAAATTCTGCTAAAGTAGCTTTAATGATATTTCCGATGCTCTACTTGCTCTTAAAATCACTGGAAGATAGCTTTTATTTCAAATCTTGGTTAAAAGTTACACACACATACATGTATAAAACATAAAAATGAGCAGTTCTGCTGTAAAAAACACGTCTAACACATAATTTCCCTCTAAATGACCACCTACCTGCCTACTTGCCCATCATTGTTTATCTACTGCCACTTCATGTGTACTGATAATTAAAGTAATGGTTTCAATTACTCGTTATTAGTGGGAGTACTGATAAGAGTTGTCCTGAAAGTGAAAGAAAGCAAAATGTGAGGAAAACTCACTTCACAATTCAAGAATTTGGCTTACATCTACAAATAAAAGAGATCGTACTTGATATAATACGTGGGAATTTGCATTTAAACATGAAAATTGAAAATTTTTTTTACACGATGACCTACTTTCTGTGACAAAAGGAGACCCCTTTCCCTTTACAACTAAACCTGAGAAAAAGTGAGAAAAGAATATCTTCAAAGGTGTCTTTCATGCCACACTTTCACTCTTATCGCCATGTGCCAGTCAGACTTTTGCTGCTCATCGTTTTTCTCGCCTTTTTCTTTGTCTTCATCCTTCAAACACTGATTGACAAGACAGCAACAACTGCCGCTGTCAGTCAGTGGACACATCCGTACTTTTTCTACCACTTATCCAATTTAGGGTTGCAGGGGGTGCTGGAGCCTCAGCAATCACAGGGCAAGACCCTGACAGGTCACCATAGTGAGTGGACACGTGTTTGATGGCAGGATGTTAACCTCACATCCCTTTCTCTAAAGTGCATCACAAACTCACTGAACCTCTATAAAACATAGCTATAAAAGGTCAAAAGCTGCTACACTCACACACAAACCATAACTCACCTTTAGAGCAGGGAAAAGACTGTACGATGTACCAGGACATACTGTACCGCACGGACAATAAGTGGCAGCATGAAAACAAACACAAGCTGGTTGTTGTTGATCTACCTTATATGACATCATATTATTGTTATTTTGATTTGGTTAGCCCCCCACTGGTAGCTCTGTAGTCGTAAGAGCATAATCTCATTAGATATTGCGCTACACACACACGGACACACACACACATATCATAGAGGATGATTGAAGTTCAGGAAAGATTATGTACTAGAAAACGAAATACGCACTGTTTATTTAACCAAGACAACAATCTTCCCTCAACTTTAACCAAATAAACTAATTAAAGTTTCCACACAATTTCAGTCACATATCCTGGATGGCAGCATGGTAGATAAGTACTTTTTTAAGAGACAAGGTTGAGAGGAAGGAAGATCATGAAGGAACGTTTTAAAGGTCTCAAGGTACTTACAGTTCACACTCAACTACACTAAGATGGTCTCACTCCTCACAATCAATATCCCTCAGGGCTCATCAACTGGTCATTAACTCCCCCATTGTGTCCACTTCCCGTTTTTCACTGCAACGGCTGAGCGTACTGGGTGGCAGTAGAATCGTTTTAGACATCAATTTGGAGGCAGAGAAGAAAAAATTGACTTGAGACAGAAAATTGATTCCCCCCCTTAACATTTAGCGCATGCTGAATTGAACCCCCTAGATTTTTCTCAAGAACAGAAGCAAAATCACCCTGCCTGTCCACGTGTCAAACCGAGGTGGACAGGCAGGGCGTGCATCCAAGAAAACTGTGTGTTTGTGTTGGATCATACCAACAAAATGAATGATATGCATGGAACATAATGTTCACTTTGATCCAGTGGAAGCTTTCCCGCTGTTCATGACTTTCTCAGCGACAACAATTACAGTGAGCTAACAGCACGCACCGAACTGTTCTTTGTCATCGTCACGTCTGTGAAAGATTCATTATGCACTGATAGGGCAGGTGGTGTGAATTTAATAAACACCAGGGAGAGAGCGCGAAAGAGATGTAGGCATGCAGGAGAATGACTCACAGGAGTTTCGTTATACTGAGTGCCAGAGGAAGGCCTCTTCACAACAGGTCCCCTCAGAGGAAACAGATTTGGCCACAGGAAAGACATACATGGTGTTACCTGTGGATGAGTAGTGCGGTGAATCCCAAACAAGTAGAGAGAGGATGAAAAACCTGGATAATACAAAAGCCAGGCTGGCCTTGAGGGTCTGACTCATTTCTTGCTTAGCTGCTGAAAAGAGTGACATAAATGTAGAGGAATCAAAGCGACACTGACATAACATTTCTCATTTATCTTGTAAATCTGTAACTAACCACATTAGAAAAAGTCAAGAATGTACAGAAACTAAAGAAACTGTAAGTAGCTTTAAAGGGACGCTTTTAGGACAGATGCAACCTTGCTATCCCATGACGACTAATATGAGAAGCTCATGCCGATCCATTAAATATAAGACGACAGTCATCGGACAGTTTGCTGAGCTTTGCATGAAGAGACAGACTCATATGGCATATACCCATCAGCCACTATTAGGTACACGTGTTTTAATTCTTTGTGGCATAAACTCAACAGGATCAGGTCACGTGAGTGCAGTGAACTCCCTGAAACACGTTTGACATGATTTGAGCTTTGTGACTTGGTTCATGTTCCTTCTGGAAGCAGCCATCAGAAGATGAGAACACTGTGGTCATAAAGAGATGGACACGGTCAACAACAATACTCATCCAGGCGTGTCTATGCATCGTGGTCTATAAATGATGCTCGATTGATACTAAAGGGCTCAAAGTGTGCCAAGAAAATATTCCCCACACCATTACACCACCAGCACCACCAGCCTGAACATCGATGTAAGACAGAAGGGATCCATGCTTTCATGTTGTTTACACCAAATTCTGACCCTCATTAGACCAGGCAACATTTTCACAATCTTCCACTTTTTGTGAGCCCGTGCAAATTACAGCCTCAGTGTCCTGTTCCTAAATGAAAAGAAGTGATACGGCGTGTGGTCTTCTGCTGCTGTAGCCAATTTGATTTAAGCTTCATGTTGTGTGTTCAGAGTTGCTTTTCTGCATACTGTAATTGTCCACTGTTGCCATCTTGTGAGGCTGAATTAAATTAAAATTAATTCTATTTATAAAGCACCAAATCAGGACAATATAAAGCACCTTAAGGAGACTGTTGTTTCCTAATCCCATATAACTGAAAGGAAATGAATTCAGTTGACTTCTAGAAGTCTAATAATTTTTCTCTGACCTCTGGTATCAACAGAATATTTTTATCCAGAGAACTGCCGCTCACTTTTTTAGATCATTCTCTGTAAACCCCAGAGATGGTCGTGTGGGAAAATCCCAGCAGATCAGCATTTTCTGAAATACTCAGACCAGCCTGTCTGGCATCAACAACCATGCCATGTTCAAAGTCACTAAAATCGCCTTTGAACTTCAGCAAATTTGAATTTCAGTCTACATGCCTAAGTCATATAATACTGAGATTTTTTTTTTCTCTGCCCACAAAGAGCATTGATCACTTTTGTTTGTTTTGCACTGGGTAAAAAAAAAAACTAATACCATTAAACATGAAAAAAAAATTTTTTTCTCTTAACTCTCGCCTTGATGTAAAAGGCACATACACTCATTCAAGCTCCTGCAACAATGCTCAGATACTTTCACAAAAGTTGTGGCACAAGTTTAAGGAAGGAGGGGAGAAAAAAAAGAAGAAAAAAAAAAAGTAGGTTTTGTAACATTAGTTGCTGCCATGTAATTGGTTGACTAGACTTTCACAATAACAAGCATTAATTAAGTGACTGGTCAGTGTAATGTTTACATGATTTAAAATTAGTATGATCCTTTTACATGACACACATTTATACCTCTGTAAAACACATTTTGAGAAGTTCAAGTTCTATCAGACAAACGAGAAAATGTGAGAATGTATTTTATCTTAAAATGTCACATCTTTCCTTTGTAGATCATTTTCTCGAGTTGAAACAGTTCAAGAGTCTTATGCAAACCTGAAAAGTGAGTTTTACGTAACATGAACATCACACTTCGCATTTGGCATTTCATAAGATTATTTCCATCTTATGAACTCTCTGCAGTTTACAGTTTGTTCTCAAGAAAGTAAAAATACTCAATGGAAGGTGCAATGGCAGCCTAAAAACATTACAGGCATATCAAGATTCAAATGTGGTAAGAATGCCATTAATGAGTTTTCCCACATAACTCCATGTCTCTATGGGTGACAACCTGCAGATCAAACATTAAAACCGCCCCCCCCCCCCGTGCTGCTTGGCTTTCATACAGTGAAAAAACACATATCACACCTTTATCACTGTCTTCAAAGTGCATCTCCTGTTTAAATGAATAGAACTGGATTACAGTTGGAACACAATGGCATGGACTAATTAGTGCATAATCTGTCCCTGTCACAGCCGTGTAATTTTCCCGGTTCTTATATAGTTAACATTTGTTACTGCTAACATTTCGGTAAAATCCTGTCTCCTCACACAGAGACAGCAGAGAGATAAACAGCTCTGTCTTAAAGGGGATTATACTCCTTCTCTCCCAATGAGGGGTCCACAGACTTGAATTACTCTAAGCTGTGTAAAAAGTGTTGCAACAGTTTTAATTGTGCAACACTTACTGGCAGTATTTGTTTACTTTATACATTTACTTCATTTTTCTCCCTGCTCCCTATCACAGAGGCATAAATTTAGTCTATAACCTGAATGTTTCCATTAACCTTTCTGTCTGTAGCATGGCTATTAGCAAAAGAAAAGGTTAGTCGTGGACCAGAGTGGGTATCTTGACTGCTTTGTTTGAAAGTCTCAGAAACTTCTAGATGAATTGGCATAAACTTTGGTCCAGATAATCTGAAGAGCAATAGCTTATTTATTTATTTATTTTGTATATTTGCTAATTGCAACCTCTGGGGTGGAAAAATGATTCTTGCTTAGCATGTGATTGTACAAAAAACACTTTTTGGAGTCAGCTTTTCAGTTTCTTCAGTAAATGCATTTTATTTCTAAGCACTCAATTGTAATATCACTGTGAACAACATATTCACAGCGCCTCTAGGATGACACGAGGTTAGTATATTGCAGTCTGTGCATTTGAAAGATGTGCCGTTGCATGTATAATGCAGTAAAAGTAAGAAATAAATATCAAGAAATGTAAAATTTGCTTTTTAATTTCAAACCCTGTGTGCAGAACTTGCAGAATGCATTTTTAATGCACATTTTTTAATGCATTTTTCAATGCACGACACATGAAACATACAGGTGTGAGCAGGCTGCAGTGCTTTGTTGAGGGCTGTGGGTAGAGCATTGCGTGGATTTGGAGAGGGAAATTGGCTTATATTGCAGAGTGCAGAGATTAATGTTTGCACAGTCACTGCTTTTCTTCTCTGGCCGTGTTACTTCCTCAGTGGGAATGTGCGGTTGTTGTAATGTGAACACCATTACTTGTTTTAAACGTCTGCTCTTACACAGCTTTTGCAGTGCTTTTATTTCTTTAGTCGCTTGCTGTCTCACTCTGCTTTCTCTCCCTCTCTGACTTGCACACATGCAAGGCTAGGGAGTGTGGGAGTCTGAGGGATGACTCATCTGTTGCACACCTCATCGTTGCCTGGCCATATTTGGGCTTCCCGGAAATCCATTTTTCTGGTGTAGCAGAGAGAAGCAGGCAATGCAGAGACAACATGATGAGCTCTTTTCTACTTTCTTTTTTCTTCTGTACTGTTTTTCAAAGCATGGTCCTCTAATTCAAGTGCACCGGTTTGTTCATCATCACGTGAACAAATGTGGGGCTAATTTTACATGTGCTCCTCACGGTTTTCATTATTCACGTTTTTAGATTTCATGAACAATTAATCAGTCATGGATATGTGTATCATCCCTCTCTCAGGGATATGAACACTCTCAGTCTATCCCCCACCCCACCCGGGACACACACTCACACACCATATGAACCTAATACCACATAATACCCGTATTACTGTATTCATTAGGCCAGATTAACTTGACAAAACAACAGGTTTCCTACTCGTCAGTGTTTCCTTTTCTCACATTTCATAGATTTACACTTTGTCGGCCTGGTATTAATCTATGTTCAGCTCTTGCAGACAAAAGTGATGCACCATATTTCAGTGATTTTCACAGAAAAATGAAATGCAGCTTCTTTTGTGCTCATATATGTTGGTGTGCACACACAGTGGAGACAGCAAAGAAAGGAAGGTGGAAAATATGCAAGTCAATAGATTTCTTTCAGTAACAGGACACACACACACACACAAAAGATTTTTGGGACTTGACTCGGGGACAAAAAAGGATTTTAGCACCAAAGTCATATTGATCTGTTCACTTTTACTTTTCTGTCCGCTTCTGTTGCATGTGCAGATGCTCGCACTCACAAAAACACAGTCCCATCACTTCAGAGGACATGCCATCAACTTACATTGAGAACTAACTAACTGAGAACTAACGCTCATAATAAATATGATTTTCTTACTTAATGGGGGCTTGATTGTTACCAAAAGGGTGGCGGATCCTCATAAAGTGATTGTGTAAATGGATTTTCTTTGCTGTCCCCAGAATATATGTGGCAGAGTGCCATATCAACACAGATACACAAAAATTGAGTTTTTATTCCATCTAAGACATTCTCTCCCAGCAGTCTTCCCTCTTCAAAAGTAAAGGTACCGTTACACCTTTGGGCTATTACTATTTGTGCATATTTGCATTCATTGCACCCACCATGGAGGACATTTGTGTCAGAATGACAGCTTGATCAGACACTTTCATCTGCATCATGTCTCGGTAGGTTTGCCCTAGTTTCTGCAGGTCAGCAGCTCGCAGTGTTTTCAAAAACCCACAACATACATCCTGCAGAAACAAGCTGCTGCTGTGACAACCTGCTGTGGAACAAACAGAAGCAGCTTCCGTGTGTGTGGCAGAGACACTGTTGGGTATCGAAACAATGCGGAAAGAAAATGGAGGTAGAATTGGATGAAACATTTCATCATCAATGCCCTGCGAGGCAGTGTCTTTGGTAAGTTTTTTGAATTAAATGGGATTGTAAAATATCAAATAAGTCGTGAATAACATTATTTAATTCAAGTCAGCATGATGGTTACACTTCCTGGTGTTAAACTACTTGATCTGTGCCTGGTCTTTCATAATTCTTTGCCCACTTACCTGCAGAATAAAGACATGCTGGGGCAGCAAAGGCCCTAAATGCCTTCTTATTCTGGCATATGCCAGCACACTGGTGCAGACTCCATCTTCCCTACCACATTGCACATGAATAAGCAGAAGTAGGCAGTGACTTGCTTGGTTAAATTTTGGCTTCCTCTCAAATAGTTCGGGCAAGTTTCCAAGACAAAAATTATGTCTGTTAAGGATTAAAGTGGCCTGTTAAACCAGATTAACTCAGAAAAAAGAAAAAGGTTTGACAGGCTTTGAGGGAGTCCTGGATTCAACCTCATCTTTAATTAACAAAACAGAATACCTGAAGAATTATTACAGTTTCTTCACAATTTAGAGGCTTAAGTTAAATCTCCAAGGTGGCAAATTACTGCTGTCTTGGATTATTAGTGAAGGACACAAAGTAAGACAAAGACTTATTAAGGAGAAAAACCCACTCAATTTTGACTTTATGATACTAAATTTCAGTTTACAAGCCCATTATTACAATATATATAATATCACTAATGAAGCCTAGATCTAATGTTATTATGGGAAACACTTTTTTTGTCTATCCTGGTCCCAGAACAAGACAGCGTGCATACTAGCTTTATCAACATGACATTAGCACAGACTGTTTATGTCACAGTTTCACACAAGATGCCCTTCCTCATTGGAATCGACCCAGCAACCTTTCACTTGCTGCCACTACACTATGAAGCACATCTTTTTTCAGTAAGAAGAAAAGAGGAAATTATTAGTATACTCACTAGGATGCTCACTAATATCACTAACAGGTGTCTTTGGAGCACGTCTAAAACAACATTAGTTATTTGGCCTGCTTTTCTCATTTTTGCAACTTAGTATTTGTATTCTCCCTCCATGCAGGAAATCCTGCATACCTTGGGTAGTGTCTTGCTCACTACCTTCAGGAGAACAGGAATCAGGAAGCTGGCCTTGTGGAGTAAAGATGAGTTAAGAATTTACCGGAAGTAGTGACTTGTCTGAGTTTGTCTGGCTCGTGTCTTGGATTTGATAGCTGGAAGATTTTCTTTCAGCTATCTCCTTTTCATGAAACCTGTGAAGTCTTCCCTGCTGTGTCCTGCTATTAAGTTTTTTGTTGGTGATGTGATGACTTTGCTGTGTATCTGGCAAACTAGACCAGAATGTTTTCTGAGTGAATGAAAACAGGAAACATCGCACCAAGCAATTATTTCATGTACTTAAAAAATATGTGGAACATGTTGGACAAACAGCATTTACATTTTAAATGTAAACAGTCTCTGTGGCAAAAGTGCGCAAACAATTGCTGATTTACAGTTTATTTGTCTGTCTGTTTGATAAATTGAAGTTCAGAACAGCGGGGTGTTGGAGCTTAAAAGCAGCTGCCTGTTGCTACTGAAATGCAGAAGATGAAAGCAGGGAGGGTGGAGGGAAAAACCAACACAAAAGGTTTAAAGAATAAATTCTTTCTACACTGAAAAAAAGGGATTGGCCAGCTTTTGGATTTATGTAAGCATCTTGCGTGTATTTAACACAATTGCCTCATGGTTTAAAGTTAAGTGTAACTATATAATGTAGAAATGACATAATATGCAGGGCGGGTAGATTAAATTGTTCATATCATGTTCGAGTGAAGTAAGTCAATGATATGATGTTAAATGCAATGTTAAATCTCGCGACACTGCACGGGATTTCAGTCTCGCACGCTTTGGATCGTGGTTTGAGGAAGGCATCCATCTCAGTCAAGTCGAGCAGCCGCCTCTACTTTTTTTGGTAAACCGAAAGAAGTAAATTGTAATTTGAACACAAAATTTTCATGTTTCTATCTTGAACGTAATTAAATCATGTAGGATCTGTACGAAATTCAACAACTTAATTTATTCTTGTTGAAATGACATGATACAATCTAGTAAGAGTGGTTAGTTGCTGGACTCATGAAATTAACAAGATCACATGAGATTTCAAACTGCAGGAAAATCACTGGAGTTTTCACAATGAGCTCACCCGAAACCCTGGCTGATTGGGACCCACACCCACTTTCACACCTTGGCTCATGTGATTAAGTAGAGGATCATCAGGGGGTCCCTTTGGAAACTCCCACTAGGTTTAAATCTAGGACTCTCCACCAATTGACCCTTAGAACTGAAGAAGCTTCTCGGATGAGAGGTGAAACGTCTTCAAGCAACTCAAAGAAGTCCAGACGCTTTTCTTTCCAAGCTCCTTAGTCTAATGCAAATGGTCGTTTGTCTCTATGTGATTGACTGGTGAGCTGTCCAGTGTGTACCCTGCCTCCTAACCCAGTCCCCCTGCAACCAGGATAAAGATAGGAGGATGGTAGTTGTTGTAGATCCATTCAACTTTTATGTTAACCAGACTCTAGACTTTGTTGAACATTATGTAATGTGAAGACAACATGTAGTATTTAAGTGATCAAGTAGTACTGTGGTAAAGGTTATTGAATGGTGTTGAAATAAAATGACAAAATTGTGAAGGATTAAAATATTCCAAGAGCTCAACTTACTTCATCTAAACATGTTTCAGTCACGTTTTATGAACAATAAATTCCCAGGTTTATTGACTATGAATAAGTTGTGTTGATTTAACTCAGTTGTTTAAGTTTCTGCCAAAGCAAAACATTTGTGTGCAACCAATGTCCACTATTGAATCAAGTAAATCCAACATGGCCTTTTTTTCAGTGTAGAGCTGTGGGAATCCTCAGAGTTTCGTGATGATTTCCATTTTGTCACTATGAGCAACCACAGTCACGACTTACACGTTTATACGATCCACTGATGATTAAAAAGTACTGATCAGTGCAGCTTTAAGCAGACGTATTGTATCCACGTGTTCCCGTGTTGCGACAGTATCCCCGTGATACTTTGGTTCATGCCAGTTTCTGTTATCTTGAAGCCCACTAACACCCACTTTCACTCATAATTTTCCTCACTGTGATTATATCACATGTAGTCATCTGATTATTTTACGTCTGTGAGGTAAAAATATAATTGGTCTGGCACGCTCTCCCTTGCTAAACCCACTCACAGATACTGGTGTGAAGTGGGTGAAGAAGAAACGATTGAAGAATAAGCCAGACTGTTTATTTCCCAGTTGTGTACCTATCGGGTCTTTCTCAGTGCCTCCACAGCAACTGCTGAGATTTGCAGTCATTACTTGCATTGTTAAGATGGCTTTATTGCCATCGTGACCTTTCTGTGTGTTTGCTGGCGTGATTTAATATTAGATGTTTTTACCAACTTCTTCTGTCTTATCTGTCTTAAAGACATTCGAAGCTCTTCATTGGACACTGGCTTCCTTTGGTTCTGCTCGCTGTCAAGATGATACCACACTGTTTCAATAGCGTTGAGGTCCAATCCGTGACTGGTTGTGTCCCATCATGTGTTTTCTGTTCAGGTATGCTTTTACAGGGCTGGAAGTGTGTCTGGGGTCATTGTTATGCTAAAAATTAAGCAGCTGACAATCAGATGCTTTCCAGGTGGCTCTGATAAATATGGTAGTGCTTTTCTGAACTTGTAATTTCATCATTTTGGATGAATCTCAAACTCCACTGTTGCATCTCTCTCCCGACCTCCAATGTATATATTGTTGAAACTGGACTCAAAATTTCAAATTTAGATTCATTAATCAGTAAGACCTGTTGCTGCTGATTTTCAGTCCTCTGAGATCATTTTTGACGAGGCAGTAGATGGGTCAGCTGAAGGCCAGATTCTGTCCCCCTTCTTAAGGGCATGACTTTCAGATACTGCTAGTTTGATAGTTTTATAGCTGTAACATTTCTTTTTTTTGTCCCCCATTTGTCCAATTTCCTTGAAAATTTCTAAAGGAAACCCTGCACACCCACCTGATATAGGCCAACTTTTAAAATAATAGCTCTTTGTTAACTTGTCTGTTATGTGTAGACACAACACTAGTTAATGTTTTCAGTTAGGTTCATTTTTTATGCTTGAGATCAGCATTAAGTCTCTTAAAAAAACAAATGAACGAATGAAAAAGCAGCCAGTGTACAAAGAAAAGCCTTTCAGACAGCCTGGAAAACTTTTGCTCAAGGACACAAGAAAGTCTCGACTCCATACTTTTGCACAGCACTGCATCCACACATATAAATTTACTGACATTTTTTTCTAATTTGCTATTGTTAAAAGAATTACATAATTCCAGCAATTGTTTAGGGCCGCACACTAATAATTAGGCTCGTTGCCAGCAGATGTGGAGACTGCTGCCTGCCTTCACACACGGACTATGGCGTTTTATAATCTCTCGCCATGTGGCTGAAAATGAAACAGTGATTGCTCTTGTAATCCAAACCTGTGGTTCTTTTTAATCATTTATTATGTTTTTTATTGTGTTTTTATTATTTGTATACTGTCAGTATGTAATTTCATTGTATTTAGAAGAATGAAGAGATTGATAACTTTTAAATGATATACATGAAAAATGACAAATTTGCATTGTTTTAGGTTTATTTTATAAGATGTAGTCTTTATTATTGTTTTGTTTCTTTACCAGATTTAAGGGAATTTGGTCTGTGTGCTTGGAATTCACTCATATAGTTTGCGGTGGGACATTTTATTCGAGTATTTTATTTGAAATCTGAAGTGTCACAGGTGCAACACTCTCAGTGCTCCATCAGTGGTGGATGGACTGGTGCAACTGTTTAAATGCTGCTCAAATAAGATGTAAAAGTAAGGCTAGACTTTTTTTTTTTTTTTAGCTGTTTACCCCTGAATGGCTAAACCAAAGTCAGCCAACACTGAATTTAACTTCATCCCCTGGAGTCAACAATTCTCAGTAATGTCCTGTAGTTGCATAAAATGGCCATTTCCAGAATCAAAAAACAAACAGTACTCCTGATAACACAAAGCGGCAGCAATTCAGTCATTATATGTACTTATTTTTCAGAGACAGGCATAGGATCCTTGAAAACGGTACTTAAGATAGCATGTTTTTAGTTTACAAAAACGATGCAAAACTAAAACAAAAACAACCTGTCAAGACGTAAACACACATTTGTGTTTTCAAAAAAAGGATCAAAAAATCAGAAGAAAACAAACACCAGGGGGGCGTGAGACTGAAAAACAAGGTTATATCAGCCAGCAGTAGATGTAAAAATGTTGCTGGGCAGTGGTTTATCTAACTTATACAAAACATTCTTTTGTTCCTCTCTTTCTGGAACATCACATGTTGAACTACATGAAATGTGTATTTATAAGCTTTCTGAAGTCTTGTTGCAAACCCACAGTCACGTCACAATTTTATTGAAATATACTGTTCTGACATGCTTCTATCTGTGATGCACTTATTACCACACAGCTTTTCATCATTCAGCTATGTCAGGCTGCATGGAGACACAATGTGAATGAAATTTAGTCACATCCTAAATCTGGATGAGGAGGGGAGTAGGAGAAGATGCTTTAAATAGCAGACATGGTTGATAAACGCAGACATGTGCTTGCCGTTTTTAACCCAAAGCATGAGCAATGTAATCTAATAAAAGATCCTCAGTATTGACTGTTTAAATCCTTGATAGGATAAAGGAGTTAATGGGTGCAAGGGCAAAGAGTTTCAACTGAATACACGGAAAGGTGTTGGAAAGCATCCAGTTTGCACTATTAAATCATACAGTCAACACTGCGTTACATATTGTTCTATGTGCAGAAGAATAAAGTTTCAAGCAATGAAGACAGTGTATCAGTGTATGCACAGTACAATCAGCCTGCTCTAAACACTCCGTTTTAGGCAGTATTTTCTAGTCTTGGCTCTGTATGATGTCAGATAGATTGGATATCATTAATAAGCTTAAACACTTGTGGGGAACACATAAGCCCCGCCCACCTACTGCTCAAACCTGTTTGCAAGTGGTAGCCAATCAGAAGAAAACTGGGTGAAAGTGGGTCTCAATGGAGCTACAACTGCTTGTTGTTGTAAGATAAACAACTCAAGTCAAGACAGCTTATTCATATAGGACAGTTAACCACAACAACAATAACAACAAATAAATAAATAATAAAAGTTATAATAGCAAATAACAATAAGAAAGGAGAGTAAAACTAGTAAAAGAGATGTTCTGGGGAAAGTGACATAAGGCTGTTGGGATTGGGTTTAGGTGGGATTTGACCGAATCTGAAAAAGGAGACAATTCCAGAGTTTTGGAGCTGCAATTAAGAATGCCTGCTGTATCCGCCAATCAGGAATTTGGAATTGCCAGGAGATGCAGATCAGTGAATCTAATGGTACGGTATATAGGAGCACGTCCATGCAACACTTATACGTAAGATGCAATATTCTGAAACTGATCTGGTACCAGTGCAGCAACTCAGGAATGGGCAAAATATGATCATGTTGCAATCTCGATATTAATGTGTTGCTCAGTCCAACATGTAATGAACTGTAGTAATTCAGTCTAGATGTAATAAAAGCATGCATGACTTTCTCTACTGTAGGTTGTTGGTCTGCTGTAAAAGAAATAAAAATATGCTTTACTTGTTGTTTTACTGTAATAGAGGGCGAACTCACACTGTCATGTAAGGCCCAGTCAAACATGCTGGTCAGTGATGTCCTTGCAACCCAAACTTCTGGTGGTCGGCTTTGGGGAACATACTTTTTTCCCTAGCAACTAGTGGTTGCCAGGGTGTTACTGATCAGTCTGGAGGCCCAGGGCTTTACTGTCATGTATTTGGAAAAACAGGAATTCTTCCACAATGTAAAAATAAAACTTTGAACACCTTCATAATCAGTCCGGCCTCTGTGAAGCTTGTGCTCAGGTTTGAATGCTTTCTTTTTAATATTGTAGGGTCTTTACCTTAAAATATAAAGCACCTCGAGGCAACTGTTTATGTGATTGGGTGCTATATAAATAGAAATTGAATAAATGAGGCAGGATCAGGGAGGTTTTCATTTAATTCGACAGTAATTTCTGTGACAGTAGGTGCTGGTGGCTATTATACTCAAAAGTGTTACCAAAATATCTTTTCCACCCTCATTTACATACAAACTGGGACTAAATCCTTTTAATATAATGTCAGCAAATGTGCTTCCTACCTGAATGGCTCTCCTGGTCTTTCCTGAGTCATTCGGTTGCTCCTGTGCTCATAGACTCATGCAGGGGAATGGGAATTGTTTTGGCCATTAAAGCCTCTTTATTGAGGCAGGAGCAGTAAATGTATGACAGCATCTTTAAATGAGCCAAGAAGGGGGGTTTACTTCTGTGGCCAGATGCAGATCACCGTGACTTTCTGTGTTAAAATGTGTCATCGGGTTTTGCCAACGTGCGTCACAGACTCCATCACATCCCATAAAGTGCAAATTTCTTTGCTTATAATTGAAGGGGGGGAAAGACAAGTGCTCTTGTTGGTGCTTAATTTCAGGGTTTCTGCAATCACTTGTATAGTAATTTGCAATTAGAGAAAATCTTAGATCTATAAAATATTTTAGAGTCTTGAGGGTTTTGAAGGATCCTTTTGTCGCTGATATATGATGGTTTTAATTTGATTAATAGAAACTGAAGCTTTTCTATTGTTAAGAGATTATATCAAAGATCAACTCCAGTCTGACTTGATTAAGAGTTCTTGAAAGCCCAACTTCAGCTGAAGTCATGTTGCCCTGTCCTTGTTTACATATTTTGCAGAAAAATGCTAATACAACCCCCCCACAAACTTTACATGAAATTCCATTTATCATACATGTATAAATACACAATATACAACATACAGTATGTGCCCGGTATTACAACAGCACATGCTGTTTAGTCAGACATATCAAAGGTCATGAAAGTCTGGCCAACATGGCTTTAAAAGTACTTTTACCCTCACAAACAAAAGGTCCACAGGAGTGACCACTATTCTTGCTGCATGTTGGTCAATATCAGACACATGTAACACCCAAATATCTATTTCAAAGGGTGATTCTTTTTTTTTTTATAAAATCTCAACAGCTTACCAGTGTATTTGTAGAAATGCTGTACTAAAACTATTAGTTTACTGTTTGGCTTCGACCCAAAAGATATAAAAATGACAAAAATTACCCATACATAGGACTTATGTAGACAAAAAAATAAAGGCTCAAAATCCCAAGAAAGGTGAAATATGAAACCACGGATCAACACTAGTACATCTGCTGCCCGTGGACAACCACTTCACTGTTACTCATTTATTTTTAAAGCTGTTTTTATGTCATACCTGTAATGTCAAATTCATTAAATCAGAACATCTTATTCTCCTCACACTTGGTAAAGAAAGATCCTGGTCGGTCCCCTCACCCTTCTATCTTTTGGCAAGTGTTTCACAGTCAGCAAAAGCTGTCATCTGCTCTCTGCCAGGTACCAGGAAAAAAATTACTCACAGCTCTGTCAGGTGTGCAGTACTTTTGGGTTTACTTTTGTAGTTCGTGGCACACATCAAATGCTGATCACAGACCATTCTGTTTGCACATTATAGAAATGTGTTTTATTGGCGTCTCTGCAGATTATTAGTGACTGTCGACGGCGGGGCACAAAAACACAGGAGGAATGTTGACATGCACAGAATGACTGCTCAAAGCTGAAAAAGACAAGCAGTTGGGCTCTTTCTGTGAGGCTGGCGATTCTAAATCGTGCATGGGTATGTATGAGAGCCTGTTTTGTTTCTCTGTGTTAGCCCTATGATGGATGGATGGCCTGTGTGAATGTGCCCTGCCTTGCCCTGCGGCACCTGGGAAAGGTGCCGCAGGGCAAGGCGATGGGTGTACTGACTGCTAAATAGAAAGCCAGAAACAGCGGATGACCTCATTAAATATTCACATTTTTATCCCACTATGCAAGATGATGAGGGTGTTAACAAACAAAGAGAAAAAGCTGGTACAAATACAAAAGACTTTCTACTGATATATATTCCACATGAGTAGCTCCATCTCAGACATCTACTTGTCCAAAATGCAGCATTTAAAAAAAACAAAAAACGTTCCAATCACTGATATATTGATTCAATTTCTTATGAGGGCCTCTTTATAAAGGGCTTCAGTAACAGTTAATGCCTTCCTACACATTCTCATTTCCAACTCATAAATTATTGGTTAGGACCCTGCTTTAATTTTTCTATGAACAGGACAGTGCTCCAGTTCAGCTTATGACCAGATGAAGAGCTTAAAATCCACAATGAGGCATGAGGGAAATAAATTGCAGGACTTACAACAGAAGAACTTCACATCTAACGCTGGATGGCTCTTTTCTTTTTTTTGTTTCCAGCTGCTGTTTTGGGAAGGATCAGCGCTTTGGTTAAAATATACTTATACTGTCTCATATGGTTAATGACATGCTTCAAAGTAAATATCTCCAATCTGCTCCCCCCGATTTTCTGTGTTATTACATTGAAATGTTCTGTGACGGTGGCGACACAAGCAGAGAACATCTGTCCGAACAGCTGGTGCTCATTCAGTCATTTTTTTCAGTCCATTGAAGAGTGTGTGTTTAAAAACTATGCTTGTGTTTTTAACTAGTGTGATGCTAACAGGTCCTGCACAGTGACAAGTGAAAATGAACCAAAGCTGGACAAGACCAAATTATTTTGGATTTGCTGAGTGATTGATCAAAGATGCACTCACCACTTCATTAGGCACATGGGTTAAACTGCACATTATCATGCTGCTTTGAACTGATAGCATCTCTGAATGCCCAGTATGTTGAAGCTTAAAGCAGATGGGTTACAGAAGAGCAAACTGGGTGCCACTCCTATCAGCCCAGATCAGGAAAATGAGGCTGCAGTTTGGATAAGCTCACCAAGATTATAAAAATATTACTAAAAAAAAGACCCTACCATCAACATGATAACATGGAGCCTTGTATCAACAGTTCAGGCTGCACGTGGTGTAATGGTGTGGGGAATATTGTCTACCAACAATTTGTCCCTATTAGCACCAACTGATCATCATTTAAGCACCACAGCCTTAAGTATTGTTGCTTACCATGCTAAGTACCTTTATGTACCAAAGCTCAGATCATCTCAAACTGGTGTCTTGAACATGACAGTGAGTTCACTGTATTCAGTCACCAGATCTAAACCCAGTGGAGGACCCTTTGGGATGTGGTTGAATGGGAAATTTGCAGCATGTGTCAGGACTGCTAGGCCAGCAAAACTAGTGAGCTCAACATCCAGAAACAATGCAGATAGTTCTAGACAACAAAAGGGCTGTCTTGGAGCTCTGGGATAATGCACAGGTGACGGACATCAGTTGATTAGGGAAGAGGAAACGGGTATAAAATGGGGTCAGTTAATTCCGCAGCATGGAACTGTTGGAAGATGGACAGACAAGTGTAGTGGTGAGCAAACAGTGAAGGGTCAAGGTTATAATATTCAGATGATAGAAACAGGTGAGTATGAGTGTCCACTCCATCAGCCAGCAGAGAAATACTGGAAATGTTATGCTAGAACACCAAAGGTTAAATAGAAAAAACCTTACTTGGTTTACCCTGTTTACCTATCAAAATTGGCACATAATCCGGTAAAGACTGGGAGGAAAGGGTGGCCCTCCTTTCCTGTTTGATGAGGCACAGGTGGTCTTGGCTGAGGAGTGGAAAATCCAGAAGGGTGGAGCCTTCCTGCCCAACCCAACCTGGACCTGCAGAGAGTTAGCACACAAACCAACGGACAGACCATGACAACATGGACATACAGCACACAATTCTGCAGCAACTGTGCGATGCATGTGCCCCTGCCCTCCCCCCAGCTATCTATCTATAGATATTTACATCAGTGAGCTATTAGCGTAGCTCATAATAAAGCATTTGCCAAGTTAATTTCTCATTTACTGATTCAGAATCTTTACAAAAATGTTCCAAGTTAATAATCTATGTTTATAACCTGATTCAGTAGTATGAACTGTAAACTATAGTTTTCAAATCCGTCAAAGTAAGTTCCCAGAACTGTCTCACTACCCTATTTGTGTTAATGTCCTACCTGTTTACTTCTCTCCCCTTTGCTCTTGTTTTTGTTTGTGCAGTATGTAAATGGAATATCCCATCACTGCCTAAAATAACAGCATGCCCATGCTGAGACGTGTGTTTCACAAGACCAGTGACGACGATGTCTGCCTCAAGAGTCTGTGTGCTGATGAAACACCACAGCGGGGAGTTAATGATGATTTTGTTTACACCTCTTCCCACATTGCCCAGGGCTTGGGCCTAACTGTCATTGTCCATCTCAGCCAGAAAACCACTTGTATGACACATTGCACGGCACCCATCATTCATTACATGTGGTTTATGACTGATAACTGGGCCAAACGCCCAGACCAGGCTGCTGACGACTGGTAGGTCCCCGATACGAGGCGCAGGACTCAACTTAGTCTTCCTTTTCTCTGCAGAAAGTGGCATGAGGTTTGAATCATCAGTGGGTTTGGCACACAATAGCAGGGTCTCCCACCCACACAATCACTATGAGTGGCTACAATATGGACTCATCTGAGCAGACAGGATGCCATTGGGAGCCACCTACTGCTTTTCATTTGGTTTACTGTCATGTTATTTGTATTCATCACGTATCAGGAGAGGGAATGACGAAACATACAGACATGAGCTTGTCTCCATTTACCACTCACTGCTTTGCCCATTGGGCAGGAAAATGATGCGAAACTTTCACTGACTGATAACATGATGGAAGTTTTGCTAACATAAATGTGTAATGAAAAAGAAAAAAACATTTCCTCACACATGATTTAAAAATGATGCTAAATGCATACGGGAGTAAACCTGACAAATTAAAGGATCAGTTGGACACTTTGTTGCAAAAAGGCCCTCATGCTTAGAGTTAAAACATTAGTATCACATTCATGTCTGTGAAGTAAAGTGAAGCTCAAGCCTCTGATCGTTTAGCAAACTACTATAAAGACTGATAGAGAACAATTTTTAGCCACTATCTTCCCAATTTTATAGACTATAAACACAAACAATTCTGACCTCTGTGACCATATGAGATACTCTGCTACATAATGCCTAAAATAGATGAATTTTATTATTTCTTTCCAGATGCATTTAGATCTATTTAGGCCTTTTTGTAATTCTTTAAAGTAAGCTGACAAGCCGCTGGCTCCTGCTTTATAAATACTACAGAGTTGTGAGGTTAGTACACTTTATCTCTTTTACTATCTGCTCTTTAAAATCAGTTTGAGAGTCCAAAGAAGCCAAAAACCCACTTGTTATAAATTAAGTGCATCACCCCTATATATCTTTTGCTTTTGTTCTTAAAGGAAAAGACAGTTGGTGCATGCAAATGTACCCACCTGCACACCCACACCTTTGCACACCTCCATAACTACATTTGTATTTACACGACTCACCTACACCCACTTATGCAACCAACCACACACACAGAGTACAAAGTAAACTCAAACACATACCGGAGCGGAGACTCAAAGGGCATCGCAGCAGAGACTTTGCTTTGATTCAGTTGTTTTTACTGGGAAAAGAACCAGTTGGAAGCAGCTTAGCAGTATAATCTAGCTAATCCTGGTGGCTTCTTCCACAGCTGGGTACTCTCATTTGCTTGGTCTTGTATTGCTCCGTCTCACACTCACCAAAGCCCTCTCTCTCCAATATCATAATTGAAACGTGAATGTTTCTCTAACTGTCCTTCTAAACAACAGGTTATCACTTATGATGGAGCCCTACCAGTTACAGTTGGAAGGATTAAGAAATGTCGAGAAGCTTTCTGAAATAATGTACAACGGTTTAGTTTGTGTGCTTGAAAAATAAACCTGTTTCAAATATGTAACATCTTACAAAACTGTGCCTGAAATTAGACCTTTTTTTCTGTGAGTTTTCAAAAGAACAAGCCAATTGTTATGCTGAATAACCTCAGGACAAATGATTCCAAATAATTACAGCTATTTGCGCTGGAGATAAGATGTATAAAGCAACGGATTTAGGACTTTTGTGCAGGCGGCTGCCTTTGCTTTGCACTGAGATTACTTGTAATGATTTTGCTATTGTGTATTCGAATTACAGATCATAGCGCTGAAATCAAAACCTCTAATGACATGAAGACCAGGTACATACTCTAACCCAGACTCGTGACTTCTACTTGTTTGTAATGCCCCCACACAGCTTTGGTAATGGCCTTGTTTATTTCCGAATGCGAATCATGATCCTCGTTGCTTTTGGAAGCTGATTTTTGACAGTAATTTGTTCTTAAAAGAGCTTAGTGATTGATTTTTTTAGTAAGAAGTTCTGGTACTGATGATTTTTCTGCTTGAAGGTATGCAATAAATCAACAATAAGATACTGCGCCCTGATCTTAGGAGCCATTCTTCTGATAAACAAACAATTTATGGTGCACATGGTGACAGTTCTGCTTACAGCATTGCTGTTGATTGCTTCCTTCCGCAGCTTTTGTATTTTTCCATAGTTGCCATCAGCGCTCCACCAAATCAACCACCAAGCCTTAATAATATGTGACGTATGTTGCTAACATTGTGCTGTGATGCGATCTGTTCAATCAAAAGAGTAGTCTGTTGTAACAAGAGCTAATGAGGAGGTCAGATGCTGCAGCAGCACACATGATATTATAGTATTGACCGGTGCCTGAGTCATTCACATCTCCTGCAACCTAGACTCAATTTAATGGTGACTCCAGTTCTGATTTACAGATAATAAAGCTGCCACCGTACGATCAGACCTGCTCAAATTTAATCAAAGGAGTAAAATTCAGTCTCATGGGGACTTTTTTCCCCTTCAGTTTTGATAAATGTCATGAAACACTTCAGTATGTGCCTTAGTAATATTCCATCCACATAAATGTGTTCTCCAACTTCATTATTTTGTTGTTATAGACAGAAATCCCACATTTCTCTCCGTAAAGAATATGGATATAGCATTCATTTGTTTTGTATCCTTCTTTTGTATCTATTGGTTATCACAAAAGGTTTGTAATCTGCTGAAAAGTCTTTTCTGAAGAACTAAGCAACCATCTTAGGCCACTTTTATCCCTTTACAAAGCTGCTCCACAGCTGTATCTGTAGTTTGCGTTTCAGAGCAATTACTTTTCCCATCTGTAAACTGCAGACTGTGGCATTATGAGAACATGATGTGTCATTCCGGTAATGAGTGTTTGGAGCTCAGATTCGTTTGTGCTGGCCAAATTAACATCTGATCCATCCTTGATTGGCAAATTACTCACAGTGGATCTGACTGCATCGAATGCAGCACGAAAATCTGGAAATGAACAATAAAGAGGCGTGTTGAAAAAATATTACGAGTTGTTTTAAAGGCATTGTATATCCTGTTTCCCCTCCACGTTTCCACGTGTGTGCTACTATGTTTTTGAAATGGAGACATTTTCTGCAACAGGTTTTAGCTTTTTATGAAGAAGATGCAAACTTTCTCTGTTATACATTGTGTCCTTTTTATATAAATGCTATATCAATTACTCATAAGCAATTACACCTGTGACAGGTGATGTTGGAGTCTGTGAAGAAACCACATGTAGCCATTTTAGCTATCTGTTCTTCCTTCACAAGCAGGAAATTAAGGTCCCGGCTAAGTGCTGAGAATTTGGTGGAAATCCTTGGTGCAGAGCGGTGATGTGAATAATCTACCAAAGAATTCAATAGAGTAAGTTGGGTTTTGTAGCCTTCCACTGAAGAGATGGGCAACAGGGGAAAAAAAAGTTCCTTTTGGATCTTTGTAGAGCTTGGTATTGAGAACTGTGCTTAATTTTTACGAGAAGGACCCATTTTTCATTCCTGTCAGAAGCTCAGACACAGTCTCTTCTTCTGGTGTTACCTAATGCTGAGACAGGTATTTTAATGGAGTTTTGTAAAGTAGCAGGGATAGTCCCTCCAAGCTACCCTCTGTTTCTTTAATCATTAAATATACTTAAATCTTTAGATTTCCAGGCCGAAATGCATGGAGTTTAGATCAAAAAGCATGGAAGATAATCGTTGGTCAAGCAAGAGAACCTGCGGCACCTACAGCAGCGTACTGGTTGCGCGGCCGACCACCACCGCTGGTCGCCCGCTAAAGGACAAGAAGAAGAAGAAGAAGAGTGTAGGTTGATGTGCCTTTATTTATTTATTTATTTTTAAATACTCCCTGCAATAAGTACTCTGTCTATTTTAATTGCTTAGATTGGTCACTGATGTCTGGCACCAGCTGTTTTAGCTTGGCATTTAAGTGTTCCAATAAAAAGCCTATTGTTCATATTCACGGCTTTTTAAAATTGGTACTGGTTCAAATTGGTCCCATTAATAGTAAAAGTCAGTTGTTGATTTGGATGTATGTCAACGGCTCTTCCTTGTGTATATAATGTAAATTGTCACTGCTACATTAACTGTAGCTATCACATGTATATGATAAGTAAATAAAAATACCTTAAGGCGATCCTCCACTCCCCCTCCTCAGCTGATTTTTATTCTCAAAGGGAGAATCTTTTTGTCATTACAAACAGCCAAATGTACCATTAACATTTCCTTCATGTTGTCCTACTTACTGTAGGTCGGCAGTTCATCTACATAACATTCTCCAGCTTGTATTTTTCTTCAAACTTCATGCACGGCACATAGTGATTAATCTGAACCACAATCTCAAAATAGTCACAGGAATCCCTCCCCACAATCAGACAAATGCGAGTCATTCAGTGTATTTTTTTTTAAAGCAGATTGTGTGTAGGAGCTCTAACCATACAAAGAAATATCCGGCTCACACATTTTCTTATCAATTCCAGGGTGATACATCTTTTTTTTTCCCTCTCACCCTCCTCCAATCATGCATTTATCATGAGGTATCCTTAGTCTTGTTGTGGGATTCGTCATAGACATGTGCTAGCTATATCTGGGCTCATGTGTGGGCTTCCTTCATGTGATACCCACTCTGTATTGCAAGCATGCAGGGCTTACCAGGTTGAAGTGAATGGTAGGCGGAGGAGAGGAGGAAAGAAAGCAGGTGATGGGGTCAGCTGGCATAAACTGGGAGCTCAGGAAGTGCAACCTATTTTCCATGCATGAAGCAGATATTACAGTGTCTTGTTTTAAAAATACATTATTTTTCTTGATTTTTTTTATTACACGCTAGCAAACGAAACAGAGGGAGGGTTGTTTGATGTAAGGGTGTGGGTCACCTGGTGATTAATTTCTCATATGGCCAGTAGTGTGGCACCGCCTGAATCAGAGACAGACTGAGGGAGAGCAAGACAACCTGCTGCAGTCTCATGGGTTTGCCCAGTGATGTCATCTTCCTTAATGACCTCATAGCGCTATCCCCACAGCTATTGGCCATTACAGCCAACGGCAGAATAGAAGCTTCCTGGTGACTCATTCGTGATAACCCCATTTGCAGTCCTCTGATGTCTGTTACCAAAGTTCAGTTTGGAACATTTAAATGTTAAAGGTTGCTGCCATATCTAATACTTTATAGATTTTTTTTCTTAAAGCGGATATTGCCATATCAAATTTCTGATTTTGTTTATGCCAGGATTTAAAAGAACTGGCAAGTTTGCTGTATGAATAACTGATTGCTCCAGCAGCTTGTTGTGGGAAAAAGCCAGAAGGCAGAAAAGGAAAGACTCATATTTTTCTGAAGAGGAGCATGTGTGAATCATGACGTTCCTACAAAAACCATGAAAGAAGGGACCAATAAGAATTTTATTCAAAACGGTGTCTGAAAGCCTAAAAGGCTCTCATTCTCATGCTCGTATGTTTGAAAATAAAAACCCTCCCGATGGAAACATCAGTTTGCTGTGCAGAATCTCTAAAACAATAGTTAAGAAATGGACTATAAAACTAAAATGTTTACAGAGAGAAGCAAGGAAACACGGCATGACAGTGCACTGATTAGCACTGCTGCCTCACAGTGAGAGGGTAATAAATTTGAATCCTGGTCGCCTGAGGCCTCTCTGGGTTGAGTTTGCATTATTTGTCTTCCTCCTGCAGTCCAAAGACACGCATGTTGGGTTATTATGTGATTCTAAACTGGTTGTAGTTGTAAATACGGGCATGAACAGCAGTCTGTCTCTGTGTTAGCCCTGAGACAGACTGTGACCCTGAACTGGAAAAGTGGAACAATACGGATGTAACCCTGTAACCTCAGAGCACAAATGGCTGGCCTCAGACACTCAGAATAGCTTACAGTAGGTCACAGTAAGCCTTAGCACCATTTGCCCCATCAGGCAGACGACAGCACTGAGCAGCTTTTAGAATATTTTTTGCTCATTATAATAAAGTGATGCATTTAAATTTAGATTTTACGTAAACAGAGGTAATGGATTTAAAAGGGAGGCCCATCAATGCTCTTTAACCAAATGTTTTCCCATTCACAGAGCTGGTAGACACAAAAGGTTTATCAATTGAAAAGTTGAGACTCTTAAGAGTCCCCATCTGGTGAGCAAAAACGATTCGCTGGCCCTTTTATGAATCTCTCACTAGGCAACATAATAATACCACTGGGGTCCATTAAAACAACTGCAAGGATGTTATTCATGATCCTGTTGCTAAGCCAACCAGGACAAAAATAATGTAAAAATAAAACTTGATGACGAGGTAAATCAGCAGGAGAACTTCCTGGAACAGGAAAGCTAACTTCGTAATGTTGAGTGCTCTGAATAGATTTAAGTTTAAAAAAAAAATTGTGGTTGTAGTGTTCGGTCAAAATAACACTGGATATGCGCAGCTTCTGTTTTGGTGCAATGGGCAGCAGCCATTCAGAGCAAACAAAATAATATGTCTAGTATACAAAACAAAAAATAGACACCAAACAACAAAAACCTAACAGAAATGGCAAAGAACTGCTGGGACATTATCTGGTAAAATTAGTTGTCCCAGTAGGAGAGAGTCACTCTGCACTACTTTAAAACAGTAGGTATCACTAGGGAGTTAGTAAAGTGATACGCAGCTAACACGTGGAAATGATGCAAAATCACTTCCAAAGTTGCCATGGTGAAGCTAAGATCTGCAGTAAATATTGTCCAATTGAGGGAGTTTAATATGACCACTGTAGGAAGGCGTTCTCCATTCACATGCACAGGTGCGGGAAATTAGGGTGTCTTTGTTAAAAGCCTGAGCATTTGATGGAAATCCGTGGTGCAGAGTGGTGGTGTGACTGATCTTCCCAACACAGTGTCGTGGGCTTCAGCTGGAGAGGCAGGTGACAGAAAATGTAGAAGCTCATTTGTTTATTTGTGGGTTGTTTTAGTGAGTTATTTAGTGGTGTAGTATTTGTTCCTTTAATATAAGTCAGTTTGTGAACTGGAAGTACATCTCCCACTTGCCCTCAAACCTGGAAATTGTGTCATCAAGATCATCAAGAATGTGATTTCCATACTGGATTGGTTGAGGTCTGACAACAACAACCTCCGGTGCTGTTGGCTAGTAGGGTGCTGGTGTGAACTGTGCTACCCTTGGCTGAAGACGCAGGAAGAGAAATGGAGAAAGGTGTGTTTAGGGAAGCGAGAGCATGAGTGTGAGATCATGCGTAAGCTGCACCACAGGTTGGATTTTCTGAAAAGGACAGAAATGGCATATTTCAAGAAGAGGGAGGAACATAGGGTGACAGAGTGGAGGAAGCAATACACAGGTGGACTGTATCTTATGCAGAAGCTGCAAACAAAGCTAAAAGAAATGGGACATGGAAGACTGTAGCTAGTCAGAATGGGTTGGTAGTCTGCAGAATGGCTTTGTAAATCACGACGAGGAAGCGAGTTAAGGCAGAAGCAAGGATTAAATGGTGAAGGTTGAAGAAGGAAGAATGTTGCCCAGGGTTCAGGGAGAAGCTGAGGCAGGCTTTAGGTAAAAGTACAGCAAAAGTTGTGAGAAAAACTGCTAAGAAGGTGTTTGGGGTATCCTCTGTACAGAGGAAAGGCGATAAGGATAATTGGTGATCTAATGAGAAAGTACAGGAGTACTGGGAGGCTGCATGTTCAGCAAAGAGAGTCAGAGGAAGAGGCTTAAAGTGAAGTGAAGTGAGACCTGACACTAAGAAGGGTGAAAAGGACTTCTATTGAATGGCTAGACAGCGACAGAGCTGGAAGTGATGTGTAGCAGGTAAGGGTGATAAAGGACTGAGATGGAAATGTAGTAATGAATAAAGAGAGTGCGCTTAGAAGATAGAAGCACTACTCTGAGGAACTGATGATTGAAAAAAATGAATGGGAAAGGAGAATGGATGGAAGGCAGTTAGGGAATCGGGAAATGAGTGGGATTAGTAACAACAAAGTGGCTGAAGAGTGGAAAGACGGCTAGTGGCAGCGGTAATAAGATTCTAGTAGGGGTATGGAGATGTCTAGGAGAGAGGGCAGTGAACTCTTTGACCAGATTAAGCAACTACAGAGGGATAAAGATGATGAACAATACCATAAAGATAAGGAAGATAGTGGCTGAAGCTAGATTAAGAAAGGTAAACAAAAGCACTGAGCTAAAACCAGCAGAAGGAAACTGCAGTGTTGGCTTCTTTTCGAGAATTAATCCCTATCACTGTCCCTGAGACGGTTAAAATAAAGTTGTTTATTTCATATGTTTCTGTGATAGATTCATGCTTAATTTAGTTCATGTATTTGTTGGAAAGAATTAAAAATTTATCGGATAAGATGATAAAAGTGTAGCATTGATTAAAAAACTTGTGGTTAGAAAGTAATGGTTTGTTAAAGATGTAAAGTGCTGTGAAGTTTGTATTAGGTAGAGTTTGTAATGGTTACATGACCAGAGTTTGGCTGAGAGCACAAGCATGACATTGTGGAGCTATCATGGATACAGAGCTACAGATGCAGCTACAGCCACAACATTAATGTTATTCTGTATGTGGTCCAAGAGGCGCACACGGTATGGTTTCATGTATATTGTTCATATAATCATACCTGTTCTACATTGGTAAAAAGTAATATCCATTAATTTGTATTTTTTCTGTTCTGCTTGCTCACGAATGTTTATGGACACTAACATGTGAGACTTTAATAAGATCAAAGACATTTATGTCGTAAACGTTGTGTTTCTTCAGTTTTCACGGTGTCTGAAGACAATAAGAGAGAGAGAAAAATACATTTCCGAAGACATCAGTATGATGTGTGGCCATTCTTTGTTGGACCCCTGTAGTTACAGTCCCTTTTAAATGAAAGAAGCCATTCAATCCAGCCATGAAGCCATGTTTATCTTCACCAAACAAAGGGAAAAGTTACCATGACGAAGTATTTAATTTATGTCATGCAAATAGAGTTAAAATTCTTGGTTAACCTAAATTAAAGCAACCTCTTTCTGCTTGGATAATAAATTTTCTTTTTATTTGTTGTGGTTTTGTGATGCTTGTTATGATATTCAGACTCAGCTCATCATCACGAAGTTAATGGAGATAGCACTGATCTATTAAATGCATTAAAGGCATAGCTTGAAGGATGCACTTAAAGATTAGAGCTGTAGCACGGGGCAAGTTTCATTGCCCAGTGCACCTTCACCGAATGGGCCTCATTATGAGTGCTACCCTTGGTAAAATGTAATTTTTTGAAACTACACGTAACATTTTGAAAGCATCCTGACTTTAAGTTCCTAAATTTATCCATTTCAGCTATGATAGGGCAGGAGGCTGGGTACCACCCTGGACAGGTTGCCAGTCTTCTGCAGGAGAAACACCCTTTTTTGTGTGTGTAACAAAACCCAAACCAAGAAGCTGACTCCCTTGTGCAATCACCTAAATGTGTGTTTAATTTGCAAGGCACTATGATACTGAGGTGATTTATTGAGGGAATAAAGAGAGATAAGCACAAAAGGGAGATAAAGAGAGAAAAGCTGAGGCAAAGTGAGCAGGGCTTTAATGAGAACACCGGGGACAAAGACACATCTAGCCTCTGACAAGTCATTAGTTGCTCCTGTAGCATAAATTGTCTGTTTTTGCCTTAGAGGTTGCAGACAAGCGTATTTGGTATCACTGTCTGGTTTTCAGCAACTCTGATGTTCTGGCACCAGACATCCTGCTGACAACTACATCTCAACAGGCAACAGGCAAGTCAACATCTTTGATAAACTTCACAACACTCCCTCCCTGGTCTTTCACCATGTTTATGTAATGCTCCCAAATGTCACAAGATGTCTTTTCCTCTCAGTCAAATGTTATTCTACCAAAATGAGGACAGCAGGGGAAAATTTGGGACTGCACAGTTAGGAATAATAATCGTAAGAACCGGGCACCAAATGTGACACGGACCAACAGATGGATTTGAATGCTGAATGTTGCATTCGTAATTTAAGGATTTGCATACGAACATTGTATTTCCAATCAGAGTATTCACAGAAAATTCTCAAACGCATGACAGCAAAGAAAGAGGCCTCAGGAATGAGTGAATGACATAATCTAGCAAAGACCTGACATTTGTGTCATCCAGCTGTATAACTCACTTCCTGTTACTTTCTCTTCATGACGGTAGTGTAATGATTACAATAAGTGGTTCTCAGAAAAGAGGTTCCGCTCTCATGATGACGTACTTGCAATTATAATAGGTTTGAGTTTTGAAAGGTCTCGGTTTCTTAATCCTGAAATTATAGGAAACTTGCTGACTGACACCTTAATTGACTTGTCAGAACGATCACCTTTTTTTCTTACTTTGAGGACACGAGGGGAACAAGTTCTCCGATTCTTTTAAGCAGTAAAAGTAACACAGAAAAGTTTTGCAATCACATGGGAGGTCTTGCAAGTCTAAATTGGTAGAAGCATATCTACTGGTTGGTTATTAAAATCTATTGTAGCTAGCTGCAGAAGATAAAACCATATATGATGTCTGTGGTGGAATTAAGGCACGACGGGACCACAGATCCATGTTTTGAGCCATCTTTATTTAACATTTGCATCACACCACCACAACCCCCACACCAACCCCTGAGTCCCCGTGTTTTAACATGGCGGGTGTGATTGCGGATGCCGTGCAGGTGCGTCCGCACGGCACCACAGACCATGCCCCACCACAATGTCCTTAAGAAATAGGAAAAAATAAAATCCTGTAAAGACCAGACACAGCGCCTGAGAGATAGATCTGAACCTTCAGATGATCTCTTACCGTTCACTGAAGTTTCATCAGAAATGGTCTATGTGTTGGAAGTGTTGAAGAATTAAGGTGGTCATACCAAATATAGACTTTCAACACTTGTAAAAACTCTGTTTTTGCCATAATTACTGCATTTCCATGCATTTTTGTGTATTTTTCAATAAACTGCTCCATGTATTTTCCATTTTCCTGGCAAAACTAAAAAAATGAGGGGTGAATTAAAACATTTACACAGCACTTTATACTTTACTTTCCGCAATTGGCCTTGGCTGTTGATTTTGTAAAATGTGTTTACATGTACCACTTTCTCTACATTTTAAGTGGACCACGTCTTTTTGTCTTTGCAATTGCAATGATGTCACCGCAGAGAGTGTTTACAGCGGAGTGGTGCACCACTAAAATGTTTTTCATCAGAAATGAGTAAAGCCAACAACTAATTATTAAATTGGGTACTTTTGGCCTTCCAAGCAGACTGCAGTGGGAGGCGAGGTGATGGACCCGTGAAAAAACGGTGTTTGTCGTTGGCAGCATTACATCATGCTTTTTTTTCTGCACGAGAACGTGGGACGAGATTTTTTTGGGGGATCACCTGTGGAGGATGTGGAGGGCTCAGTTGGTAATATGTGCTGTGCTCTTAGTGCTGAACAGGAAATCCCTTTTATTGCCATGGCAACGCCTTGTACCTACGTTGTAATGGCGTCAACCAAGTCCCTGAGCCGCACAGCAATACTTTCCCAAAGTAAATCAAAGACAAGCTTTCCTTTTAGTTTGAGTCATGTCATGATCTTATGTCAGGAACAGGATATGACGGGAACAGACTTGTCTGTGCCCTGATTAGAGCACTTATCATCAGATGTGAGGTAGGTAGGTCTGGTATTTTATACTTGCAGTCATTTTCAGCTGCAAATAACTCCATAAAATTCAGGTCAGCTGTTAAAATCTGATTTCCAAAGTTGCTTTTTTCACAAAATAACGTGAAGTACACAGAGGTATGTAAGAAAATACCTTCCATACATACATCAATTTTCTTTCCAGTTTACGTGACTCCTGGAAGTGGTTACAGTTTTTCTGATTCTTTATTAGTTTATTTAAAAATTGGTCTATGGCAGGGAGAAAGAGGGGAAATTAAAATGCAGCTTATGGAGATTTTTTTCCACTTCAACAGTGATTTTTGATCACCACAATTTTTCTGCTTGTCTGACGGGCAACTTTGTTGTCTTTTCAACCTGCCATTCCCTGCTTGCTCACTTTGTATATGGAGTACATAGTTAGTCATGGGGTGCAAGTGATGGAGATTTTCATCAAACATTTCATTTTGATGCCACGCCCCCCCCCCCCCCCCCTTAAAATTCATTCAATTCTTATTAGTACACGAGGATCCGCCCAGCCTTCCCCAAACCACAGCCTGAATTCATGATTCTCCATCTGCCATTGTCCAGTCTTAATGAAAATGTGGTCCCAGCAAGTAAATTACTGATAAAATCTGAGAGGTGTAAGCATGAATTTTTGTGCAACAATCACTGCTTTAAGGACACAAGCAAGAGCTGTGCTAATGTACCCAGGGCGTACAAATAAACAGATCTTCCAATATCACTTACCGTAATGTTGGCCATTAGAATAAGCAGTCATGCTAAGCTGGTTATGAATTCAATATGTTAACCCAGAGTTTCTTGAGTGTTCGCATGAAGTGGTGCTGGACTCACACAACCAATCATAATCAGGATAAGAGCAGAGGGGCTAATTTTTACAGAGGAAGATCAAACCATCTGAAAGTAACATACATTCTGCAGAAATCAGCAGTGAGTGTGTGAGAGGTAAAGCTCTGTGTCGTAGTTTAGTAGTACAAGTGCTGTATGAATATGTGAGACTGAGAGGGATACACTGTAATAATAATTCAGTGTATTTAAAACCTGGAAAGAAAGCCATCAAATATGCAGACTGTGTGAGTTAGCAGACTTATCCTTACCACAGCTGTATTATTATGACAGAAAATAATCTGATGGATTATATTAGAGTATTTCATTTGATTAATGTTTTAAAGACATATTTTTTCAGCTGCTGCCCTGGTGGTTTTTAATTATCTCCGAGCAAGTCGAGCAAGTCTCAGAGCTTAGATTATGTATAAATCTGATATAAGGTCCAGGTGCTTTGTTTTAGGATCATATATTAGTGTCATGGTCCTTCAGTCCATCATCTTCTGTCTCTCCTCATTTTTTGCTCTCCTCTCCCCTGTCTGTTTGTGTTTGTCTGTTTCTGAGAACTTTAGACCTTCCTACTACCCATGCACAGAGGTCTCAGGGTTTCAAGGAATGGCAGCGTTATTTTTTAGAGAACTGATTCAGTGAATTTGTTTATTCCGATCTCAAACATAACCTGCTCCCACGTAGGTTTGACCTACAGCACAAGTACAGAAAACCCAGGCTTAACCCTGAAGTTATGTGGATGACCTGTAGGTCGCTGAGCAGAAAATAAGCCAAAATAAAGTTGAAGATCGACAAATAAAATAAATGATTACAAACAAACAAACAAACAAACAAAAAACAGGAACACAAAGGATCCCTAACAAAACAAGAGATGAAAGGAAAAATGGAAAAATAGATCTGTCCAGTCATCCAGCCACTCATTCTCTTATTCATTTGTTTTCAGGACAATCTTAAACAGAGAAGCCCAGCCAATCCAAGGAAACATTGAGGCATTCCTAGGCCAGCCAAGAAATGTAATTTCTGGGTTCACCCTGGGGCCTCTCTCTAATAGGACATGCCCGGAACACCTCTTTTTGGCATGCTGGAGTAGCAGCTCTATGAGTCCCTCCTGAAGAACTGAAATTTTCTCACCCAATCTCCAAGGCTGATCCAAGCCATCATTATTTCTTCCACTTGTATCTGCTGTCTCATTCTTTCAGCCACTACCTTGAGCTTGTGATCATAGGCAAGAGTAGGGATGTATTGTGACTGCAATCAACTTCTCTTTTACACGCAACTCTCTTTTCATCACAATGGAGCGTTACAGCATCCACATCATTGAAAACAAAACATGGATGAAAAGACAAAAAACAAGACGAGACATCCAAATGGGTTTAAAGAGGGATTATTATCACACTACAGTTTTATTTTCCATTCTTTAAATGCAAATAGGCAAATATCGTTTTATTTTTCTTTGAGGAGTTCTTGTTGGAGCTTTGAATGTCAAGACTCTAGAAAATGTCAGCACAAGAGGGAGGCGGCTCGAGTCTCTCACAGTAACATCTGGACACTCCCACGAGACCTTCACACTCTGCCTGGTGACTAGAGCCTTACTGTACGTTCAGTATACTCACCCTTCTCACTTCAACACCCTCAGAATAACACCCTAAACTCACAGTTCAGGTCCCCCTCATTCTGAACTGTCGATGATTGCAAATTTGATCATCAACACTGCAAACTGTCACAGTCCGTTCATTTCTAAACCGCACGTCTGATTCACCTGACCTCAGTTTATTTTCTGTCAAACATCATTGCATAACTACATGCACTCACACTGTTTACTCAGGCCTGTTTACTTTTTAACCTATGCTAATCACCGAAGCTTATCACGAAGCCTACTCAGACTGTCATGGTTTGGTAGAAATGAACAGAAAGCAGATGCTCCAGAAGAAGATGAGAATTTCTCAGAGAGAACGGTATATGAGGCAGTAAACAAGCTGAGTGGCAGAACAGTACCGGCGAGGCTGAAAAATCGCCTGCAAAGTGCAGTAAATCTAAAAAGGAACTACTGAAAGTAAAAGTTGGTTAACTGAGATAATGAAATAATAAATAAGGCTTCTATTTAGTTGAAAAACAGGTAAAAACTAGAGGTCCTGTTTTCAAGCTGTGTTTCTTTTAATCATATAAAATAACCATTTTGCCCCCTCACAGTAACATTTTTATCACCAAACCTACAAGAATTTTTACGAGCTCTTCTCAGGCACTTTACATTATTTGAATATTTTATATATTGTAGCATCCTTGCTGCCAATAAGCCCAATGTAGGGCTTTTGCATGCAGGAAGCCCATTTATTCATTACCTATATCAAGTTATTCTTCTGCAGGATTTGAGTGATTTACAAATACTTTGAATTCAATGTTACTGACTAAACTATCCTTCACACTCTGTGGTAGAGGAACAAACAGTAGGGTTAAGTTTAAAATCTTAGATCTGTGGAGAAGAAGTAGATACTGGATGGCAAAAAATGTACATGCTCACAGTTCAGGGTCTTCTTCTTAACTGTCGACCCACAGACTCGAGTATTTTTAATGAAGTATTAAAACACAATATTCAAAGTAACAAGGTCTACTTAATACGCCTAATCCTTGACTTCTTAATATTCTCTTTTTTGTTTTCTTCTTTAGGGACGATTCTGTTAAAGTTCAGGCTTCAAGCCACAGGAATGAACAGTCAGCTGAGACACTGAAGGTCAGAGGTCAAATAAACAGATCTACAGTTAGCTGAAGGAATGCACTCAGATCAAACAAACAACTGCAATAACCACTGGGCAAGAAGGTTGGACCTCAGCAACAGGAAATCCAACTGGAGGCAGGGAATGGACACTGTGAGGTGATCTCAAGGGGAGCAAAACTTGAGGGCCTTACTGGCAAAACTGTAGCACCTTAGTTTCGCCATCCACTACATATGTTCAAATAATTGCTCCAGAAAACTGTGCTGGTATCCCTGTACAGCCTAATGTAAATCAATGCAATAATTCAGCTATAAATTCTACTTATGAAGTGTATAATTTTCAGCTTTTGTTGAACCTGAAAACTGAATTACTTTTTGTTTAGACATTTAGACGACACTAACATGGTCACAGATTCATTAAGGATATTAAAAAGTAATTTTCTGCTGAGTGCGTTGGGCAATAGACAAAAAACAAGAAGCACTTTCCAGTATTTGCCAAGGTATAGAACAAATATCAGGCGAAGTCATGCGATTTGACTGCATAAGGGGGATATAAAGGAGTGCATAGAACCAAACACTAAATGCCGTGAAAGTAAAAATGGTGCAAAATTTGTGTTTAAGCATATTGTCATCCATCCACACATTCAGACTGCAGAGGTGAGCATATTAGATGGCATTAAAATGGAGGACTTTGTTTGAAAGCTCCATGATTTCGGGCACTCGCATAACACCTGGATCAAAAAGATGAGGCTCTTCAGTGTCCACCTCCTACACCCTACACATACTCACTGGCCTGACAAAACAAAACACCGAACCACTACCTTTGTTTTCTTGTCATTATTACTCGAGAGTCTGGTTAGCATAGGCAGTGTGTGGGATAGATGGTCTGCCTTAATATATTCTCCTGCAATTTATATTCATTATGCCATTTGCCTGCCTAATTATGATTGTGGCAGAGAGGGAAAAGGCTGACTAACACTCTCTTTCCTGTCCTCTCAATTCTTATATGAGCTCTCCTTTTTAGCCATGTTTCAGAAATTGGTTTTCAGTCCAACTCTGTTGTGTTGGTCTTTGTCATTATCAATTCATCTCCAGCCTGGTGTAATTCAGCCTCTCATATATTTATGATATCGCTGCCCGAGGGTCACCAAGACACTAAACCTATTAACAAAGATTTGGTAGCTGTGTAGACTTTCCTGATCCTTGTCTTTGCTCGTGTTTAATATGCATACTCTCGACTCACACACTGGGCCATGTGATGAGTCAGAAGCGGGGGAAACACACAGTGCTCTCAATGTGGGTGAAGTACACAGAGCAGAAGATTGAAGGAGAGGGCTGCAAGATCAACCACACAGCTCTGTGTGCAGGGATCAAAAGAGGATAATGTGAATGGTTGCTCAAGAAGGTCGGGTGCTATTACCTCATTACCGTTAGGACATGCACCCAGCTGATGTAATAAACTAAAAAATCTGTGAGAGCCACGTGCCTCACTTGGGTTTACTGGTCGCTTGAAGGGCCTGCAGATTTCTTTGTGCTACTTTCAGTGACTTTAAGTTACAGGACGGCTTCTGAAAATCAAGGCAGGAGAAACAATCCCACACCTAATCAGTTTTTATTTGATTTATTTATTTGTTGGTTTGTTTAATAATAATTTTAAGATCTGGAATTGTTTCATAACCTTCAGATAAAGGAGGGTGAGCTGATTTCTCTTTTTTCCACTTGTTTTCCACTGAACTAACCATTTCCTGTCTGTTGGTTCGTGTGAAAGAAATGAGAATGACATTGGTATTTATGTGCACCTTAACCTTCAACAAATGAGAAGAGCTGAATCTGAAATCTCAGGTTCATCAGTACCTCAAATTAAAAAAATCAGATACACTATGCATCAACACTTTTTAGTCATTTAAAGCTATTGACTTGTTCCAACCTCATCACTCAGCATCAAGATAGAGTTGTATTAAGAGGGTAGCTGTAAATAAGCAAACTGCATAATGTGCTTATTTTTCTTCAATAAAATGGGAAAAGATAATAAAATACAGTATTTACGGCAACAATAAAGTTTGCATGCCCATTTCTATTCTTCATCACACCCTGAACTCTCTTAGGTAACCTTTCTTGTCATTTCTTTAAGTAATCTTCAGGAATACTTCTCCAGGCTCCTTGAAGGATACTCAAAACTCTTTGTTGGATGTTGGCTGGTTGTTCTGTTCTCTGTAAAGATGATCCTACACTACTTCAATAATGTTGAGGTCTGGGCTCTGGGAAGACCATTGTGTGTTTTCTCTATCCATGTATGCTTTTACAGCATTGATAGTGTGTTTGAGATCATTGTTGTGCTGAAAAATGAAGCCATTGCTACCAGAACTTTTCCAGATGGTATTGCATGGTGTATGAAAATCAGATAATGCTTTCCTGCATAACTAGATCCATTTTGGCACGATCCCCAACAGCAGTGTCTGAAATACAGCCCCAAATCATAACAGGATCTCCACCATGTTTTACAGATGGTTGTAGCTGGATGGATGGATGATATTCTCTTCATTAAGAATGGAAGGGACAGCCAGTCTTCTACTGAGGCAACAGGGCCAGATGGATTTTTCAGGTTCTGTATCAGGTCTTTGCTGTTCCCTATTTCTTAAAAACATAAAAGCTAAATGCTAGTTTTCTGCCGCAGATGCCACATGTTTTTAGGCCTGCCACTTATTTTGTCCTCCACTTTTCCAGTTTCCTCGTAATTTTTAAAGACATATGAGATATACCGAGTTTCTCATTTGATACCATAGTGTGAGGAAAGCAACATTTGAATTTGTTACATCTGCTTTTCTTTTCTTCTTCTTCTTCTTCTTCTTTTTTTTTTTTTAACAAAAATCGGAAATTTTTCATTCATAAAAAGGAAAGATTGTCACATTAGCTGGCACACTTTTGCCTCTTCATCCAAATGAGATGCCAACAATAGCCAGTGATAGCTGCCTGGAGAGCTATTCTCTTAAGAAGAAGACAAATAAAGCACTGCATGCTTTATACAATTTGCGGTTAATGAGTTGGAACAGAGGTTTCCTAAATTAAAGACAGTTAAACAACAGGCTAGTACATAAAAGCTGCAATGAGCTCAAATTCTCAAATGAAAAGCTGTTGGTGTGAATTTGTGTTTTGATTGCACTGGTTTGGTTGACATTTATGAAAACTTGACTGTAGGTGCTCTACAGCGTTGGATTCCCATAGTAATGCTTCCCAAAGTTTTCAACATGTTTTTCAAAGTAATTAATAATAGCCATTCACTCAGTGATATTCTTGATATTGATGTCTGCATGGACACTCAAAAGCCACATCATAACCACTTCAACTGGTTTTCTGATTCATGCTTAAAGTCTACGATGTAAATTTACCACAATATTCTGTAAAGTCTGTCATTGAAGTTTCTCCCACTCCCACTGTTCCAGTTAAGAGACTGGTAAAAATTGATATATTTGACAGCAAGCTCAGTATGTAATTTTGTGCTTCATCTGCCACCCTCATAAACCATCCTGTTTACTATGTAGTGTCTCTTTCGATTACCAGCCAAGAGGATATTGGCCTCAGCCAGGAACAGCACGTAATATTGTAGCCCACATTTTCACGTCATCGTCCTTAAATTTCAACACATTCGCACTTTGTCTGAGTTGGTAACTGGGAAAAAGCTTGTGTTAAATTTAAATTTCAGACTACGACTTCCATCCTGGGAACCATCAGTCTGCGCCTACCTCCTGGTGCTCTGTGGAGCTTATGTGCGTCATAACAAGTGCTGGCATCAGTCTGACGAATACAAGTCCAATGGGAATGACAAACGATGCCATAAAGACGATTTTCTTCAATTACATTTGTATAGCTGTGTCTTTATCAGAATCATGGATATTACACTCAACTATTTATGATTAATAACATAAATTGGTTATAAACTTCCAATAAAATATTTGCAAAGCGTAATAAATCATTTATCTGTGATTTGCTCGTCAGCATTTGATTTTCTTCATAACTGATTATATTAAACTCAGTGACATTGATGTTCTGTTAAATCTGATCAGTAAGTCTAAAATAATTGTGCATCATAGTGACGATTAAGAGTGTAGTGAGAGTGCTATTATTTAATGGAGACACTAGCCATATCCTTCTATCCATCCATCCCAACACCATATAAGATCTTGGTTTGTTAGCCCAATATCTGATGGACACCTTTCTCCATACCCCCTTTATGTGAATATAATCCTCTTTATACATTTAAAAAGGTATTACCTTTGGTAATAAGCTGTTGATTGTCAAAGTTATTCAGATGTTGCTGCAAAACTGAACAAATAGCTAAAATCAGTGTGACAAACCCTTATGAGATATAACTATGGGGGTGCAGAACATACTTATTTGCCATATAGCAAATAATTTTCTATCATTTTTCTGTTACTTCTGACTGACATGGAAGACTGTCATAAAGAAACTACTAATACTGGTTTCTCCACTAAATCAAAGGTGAGGCGTTTGAAAAGGATTGAGTTAGTCATTGTCTCTGGACATGTAACTGAGAACTAACTCATCATCCATCAATAACACACGATTGTTTTGTAATCTGCTCCATTAACATTCTGCGTGATGAGTGTGCTAAGTGTCATTTTCAAGCCTAAAACCTTCGCTTGTATTCACTCAGAGAAGGCATAAAGGTTGCATATTTTGAAAAGTGGCTTTTAATGTTGATACATTCAAAATAGTCCTCAGTGGAGACATGCCGCCATGTTTAATGGGATTACTCCTTCATAAATATGCATAAATATGCATGAATCACTTAGTAAGTAGGACATGGTAGATTTTTCCACTGTCATGGTTTCTAAAATACCATAGGAAGGAACTGGATGTATCAGACACTATGAAATGCTAGCAATGCAGCAGCCAAAACACTTACTACAGTGCAACTTATAAACTAAGTCTTACTTAAACGTGTGCTCCATGTTCTCATTTCATGAGCGAGCAAAACTGCAAAAAGCAAAAGAAGCAAAATATTTGTTTAAACTGACGGCTTGTGCAGAGTTTTGAACTTCTGTGCAGGATTGAGCGTTCTGGTGAGGTTAAGGCCACTTGTGTCAACAGAGAATTGGCGGTGGATCCAGACATTCTCTTTGGCGTGTTTGTCAGTACAGTCGGGGAGCTGATAGGGAGATTACCTCTCCTAAAGCCATCTGGATCTGAAAACCCACCATGTGATGCTGCAATTTTGAAGATGATAGTTAGAGATGATGTGCAGCCTATTAGAGTACAATCTGTCCTCGGGGTAGTTTTTAAGACATATTTATTCACAGATATTAATTGTAAGGCAATCAAAAGAAACCTGTTTCTCATTTTTTCCCAATAACCTTAGTAATTGCTGCCAAGTTCTTCTGTACCTTTATAAATATTAAGTGCATGTTTATCAGAAAAGTATTAAATGTGGTGTGTGGACCTCTGTTATTAGCCGTTAATTATGCTCACTCTACTGCAAATCTTAATCTCGTGAGCGCCACACAGATTCTACTATCCCTTTACATTACATGGAAGAGATCATGCAATCCCATATAAAATCAAATATATAAAAAAGTTCATTACATTATTCATTAGTTAGAAACTGCAACTAAATTGCAACCCAAAATCTCGTTTTTGTTTATCACAATTTCTCTCCTTAAGCAACTTTCTGCATCAGTATCATCACCATAGCTGCGGCAGTTTAATCTGAAATCTTTGAAGTAGAGAAATAGATAAAAGTTGAGAAAACTTTTAAGAGTCATGTCAGTATGTGGATAGATGGCAGCTCAAAAAAAAAACCCGTATAACATCTGACATGTCTACATTTTAACATCAGGCTTTTATTCTAGCTGTGATTCCCGTGCGTCAAAAGCATTTTCTATCATAGTCATACTTTGAAACTTGTGAAATGTAGCCTACGACTTTTAAAGAGAGAAAAAATTGTGTTGTTTACATGTTTTATTATATCATAGTTTGGAGACACTCCATTCATCAAACATCTTTAGGTCTTCAAAAACTTTTTTATAAATCCTCATAATGTGAGCACACAGAAGGGCCTGGATCACAGATGGTCTCAGGATCAATGGATGAGCTCTTCATATTTTGCTGCCTTAAGGTGAAATGCCTCTTTACCCCTTTCACTAATCTTTTGCAGGGGGCATCCACTTGCTGTGACTCTTGTGTTCAGTGTCCTTATCTGCTGATGCACACTCAGGTCAAACGTTCTGTGCTTATGAAGTAATATAGTCTCAATAATAGTGGAATCAAAATGCCACAAATTATAAAGTGCAACAACCCTTTGCACTTTGAGGGTTTGTAACTTCGAAAATAGTCTTAGTATTAAGTTAAAAATATAAAACATAAGTACTGTTAGTGTATAAACAACAAAATCAGCTTATTCTGAGGGCGTTGGGTGGGAGGCAGTAATTGATTTTTCATGGAATTGTTTGAAAACACGGATTTAACCTGAATACACGAAGAAGAAAATGTTAATGGTTGCACAAGATAATTAATTTAAGTGCTAACTTTTTAAAAAAAACTACACAACCGAACAAACAACTGCAGCATCACTGCAGTTGAAGCAAATCTCTGTAAATTTTACAGGGATTACTTAAAAGCCGGTGTGGCTTGATTCTTAATGCACCCCGAAGCTAAGGCATTACCAGCAGTTTTTCCTGTAAATGATTAAGAATTTTAAAGGCTTCATTCGGTGAACTCCCAATCTTTCACCCCGTAGGGTGTTCTTGTAAACCAACAAAATTATGTTTATATTTAGTGCTTCTTACTGACTGTTCTGGCTTGCCTTTGCAGTCACACATCTCTTACTGTCGTGGTCTGTGGATTTTGTTGTTTGGCGCCTTTAGTTTAAAGCTTTTTCAGGTTCAGCTGTCAGTTGGGTTTTGCTTTACTTTTGTAATTATAAGTAAGACTCTTGTGGTTAAAGGATTATGTTATTGTGTTTCTTTGTGCCACAGACTCAGTCATTTTCGTCTTGTTCCTAGTTTCTGTTTAATTCCACATAATTTAAAAATCATCTCAGGGTTTTGAGTTCCTTTTAAGTTTTGTATTATCATCTTCCTTGTTATCAGTAATTTTTGGACTATGTGCTCTCAGTTTAGTCTTCAAGGATCCTTAATCCTTAATCTCTCTTTATTAGTTTGTTTTTTATATAAACTTCCTTGTGTTTTGGGTAATCCCCCATCCAAATATTACTCTGTATCAAATTTCTGTGTTGGTTGGTGTCTTGCTTCTTACTTGATCCGTTTCCCTCTGATTTGCTTTATTGCCTTATGTGTATAAATAGTCCCGGTGTTCCTCACAGCCTTTGTTAGATTATCTGCCATTGCTCATAGTAAGTTTCCTAGTTAGATTTTTGTATTAGGCATCCTTTGATTATTGTCTGTTTATTGAATTTAGCACTAAAATCTATCTCGTCTTTAAAAAAAATTGCTTTCTTCAGGTATTGTCTTAATTCACACAAACATTTGTCTCCGACATTCACTATTACAAGTCAAATTTCTGAGCTGTGCCAAATTGTCCCATTTCAATTATGGCTGTTTAGCCTAAAACAACAACACTGACCTCTTTATCATGTTAGGCTTCGAGGAGCTCAAACTTTTCCATTATGAGACCTGACACTTGGAATATACATGTGGTCGTGTGCATGATCAGATTATGTAAAGACAGCTTCAGTGGCACCAGAGTTAAGATTTGTTATGTCAGAGTACCATTTCCATCTTTAAGAACATCCACTCTCACTCACGGGCACATGTATCACTGACATATGTCTCTGTGAGATGGTGGTAGTGTGAAGGACAGTGTTCACAAGGAGATGGAGTGGTGTAAGTGGGACAGTATAATTTGGAGAAAACTCAGAATACCAATGTGTGTGTGTGTGTGTGTAGGTGTGTGTGCGCGTGTGTGAGAGAGAGCGATACAGTACAACCCTACATGTTAGGGGGTAAAATATGGTTTCTGGTGTGTGACATTGTGATGGCGTGTGGGAGAGAAAGTGAGATTTTCGGCTGAAAAACTTTAATGTGTGAACATGCATGTGTGCAGATCATCACGTACACATGCACACATAAAAACACGCTACCCTCTGACCCAATCTGCTCCCAGTGAGTAACTCTTTGCAGTTCCCAGGCTGTACTCTACACCCCCCCATCTGTAAAAGTTCAAATGGATCACATGTGAAAATCTTCACATCTTTTTTACACCTCCTGATCTAAAAATCCTTGGTGTGATTTAGCAAATGAATATTTCATGGAAGTGGGGTCAAAACGTCTGCTTATTTATCAGCTGATTAGTCATCCTTAGCAACAACCTCATCATCAGAGGTGGATTTAATCAGACCGTCAGCTTTTGCTACACGTGGGTGTGAGACAGAGTCAAAAAGATCTTTGACATTTGAATAACAAAACCCTCCAGTTCCACATCACAGTGACATTATTTACATAATCTACGCGAACGTATTCACAGACAGATTTGTAGCAATGATGCATCTTGCTCTGACACAACAAACAAGAAAACAACAAAAAAGATGAATTATTTGGGACTTGAAATGTCGCCTACAAGCTGGACGACTTGTTTAGCCTTCAAGATCAATCTGTGTCATTAGCGCAGCTTTCTCTTCATGAATTGTCATTAGTGGCACAATGACGTGGCTGCTTCTACTACTACTGCTACTACTGCTCTTTTACCTTAACTAGACTAACCAGACCACTGACCACTTCTATTTACTGATGTTTTTTTAAGGTGCGGTGCATTTGAACCTTCACGGCTTTAGGCCACATATTGATCCGCCACTCCAGCGCCTTCAAATAATGAGTTATAAAATCCGACAGGCAGTTTAATATTTAATATCAAGTGAATTTATGTTTGTGTGCTTCTTTTCCTTCTCATTCTTGACATGCATTCATTAATGCAGTCATCAATAAAGCTACGGTCACATTAATTCAACATCTAGCCAACAGCTTCTTTGATTTTTGGTCTAACACTTCAAATGGCTAAACAAAATTAGACAACGGATCTAAACATGTGTTGCAGACCTTATTTAAATGTTTTTGTATGGACAAAACTACAAAAAAACCCTACAAATCACAAATAAACAAATAAATGATTAATTACTGGTTAGTTTAGTAGAGTTTAGTGCAGGCTAACCTGGGTTGTTTGCAGTACTTGCATGGTGTGTTGTATGCAGTCAGGTTAGGTCAAAGGCAGCATTCATCTGTTTGTTAAAATAGCAAATGGACTGGTACTTATAAAGCACTGCACTCTAACTCTGCACCAGTGTTGGTCAAGTTACTTCAAAAAAGTAATCGGCAACTAATTACCGATTACTTCCCCAAAAAGTAATCCAGTTACTTTACTGATTACTTATTTACAAAAGTAATTAATTACTTAGTTACTTAGTTACTTTTTAAAAACATGATTTACAACCTGAATAGGTGATAAAGCGATAGATCTTTCAGCCCAATTCTACTTTTTCTGCATAATCCATCATATAAAATGTAATGAAATGGAAAAATCTCTTTTTAAAACTTGTTTTATTAGTTTTAATCTTTTAACTTTATGCATGAGCCAAAATTTAATTACATGCAACCTTCTCTGACTAGAAGAAATTTGTTTAACATTTAAACCTATTTTCTGCACATTCCAGCACATAAAATAAAATATATTTTTTGTGTTTACACTCAGTCTTTTAAATAGATGCAAGTGAAACACAGCAGAAAATAAATAAAATCAAAGACTAGCGGTCCTGTTGCTCTATTTTCACTTGTAAAGCAGGAGTGGGGTAGGCGGAGGTTTGCCCTAGTGCCTTTGTGCCGCAGCGGTCAGTTGAAGAATCCGCGAGATTCTCTGTGAATTTCCCATTACGTGGTAGTGCACTCGGTGCTTGCTTGGAAGTTTAGGGGTTTTTTTCGCTGTAAAAATACGTTTTCTTCCCACGCACAACGGACACTAATGTTTTTGTCACTTTTTATGGAATCAAACTCAAAGTAAGGTCAGTACTTCCACGCTTTAAACGCTGCATGCTCATACTCTCTCCCGCACTCAATATATTATCCACTGTTGATCTGCACACAGCTGTTGTCACGAACGTCGCACTCGCTTACGTCACTGTCATGAGACATTCTCGCAAAAAAATCATGGTCTTAGTAACGCAGTAACGCAGCGTTCCTACGGGAAAGTAACGGTAATCTAATTACCGTGTTTGCAATAGTAATCCCTTACTTTACTCGTTATTTGAAAAAAGTAATCGGATTACAGTAACGCTTTACGCGTTACTGCCCATCTCTGTTCTGCACTCAAAGCACTTTTAAATTTAGGTTAATTATGCTACTTATTTTCATTAGCCAAATTCTGGTTGTTCTCCCCCGGGTGGCTTTATATTGGTTAGGTGTTAAAAAGCTGTTGTTATGGCTCATATGACATCTGCTTCTATCTTGTCCAATTCATTTGTTTCCACAAAGATTAGTAAATCTTAAACCCAGCAGCAGCACCACAGGTCAGCTGATTGCAGCCCATTGTCAAAGGAAAATCTACTGGAGCTCCCAGTGCAAATTATTATGTGACTCATTTCTAAGTGATTCTTTTCCCCGCGCTGTACGGCTTCACCAGATCTTTAAAGGGTTCCCCCATCTGCCAAATTCCACTTCAACCCCTGCAGAGAACCTAGGCATGAGCTATCAGCAGGACAAAAATAAAACTGGTGGCACACAGAGAGGCGTCACTTTTTATACAGCAAACATCGCCACAGCTGGTGGGAATAAATCTGTTTGTTACGACCAAATTTTCCATGTTCAGTGAAATTTCCTTAAAATTATATGCTCATGAGCGCATGTTGTTGGCAGGCTTTAAAAAGGAATAGAAATAATGGATTACGTGTATATTATAGAGAAAAAACATGATAAAAAACATCTGATGAAACTTAAACATTTTGTTGATGTTTGCCAGAAGGACAACAAAGTGACATACATAGAAAAAGTTTCTTAAAACCAAAACTTAAAAAAAGAAGAATTAATCATTGGTGAATTGTGCTGGAATCCACAGCTCCAAGAGATTCTTCAAATCAAAGCTAAGTGCACATTTCAACTAAGCTCAAAAACAAGGGGTTTTCAGCAGTCCATGAAGAATAAGACTTGCATAGGGGGCTGAGACGGGATGGATCACTGACACTGGAGTAAACTGTGATTAAGGTGGACAAGGTAAAGTTAGAAAAGCATGACGGGTTAAACCGAGCAAGCAAAACACCAACAAAAAACTGTGTGACAATAGTGTGCCTGAGAGACTGTACTACACAAGGAGCGACGACAAACTGGTTACAAGTGGAGATCAGGATTGGAGCTTTATTCTGCAGGTGACTGGCAATGAAAAACAGGCACCCCAGCTAAGGAAGTGCAAGGACTTTCCCAAGGCGCACTCTCCCTGAAAGAGTTTCTAATAGCTATATAAAAAAACCTCCCTGTTTTTAGTGATAATGTAAAATCTCATAAATATCAATGATTCATCATGAAAAGAAAATAAACAAATTCAGTCAGTACCTACTTAGCAAACCATACGCCAGATATGAATGAAGTCCAGAGCAAACCACACTGTAAATCAATACACTTACTGTATTTAGAACATTTCCATCTTGATTTCATCTGCCTCCTACTCAAACCTGCGATTAAATCTCATTAATAATGATACACAGCATATATCACCAACCTCTGTGAGTGGACAATGTGCTTTTGATTAGATATTTAGATACATTTTAGTGTAATTTGGGTCATGCATAATGATCATGATGAGGAAGAAAATGATACTAAAAACACTGTTATATTGTTTAAAGCTATCACACCAGCACTTCCTGTGATATGCAGATTACTATTAATGGAAATCACACCGTGTTCTGAACGTGAAGAGGCCTTGGTAAACACTTTATTACTAGTTTTGGAAGTTATTTTAAAATTATGGCTCATTTTAAAAGCAAAAGGTAATTATAGTCAGTGCTGTAAAAAAAATTAGAGGAGTGAAATAGTTGTGGGTGTAAAATTGTGTTTCAATCCTTTGTATTAGCATCTCAGCTCACTTATAGCTCCTTTCAGTTTTAGCTCTTTTTCACATCCAAAGATAATAACAGGAAACGCTTTTACACTGTGAGAGGCTGTAAAGTGCTTTGTGTTAGAATGAAAATAGACAAAACTTTGTTGTTAGCATTATTTATGTGGATTGTAATATAGTGATCTGACTCGCCAATCATCGTCAGTAAATTTAATAAAATCCTGTATGGCCACATTTTTAATCAAAGCTGTTAAAAATTGTGTTGTTAGTTTTTGTTGTTTTAGTTTTTTGAGCTTTTCAAATACGTCTTATTGCTTCTGTCTCTTTGGGGAAGCTTATTTGAGGCTTTACCACAAAGCCAAGTTTACTCCCTATGCTATTATAGTACATCTATATCGTTCCACTTAAACATACGCAGCTCTTGACTGCTATCAGGACATAATAGTCTCTTCTTTTGTATGACTCTCTGTTGATGACATATTTTCACACATGTTAAAACATGTCACAGAAAGACAGGGTAAATAGGTGGTTCATCATTAGCATATGATGTCAGGAATGCAGGGACATTTTAAGAGATAATTGATGGCTGCTTTTATTACAGGAACTGTCAACATTGTCAAACATTAAAACTACAATCATAACATTTCATACTACAATTAGGCTTTGTCCATACTTTCATTATCTGTCACACCAGCCTGCTATATGGGTTACTGCACTTAAGAAAAGAGCTGCCACTAAAGGTGCTTAAAACTACATATTTTACATATTAAACAATCAATTATAGTGTTATGCTACAGTTTTTGTTGTCTATTCTGTCAGTTAAAGCTATGATAAAAGTTGAATATTGATATTCAGGACTGTCACTGTGAAAGTCACTACTAATTTGTTTCCTTCCAAGGCGTCTTAGAGTTTTTTAAAGTGGTATTAGGCCGTAGTTCTTCTTTGGATTTACCTTCATTTTCACGTATTTTCACTTCAGTCCTTGTAAAGTTTAAGAGATCACTTTCTCTGAACCACTGAACCAAAAATAGCATGTAATTGAACGGATAAACTAGTGTTGTGTCGACACATAACAGGTGGCTGAGGTATGCTAATTAGGTATGCTGAAAATCGGTGGAAACAGGTCTTATGCAGTGGTGAATTTTTTGGTTCAGATCTTTGTATGGATGCAGTTATCTGTAAAACACAGTAGAGCCTCTGCCATGGTTTCGGACAGCATTTCAGCTGGTGATGTTGGGAGATCTTGTCAAAATTGATGGAATTATGAACACAGAAAAGTGCTGTCAAATTTTGATCCACCATGCAATACCATCTGGAAATGCAGCCCTCAACCAGACAGAGCCTCCACTGTGTGACTGACAGCAGCTTCATTTCACGATAATGATCCCAAACACACTGCCAGCGCAATTGTTGCACCTATTTCACATTTTCCTAGTAAAATATAAAGAAATGTGGGGTGGCTTAAGACTTTTGCACAGCACTGTAATGCCATATTTGTTCACTTTAACATTTAGCATCATGAATGTCCGGCTGCAGGCTGCAGAACTTTGTGGAGGGAGTCTTCAGCTCTGCTGTACTACTACATTCACCATCACTCCAGGCTGGAGTAAATCTATCCCAGAACAACACACACACACACACACTTCTGTGAGCGGATACCAGCAGGGCAACTTTCTCAGTGTCACGCTGTGTTGTGACAACAGCCACACCACCGGGTCAGCCGCACCATCAGGTCAGCTCATTTGTACCACAGTGATACGCAGTTTCACACTTTGTTGCACTTGCATTGAATTACATTTATTATGTATCATGCTTTGGTAATGGAGTGACACATCACCAAAATTGTCCAGCTTCACAGAAAAAAAGAAATTGCACATTACTTTATCAGTGTAATAATTAGGCGTTTGGCTAGCTGGACAGAAATAGAGGTGTAAGTCTTACTGACGTCAGTGGCACACAGTTTTCTACTCGTGAACGCTCACAGAAACAGAATGAGTGTTTTGTTCTGGAAAAAGGGGAGCAGCAGAGAAAACATGTACAGTATCAAACTATCAAGAGGTTGTACTCAGACCTGAGTCATCCTCAGATGCTTTCAGGAAACAGGTATTTATTCCAGCCCTTGCCCCACTACCACCACCACACCCCCTCATTACTCACAAAGAATGTTAAGGCCTTAAGCTTTTAAGGCTATAAATACATAAAGAAATATGGTGTCATTCATTCACCCTCCTCTCCTACATGTCATCCTGTTCATACTGTACTGTTGCTATTCATAGCTAAAAAACCTTTTTGTGAACTTAAGTGAACTTTTTTTGTCTACCTTCCCACTCCCCCCCCACACACACACACCTACCCTGTTGAGATCCATTAGAACACTAAAATATGCCACTTCTGAAAATAGTTCAGGGCAGAGATGCACGGGAGTGGCCATGCAGGTGGATGTATGTGAGTAAAAGGTGTGAGACTGAGGGGACTGAAAACACAAGTGTAATTACACAGTGGAGGCATTTTGGGAACCACAGCAACTCGGCCACGTGAAGTTACAGAGTGCTGAAGCGTGTAGTGCGTAAAATCCACTAACACTCTGCTGACTAAATCAGCTTGAGGTGTTCCAGACCTCTACTGGCATTAACATTAGCAGAAAACTGTGCACCGTGAGCTCTATGGTATGGGTAGACAGCTCCTGTAATCATAATGTGTAGGTGTCCCAGTGCTTTTTGTCTACACAGTCTACATTTTTAAGGCCATTTAATGTTTTTTTTTTAATGGACACTTTGAATGAATTGAGTGCTGACTGGCCATTACTTAAACGTTTTTCAGACACTGCGCTCCACTGTGTTGAAATGTGCACTTAGCAATCCTCCATCACAACAATAGACCATTTAGACATGTAATAACAACAGTTAACCTAAAATGCATTCCTGTGTGAGGCACCTGGAGCACCTTGAGAAAATCAATGCAGGCAGTACTATTTGCTCACCCTAAAGAGTAACATTACTCTTTATTGGGGTGTTTGTGGATCAGGAGGTAGGTGGTTCAATCCCTGGCTACACCAGTCTGCATGCCAAAGCAAGATACTGAACCTTAACTTGCTCATGGAAGCGTAAATGCATGTGAATGTTAGATAGAAAGCGCTTAATCATAGAAAAAAGTGCTTGATTGAGTGTGTGTATAAAGGGGAATGAGGCATGTTGTTTCTGAGCGCTCTGAGCCCTCTAGCAGAGTAGAAAAGCGGAACATCAGAACTATTACATTTACCAGTGGGCACCTTTAGGAGAAACTTGGGTAAATCCAGATGGACAGGAAAAATTGCGCTAGGCTAATATATCAGATGAAAATACATGTGAGGAGTTACAAATACATATAAAAGAGGGGGGTCCCCAGTTTAACTTCAAGGGCCCATCTTTGACAGTTGAAATGCTGTGTTGACAAACGTCTAGACAGTCCAGACAGATAGATTACGCATAAAAGTAGCCATAGGTACAGTCTTTCTGGCATTTTCTGCTACAGTAGGTCTCCAGAGCCACATTTGGCTACAATGATGCACACACGCAGAGGCAGAAACATAAAATACCAGGCACACTGTTGCAGCTATTAATCACCTGCTGCACAGGATTGCATCAAAATAACCTTCCTTTAAACACATAGTGCGATATTGAAAAGCATAAATATGCTTTCTACTTGGCTTTAAATTGTATTTATTGATAAGCATTTTAAATATTTTTTAGATTAAAACATCCTACACTCTAGTGTTTGCTCGCATGTCCCAGCTCACACCTGCTCAGGTTTCCTGATTTGTTAGATGTAGATCAATTGCAGCTTGCAAATGAGGAACAAAGTTTAATTCTGAGATTATACTTAAAGATGAGGTTCACTGACACAGAAATTCATCAATGCAAATTTGTAGCACATGAGGACATAATGTAAATTATTATTTTTCTCTCTGTTTAGTTGCAGTACATGCTGATAGACTGAATATAGCTTTCCAATCACTCTGGCCAGAGGGACGATGTTTTCTCAGGGAGCAAGTATACAGATGTCAGTCGAGTGACCATCAGAGAGACAGAGATTGCAGAAAGAAACCCAACTGGCCCCCAGGCTGAGAGGCAAACCATTATGTCAGAGAGAAAGGGAGAAATGGACAAGCAGAAAGAAACAGCTTTCAGCAGTGGGTAGAAACACAACAGCCTCACATTGTTGCTGACGTTAACCTGGCTGTGAGACAACAGCCAAAGGAAAAAAGAGAGAGATACAGGGAGGAGATACACGGAGGAGATACAGGGAGGAGATACAGGGAGCAAGCGAGCGAGAAGCGAGAGCGAGCGGAAGTGGTGGGCGAGGCTGAGGCAGACAGTACGTTGAATTTGTGCAAGACTGATAGAAAAGCACTGATAAGAGAGATGGAGAGCTGCTGCAGGGGAGGAAGGAGAGACATGCGAAGAGAGAAAAGTATGTAGTGAGTGTTGATGAGAAATTGGCCTCGGAGGAGCAAAACAAAGAGCTAATCAAGGACAAGAGAGCAGCACACTGGTAAAGAGCCCATTCTCAATAACAGATGCATTATGCACTGGCATCAATTGAATAAAGAAGAGACTGAGCAGGCATGTAATGTTTTGCAAGTCTGTAACCAAACCTAGAGGGAAATGAGAAAATTATAATTTATGGTTTTGATGTTTTCAAATTGCACAATGTGTTGCTTAAAGGAATTTTATGATAGGATCAATTTGTAGAGATCACATTGTTTTTCTACCTGCTAGAGTAGAAACAATGACTATTACGTCAGACAACAAAACAGTCTAGTAGTCTGATGACAAGACTTATAAAAAAGGGGAGAGGTTATTTCATCTCTACGGTCCATGTTAGTGCCTTTGTGTTTTTATTATATTATTATATCTTTAAACATTACAGCTCTCACTGATGTTGCATGCTTTAAGTAATCATTAGCACCTCCACATGGGGTATCACGTTATGGGAAGATGGAACCACAATAACATATTATGAATACTTGGCTATTGCACCCTTACATCGTCCTTTTTGAAATAAACATCAAACTAAACTTATTTCACTGCCTGGCTTACTGATAAATGAAGTAAAAGGATGTTAAGTAAGAACAATGATTCAGGTCTTGCACCCCAGAAACACCTTCACCATTCTCTCCTTCTTCCGTCTCCCTCCCATCCTCTTCACCTCACACCCTGTCTGTACCCATCACTCTCTCTCTCAGCTGATTAGGTTTCCATGGGGACAGAAATCATTCTGTAGGCAGGTGGTGAATTCTCAAGGACTTGTATTAGTAATGGATTTTCCACTTCCGACACGTTGATAATTTCTCACAGGAAATAAAAAATGAAAAAAAAAGAAGAGGGAGAAATTCAAGGAATGTTCCACCTGAAGGCAGCGGGACTTGTCAACTACATATTTAATATGTGTTCTGGCTGTATGACATTACCTTCTATTAATGCTAATAACTTAAATGTGCAGCCCTGTCTCTGCTTTCTCCATGGTATATGTGAAGTACTGTTCATTATGCAAAGCAAGTCAATTAAAGGAGCAGCTTACCAGAAACCAAGACAGATGCACACATTCATTTTTGTGAGTGTTGCAAACCTCCCACCCCTGATTTTCTGCTTTTTTCCTTCCTGTTTTTGAAAGAGACTCGGTCTCTGAATACTTTTGTGTTACTTTTGCAAAAAAATCAAATTATCTCTCTTTTACTCTTTCAATTCAGAGGTTTTATGTGTTACAACCTGCTAAAAATCTTTGAAAAAAAACAAAAACAAAAAACATTTAAAATGGTTTAAATTTAACCTCAAATAACCAATAACCTGAAGCCAAAATACAGAAGCAGTGTGTGAAAAACAAAAAAATTACAGCCCATGATTAGTTATAATGCACAGTTCTATGTTTGGGAAAAACAAACAAACATGGTACTGTGCATTATGGCTAAAAATCTCCATTTTGGTCTCCTGTCTTCAATGGACTTGTTCTGGAAGTCTTGTGGTTTGTTCAGATGCACCGTTGTAAACTGAAGCCATGCTGCCAAGTTCTTTTCAGAGAAAATAGGCCTTCTCTGGGCAACCCTTCCAAACAAGCCGTACTTGTTCAGACAGTCAGAATGCTAACTGAGGTGGCTACTTGGCGGGGCCTGGCGCCTGTTGCTCGGTCAGGCCTCTTCCGGGGCCCTCGGGGCCCTCGGGCCTCCGGCCTCTGTGCCTGTGGCTCGGTTCACTCTGGCACAGCTGGCTGCCGGCGGAGCCGGCGGGCACGCCGGTGCAGCCCCCTCTAGCTTCTGCCCGGTGGCTACTGGGTGACCCCTCGTCTGGGGATCCTCAGCCCTTCCCATGAAGGTGGCACGGATGCCCCTCCGGTGGTCCTCCTTGGGCTCTTGCACTCTGGGGCCTCTGGATGTCTGGGGCCTGGATCTCCTCCATGCCTGCTTCATGCCCTGGGGGACAGGGCTATGGCTCTCTACATCCTCTTGCAGACCATTAAATGGGGAAACCATTTGAATACAAGCGCGCCGATCCACACAGGTGTGCACACGGGTGTTCACTGTTCGTAGACTTAAATCACACCTTTCTTGGCTGCTACTTCAAAGCACATTGTGCGCTGTCTGTCCTGCGTGCTGCACAACAACATTCAATATTTAGTATTTACTGCTGTTTACACTTAGCTAGATTAATGCGATGGTGTTGTGTTTAGTATGTTGCTTTGTTTTTTTTTGCTTGTTTTCTATTCTTTTTCTCTCAACAGGTGATCCCGGAGATATTTTTTCCCCCTCTTTCTCACTGTCCCTCTCCCCTTCTGTTTTTCTTTTCCTTCCTCTTTCTTTCTCCCTTTCCTATCCCTCACTCATGTCTGTCCCGTCTGTAACAACTGAAAATAAAATAAAATAAAATAAATAATAAAAACAAAGGTCGATCAAATGGACCAATACGGCAATGCCATGATGATCCATTTGGCAAAATAAATCCATTGGGTATCCTTGTTGGTCTTCAGAAAACAATTCTGACGGCTAAAGAACCAAATGGGACAGGCAAAAAAAAAAAAAAAGTCTAGATTCTGACGTTTTCTTAAAAAAACAAAAAAAAAACAATGCTAACTGAGGCCTGCAGAATCTGAGATGTAGCTCTTGTTTTTTTTTTTCTCTGAGCATTTATCACTTTGACCTTAGGTTGCTTGGGATGCAACTTGCTGGGATGTCCATCTTGCATAGACAGACTGTCGTGAATATTTCCACTTGTGAATAATGTTACTCACTGTAGAGTGATGGACTTAAAATTCTTTGTAAATCAGCTTATAATCATAGAAAAATAGCCTTTGCTGCCCATCAGTCTCACCATTCTGAGACTTAATGGCTTGCTGATGACCAATTAATCAAGTACAATTTATTAGCAGCACCTGGCCACTACTAACCCTCTTAATTCCTATAGCTGTAGTAAAGGTGTATATTATTTTTTATTCAAATTTCTCTTGTTCAATGTCTTATTGCTTTTTCTTGCTGTGTAATTAAAGTGAAGTGAAGTGATGCAGTTTCTGAGATGAAAAAACTAACTCGGGGAACTAACAAACATGAGACTGAAAGCAAAAAGCAGACACGAAATTAGGAGTCTGTGCAAAATAGACTTGGCAATAAACCCGAAGTAAATTGAACCAAAGCTTTACCGCAGTTCTTTCTACACTCTGTGTCTGCTAGTGGTTTTGAAAAGCTTGCAAAGAAAATGTTCAATACCTAACACGAAAATCCAATACCTGCTGTGAGAAAGTATTGGCCTTTCCTGACAAGCTACCGGGCTTTTTTGTGTCTCTCTGGTCCACTGAGTTACAATAGAATATTTGCAGTCGGCGTGTTCCGTGTGAAAGGAGCACTGCAGTGCTGCTGTCAATGTCTGATTCCTTAAAAATATCAGAAAGTTGCATTCAAACAGTGTTATGTGACACTCTATACAACTGCAAACAACATCAAGTTGTTGAAATTGAAAGTTACTAATAATATACTTGCATTATGGTGGTAACACAATACCAGGAAGATGGAAGAATAACTATACTGCAGCAAACTATCAGACAACAGTCAAACAAATGCACAATGAGACATTTTAACTGTAACATGTTTTCTTAAAAGTACCTTTCCTAACATATTCTGCAGCCTTGTTGTCCATGAATGAGGATTAAAAGTGAGTAACTAAAGGGATCCATGAAAAAAAAGTATGCAAATTACATGGCAGCTCTGCAGACTCCGACGCCAATCATCTTTCTCCATCTGCCTCTTATGCTCACTCTCTCACAGAAAAAGATGAAGATGCATTTCTTCTGAGATTATCATCGCTCAAGAATTTAGCTTCCTCTCAAAAAAAAAAGAAAAGAAAAAGCAGGATGCACTCATCTTGCTATTGGGCCTCATCTTCTGAACACTTACAATAGGCCTGACCCTTCTGTACTGTAGCAGTGATCCAGGAGCAAAGTGACGTCCCAGTGACTCACATTTGCAGCTGCTTCTTGTCTTCTAAACATGCACCAGCAAATTGCATGTTGGTCATGATTTAACTCTCAAAGCATCATAAAAAATTGTCCACTAAATACATGCAATAGTAGGTGGGTTTAGTCTAAAGGCGAAGCTCTGATCATATTCCAGGGAGGAAAAAAAAGTGCTTTTTAGGTTTTTACAACCTCTTTAAAAGGAAACCACAGCATGTCTGTACAGGAAATATTTGTATATTTCCCCCTTGTTAGCAGACGTCCTATAATAAAAACTCTATTCTTGGATGAGATAGATGGAACTGCATGGGGACACTCATTAACTTTTAGTTCAGGTAAAGTCACGGCTGCAACATAGCAAAAAATAGAGTTCATTTAGCAAACCCAGTTCTGAGAGAGGGTTTTCAAATTCAAGACATTCAATTATTTCTCATGTTTGAAGAAAATAGTCTGTGTATATCAGCATACTTTACTTTAAAAACACATTGATTGAGCCACTTATAGAAGCACTAACCTGACTGTATTTGTTTTCATTTCGCATCAAACAGTCTCAGCCTAGATAAATGCAACATAATTGATTGTGCACGGAAAATTGAAATACAAAGTGGTGGCCATAATTTGGGAGCTATTTTTTGCTTGACCGGCCATTTCAGTACAAATCTGGAAAAACAAGGAGGCAGGGAGTATTTGCAACAGTTTATGGTTGCAACAAATAGACCTTAAACAGCATGTTGTGAAGTCAAATCACTTGTGTGATTTTATTTTTGTGTGTTTCTTTATGTAATATGTGAGAGGCAGTACATTTCTATTAGTGTGTTTTGTTTCTGCTGTGCTTATAGGCTTATGAGTATGCATTACAACTGGCAAAACAAACCAAAGTTGTCTTAGAGGAGCAATATGGTTAACGACTGCAAGCTTTATGGTTAACAACTGCAGTTTTAAGAGCTTGAGTTAGAAATGCTTTTTAAAGCAGAATTAAATAGTGCTGGGGCACTCAGGGGCACTTGTTGTACTTACAATAATAAGCGGTAAGTACAACGTGATTAACACAGATTAATTATCTTATAAACAGAACAGCATTCATTTGGAGGAATGTTTCTGGCCACTTGATGATTCAAGCTGAAAATGCGCTGTCCATTTAGCTCTGTTTTAGCACTTTGCAGTGAAATGCTTACCTCAATTAGCCCAGCCAGGATTGGTACCTTTGTCTGCCAGGTGTTTGGTGCTTTGGAAGAGGCTATAGATAATGCAGAAGCAGCTTCCTGGTCTGCTAGAAAGCAAGGTTGATAGAGTTTTGAGACTCAACAAGTAAGTTTCATACTTTAGAATCATCACAATGAACAGAACAATGAAAAAGACACTCAATACAGCTGATAGAAACCGCACAGTCAGAGGATGATAATCTGTGGGTTCACTGACTCTATGAACAATACATTCACCATTAAAACCTCCTGATGCTTTTTGTAGCATCTAGTATGGATGGTGTAGTCCACAGTTAAAACATGTTTTGGAAGATTTTCAAATGTTCTGTCTAAGGACCACACATGTTTACTGGCTCAACTTTATTTTTTACTCAGTGCCCCTTTCTTGAGTATTTTGAATACATGCAGTCATGGAAGAGAGTTTGCACAGGATTCTGTGCAGTCCTGTGCAAATTGAGTACACGCCACACTCAGTAGTGTGTGGAACCACCATTAACAGCAACACCATGAACTAAAATTCTTCTACATAACTTTATCAGACTCTCAGATTATTGCGGAGCAATCTTGGCCTACTCTTCTTTACAACATTGCTTCAGTTTATTGAAGTTTGTGGGACTTTGTTTATGCAAAGCTCTTGTCATGTACCACAAAGCATTTCAGCCAGGCTGAGGTCTAGACTTGACAGTTGGTATGAGGTGTTTGTGCTGACATGATGTGTTTGGTATCAAACATGGCACATTTAAACACGTATGCTTGGTTTCATCTGTCTAATCTGTCCAAAGGACATTGTAATAGAAGTCTTGCGACGTTCACATGCAGCTTTGGTAAATCTAAACTATGCTGCCATGTTCATTTTAGAGAGAATAGGCTTTTCCCTGATAACCCTTCCGAACATGTTGAAGCTCCAGCAACACTTATGAAGAACAACTTGATTATTTGGTCAGATGGTAAGATGTGGACCTTTTCACTGAGCATTTCACAATCTGACTTTGGGGTAAGTTTTCTGGGAAGGCCAATCATCAAAAGATAGTGTTAACACACACCCGAATGCTCCAGACCAGCAAACTGCAAAAACGTTTACTTTTATAGAGGTGCTCACACTTGCTGATGATCAGTTAATTAAGTGGATTTCATTAGCAGCGCCTGTCTGCGACTTACCCTCTTTTATTTCTATGGCTGTAGTAAGGATGTACATAGTTTTTCACATGACTATTTAAGGGCTACTGCAAGAGCTCTACTGTAACACCATTCCCCAAAGCTGTGTTAGAGTTCCTAGTGAAAATACAGGTCTCGCTATGCATTATGAATGGAAAGGAAAGCAGAGAACCAAAAATTAAGCAAAAGGCTTTTTTGTTCCGTTTTCTTTTCCTTCATTGCTTTATTCTCTTTCCATCCATCCAACATGCATTTGTTGTCAAGACAAATCCATGTATACCTACTCCAAACATCAAATGACTCATTTTATCCTCTATTGGCAAAAAAACACATAAACAAGCCTCAATGTGTTTACACAACACAAGTGCATTATGGCAATTCCAATCCACTTATTTACTATATTTCATCTGGGAAAATGCAAAATGAAAAAGTAAAACCTAGAAAAGTAAATCCAATGTGTTAAGGTTTACAAAGAGATTAGCTTACTTACAATGTTTTTTCAAACTCGCATTAACTGTAAAATACTGTGTTTAAAGTAGACAATTTCTTGTGCGTTTTTTCCACCATCATTTCAAAAAAGAAATTTCCACTGGAACATCTTCTTTTATGACTGCAGCCACTTAAATTCATAAAGTACCCAGTTTGTTCCTCAACCTCATCGGCTGGCTGCGGGATTTTTAGATTTAGCTTTCATTTAACAGTTTTAATGAACAATCATTTTTCTTTTGGTCTGTAATGCTCTTTTCTTGCTAAAATGTCTTCTAAGTCTTGTCTTTTTATAATGCCATGATGGCACTTTGTCTGCAGCAGAATAGTGACGGTCCATCAATATCTGCCTGTGTAATGTTCTACTGAGTAGCACTGACAAGTAATGCTCAGTCACTACAAAACAGTGCGTCAAACACACTAGACAGTTTAGTCCCTACGCTGCCACTATTAATACAAACATTACCAATGCCACCAGCCCACTGGGATATCACCACTTCTTAGTAGGAGAATAAATGTGTAGGGGGCAGGAAATAGGGCCCAGTTTGCAAAATAGGACAAAAGACCGAAGTCACATTTTTATTTGGTTATTGATCTATGACTACAAGTTGTAGAATGAGTAACCGCTGACACACGGTCCACTCCTACCTTTGAGTGTAGGTTGTGGGATGGTCTGAAGCATGAGTTTTCCGGGCTAAAAATGATTCCAACCTGCTGCCCAAACACTGAAAACTGTCACACTCCCCCGCACAAAGACTGGATAGCCTCGCGCTCACTCCCCCTCACTGTTTCACCGAGTTAAGGCCAGTTTTGTTTATTTGCAGGGATGAAGATCATTGTTAACAATAAGGTGAAGACACAAAGATAAAAAAAAACAACTATATTTTGCAGTCTCAGAGCCATGAAATTAAAATCAAGGGCTCCGGCTGAGGCGTCAGTGATTTGTACCTCTTTCGGGAGTGACATATGGAGCACGTCTTACTTACTACCTCGACTTCTGTCCTCATGGCTGTAGAAATGTGTGGTGAAAGATGTGATAAGGCCAGAGGCAGGTGGCCAACACAGACTCTGCAAGTAACCTAAAATGAATGTGGGAGAAAACTAGAACACCTGGAAGAAGCCCACACAGTGAAACAGATAACATGCAAACTCCACACAGAAAGGCCCAAGCTGATCATCACACAAGAATCCAGAATCTTCTTGCTATGCTAATCAATGCTAACCATTGCATTCATGTAACACTACTTCAAGACTTTCCACTCCAACAGATTCATCCCAACACTTCTAACCCCAGAACTTGCCAAAGTGCAAACATTTAGAAACTGACAAAGACTGCACAAATCTGACCTGAAGGGAACTAACATCATGCTCTGAAGCATGATGGTGGTGAACGGGTAATTATTTGGCAGTTGCTTCATTATACCAGGGACTTGCAATGACTAATTGAACAATGAATTCTGCAGTATAGAAAATGTTTAGTAGAGTACCTGAAGTTGAAGCTGAAGTTGAACCGGAAGAAAGCTTTTGAACAAATTAATAATCATAAGCACAACAGTAAATCTTGTGGGAGGACTTGAAATAGTTGGTATGCAAGAAAAAGCTCTCAAACTGCAGGGACTCTGCAGTGGTCAAAAATTTCTGCGAGCCAGTGTCAAAGCCTGGTTAAACGCAAGACGCCTACAAGAAGCTATTTTTGCTAAGCAGCCAATACGAGTTTTTGCAAGTGGGAATCAGGGCGTTATTTATTGTGTTCACAAAATAACTTGTTGGTATTTTTGTTCAGCTAATTACTTATTTTCCTTGTGATTTTTATACCTTTATGCACAAGCAAGCTTTCATTAGAGGGTCAAGTGTTCTGCCTGTACACATGTCTTAAAGAAGGCAACAATTTTGTGTGGAATGTCCCTTTTCACTTGATCGTAGTGCCACATCTCAATCCTCTGAGAGTGATGTGACGGGCTGAAAGGTTGCTTTAATCTGGTTTTCACTTGATTAGTGAGAAGACCTTGATGTGATGAATCATTGTTGGACTGGTGTGTGACTTGTTGAAAGCGCTGATGTCATACACAGTGTGCAGAAAGGTATGCGTCATGGGACAAGGCTTAAGACAGGAACATTTGGTGCATGAAATGTGTGTGTGCCTGCATGCATGTGTATCTTAATCAACACATGCAATAATGTCTATAGTCATAAAAGTCATTACTGCTTATAAAAGGTAAAGACACGATACTTATATATTAACAGAAAACCTTTGATGTATAGATTAAGGCGTTGATGCCTCATTTTATGTCTATTTAATCATAGTTTGACAGTCACCACTTTTAGAGATACCTGAGGAAACGTCTGGAATTACTATCAGAATTGCAACTCTATGACTAAACAGCTGAGCTGTCCTTTAGTAACCTGCACTTTCCTCAGGCAACTCACAGTGCTGGCTCAGAGAGGGCATCTCCAGCCCTCTTCTGCCCCTCTCAGGCTGAACTGGGAATAGCAACACTTCCGGTTGCCTTCCTCTTTTGTATTCATCCTGTAGTGCAGTCCTCCTCCCTCTCTCAATCTTTCTGTTTTTATTGAAAGGACATCAGCACACACAGAATATGGTGAAGTTGGTTAAGATGGAAAGCATATATATGATTTTTTTTTTTTTTGCATAAATCTGCAATGAAAGGGAATACTAATCTAGCCAAATATATTAAATGTGTATGCAAATGTCAATTCATGCTTTGCAGCGTTCTTGTGGCCAAGATGCAGTCATATCAAAATGAAAGCTAGGGGGAAAATGATGTTAGGTAACATTGTGTATACATGAAAGTGCTGCTAGGGGATCAGATTGAAATGAAATTGAAAAGCCTTTGAATCCAAAAACTGCATACCACTTCAGTGAATGGATGAGAGTGATACTGATGATCTGCAAAAGGAGCACATAGAGCGTGAAAGGACTAGATAGAAGTCAAACTGAAGAATCCTAATATATTAGTTTTAAAGGAAATGCAGGTTAAATAAAAAAGATAAAGACTAAAGCTGTGACATGCCCTGAAGTATATTGGATTGACAGAATCATGTTAAAATGAATTCATGTTAAAAGAAGTTAGTAAAAGAACATCTGTGCAAGCAATGCATGCAAAAATATTCCATGCAACATGTTATAGATTGCTATACAGTGTGACTCATGCATTTCCAGTTCATATACCTGCAAATGGTCTGCACATTTTTAAGCTGAAAGCGTCTGTATAGAAAGTACTGCAGTATGTAGCAACATAAATACTTGAAGCGCTTCATGTTTTTTTGTATTTTTTTTTATTGGGGAAGGTTTTTTCTAAGCTGGAGTTTAAAGTCGTTCTCATGCTCCCCTATGTGCTGTGGATGCTTCTAGAAGCCTCCCTGCCTGCCTCCCTCTCATGCTCAGGCAGACCTCTGCAGAACAGACACCAGATCAAGCAAAACCTGTTATTTTGTCGAATCTAAGAGACCTGGGAGCAAGATTCAAAAGAAAAAAAAGTTTCTTGTGCAGACACCTCCTGCAGTTCCTCTGGTACAGATTTCTGCTTACGTCTGTGTAAGGGTAAGTGCAGTCCCAGAACCCTTTGCATCATCTCCACCTCCTCAAACGAGAGAATCAACAGCGTCCAGCATCTTGGTTTTAATAACTCTAAGCCGCACGTGGTTTTGTGCAGCACATGCCAAAGCCATCCACGAGATTGCTTCAGCATGTGAAGTATTCCTCCTCCTCCTTTTCACTGATATTCCCTTTAATAGATAAATCTAATGCCTGATTTGTGGACACTGCACCTCAGAGGTGACAGGAGTGGGTGGATGGCGTTACAGTCTGAGAAGAAAAAGGAGAAAAGGGAATTAAAAGTAAACAGGCTGGAAGAAAGATACAGCTAGATAAAATGTGTATAAAAGAGAGATAAATAAAAGCAGCTGCCTTTAGCATTTTTGTCAAAATGAAATGTAACTAAGCTTATCGGCAAAACTGTGAAATCCTGAAAGAAAACTCTATTATGAGCACAAATAGAGGAACTGCAGCTTTGTCTCACTGTTGTTTATTACCCCTCTGGCTATAAAACAAATCTATAATGTGAGTAACAGCATGCAATTTGTTTTTATAAACACCAACTCTCCAGTCAGCTAGTAAATCTTTACCTCGTAAAGTAGGAAGACTTCCTATAAATGCTATTTAACAGGAGAACAAATTCAAGCGCAGACAAGGGCTATTTCATCTGAGAGGCTTTTTCTCCTTGTTTTTAACCACAGGGAATACCTTCACAAAACACTTTACAGAAGACGCTCCTGGGGGACAAGTGACCCTTAGAAAACTTCAGAGCTATTAACCTAAGATGACCTAAGTTTTTTACTATCATTTGTTACATCAGTAAGTTCAGCAATGATTTATGCACTTTATGTTTTGACTTAAAGACCCAATAGAGAAACGCAATCCAATAGTCAGCTTTGCACAAGCACTTGACAGTGTGTTGCTCAGAAAAAAATTAAAAAGTTGACTGGTTGTGTGGAGTAGTGGTCAAAAGATTCACAGTACATGCGATTGATCTATGGTTTGAAACTAAAAGGAGACACGAACACAGCCTCGCAAGCTAGTGTACTGTCAGTGCTGGTGCCAAGCCCAGATAAATGTGAGGAGTCTGTCAGGAAGGGCATCTGGTGTAAAACATGTGCCAGACAAACATGCAGGTCCATCTGCTGCCATGACCCTCTTGGGGAAGAAGGGAGCAGCTGAAAGTATCTTCTTCACCTACAAATACCTGTTAGCAGTGAATTTTATTGTTAACAACGTACAACTTCTCAAGTTCAGCATGAACCAGGCGTTGAATAGCCATAGTCCCCCACCCTCCTGGGTGAATCAGTGTACCATGCTGAGCACTTACAGCTACGGGGTTCAATGAGCAGTGTTTTCTCTAATATGGGATGATATTGTTGATACACAGGCTTTTATTAAAACCACCGAACATATAATTCTGTCCTCAGAATGAGTAATGTCCGGAATCACAGCACCGTCAGTAATTATGTGTCCCCGGCTTAGCAGCACATTACGTGTGACGAAATGTGTCCGTCATTAATCTTATCATTTACGTTTGCTGATGGCAATGGCTGCTTCAGTTTAGGGGGTCTCGTTTTGTGCATGAGTATTCACCCTCGCTCTTACTGCACTAGACTGGAGCTATTAAAACTATCATGAAATTAGCACTCATGCCTGGGACATGTCAAAATGTCTGCTATGAAAAAGGCCTTGTACTGAATACTGAGGTTGAGATGCCTGCCAAGCTAACAGGCTAAAGAACTGATGTGATTTGCAAAGTTGCATCGTGGAGTTGTGGTCTGTGAAACATCTGAGGTAGGTTGCTGATTATTTGATTGCCTTCCTGGTGGTTCACTTTCCCCCTTTAGCTCCTTTGCCGGTTGTTTCTTTGTCACCTTTTCTTCTTGCCTCTTTTTTCATATTAGTTATTTTTTGTATCTTTGTTTGATTTACGTGCTTTCGTAGCTTCAGTTAGTCTGTAATTGTTTTCAGCTGTGTGTCGTTTCTCAGTCAGCTTCTCTTGTGCATTCACACAGTTTGTACTCACTTTCATTCCTGCATCTTCACATTCTTCACATCTTGTTCCCACCGGAGGAGAGGAGATATCCTGAATCTCAGATGAGCATAGTAGATGAGAACTTATATAATTAGGAATGCTATTAATTCACAATTAATTAGTTCAAAGTTCAGTATAGGATGTTTATCTTCCTAACTGTGTTTCCAGCCATACTCCTGTTTTTCCTGTTTCTATATGTCCTTCCTTACTTGCTCGATGCCTTCCTGCTTCCTTTGATTTTCCCTCTTCTTACCTTCAGCTGGATCTTGATTTAAACTATTCTTGTTTAAACTACAACTGGTGTTTTTGTCTCTATTTTGTTTTCTAAATGCTAGTAAAATCCCTGTGTTCATCTTAACTGATGTCTTTCTAATGTTTCTTCCTCTAAGGGCTCGTCAATGTTTCACACAGATGTTACACTTTTTCCACAACAGATATTTCAACATGCCAACCTTGTCCCAGTAGCCACAGCTAAACTAAACACAATAAAGCCATCATCTTTCAGTTTAGTTACAAAACCCAGCAGCTAACACACATAGGGCCTCAGATTTATTTTGACTAAACCTCTTTTGAGGACTGTTTGGATGTGTACACATCGTGTTAGCGTAAATCTATTGTAAATCTATTATTTATTCATTCATGCCTTCGTTCAACTCATAAGGCATTTTGTTTTCCCTTGACTGGCTGTTTATTGCTCAGTTCAGTGCACTCGGAGGCTTTGCTGTGACAGCTTTATTTAGTTTAGTTATTTAGTCACTTTACTTACTAATTAAAGCAAAGCTGCACTCACTGTATGGTGAAATGAGATTGATATATTTCAGTGTTTTATTACAGGGTTAAACATTAAAAGAGAAAACACTCCATATGAGGAAAATTACCCCTTATTTTGACTTGGTGTGTTCATCATGTCAAGGTGTTTGTCCCAGAGCTAATCTTCTAGTATTACACTAAAGCAATCATCTTATGTGCTTTGTAAGACATAGCCAGATGTAAACAGGTGGTTCCTCTTAAATTGGATGAACTGGCTTCTATTATTTTTATTTGAATGTAACTTCAAGAAGTGGTTTGTGAGGTTTATTGACATGGTTGTAGTTAAATACATAAGGGTATTAAGAATTATTTATATTGGCAGTTTTACGATGACCTCTTTACACAGTGATTCCTATTAACTTGGATCACTGTACTTTGTCTCATTTCAAATCAAGAGCGCTATCTATCATACAGAGAAATACAAGGCCAAAAGGTGATAGCAGAGCAGGAGAGCAGTGTTATAGTGCAGTTCTAGTGAAAAAAGGCTTAATGCACACTTAAAATCTCAAGTGGTGGTCGATGCAGAATGACTGTTCTAACAGCATGACAGCAGCCAGTCAAGTCAGGATGGACATCTGGTATATGTGTGTATTTGGTGCAGAGCTGATTTTATATTACCATCAAGAATACAGGCCAATGGTTTTACTGCAGAGCTGGGATGTTTTAAACTCTCTGCCCTGAAATTGAAATGGCTCTTATGCTCTACCTGAGAGAATACTTTGGTGTTCCAGTGCGAGCAAACCTGTAATTAAAGTCAAGAGGTACAGCAATTCAACTGAAACTCTAATTCCCAAACTAATTGGGCAGCCGTAATAGTTTTTTGGCATGTTTCAAACATATTAAATTGATGGTGTTCTTTCAGAGAGCTCCATCTTGATTTCAAAAAGTGGAGGCAGTGGAACAGAAGACTGAAAAAGTTGTATAAAACTTAAAACAATATTAAAAAACCTGAAGTATTTCACTATATAAAGTGCACGTACATATTTAAATATTCAGAAAATGCATTAAAAAGCAGACAGAACACTTTCGCCTTTAATGCAAATTAAAACAAAAAAAAGAAACTCAAGCAAAACTAAAGAAACAAGACTTCTCCATACTCTGAGTTCCAAAACAAGTGGCTGTCATGGTCCTGGGTGTTCATCCAAGCATTTTAAGTTTTTGCACACTTTTGTTTGTTTTCATGTCTTTCTTCTGAGCTTCAGCTTCATTACTCTTTCTGATTGGGTCTTTTATTTCCAGCACCTTGTGTTTTGAGTTCATTAGTCTCATGGACTGAATTTCTGCCTGTTCATATTACTGGCTTTAATTACCCTTCTTTCTATGTGCCTGTCTGTCAGGCCTCCGTCTCTGTGTTCAATTCAGTACTTCCTGTTTTATTTTGTTTTGCTTCTCTCATCTTGTCATCTTGTATTAGTTTCAGCTGCGTTTCGTTACCCTGGTGTTTCCCACATCCCTGATTACATTGTGCGTATTTAAGCTTCAGTTTGTCATTTTTTAGTGTTTGTGTTTCCTCAGCATAGCATATGCTAGTCTGTGATAACTTTACTGTGTTCCCAGTTCATGTTTTCTTGACATGAGCATTAGGATTCTTGTCACGCTCTTTTGGATTTTTTTCTTGTGCACTACATGGACTTTTGCTGTAACCTTAAAGGTCTTTTTTTAATGTTCACCTACTGAATTTTTGCATGCAAAAGCATACATATAACTTATGGAACAATATATGCTGCCCTTTAGACAACATATCTTTCAGGGAAGGCCTTGATTTTCCAGCAGAGCCACACCACCATAGTCTGTAGAGTGGTCTGTTTTCAGTCCAGCACCGTCTCTTGATGAAAACATTTGGAGTATTATGGAACATTTACATAACAAAGGAGACATTACCAGCAGGATTTCAGCTGCTGGATTCCCAGATGAGTAGTATTGAAGAAGGGATGATGCAACAGGGTGGTAAATGTGTCCCTGTCCCAACTTTTGGAATAATTTCAATGACGTCGAATTCAAAATCAACCAAGACTAATACAGTTCTTCTGGACCAACTTTAGACTGTTTTTAAAGGATTTGTACATAATTCGATTCTGTTTTTATTTAATTTTTTCGCAGTAACTAGGTTCAGGGTTCTGTATAATGCATGGTATAATCACAACTGTCCTCTAAGTGTTATAGTAATCATACTACTACCGCACATAGTATTACATTATCCACAATTTACACTAATAACAACAGCAAACTAATAGGGGATAATTTTATTATGCTGAGCTTTTATCCAGCATAACTTTCTCAGTTGGAAGCTGTGACCAGCTGTAATCAGATTTTCTTTTCTCCTTTAGCATTATGCATGTAGTTACATTATCTAATTACTCTGAACCTGCTAACATGTTCTCTGTCCAGGTTTAAAGATTTGTATAAATGTCAGATTTCCTAAGCAACAAAGTCACTACTTATAAGTTTGGCTTAAAGTTGAACCTAAGTGTGACAGTCTGTGACATCCTGTTGCATCATGAACATAAAAAGGAACATCAATCATCACTCTCTCCTGGGACCATGAGTCAAAGTGTTGTCCATAAAACTTAGTGAGGGAGGAGCAGTAAACATTTCAGCGACTTCAAATGCTTGGCGGAGGAAACAACAATTACATAAATGCGTTTTGTTTTGTAATGTTTTTTGTTTTGTAATGTTTTGTAATTTTTGTAATGGTTTTTTTTTTTCATTGCAGCAAACATATAAATAAAGATCATGGTTTCATGCTATTTTCCACATTGCTCTCTGATAGTTTGTTTTGAGATCAGATAATGTCTCGTTTCCTTTTATGTCACAGTGAAAATAAAGATACACGCGAGAGGTGGTGTGTTTGTGACATTTTTTTACAGGAAAATGGATTAAAGTTCAGCGACCGGCGTATTTCAGCGGTCCTGAACAGCGTTTTAACAGCACTCTGCTCAGCTCAAGTATCAGCTCCAATCTGTTTATATCATCAACTTTTTACTTTGATATTCCAACAGTAATGAAACCACAAAAACAAACAAAAGTTCACCTATGTTTGTCATATTTAATGCTACATTGTAGACCCTAATGACAATTTTTCCCTGCAAATTCAACCCAGATCTATGTCTAGAGTATAACATACAGACTATTATTTACAACAAGTAGTCCATATAAGAAAGACATCTAAATACATATTTTATTTATACCTTGGTCTCACTGACACCAAAAGCTGTGAGATACCTCACCAGTAGCAGCAGTTAAACAATCACAATGGAGTAACATGCAACAAATGTAAAGTAACACTAAATTGGAAATTGCACATCAAAAAGAACAACCGCATACTTCCTTCATCACATTCTTTGTGACATCTTTGAATTCATCACTAGATGGATTAGTGAAATAATACAGTACAAAGACAATATACTGTATGTGGAATTGCAGTTTATAAGTTTTTCTTTGTTCTGTGTATTCACCCCCAACCAGTCGTGGCAGATGGCCACCCCTCCCAGAGCTTGTTCTTCTAGTTTTTTTCCTGTTAAACTGGAGTTTTTCCTTCCCAGTATCACCATAATGCTTGGGGCTTTCTCTGTTTGTGCCTTGAAACACATAGAATTCTTGTCATCTTGTCATCAATTTTGATTGATCATTGATCACTCACTGTTGTACCTCTCCTGCCCTCGTCCATACATATTGGTGATGATTTGAACCAATCGATATCAACTTTTTAAATTTAAATTAATCACTCCATAAGACTCATTGTCAGTGATTTGGCATACCTCAGCATTCAGTGAACAGTAGATGGATCGCCTGAAGGACCTCTCAAGTCCTGTGTCAACCAAACAAATTATGTGTTATTGAAGAAGCTGCCAGCAAAGTGCCTAAAGATACTACTGATAGTTGGTTCTTTGAAAACTTGTCTGTTACGTGTAATCACAACATTAGTTCATCTCGTGGGTTAGGTGCCTTTTTATGCTTAGATGATTCAAATGTCAGTGTTAAGAGGCTTAAAAAACAACAAGCATCCTCATGTACAAGGGATGGACTGAAAATGAGTTAAAAAAGCAGTAAATCTCCCAAGACTTTGGTTCAAGACTTGCAAAAGATTACATGTTCAGGGTGTATGGGAGAAAAAAAAGGATATTAAAGAAGAACCATTTGGAGAAGTATAGCTGGTGACTTACCCAGCTGAGACAGAGAGAGGAGGCAATGTGGACGTTTTACCTGCTTTCACATTATGGATAAAAACATACTAATCATGTGCTCTGTGAGCTGTCAGTGTTCACTGAAAACAAATCATGAAGAATGAAACTGTGAGCTGAAGACTTTGAATTTTTAATGAAACGCAGAGACACAAAGTACAAAAGCGCAGTGAAGTAGGATTACACATGCTTATCGCCAAAATAAATCACAGGCAAAAATTAACTTCCACAAGTTGAAAAGACTAACTTAATTCATGCCAAAAGTCTTCTTTGTTGTTGTTCTTTGAGATTATTTGGACTCATCAAGTATGATAAACTTAGAAGAAAATAAACAGATTTTATTAATACTCCATCACCACCTACAATCCCCATTTTTGTCATCTTCATGTTTACTGCTGTCATCATGTCAGTCACAGAAACAGTGACACAATCCCAAACGTCTTCTTTGAATGAACCATGATTCACAGAGAGGCTATTTAAAGATTGTGGAGGACGAAATGCTCCCTAAGATACTTTTCTGTGGGAAGAAGATCTTTCTAGATATGAGATATTTTAATATGGTTTTACTTATTAAAGCGTACGATGTCACAGTGATTCACAGCAGAGAAGAAGGGGAAGAAGGACTCTCATTTCGAAACTTTGTGTGCATTATATATATATATATGCTCTCAAATGTAAATTCACAGCTGGACTGAGACAAAATTGCCCTCGTAATGCATATGCGCTTTTATCTTGACCTAATAAATGGATCATATGAATTTTTATGTGCAACTGCTAGAACATATGGCAAATTAAGTTACTTTGTGCTGAAGCACTATATATGAACAACATCCAGCGTGTAGTAACACAATGACCTACTTTATAAAGCAGAACATCTTCAACCTCCCGAGACCTGAGCTCCTGTTTAGGATGCAATGATTTCATATCCTGGAATTTTAATAGTTTTAGCTCCTTTCAGTTTAGCTCTTGCTTCGTTGTTACTGTAATTCCCTCTTATGTTGCTGGCAGCCTCAGTATTTCCTTCTCTGATTTGTTTCAGCATTAGTCCCTTTGCCCTTCTGTGCTCTCTGTTTCCCTGTCATTTTGTTTAATTTGAATATCCTGTCTGTGTTCTCTCTGTTTTTCCACCTGAAGCGTTTCACCTGCATCACTTATCTCTCATTCCCTCCCTGTCTCTTCTTGTTTGACAAGCCCTCTTTGTATACTGTATCTCTCTTTCTGACTTCATCACTTTGTGGGTGTCCTGTTATTCTTTCGGCCATAGCCATTCCTCTTATGTTTGTGCTGATTTTGGAATTGATCTACTGTTAAAGCTTCCTGTATCTTGACACCGGTTTCTCTAAAATAGCTGCACATACTCAACTTCTGACAGTTTTTGTTTGTTTTTTTTACTTTTGAGTCTCTAAAACGTCAAAGAGCGTGAGAGGACATTCCTAATATACAGCACATAAGTAAAACACCTGAAATTAAAAAATGCTAATGATGGGCAGCCATTTAGAAGAAAGTTAGCTTAAAATTAGGATGATCTTAAAGAAGAGAGTAGCTAAAGTGACTTGTTCCAGACAGAGATGAACAGAGAATACATTTTTCATCATGTTCTGATGCTTTAAAAGTTCATTTCAATGATCGTAAAGCAAATTCCCACACATCCGAAGTATGTACTGACATACCTGATCTAGCAGCTGATCACAGCACGAGGGAGATGGTAATCTGAACACTATTTTTCTAAAATCAGTACGGAACTTTGGGACAGACAGAGGTTTTAGGGCCAGAGACAACACTGTCTCCCAGTTTTTTGATGTAAGTAAGATGGGAACAAAGCAAATATAAACATATAAATAAGAATTTAGACTAAAGTGCATGTAAGCATTCTGGACATGCATGCATATAAGAACATCAACCAAGCAACGTCATGCTGCAATTCTATGGTATATAAGTAATGGTAAATGGCATGTATAGCGCTTTACTAGTCCCTAAGGACCCCAAAGCGCTTTACACATCCAGTCATCCACCCATTCACACACTGGTGATGGCAAGCTACATTGTAGCCACAACCACCCTGGGGCGCACTGACAGAGGCGAGGCTGCCGGACACTGGCGCCACCGGGCCCTCTGACCACCACCAGTAGGCAACGGGTAAAGTGTCTTGCCCAAGGACACAACGACCGAGACTGTCCAAGCCGGGGCTCGAATCGGCAACCTTCCGATTACAAGGCAAACTCTCAAATCTTGAGCCACGATTGCCCCGTGAAGTAGAAACAATAAGTCTTTCACTTGCCTGAAGCGTTGGAGACGCGTTGAAGACAACCCAGTTTCAAATAAAGGTTTAATTTCTTTAACACCAGTTGCTGTGTGCTGCAAACAAGAAAGTTATAAATGACAATTTTAAAGTATTTTTACTGATTTACTACCTCAGTAGCAGAGCCCTGATCTTCAGTGAGGGATATAGTGAAAGGTTGAGTGGTTTTGATTTTGGATTTTAGAAGAGAATCAATTTAGCTTTCTCTGCATCTAAAACAAGTCTTAATTTTAAAGTTATGCTGCATTGCATTAAAAACTGACTGTAGCTCACAGAGAGCCTGGCTGGGAGTAGACATACATATCAACACTATCATCAGAATAAAAATGACAGTTTGCAATTATAATTTAACAAAAATTGAAGCAGTCCCGCAAGTGATACCTTTATTTGCAAGCTCAAAATGATTCCTTCTACCTGCACATAGTGAATAAATATAACATCCAATATTTTCTTGTGACAAGCACGAATGAACAAGTATCTGCTTTAAAACTATATGATCCACTGGGTCAAGTGTTTCCTGTTTTCCTTTGAATCCACTACAGAATGACCACCACCATCCATGTGTTGAGCTTGATCGGTGCTGTTATTCCCTTTGTGTTAATTGATTTTCAGATCAAAACTTGACCATTCTATATACAATAAAGTGGTCTTTACTGGAATAATCATGTGGTGGATCAATAGCCTGTGCTTACATTGAGAATGATACTTTTCATCAGGTGTGGCTGATTGTTGAGGGGCGAAAAGAATCAGCTACACCTTGGTTGTGTAACAGTCTTAGTCTGCACCTACAGTAGCTGTGCATCAGTTGCACAATTTCTTCCTCATTTTCTTCATGCATTTCTGCCACTGTTCAATCTGTGGTCCAGGGTTTTTAATTCAAAATTTTCAAATACCCACCTTAGGATCAATTTTATCTGAATTATGCACTAATCAGCTATTACAGATTATTAAGGATGTTTGTTTGCACCGTAAATTGCGTCAAGCATCCTGGTTTGTTGAGTTTTATTCCATAATGATGCATCTTATAAACCTAAGAATAGGTGATTATCAGCTCTTCATCATCACTCTTACTCACCCTGAATTCATCTACTAAAGGAAGTAACACGTCTAATGACCTGAAAACACCCCCACAGACTTCTTCATAACCTCAATGAATGAGCTAGTTTTCATTTTGTCTGTGTTTCTTCTCTAAACCTGCTTTATGTCTCTGAGACTCTATTATTGTGGAAGCGAATTTTCCACCTGGTACATTTCTTTTGTAAAATTACCCCCACAAGGGTTTGTAACATCTAGTTTTATCACTTTTACAGCACTGCTTTGTATAGATTGCAGTGATGTTGCAGTGTTGAAAAGTGTAGTTTTCTAAAAGTTGATAAAAGAGAAAATTAAGGTTTTAACATCAATAAGAAAACGTGTTGCTTACTCTTCTGCCTTACTGCAGCCAAGACTATATTACAGATGAACAAAGCCTGCCTTGTTTCACAATATAAAATGCAACCAAAGGCACAGAAGACAAATTTTAATGCTGCAAATTGTTTTTTTATCACCCAAGCAGAACAAGCAATAACAGCAGCAATGTACTGCTAGAGATTGAGCAATATAAGCTATTATACACATTGCTCTATTTAGATTACGTGGGAGATGCAATTCATTCCAGAAACACTTGGCTTGGCACTATGTTTTTGCTTACGTACACAATGATGCAAATGCATTCATTCAGTACTGCTGAAACTATACCGAATATAACTGAGTCATGTGCCACATGGAGGAGACACCCACATATTTGCACTGAGGACTGAGATTATAAGAGGATCCCTTTCACTACATCTACCTTGCACAAACAGAATTAAAACACTATTTGATAAACGATGTTTTAACACCTGCTTGCAAAGGCGGACAGGCACACAATGAGTTTTGCACACACTGATGTCAGCACATTTCCCAACCTACGGCAGCATGAAATCAGCGTTGTACTGCAGGGTTCAGTTTCTCAGTGTGTGACGCGTTCCCTGACTGCTTTGCCGGAGGCCAGTGGCAGAGGAGTGCTCCCATGTTAAAGAATGAGCTACAGAGTGACCATGAATCACTGCCTCCCTCAGTGGTTTGTTATTGTTGGTTTGGGTTTCCAAAGGCAGATGGGAAGTGGATAATTGCTTTTCATTTCTCGATAACCGTGAGCCTTTTGGTTTTTTGTTTTTTAGTGTGAAAAAAATAAACAAATCTGTAACATCCCTCTCAATTTGCTACAGACAGCAATTTCCTGAGTATGACAAATACACTGTATGCTAATGACAGTTAGTTTTTTTTTATTAAATCTTAAACTGATGTCATAGTCATTAATAGAAAGGGAGCATCCATCCATCCATCCATCCATTCGCTTCCGCTTATCCTTTTCAGGGTCGCGGGGGCGCTGGAGCCTATCCCAGCTGTCATAGGGCGAGAGGCGGGGTACACCCTGGACAGGTCGCCAGTCTGTCGCAGGGCTAACACACAGGGACAGACAATCATTCGCACTCACATTCATTCGCACATTCACACCTAGTGGCAATTTGGATTATCCAATTAACCTATCCCCACAAGATGCGGTGGGAGGAAGCCGGAGTACCCGGAGGGAACCCACACAAACACGGGGAGAACATGCAAACTCCACACAGAAAGACCCCGGCCTGATGGTGGAATTGAACTCAGGACCTTCTTGCTGTGCGGCAACAGTGCTAACCACCGTGCCACCGTGCTGCCCAGAGAGCACTGGGGAGCATATTAAGTGCAATGCATGTATGTATAGCAGATAAAAATACACCCACTAATTTAAGAATGTGGTTGCACATAGTTGTTATTAGCTCAGTAGGTCTACTCACACAGATGTGTAGCTTCACCCTACAGCACATAATCACTGTCTTAATGTGAGTATTTAATGAGCATTATTTTCAGTGTGTGTTAAACCTAGCGTTGCTAAGTTTAATGCACATTACGTCTTTTACAACACTTGGGTTAAATACGTTGTATTTTTAGATACTATAATATTGTAAATCACTGTCTCTGAGATTAAAGAAAGTCTATTTTTATATACACTTGAGGAGTAATTAAACTTATTTCTATCAGGTTAATGATAGAAGATGAAATTACACCTGGTAATTGAAAATGACTGTATGGATTCTCATGAGAAAACTATTTCACTGAAGTTCAGTGTTGCACTGAAAGATGCTACAATCTGACCCCTGGATGCCATAGATGAAAAACAATGTGACTGTTCATGCTTTATTACAGCATTCTCTTTTTTTGTGTGATCAATAAACCGTGGTAAAATATAATTATGTCACTGAGCCTGAATACTACGAGTCTGTCATGCTTCGGGAGAGAGCGTGGACCCAAATACAGGATGCCAAAAAAATAAAGCTGCCAACAAATTTCATTATGAGCAAAATGTTAACAAAAGGAGCTGCCCAAAGACTAGCAGAGGACCAAGCCAAGAACAAGATAAATGCTAACGATCCTGAGGAAATTGAGCAGAGGCAGAAGTAACAAGCAAAGAGAAACACAGAACACAAGAAAACCAGTGGGTGAGCAACCAGATGGTAAAGGGGCAGAACAGGGCTATGTATGCACTAAAGGGTGATTAGACACAGGGAGGGAATGACAGACAAGTGCAACTAATCAACACAGTTCATAAAAAGCACGACACGAGAACAACAAAACAACTAATCAGTACTGAAAAGAAGAGACGCTGAAGCATGAAAGACAAATACTAAACATGAATGAGCATATACAGAGGGAAGCACAGAAAGACAAGACAAAAAGAGTAGCAGACAAACATGCAAATTAAAAAGTCAAAGTAGGAACTGAAGCTAAACACAAAGAATTCAGAACTAACAACACAAACATGTAGGACAATCTAAGCTGTAGAAACCCTGTAGAAACTAAACAGGAGCCAGAACTCAAAAACTGTGATTACAATGAGGCTTAGTATTACTAAAATGATCCTATAGCTGATATTTTCTCTAAAATAATGGGTTATTAAACACAGGATGACCCTGATGAAGGCCACAAGCCGAAACACGTTGGTCAGTCAATAAAGTTATTCCTCTTCCCTCAAGTGATGAAGGAGTCCTTGCATTGTGATTTTTTTCATCCTCTCCACGCACCTTGGAAGCAGGTGAAGTTGTGCCACAAATTTTTTGCTGTGATTTAATATCTCAAGTTACCTGAAATGACAGCACGGTGGCACGGTGGTTAGCACTGTTGCCGCACAGCAAGAAGGTCCTGAGTTCAATTCCACCATCAGGCTGGGGTCTTTCTGTGTGGAGTTTGCATGTTCTCCCCGTGTTTGCGTGGGTTCCCTCCGGGTACTCCGGCTTCCTCCCACCGTCCAAAGACATGCAGCTTGTGGGGATAGGTTAATTGGATAATCCAAATTGCCACTAGGTGTGAATGTGCGAGTGAATGTGAGTGTGAATGGTTGTCTGTCCCTGTGTGTTGGCCCTGCGACAGACTGGCGACCTGTCCAGGGTGAACCCCGCCTCTCGCCCTATGACAGCTGGGATAGGCTCCAGCGCCCCCCGCAACCCTGAAAAGGATAAGTGGAAGCGAATGGATGGAAGTTACCTAAAATCCCTTAGAGTAGAATCTGATCCTTCTCTCCTGTAAAAGTTTAATTACCCTTGTTCTAGTGAACCTTCTGGTAAGTATAAATAAATACAAATAAACTCTCATTTCAGAACAAATCCACTCAAATGCCTTCTTAAAGTACCTGTATTATAAAGTGCTACCATTTGATGTCATATAAGTTTATAAGTCTCTTTCCGCTTTCAAGAAAAATATACTGCCACGATGTTGGAAATGTTGTCATATCTGTGCCAGTAGTTAATGGTCAGATTTGCTAAAATCGAGACATGGACCATATTAGAACTACATGAACAGACCAGGACTTTTATGTCAGTATGATGAAGTTTCAGCCAGAGCTTTGAATGAAAACCAAAAAACAGCTAGCGCAACTTAATTCAGTGCTATTCTGATCTCCAACACTTTGTCTGGTCTTAAGAATGTAGGAATATGCTTTGGTGAAAAATCTGAATACTCCAGATAATCACGGCGTACGGAAAAGGTCAAAGCCTAAAAGATAAATATCAGAATGTACTCTGTAGTCACTTTAATAAAGCGTTCCATGTGAGCCGTCTAGCTGAATTATTGTCAGTGAAAACAAATGTGTAGCTACAGCAACACTTCTGAAGTAATAAAACAAAGAAGCAACTGACATTTACATACATACCAAAAACTTTGGATAAATTACTGTGACTAGTCCATCTAGTATTTTTGAGATACACTTCATGTCCTTATGAATTGATAACAATGATAAAAACTCAATGTATTTCCATACAAACCATATTTTGTAATATTGTAATTTACTACAGTTCAAAACAGAGAGTTTACCTTTAACCTTATTTTGATTGCAGAACCTCTACACAACTTGTAGTTAGACTCCAACATTTGAGTGACATTTACTGTGATTAATGAGTGGTTGTTAGATATACACAGAATTTATATTAAGAAATTAGATTAATAACAAGAGGATGCCATTTACTTCTGATCAACATTTCTGAAAAGTGAAATAAGGAAGCAATTAACACAATTGCAAAGTGCCACCTGCCATGATAAATGGCTCACTTTTAGTTCTGCGCCGCAGGTACAGTTTAAGAGTAAAGTTTGAGAATCTAAACAAGCGAAGCCACAATCACAGATTTAAAACATATGATTAGCACCTGCATGAATCCCCTCCAACGTCACCAATCAGAGAGTTACATTTTTGGGGAAGCTATTAGTATGGGAAACTTGACTGTAAACACGGGGGGAGTATGAGTATTGATGAAAGATGCTGTGGCAGCTACAATGAAACAAAGCAGCAAAGTTTTGAATTTACAGTCAGAAGAGGACGTTTGGACATAATGAACATATTAGGAACCACAGAAAATGATATTTCTGAAAAAAGAACTTGGTTGCTAAAGTTGGCTCAGTTGATGTTCAACCCCAGTTCCCCCCATACTCCCAATAGAATATAGAAAACATCAAATATCATCATTTTACCTTTTCATAAAAGCTATAAGCTCATATTGTGTCTCCAAAAAGTTGAGATGTGGCAACAAAAGCTGGAAAAACTATTTTAGTTAACTGGGAACATGACTGTGTATAAAAAGGCATTTTAGAGAGGCAGAGTTTAAACAATCTGTAAAAATCTGTATCTACAAATTGAACCCCAGTCTCAGAATTTTGTTCCCTTGGTGTAGGATTGCAAATATTTCACATATCATCAAAAGATTCAGAAAATCTGAAGAAATTCGTGTGTGCAAGAGGCAAGGCCTGAAAATCACAACAAGATGGCCGTGATCTTTGGGCCCTCAGGCATGACTGCATTCAAAATTTGAAAGAATTTTCTGTGAATACAGTTATTGTAGCATCCACGAATGTAGGTTAAAGTTCTAAGAAGCAAAGAAAAAGCCACATGCAAACATGATCTAGAGACACATCCATCTCCTCTGCTCTCCTCCTCCTCCTCCTCCTCTCCCAAAAGTCTAGCAACCAGTTTCCTCAATTCCCAGATGTTTACACACTCTTATTAAAGATGGGATGCTACACAATCGTATCAATGTTTTATATGTTTATAACTGTGCACCTGTTTCATTAAATCTGTCCTGTCCTTTTTGTTAAGTGGATTTGACAAACCAAGCAAAGTCACAGCTGATCTGCATTTGAACTGCAGCTAAACTTATTCGTCTCACTGAGTTAATAACGCAAACGGAAATAAATCAATAAATTTATGTGGCGGAGGTGTGGTCCCGGGCGCGGCTGCAGGGGAGGGGTGGTGCGGTGAGCTCAACGGGGCGGTGCTGGAAACGCAGGTGAAAACAGCTGATGGCGTTTTGGACTGATGATGCTTTCCTTACCCTTTATAGTGAGACGGGAGAGGAGCGGAGGGGGGTGGAGATCAGCTGTGACCGACAGCTGTCAGACTGTGGTCGGTCAGCACAAACAAGAAGAAATAAAGTTGGTGTCTGAAAACAAAGACCTGTGCCTGTGTGTGCCTGTGTGTAGTGCATTCCACAATTTAATAATAACTTCAGCCTAAACCCCCCCCCCCCCCCCCCCCCCCCCCAGGAGGTTAAAGCACATCCCATATAACTGCAACCAAAGTTCAGTTTCACCTGGGGTTGTGTTTTGATTTGACCTTTTCTTGGAATGGATAAAAGGTCGTCGCATTAGGATTCATGCTCTCTTGGATTGCCGTTCCATTGGAAATTTTAGTATGAATCATTTATGCAAAACATTTGTAATTTTTGCATGAATGATTTATTTATAATTCCAAAATGCAATGGAAACCTATTTAACCTCTTAACACCCGAACTCTTGGACGACATGCATTTTTAATTTCTCTTTGATATTTGGGCTGATTGGGACCTGATGAATGTAAAAACAAAGAATTGCCAGATTTTTTTTTTTTTTACCTGATTTTTCTTTCTGACAAAAATGAGAGCCACATATGAGGATATTTGTTTAAAATTTTAATAGAACAGTGGCAGTATAATGTCCTCGTAATTGGATATCAGGCCTTCGTAGAGCAAAATTTAGTATTTTGGTCTAGACAACCGAAAATGTCCACATACGTGGACACCAGGTCCTAGGAGGTTAAAGATGATCTATTGTCGCTCATTTCCTCTTCCCTCTTTGTATTCTTGGAATGAGCCAGAGTAGATAAGCATCATTCATACTTGGAAATTGTAATCTTGGTAATCTTTATTTGTGTTACACTGCACCTTGGAGGAGCTCCTTAGTTCAAACACTTTCTCAAGTCATTTGAGCTCTTCCTTTAAACCAGCTTTCTTATAAATAGGTGCCCCTTGAAAACAAAAGCAAAATTGAACAGCAGCCAAGTATGGTGTCTCTTCTAAAAGCCAGACTTCCAGTGGTGTGAAAACACTTGCACTTAAGTGTTTAGGATCATTAAACAATGTAGATGTTAGACAAAGATGACATAAGTAAACACAATATGCCATTTCTAAATGAAGGTGTTTGGCCCTAAACCTAATAACTAAACCCTGGGCTTCCCTTAGCAGTATGGAGGACCACAAGAGCCACGCGCATCAAATAAAAAATCCTGTGCTTAATTAATGAATTGTAGAATAAAATCTACATTTGTAAATTCATTTTTGAATTCCAATTTAATAAACTGATTTTTAAAATGCTTTTTAAGTCTTCATTTCAAAAAACATTTTCGAATTGCACTTTAATAAACTTCATTTCAAAAACCTTTTTCGAATTGCACTTTAATAAACTTCATTTCAAAAACCTTTTTCGAATTGCACTTTAATAAACTTCATTTCAAAAACCTTTTTCGAATTGCACTTTAATAAACTTCATTTCAAAAACCTTTTTCAAATTGCACTTTAATAAACTTCATTTCAAAAACCTTTTTCGAATTGCACTTTAATAAACTGCATTTCAAAAACCTTTTTCGAATTGCACTTTAATAAACTTCATTTCAAAAACCTTTTTCGAATTGCACTTTAATAAACTTCATTTCAAAAAACCTTTTTCGAATTGCACTTTAATAAACTGCATTTCAAAAACCTTTTTCAAATTGCACTTTAATAAACTGCATTTCAAAATCCATTTCCCTTTCCTGTTCGCAGTTGGATTAACAACTTCATTTTAAAAATCCTGCTGCTATTCAAATGAGCCACACCGTGGGATGTAAGGAGCTCTCTGATTGGTTGGTCAGACACAGGCTGTCTGCCAGCCTGGTTGTTTCTAGCTCATAGCTTCACCCTGCTAAGAAGCCTGTGTGCTTGTACAAAGGCCGTTCGACCTCGGGATTTACACTCGGTTCGACAAGGATATGTGAAGAATGAAGGGACCCTGCAGCGAAACGGAGAGCCCAACCTCTGGCTGAGTGCCTGTTTACAAAGTCTGACCACCTGTGAAGGTAACGTGCTAACGTGGCTAACGCTAGCATCACCGCACGTAGCCCCGTTATTTTAAGGTCATCTTAGCTTATGAAAGTTTTACGTCGCAGCTGTACGAGCTAGCTACGTGTTTTGTAAGCTGCTGTGCTCTTCACAAATAAAGCTGGAAGCAGCTCAAACTATTAGAACCAGCACTGAGGCCTGTTACATTTATACAGTGTTAGAGCAACGGCTGCAGCCTACAGCCTTTAAACTAGCGATTAAAATGCTGACAGTAAACTCGTCAGTCCAGATGTTACCACATTACTTTGTGATACTTGTGAGTTAAAACAACTGAGACAGGCTGATTAAAATAACAGCTTTCAGTTCTCTCATTCAGCATATAAAGACTGGAGATCACACTACTGATTTCAGCTCATTTAATATGTGAGTGCACAGATTCATTCTCAACTGGACATAAACGATGATCAAAGGTTGTATATATGATGAAGTCATCAAACCCCAGCCTGTAACACAGTGCGCTGAATCTTAGCTTTGAATGTCCAGTATATTCTAATCAGTGCAATCTAAGCATTCACTGAACCTACAGTATCTACACCTGTGTGGTAAATGTGTGGTAAAGCTACAGATAATGAAATGTAATTATTAATACAATATACATCATGAGAAACGAAAGCTGAAATTGATTCAGTTTAGTACTTTTCTCTGTATGCTCTGTGATCATAAAGGCCTTAAATTCTGTGATATATACTGTAGATGATTTTCACAGAGGTCTTAAAATACTTAAATCACTGCTGATAGTCTGGTTGTTTATATTTTCACATTTTTGTGTCTGTAGGGCTGTTTGATGACAATTTGGACTCCTCTGGGAGATGAGGACACACCCACACCTGTTCCATACTGCAGCCAATGATGGTGTTACGGCTCTGAGTCAGCTTTGAGCCATCAGACGCACACACTGGAAAACCAGCACCTGGACTTCATGCAGGAAGTCACGTTAGCACGTTACCTTCACAGGTGGTCAGACTTTGTAAACAGGCACTCAGCCAGAGGTTGGGCTCTCCGTTTCGCTGCAGGGTCCCTTCATTCTTCACATATCCTTGTCGAACCGAGTGTAAATCCCGAGGTCGAACGGCCTTTGTACAAGCACACAGGCTTCTTAGCAGGGCGAAGCTATGAGCTAGAAACATCCAGGCTGGCAGACAGCCTGTGTCTGACCAACCAATCAGAGAGCTCCTTACATCCCACGGTGTGGCTCATTTGAATAGCAGCAGGATTTTTAAAATGAAGTTGTTAATCCAACTGCTAATCCAAATGCTAATCCACATGTTAATCCCTGAGCGAACAGGAAAGGGAAATGGATTTTGAAATGCAGTTTATTAAAGTGCAATTTGAAAGAGGTTTTTGAAATGCAGTTTATTAAAGTGCAATTCGAAAAAGGTTTTTGAAATGCAGTTTATTAAAGTGCAATTCGAAAAAGGTTTTTTGAAATGCAGTTTATTAAAGTGCAATTCGAAAAAAAAATTTGAAATGCAGTTTATTAAAGTGCAATTCAAAAAAGGTTTTTGAAATGAAGTTTATTAAAGTGCAATTCAAAAAAGGTTTTTGAAATGAAGTTTATTAAAGTGCAATTTGAAAAAGATTTTGAAATGAAGTTTATTAAAGTGCAATTTGAAAAAGATTTTTGAAATGAAGTTTATTAAAGTGCAATTCGAAAAAGATTTTTGAAATGAAGTTTATTAAAGTGCAATTCGAAAAAGGTTTTTGAAATGCAGTTTATTAAAGTGCAATTCAAAAAAGGTTTTTGAAATGAAGTTTATTAAAGTGCAATTTGAAAATGTTTTTTGAAATGAAGACTTAAAAAGCATTTTAAAAATCAGTTTATTAAATTGGAATTCAAAAATGAATTTACAAATGCAGATTTTATTCTACAATTCATTAATTAAGCACAGGATTTTTTATTTCAATGCGCGTGGCTCTTGTGGTCCTCCATATAGCAGTAACAACAGCAATCAAGTGTTTGCAATAACTGGAAATGAGTCTTTTACAGCATTGTGGAGGAATTTTGGCCCACTCATCTTTGCAGAATTATTTTAAATCAGCCACATTGGAGGGTTTTCAATCACCAGTTGCCTTTTAAAGGTCATGCCACAGCATTTCAATTGGAATGGCCTAGTTAGGTCAGGACTTTAACTAGGCCACTCCAAAGTTATTTTGTTTTTCTTCAGCCAGTTGTTCTGCTGCACTCCTCTCTGCTCGGCTTTCACTGATGTCATACAGAGCCAAATGCAATTACTGGAATGAGCCGGCTGAAGCCTGAGCTTTTGGCTCACTAGTACATGCTCACTTGTACATCTTTTGCTGTTAGTTTAACTCTTTAGTTTACTTTATCAGTTTATGTTACGTAAGTTGGGCAATATCGACCGAATTTCTTAACCCTTTGTCCATTTCAAGATCATTGGGTGGCGGAAGCCTATGCCAGGGCCAGAGGCAGGATACACTCTCAATAAGTCACCAGTCTTTCACAGAGCTATCAGTATTAAGTTGTTATATGTGTTATAATGTGCATCATTTTGTTATTTTAGGCATAAAAGTTAAGTTACTTATTACAACCTCTTGTAGGAGTTGATTTTTGTCCCCTTTGGAGTATAAATATCATTGCCAATAATGACTTTATAGTTCCAGTAGTACTGCAGGCCCATGTAATCCCATCCTGCAAACAAATCTGACTACATACAGTGTTTCTGGGATATTTATGGCCAAATACATCAGCATTGTGTTAATGTAGGAAATCACACATCATCCAGGCCTTTATGGTGTCTGGTTTCATATACAAACATAACTGGGAATCATCTGCATAAGCATATTTTCACTACTTTCTGTGCTCCTGTTTCAGGTTGACTGAGTACATTCATTACCTCATTGTGACCTCCTCCTCTGCAACAGCTTAATGGCACTTGAGTGGAGAATTCATACCACCAGCTGTTTACCTAGATGTACAAAGTACTAATATTCATGCAATGATAGTAGCTCAAAACGCACAAATATGACCAATTGGCATTGCCATCCTTCAGCGTGGTGCTAAAAATGCATAGCCATATTATGGTACATCATTAGTTTTAACCAGTACATTCTCAAAGGCTAAATTCCAGAAAAATCTAGATAAATTGCTTTCATAGTTGGTGGCTGATGCTGCTTTATCAAATGGTTATTTCTTACATAATCTATTATGAACAAAGTCATTACAGGATTCAATTATGGTGACACATAGGTTTTATTACTCACTGTGGAACAGGGTTGAAAAAGAGAGTATTTGTTTACGCCTTTATTTACACAATACTACATTATAAAATAGTTTCTTTTGATCTTTTCATTTGAAAATGTATGTTATCCATTATCGGAGCCTGGTGTTTAACAAATAGGACTAATTGTTCAGCAGATTACTCTGTTTGCACCTTTGAAGGGCATCCCATTTAATGGGCAATTAAGAAATGGCTTCTGCAGTCATCCCTGGACACGGCATGCTAAAAGCACTTCCATAACGACCAAAGTAATTAATATCGGGATTTCATGCAAAAAAGCCACTTTCTTTCTTTCAGTAAAGCGGACATCTCATTTGTGTTTATAAAGCCTGTTTTCATTTAACACCCATGACATTAAGGCACTTCAAACATTAGACAGACAGGTTGAACTTGTGCAATCAGGAATACTGGCTGTACAATGGGAATTCCATTAACCTGTACTGCCTGACTGCTAATAGGAAGAACTGGATGTCAGACAGGCACTGCACTTCAATTCAAGTTAACACCAATTAATAAGTGAAAGCAACTTCATTAAGAGAATTCCACTGGTGTTTGAGGATGTGGTGGATGTTAACTCTATGCTAATCACCTGGGCAGATCCTTATGTAAGTAACTACCACTTACCCTGTTTTTGAAGTCAGCAGCAGAGTTGCTGGAAAGACTCTAAATGCCATTAATCAAAAGTCCAAACGTTGAAAATATCAAATTACAGAAAGTTAATGTGTGTTATAATATATTTTTCTTCTCCAGCAGAAAACTATGGTGTAAGGTCACTGTGCATACATCCTCAGTTAAAAATGCAGTTAAAAAAATAACACTAATGTCTGCATACTGACCAATAGCCTAAACATTTTTTTTTATTAACATAAACTTTATGAAAGTAAAGCAGTCAAATATTAGTCAGTCTCAAATATAAAAATGATGTTAGCTGATATTATACATTAATAGTATGTTAGCAGTATTATACTTTTAGAGATAAATGTAACAGTTAATAATGTTTTGAAACTAGCCAATATTCAGCATTCAGAAAGCAATCCTGGGTTAAATAGTTGGCTTGGTAAGTCATTTACTGGAACTTGTGGCTGGCAGCAAGTACTTCATTAGCATAGACAAGGGAGAGAGCATCCAGAAGTGCTCCTTAGGTGAAGACAACAGATTCGGCACATAGAGCCCCACAGCAAGCACTCACGTTGCACAATCAAATCAGGCTGAAAACACATACAGAGCTTTCCCCAGTCTGGATGTGTTCCCTCTTATTTGTCTGGATGTGAAGTTACTCAGAACAAAGCACTGAAAGACTGAATAACCATGACTAGTCTTAGTGTTATTGTCTTCACTTACTATTGCTAAAGAAAAACCTGTTTTTGTGAATAAGTAATATGGGATTTCCATTTACCTTCATCTCATTGTTTCCATTTATATAAACAGAATCGATATGGTTATAAAATCTGCTGTTACAACAACTTCAACCTAAGCTCCGCCTGGAGTAAAAAAACTAGAAAATAATCATTCATATGATTCAGGAGTAGTAGATCTGCAGCAACCAGTGAAATAACTGCAACAATACTGCAACATAATCATTTGCATTTTTTCGCAGCTTGGAATAAACGACAGTGACATAGCTGCCTTTTTAAAAGAGTGTATTCATGATCTTGCACCTTAAAATGACTCAATATTGCCCGATTTGTGCGTATTTGTCATTGCATTTGCATGTAGGACGTTATTGTAGAGCCATCAGGTGGGCGCCTGTGTCAGGGATCCAATGTGTACACTGCAAGCAGTTGCAGCCTCACAGGTCTTCAATCTAACCCAAACAAACGAGGAAGATAGATGACGCACAGGCCTTCCCAAACACCATCCCCTCCATATTCATCATGAAATCTAGCAATCCATAATTACAGGTTTTAATGGGTGTATGCAAGGAGATGGAAATGTTCATATTACCATGCTAATATACAGCAAACTAGCATGTATTACCAGTTTACCCAAGACATTCTAAAGCAAAAATTAGGTGAGAAGAGTTTGTTCCAAAAACCTGCCGTTCCCACAAGCATTTAATCTGCATTATTATTTTGGCCATTATTGTGTTTTTCTTTCATTTAATCCTCAGGAAAGTCCAAGCATTATACTGTTGTTTATGATTTAAGCCTTGGATTACTTTGTGAGTGTTTTTTTTGTTTGTTTGTTTGTGTTTTCAGTTTGTGTTTCTTGTTTTCAGAGAGTCTGTGCACTTGTTTCTATTTCACAGGAAGTGAAGTCACACAGGGAGCAGACAGGGACAAATATCACTGCACTGAAACTCAAAAAGAAATCTAATAAGCTCGTTGACGTCAGTGTCCAGGTTCAGAAGGCACAATGTGATCGAATCAGTGCGGTCGTTGTAAACGGAACCAGCATAGAGTCTGTGTTTAGCTGCACACGTTTTGTTGTGATAATCACTCGCTTCAGGCTCCAACTTTGATGTCAAGTTACTGGAATGACATTTTAAGCTGAGAGCCAAGTGGGGAGTACAACTTCAAATTTCCCAGGAGAATCTTCATAATAAGCTGTCATTTTGCATTCTGGCAATATCCGTCTTTTTAGTAAAAGCGTTGGCATTTATTACTGGCTAGCATCGTTTAGAATCTGCCGTAAAGCTCCACCTAATGAATAACTGAGCTTTATTGCGGTGTGACTTACTTGTCATTCTGAAACGCTGCACTATATGTATTTTAAGATGGCATTTTAGCACAGCTTTATGTTTTCTCTATTTGCTTATTTTATATTAGCATAGAAGAGACAGATTCTACAATGCACAACTCAGAATTATTATATTAGATATGTTGCTGTCCCTATTGCCAGTCTTGGCAGCCGGGGGTCAGTCCACCAGGGCCTCCGCTCCTGGCCGCCACCTGGCACCTACGGCCACGAGCTGTGGGTAGTGACCGAAAGAACGAGATCGCGGATAGAAGCGGCAGAAATGAGCTTCCTCCGAAGGGTGGCTGGCCTCTCCCTTAGAGATAGGGTGAGAAGTTCGGCCATCCGGGAGGGGCTCAGAGTAGAGCCGCTGCTGCTCCACATCGAAAGGAACCAGCTGAGGTGGTTCGGGCATCTGACAAGGATGCCCCCTGGGCGCCTCCTGGGTGAGGTGTTCCAGGCATGTCCCACCGGGAGGAGGCCCTGCGGCAGACCCAGGACACGCTGGAGAGATTATATCTCTCGGCTGGCCTGGGAACGCCTTGGTGTTCCCCCGGATAAGCTGGAGGAGGTGGCTGGGGAGAGGGAGGTCTGGGCCTCTTTGCTTAGGCTGCTGCCCCCGCGACCCGGCCTCGGATAAAGCGGAGGAAGATGGATGGATGGATATGTTGCTGCTTGAACTTCCACACTCAAACATGTCTTACTGATTTCCCTTGTTGCTGTGCTGTGTTGATTACTTGATCTTGATTTTCTTGTCCTTGCAAGTAGTTGGCAAACAATGGCAAGTCTTGTAAATTTAAGTATACACTGATTATTTGGCTTTGATTGCATTCTGCAAATCTTTAACACACTATTATGTGAATCTTTGCTCATCTCCTTTTATGCAAATCACTGATGGGATTGTCTTTTTTGATCATTAGAGACATTGTTTTCATAAATTATGAGTTGAGTGCTTGAAAAGTGTTTCTGAATGAATTTAATTTTTATGCAATTCAAGTGCTGCTAGGGTGAAGGACTCTTATATCTTATGGTTTTTAGTCCTAAATTTTTCTTCCATTTACACCATGAGGGCGAAATTTTCTTTTATGAAAAAGGCCATTGTGAGTGCAGGTGTGCTCCACAGAGATATCTTTTTTTTAAATTCAGTTCAAACACCCATATATTTGCCACGTGTTCTGTTTTAATGAACGGCGAATGCATTGCTAAATGTTGCAGTAAATCTTAATTGACTTCTGAGAAGTGTGCTTAACAATACAGGAAAAAAAAAGACGAAAAGATGAAAACAGCAATGTCTCTTTGAGGTTTCAGAGAAAGAGACAGCCTTGCAGAGGAAGAATAATTCAGGTTCAGATAGCTTAAGCATCAAATGTACACAGTGGATGATTTGCTCAGGGCCAAACTATCACACAATCTGGCAACTTGTTTCTTTCAGGTCTTGCTCTTTTGCTTTGAAATATTTAGCGATCCATTCAGGTCGCCTACACTCATCTGAGCAAAAATTGAAACCTGCCTGTTTGTGTAACCCACAGGAAGGGGCTGAGTTGTTAAACAGCTCTCATGACTGAGCAGTTCTTTCGAGCCTCTAATGGTCACTTCCGCTGCAGAAAGCCTTCGTGTGACAATCTCTAACACATTTCCCCTCACATATTTGTGTGAAATCTATTAACCTAACATTTAAAGGTTAAGACATCGAGGTAATCGTACAAGCAGGTGATACAAAGCTCTCCGCTGGAATTTGTGTTTGCTGTGTGTTGCGCGATATACAGAAGGATGAGCTTCTACATAGCTTTTATTTCCAATACAGCCCAAAGCTGTTGCTTTTTAGCTTTACTGTATGTCAAAGTTGAAATACCTAAACCTGAACTGCTCAGTGATGACACATTTTAAGGAGATAAATTCAATACAGAGAAAAGCTTTGCTGGTGTATGAACCTTTCAAATACTTATATTTTGCAGAAAGTGGATTTACCTTACTTTTTAATGTTCTATTATGTACATTCAAGGCATGATTATAAGTACTGGGCCTCAGCCCTTCTAATCTATGAATTCAGGAGTATTTAGTTGTATTGCCACAGGTGTATAAAACCGTGCCTAGGTATGTGTCATGGTTGGCTGTGTGGCAGGCAGGAATTGGACCCAAAATGCAGGACTCATGGAGGCAAAACGTGAACTTGAAAGCAGCTTTAACGCTGACCAAAGGAAACGAAACAGAAAACCTAAACTGGAAAGCTAGAACTAAAATACACAAGAAAACACCAGGAGGGACACAGCACGAGAGAGAACTGACGTTAATGACGCGACGCAGAAGACTGGAGGACACATGCTATAAATACCCGGGCAGGAACATGAGGGAACGAGGAACAGATGGGAACACAGCTGGGAGAAATTAGACTAAATAAGACAGAGGAAGCGAAACTAGAAACACTGACAGAGATATGAACCTTCAAAATAAAACAGAAAATGAGTGCTGAGGCACATAGTGCGTAAAAGTCGCCAACGCTCTGCTGACTCAATAAATGCAGAGCTCCAAACCTCCTGTGGCATTAACAGCAGCACAAAAACTGGTGCACTTCATGTCATGGGTTTACTGTATATGTGGGTGTCGCAGTGCTTTCCAGGGCAGTCCACATAGTGTATCAAAATGAACGTTTCCCATTAAGGGATGCTTTGACAGTCTAAACTCCTTTACCTTCACACCTCAGTTCTCTTTGCTTTGGATTTTGTCACGAGTTTGTCTTTTTCTCACAGCTGTTGAGATGAATTTTCTAAAAGAACAACCAGCACCATAAAAGTATGGAAAAACAAAACTGTTTATCTTACTGCAATGATGCTAAAAAGGATGCTAGCAGTTTATCTGTGGCATCATTTCTGTATTTGGCAGGGTAGAACAAAAAGAATCAGCCTAAATGAGGAGATTAATACAGTGCGGTAGGTAACAGGCTGCAGACTTGGTGCCTAATGCGAAAGCTATCTCTCAGTCAGTTTGACTTGCCTGCAGGCTTTGTACAGTGTGTGTGTGTGTGTGTGTGTGTGTGTGTGTGTGTGTGTGTGTGTGTAGCAATGAAACTCTGGTTTTCTTCCAAGACAGATTCGCGTGCAGTTTTCTACTAAATATGTTTGACCCGAGCACGTGTGGGTAAACATGCTCATTTCAAACAGTTTATAGCAGAGCTCCAGCCTGCAGTGAGGAAAACCTTTAACAAAGGGAAAGTCATCAAAGGTTCCGGAAAAACCTTGTGACTATTAGATGGTGTCAAAAACAATGCATTTCTTTCTAGGGGTCTGTTCTAAGCTCCAACACTTCATGTTAATTGCCTTGGTGAGCTGGTACTTCCAAGTAAGTGATTGCTGTAGGTGTTAATTTTCTGTAGTTGCTGCTTCCCTTAAAATGTCATTGACGTCAGTGGAGTTTGAAAAAAAAAAAAAGCTAGCCCCAACAATTTCTCCCAAACCTTTTTCATTTCTATTCAGACACACATTAACCATGCACAGATTCACAACCACACACAGATACACCGCACTGAGAGAGAACGAGTGGGCTGATTGCAGTTATTGAACACAATGACAAAATGAATGACAGCACTTCAAAAGCCTGAGCTGAAACAGACGTCATTGAACGCTGATGGGTGAAAAGACTAAGAGAATGAAAGACAAAGGCAGTGGAACGTATTGAAAGCGAAACATTTCATGAAAGCGCACGTGGGGATCCAACATTACAACATGAAATTGACACCAAGAGGTAATCAATGAACTGTTGGCTTCAATAAGGTGTCAAAGTAAGCAAAGCCTTTCATATATGTATAGTACAATGCCTCTGCACAATAAATGAGTTACTCAAAGTATTAGTGCACGTTGCATTTATTTCTTTCTTTTTTAATTTAATTTAATTTTGCAGAGCATCTTTGATTGTGGAAAATACCTGTAAATACCTTGTGTTTGCTGCTGTAACATTATTTGCAAAGTACTTCTGCAGGATCATAATGACTTTGAAAAAATTGGAAGTAACAGCCAAAAATGTTGTTTACACAGACTGTATCTGTCCAAATTGAAAAAAGCCTCCAGGGGGCAAGGATGTGCCTGGTGGTGTAATGTTCATTTGCTTGAAGCAACACATGGATTTCCAGTTTTCAGTTAAAAAGAGGGCAACTTTCCACAGCAACAAGTGACATGTAGATAGGGAGCTTTGTCCATCTAATGACTGTTATCACTGCCAGTGGTTTGGGTTCAAAGCAAGTATTGTAGCATTCAGTTTTATTGCAGTTATTGTTGTTTGTACAAAACACAGGCAAAAAAATACTTGCTCACAATGCAGCAAGTATTTGACTTAGTCATAACTACCCAATGACCTGATAGAGGAGAAGATGGTACTGCAGAGAGATTAGTCTCACACAGATCCAATGACGCACATCAACCTCAAAAAAACGTCTGCTTGGTGAGGCAGAAAGTCAGGTGAACAGCAGGAATGTGAAATGCATGCTATGCTGGATTAGTTACGGTTTCTTCACCTTTCCTCAATGAGAGAAGATATAAGCATGGTCTGCATGCAAAATAATGCAATGCTCTTAGATGTGATTAATGGATTTCTGTGCTTTTTAAAACAAATAATGTTTAAAAAATCTGTTTTGTTTATATCCAATAAATGCTTCATTTGCACAATGACAAAAATCCTGTTTGCTTTTGGCCAGATCACAGATAAACACAAGCTGCAAAAGAGCTTCTGCGTCACTGAGTGAACACTAGCAATAACAATAATCTCTGCATCCTGCATATGCATACAAACACGCAGTCTGAGCAAAGCATCCATCAGCACATGCATGATCTTTTTGACACAGAGTGCTGCCGGAAGGAAACACCGAATGTGGAATAGTGTTTGTCAAACCTAAAGCAATTGCTCTTTTCGCTCTCTAATATATTTGTTTCACATCGAGATGCAGGGAGCTCCTCTGTGCTGGAACTTCACTGCAAAACATGTTGTCAGGGTAACGAAGCCTGACATATGGGAGAACCCTCAGCTTGTCATTGCCGTGTTGCTGTGGTGACGCCTTTCCTCCGAATAAATTAAATGAATCTGACATGACGAGTGTGAACTGTGAAGGCAGTAGGGTGTTCACATAAAAATCTATTAACATTAGGTAGAAAACCTGAGCAACGCCAATGCACAGGCACAAAATGTCAGTGCAAGCAGGCTTATGATGCTATTACATGATAAAATGCACATGCATGTTGTAAATGTGCAAACCATTTAATTGATTATCTTACCTTATCTACATATATATTATATATATAAGATCTGCAACTGCATCTGATTTCATACTGCAGAAAATGCAGTTATTCACTGCTGCATGCTCACACTGTGACTGATAACTGACTTTTTTCTTTGTTGGCAACATTTTTTAAAATATTGATATCTGGAAACAATTTTTTGACTGACAAGATCAGCAGTAGTTCACGCCTCAAAAGGTGCAATTTTTGCATAAATGTGCTCTAGAGAGGGACATAGGGTATAGACAAGGTGCACCCCTTTAAGTCAAAGGTTTAACTAAAAAACTTTAAAAGCAAATTGTACAGAGACAGAACGGAAGCAGCTTGGGTTTTAGAAACTCAGATGTGGAGCAGGGAGGGTCTCTGCGGTGTTGTAATTACAAAGGCTTGCACTGGCCATCGGTGTCTGCTGGAGCCTCAGCTTCCGGCAGGAGCTCAATGCAGAATACTAATGCTGCAATTAGTGTAACCCAGCAACAGGAAGTTGGCTGCCCTTGAGGGGAGGCAAGAGAATGGGGCTGAATACATCGCTCTGATACTGACAAGCTCTAGTGGCTGCTGTCAGGTGGCTTATGCTCTTTGCTTAGACCTGGGAGGAAGTCTAGAACAGTAGTTCACTGCAGAGGAGCGCTCGAGTTGACATGGCTGCAATGAGGGAGAGGTTTAAGGGCCATGTCGAGGTCAAGTACTACAGGTTCAATACAGTTAATCCTTCATGACAACTGAGAAAAAAGCCATTTCCAAATGTTCCTGCTTCTGTTGAAAGACTGCCCAATAGGTCATGATACTGTCTTTGAGTTTAGAATATGTAATCTGACAAGAAGAAAAGTTTAAAAAACAAAACAAAAAAAAACAACTAGAGTGAGCAATTTTGTTTTGCAGATACAGAAAAGTTGTCATGCGGTGTAGTAGGAGTCAGGCGCAGAGTAGAGTTCAGGGGAAAGCAACGTTTATATACACAACCACCAGGTGCAGATATATACACTGAGGGGAACGGGGGTCCTAGGTCCGAAAGGGAGGTCCGGGATTGGAGTCACAAACACGCTGGCTCTTCTTCTTTACAGCAGTAGAAATAACAGGTTAGTCACAGGTCCGGGGAAAACTGTGCACAGGAGAAAATAAGGTTACACGGAGATCGCAGCAAGTCTACAAAGCTTAAAGATTCGAGGCAGAGGTTCACTAACGTGTCTCGCATAATCATCCAGCGGTGAGGCTGTCTGCATCCTGGCCTTAAGAGTCCAACCCGTAATCAGAGCCTGACGAGATGCAGGTGTGTGCCAAGGGCGGGAGCCTGCAGTGAGCTCCACCCTGGCAGGGAGGAGAGAGGAGAATGTACACAAAACACATGTGGCCTTGTGGAGCTGGCCGGGCAGACACGGGGACCATGACAAAAGTATTGGTGCAGCTACTACAGAGTCTGACTTTAGGAAAAACAAACCAACTGTTGCTTCCTGTCAAGGATCTGCAGATGATGTGTGATTTTTATAATAATAAAAAATCAATAATTACTCCCGTATAATAAAAGTCTCAGTGGAGCATCAGTTAGATTCAGTAATATGGTTCATTTTATAATTAAACAGAATTTATGGCCACAGTGGAATTTTATAATGTCCTTAACTGAGCAAAACACAAAACCGTTGAAATATTTTAAGCGATCCAAAGTACAGGTCTACCATACAGGTTATTCTTGTCATCCTTTTTTTTTTTTTTTTAGCTGTTACTCATATGAACGGAAATGGTGTTTTTGTGACTCACATGTAAAAAAAAAAATGAAGTGGACTCAAGAAATATTTTCTACATTTGAACCTGACTGTCTTTCTGTGTGGATTTTGCATAGATTGTTCTCCCAGTGTCTTTTGATTTGTCCATTTCTGATTTTTTTTTTTAGTGTTAGGTGGTTTAGGCTTCAGCTCCCATCAACCACACAAGTGAAAATGGATGGATGTACACCAAAAACCACATGAAATTACATTTTGCAAATGGGACTGGATTTTAATGAAATTTCTGCATACGCAAAACAATTTGGGAAAGGGCAAGCATAACAAAAGAAAAAAGGCTTGGGACATATTTACTGTGGACATATTTCAACCAATCAGATTAACAAACACTCAAAGCAATAACAATTTGAATAAACACAAGGAAATCATAGTACTTACTCATAAGTACTTAATGTTAATAGAAGGACATTAATTATTGTGGATATTCTGTCCATGATTATTTTAAGTTCATTTAACGAGTTATTTTTTTGGTCTAGAGCCTGGTTAACATAAAACTTGTCATGCACCTCGTTTTCATTTAATGGATTTTTAACACATTTCACATAGCTGTCACTCCATACATCCTCTTTCACTTGTCCTTATCAGGGTCACGGGTGTGGGAGCTGGACCTAACCCAGCTGTCAAAGAGAGAGAGGCAGGGTACACCCTGGACAGATCTATCACTGGGCTAACGCAAAGAGACAGACAGCCATTTGCACTCACATTAACTATGTTAACCTAACCCCACTACCTGCAAGTCATGGGACTGTAGCCAGAATACCCAGATAGAAACACAGGGAGAAGCAAGGCCCCGTCCAGTTGGTGGATTTGAACGTGCAAAAATGTAGAATGAGTCTTAAAAGCTAGAAAGTAGCTAGTATAACTAATTTTGTTATTATCAATGTGCACAAAAATATTGTCAAACATAAATAATAAAATATATTTGCAGGTTTGACCTTACTGGTCCAAAGTAGCTGTGGCTCTCCTATAAGTCTGAAGCCTGCCAAACTAGATTCTCTCATGATAATGCACTCTTAATTCTCCAGCTGCCTCACAAAGTAACCATAGGTTGGCGTGTAATAAACTCTTTTTAAAACTTGAATCATTGAAACCCATTATGCCCCAGTGTGATTAAGAGGTCTACAACCAGCACCCATTTATCGAAGTCACATGTGTGTCACTTGTATAACATGTCAGATGAACAAAGTCATATAGTGATCTCCTGTGGCAGAAAGACCATTAGAAGTAACTCTCCAGACCACAGAGAAGTTACTGGATGGATGCCTGCTAATGCAACTTAATGGTACCATTTGTGACTCTGCAGAGTGCATCAATTTAAGCCGCTTGTCCCCTTTCTCACATCTCAAGTGTTGTTAGACTATACGTGTTCTGCGTTCTGATGAACCTGTAGCTATGGAAACTCATTCTGGAGTGCTAACTTGTTCAATAAAACACACTTTGAGCGCTCCACAGCACTTTCTCTTAAGTGCAGTTTTCCGCTTGATAGCTTATTGCAGAGGCCTTGCACCCATTATCCCAATGTTGATCGACAAGAAAATGATAGACAGTCTTTTTTTTTCCCCTTCTTGGATGCACAGCAGGGCTTTTTTTCTGAATGAGTAGTCAGACCCATTGACAGTGCTGACATGCTGCAGTCTCCATTCATGTTTTTGTTTCTTGGCTTGTGGAAAGGAGGAGGGCAAAGAAAGAAAGAAAAAAAGGGAGGTTTACTAGTTGTCATGCTTTTCTCTGCCAACGCACTTGTTGCTTATTTTATTTTTGCCTTTCCGTGGGATGGCTGTAAACACTTTTTCTTAGTTTATTGTTATTCATTAAATTTAGCTGAAGGAGGAGGATAACAAGAAGGGGAATGGGATCTGGGACAGGATGGTTATTTGAGAACCCAGGTCAAATAATCTTGACAACTTTTTAAAAATGTATATGTTTATGTAATCTGTCACTAATTACAGAATCCTTCTATTAAAAAGGTGTAAATGCACTTTATACTTAGAATCGAACTGTCTGTTTATGATTTTTGCTTCCCATATGGAGGACCACAGGCGCCTGAGGAACTGCTGATATTTGCTTCATGCTGATGACTGATGAGGGCTGATAACAAAAAATACTCTAAACTGAACAGCAGTCTAGCTTTCATGATTACAGTTAGGGATTTGCTACGATTTCACTGCAGTAGTATGTAGTTCAGAGAAATTGCTCCTCAACTGGAAGACTGAGTTGTATTCAGAAGGCATTCATACACATAATCAGGAAACATCACACCCCAAATGGCTTCTAACTCTCTGTTAAAAAAAGGGCTTTTTTTTATGAAAAAATGTAAAAGCAAAACAAGCAGTGCTTCTCTAATGAAATCTAAAGTATTTAAGATGAGCCCATCCTTAAACATGTCTGCATAGGTTCTCAGTCATGGTAATCTAAGGAGTCAAGGCATGGTAATCTAAGGAGCTTGGAAAGAAACCTCTCATCCGAGAAGATTCTTCAGCTCTAAGATAAAATAGTGGAGAGTCTCAGCTATTCAAGACCTGGTGGGAGTAATATTGATCCAATAACACTCACTGAGAACATTTTTTTGCAAAATAATTACTTGTGCTTTTAATAATTTATGCACGGTTTTATGTGTAGATTGGGGCTTTTTTTTATAGTGCTTTATGGCTACATTTGCAAAAGGAATGGTCCCCCCAAAAGAATCTCCTCCACCACTCATCATTGTCAGCTAAATATTTCACAGATTGCTAAATAAGTAATAATATTTTATTAATTCTTCAGCCAGGAAGGAGTGTAGAAAATGAAGAAGTCCAGGACGAGGGCAATATTAGGCTGTCAGCATATACAGATGAATAAAGGGCAGGACTACACTGTATCTTTTAACTCAGTCCAGTTTGTCTTGTGATAGAAAAGGGGGGTAGACTGTTTTGGTGATGGTGGTGGGATGTCATTGTCTCTACTTGCTTTTCTGTACAAGTCACAGCACAACACTGGCTTTGATATGCTATTTTAGTGAGTCTGTGATGGCATATTTATGTTAGCCAAAAAAGTTTATTTTATGATTTGCTCTCAAAATTAATATCTAAGCTATAATTAAGCTTGTCAAAACTGGGGTTTTGTTGCTGGTTAAGGATTTAAAGGTGGGTGGTAAAACAAATACTGGCAGATATCAAGTAGAACAGAACATTTATTGTATTTAAGTGGGCTGAGCTGTCAAATTTCCCCCCTGCTTAAGTCTTTAAAAGTAAGCCAAGCCCTTACTGAAACTTTTATAAATACTTAAATAAACACAGCTTTTATTCTTAGACAATGTTCAATCTCAGGGTTACAGAAAGTAGCCAATTTTTAAAAAGGAAAAGGAAAAGGAAAAGATGATGTGATCCACTCTCAGAGCATCTTGGGTTTGATTCCACTGTCTGTCTCAGGGCTTTCCCTGTGGAGTTTGCACGTTTTCTCTGTGCCTGCAGTGGTTCTCTCTGGGGACTGCAGCCTTACAAAAGCTGTTAGGTTAACTGGCTGTGTGAGCATGAATTAATGTCTGTGTTAAAGCCATGCAATAGACTGGCCCCCTGTACAGGTTGTAAGCCACCTTTCAACCTAAGATAGATGGGACAGGAAATGGATGGAGTCTTTGTCAAATTTGCTTTATCTATTCCTGAAGTCCCAGGGAAGTTGTTTAGAGAAGTCAACTAAACTTGTTTTCTTTAAAAACCTAATAAAGTTAATAATGCCCCCAGCATCCCAGTCTCACAGCTGTCCAGTATGTATTCATATTGAGTAATAAAATTGAGCAGGGCGACCTCTACTTTAATCCAATGTATCTTTGCTTCATATCAGATCATATAATATTATGCTATATATTAAAGAAGTCAATATTATTTCATTTTATTTGGTTTTATGGTTGCTGAATTTGAATACGACATGAACGGTACCGTTTTGGGTTGGGTTTTTTTTTTTTTTAAATTATTACTTTACAGACAATCTTGTGATGCAAATAGTTCTTTTTTTTAACCTGCTAATTTCCAAAAGTACTATTTTCAGCTTTCCAAAGCTCCATTTTAGGTCACACTGCCCTATAAATACATGTCTTGAAAATGAGCCATTAGCTGCACACTACTAGTTATCTGTAATGCCCGGGATTGAATTTCAGGAACTATTTGTAGTTGCTGTAACTAATAATTTACCCGAGCAGGGAACTATTTTTGAACACAATGCTTCTGTCAAGATGTTCTTGCCTGAGGGCTGCACACCCAGTGTCTGCTAAGTATGCTATTCATGGTTTGCATAGGGCTATTAGGAGCCCACAAGAAATAAGTCAGCATTACAGAAACCCACAGGTGGCACATGCATCATTGGCAGGCCTATTGCAGAGACATGGCACAGGGTCAACCTGATGATGCAACCTAATGACCCACAATAAATTGATAGACAAATACCACTACAACAAATGAGCTTTTATGGGCAATTTATTCCCCCCCCCTCCAGTCTTCTTCAGTCATCATGTCCATTTTCACCACTAGTGGGAGGGATTTCTTCAACAAAATACCAGACAATTATTGACCTTTCTTAATTTCCACATCTTTCCTTCCTGCAGGTAGAAAGCACTTACATACAGCAAAATGCCTGCTCACTCTAATTACAGGTGCTTTTATCCACAATTGCTGGTTCCTGCTCGTACACAAAGAAAACTTAAGAGTAATGCTAAAAGCACAATCAGAAAATACGTGAGTTGCGCCAAGTTGGCAGATGAGTCATAAGAATACGTAACCACGTGAAGCCGGTACAAAAGGCATGACCTCTCAATATGATACACTCAGTGTGTGCAGATGTTTATGCATCAGTGTTGCAGAACTCATAAACCGAGCCCTGTCTGTCATTTCTCTCTCTCCATCCTTCTTTTGAGTGTATTTTTTATTTATTTATTCATTTTATTATCAGGAAATCTCTTTATGGAGCTCCTGCAGATAGGAAACCTGTTTCCATGGGGACTGCTGTCTTTCAGACTGGCTGGATGTGTGTGCGTAAGACAGTCATGCAGCTTGAAAAGAAAAGTTTTCAGTTTGATATTTAATGTTATACTTAGCCATTGACGTAAAATAAAATTGCTGGGAGCGGTCTTAAAATTTCGCTCCAGTTAATCAATTACTCAATACGGTGCAATGGGTGCAGCACACAGAGTGTGCACAGCAGATCGTAGTGCACAAGGATAAGTATCTGTTGCATCAGATATACAGCACATGGTTTCATGGTTAACAGTGACACTGGTTCAAGAGTAAATGATGCTCTTCTTTGAAGTCAGGAATGAAAGCATCCACTCTTTAAAGCCTGTGATGTTAGATCAGGGTTTGCATATTCACGTATACACGTGCACTTTGCATGACCAATGTGGACTCAAGTGACCATTGCTTTTTCATCTTTAAAAGTCCAGAAGCATTGTTTTCTGCAAAGGTTACAGCATTTTTTTTGTACTCTGCTTACGCTCTTGTGCACATATATTGTTATATGACTATAACAATCAATGCAAAGTTGCATAATCCAAACCCTGTGATTATGAAAGTAATTATTTGCAAACATTACAGTTATCACATTGGTGCAGGGAATATAGCAGTACTCCTGCACGCTATTGAGGTTGTTTGGATTCGGTATAAAAGTGATTGCATACTGCCACCCAGTGTAGGCAGCAAGTTTGTGTAAAAGTGACAAAAGTATGACTCAGTTTTATGTTTATTAAAAACAAACAAACAAAAACAAACAAAAAACACAACACATGGGATCAGAAATTCTCCTACCTCCATGTTTGAAACATGTGGCATCATTGTGAGGATATATAAATTGGACTGCATGTGTTTGCTGTCAAATATATCCAGATACAATATGTTTATTTAAGTTGACATTCTTCTAAGCAAACAACACACATAATTACACCGTGTGCATGTCAAGGCAAAGTTAAATAACACTGAGTCATTCAGGCTGGAGGATATCATGTTAACAGCCACAAACAGAGAAGAAGCACTACTCATTAGTATGGCATAATTAAAGGTTATGCCATACTAATAAGTGGTGCTTCTTCACAATACTGATGTGATTTTTAGTCAACATCAGTTAAAACTGTAGTCAAATGCCCCGCGTTTCTTCAGCGTTTGACTTTTCCCACACTGGTGAGTCAGTAATTGTAGGCACCGTCATGAGTAACACAGAGGAGGCACAAGCGCTTCAGAGTCTTTTCAGCTCAATACAAAAAGGAAACACAGTCAGACAGCACTGACCTAAAGATAATTGATTTTCATTATTTGCGCAAAGGGCAAAGAAGACAAGAAAATAACAAAGCTACAACATTTGATAAACATAAACATTTTTTTGGCTTAGTTTCATTAAAGGTCACAAATAGATAAACTTGTTAAAATCTAATTACTTTATTCAGTCGTCAGTAGTAGAGAAGAATCCATCTCAGTCTGACGTTATCCATTCACAGAATACAGAGCTACAGTCAAACTTCGATGACTAACTTTTTGAATTTTACCTTCATTCCTACGCCAGAGATGAGCTGCATAAGTCTGAGACAGGCAGACCTTGACAACCGATGAACTCTTGTGAAAGTGACGTCTGAGCGAGTTCCTCTGAGTCCACGTTTTAGGGCATGAACTAATACATGAATATCAACGGCTGTCTTACATACTATCTGTCTGCTCTCCAATGATGACTACGATGTTTAAATTTTTATGCTCATGCTGCTGGTAGAGATTTAACGAATGCTTCTGCGTAAGTAAAGGATACTTCTTTAAAGTTTTATGGGATGCACCGAGGGCGCTGAGGTGCAGGTAGAATACCTGGAGTGTAGAAAGTAGGAAAGCTGTGAAACAAGTGGCAAATATTTTATCGGCCAAATTTCTGGCATTTTCTTAATTTGTAATACACCAAGAACATTAAATACCCAACTATCACCATTCCCTATACAAAACAAAGATACTTTTGTACTCAAATGTACCAAACCTTGTTTTAATTTGTTATTTTCACAAGCAAATTATATCAGCCTTCCTGGTGGAGCATCGTCTTAAGTATTTTTGATTCTGAATTTTCCTAGAAGATGCAACAAAAACAACATTTGTGTCATTTGGAGAACTTATTATTAAAAGACTGTAAGAACCAAAATAGCTGTGTTCATATTTCTCCATATAGTAATGTGCTAAAAGTCTTGAGTCACCCCTCAATTCATCATATTTTGCTGGGAAAATGGGAAATAGGAGCAGAGATTTACTGAAGCATGCAAATATACATTTAAACACAATATATGATACAAAACTAGAGTTTGAGCGAGCTTGAGAGTCAATATTTGGTATGACCACTTATATTCTTAAACACAGCCTGAACTCTAGTAGGCAAGCTTTCTTGTAATTTCCTTAAATAGTTCTTCAGGCTTCTTGAAGGACATTTAAAGCTCTTCATTGGATGTTGGCGCCCTTTAGTTCTGTTCTCTGTCAAGTTGATCCCACAATTTCCATCAGTTCTGACAAGATCCGACCACCTCCGGCTAATATGAAGCCAAAAACCATGACCGTGTTGGCTGTAGACATTCAGTGTTGTAGCTTGTTCCTGAATTCCTCCAGACATACTGATGTGATGTCAAGTTCTTGTGTAATTTTGGGATATGACTTATTAATCTGTTGTAGATGTTTTTAGGCTTCCCATTTCTATTTTTGTTTTGGTATTTTTGGGGTTAAAATATGCCTTTTTGCACTTGAGAAGCTTTAATCATTAAAAACGGCGTCTATTTTTAGTTTGTGCTGAGACTCTAATATACAGTGTTGTATTAGAACATTCGGTAAGTTTTACTTTTTTTAGGGTTAGTCCCTTCAGGTTATTAAATGTAAAAAAAAAAAAAGCAGTGCGAATGATATTACTCAGCATCTAAACCAGGGGTAGGCAACTCCAGGCCTCGAGTGCCGGTGTCCTGCAGGTTTTAGATCCCACCCTGGGTTAACACACCTGAATCAAATGATTAGTTCATTACCAGGCCTCTGGAAAACTTCAAGAAATGCTGAGGTGTCATTTAGCCCTTTAAATCAGCTGTGATGGATCATGGACACATCTAAAACCTCCAGGACACCGGCACTTGAGGCCTGGAGTTGCCTACCCCTGATCTAAACTATCTGTCTCTGTGAGTTTTTAAAATATTAAAAATGCAACGTAGCATAATCAAAACATCCTGAAAACAGGTTATAGAAAATTTCATGCTGTTGGCTAATTGGGAAAAAAATATACATTGGCTACAACCTTGGCTCTCAGTGTAGTCAACATTCATATTGCTGTGCAGGTTAAAAGATATTGCTTCTACAATGGATTTACTAGATTTAATATCTGTCACTTACACATCTTTTCACTGCGTAAATGATTCATTTTTCTGACCTCCCAACAGTGAGCGAGAGAGAGCTCTGTAATATGAAAGCAATCTGACACACAAAGCAAGCTAAATAACACTGACCTCCAAATCAAACTGCGTCACACCTTTACTTGTTACTGCTTAATTAAAACCTCCTCCAGTCGCTGCCCTTTTCACACTTTTGAATCACTAATGTAGTTGCTCATTATGAAGAAAGGGGGCGGGGGTACCCCCTCTGTTTATAAGGAATCTGTTTATTTCAATAGAAAATGAAAACTAATTGCATTGTTGAGTAAATAACAGCCTCTCAGTTGTTAGATTTGTGGGATTTGTCAGAGGGCAAGAATGAGCAGACAATATTGAATTAAACTGTCAGGATTTGTGATGGTGCATTCTTGTTTTTCCCATTTTATTTATTTCATGCGAAACATCATGTGAATATGAATAAAGGGAAGATGTTTCAGAGTGTTCCAGCGGCTGCATTTGTTGCTCAGGAAAACTCCAGTGTGCAGATTCACATTAAAGAAGAAGTAGTCATAAAAAGAAGGCATATCTCGCAAAATAAAGATAAAAGGTGAGTTACAACCAAAAACTTTATTTCCAATAACTTAACTCAGCTGAATTCACAATATATGTAAAGAAGCACACCTTGAGGTTTCCCATGTGAGTATTACAGACACTGTTGCTAAGAAAAAAAACGTGTACAGCATTCCCCAATTGGCTGTCTCTGGTTATAAGCGGCTGCTGGCTGTCACTGGGTGAAATCAGTTGCAAAGAAGGTGATGCAAAAAATACATTTTTTTCTGCAAATAGTTGCTAACTCAGAAAATGATAGTAAAACTTGAAAAAAGTGTGATGCAAACCAGAAATGCAACCGTCACTTTAAGAGGAAAATGGCCTCCATTTGTGGTTTCTGTCATATTTTAACAAGTGTGCATTTTCCCTGGATATAGTTACGTCGCTTGAGTAAAATGGGGTTCAGTGGCCGTTCTCCAAGCCTGTGTGACTGGAGCTTTACCCACCTAAAGCAGCCAGTCAGGGAATATTCATTTTTCCCCTCATGACCAGTGGTTGCCAGATGGTCACAGAGTAGTCTCAAAGCCTGTTTGACTGGGACCGGGCTTCTATTATAGAAATCTGACAACACCACAAATTTCCACACAGATGTCCGCCAGTCTGAAGATAAAAACTGAACAGGTGCTGCTTAAAAAGCACAATGCAGCACAATGCAAAGCACACCATTTACTCTCTACACACGACCAAGGCTGACCCACTGAGAGCATGAGCAGCTTTTAAAGCAGTGTTGATTGTTGCCCACTGGCTCCACAGGAGAAAGAGGCAGTGCCAATCTGCACCATTATTCCTTAACCCTATAGACTATATTTTCTCATGTGCTGAGGTCCATTAGCCTGTTTAACCCTTTAATGCCTGAACCATGAAATAACTGCCAGAAAATTGTTTTGTGAAACTTCTGACAAAATGTTAAAAACATATTAATTTACATATGTGAGTGTATCTTTCTCTATCATATTTGCTACATCAGACTTTTTTTTTGGGGGGGGGGGGGGGCACAATTTATTGATAAAAAATATACTGTGCAGTTTATTTCAGTTTTTCACACTATAGTTGTCATGTTTCTAAGGACATGTTTGTTAGGGTGATTAATCTGATATTCTAAATTGACCATAGGTGTGAAAATGAATGTGAATAGCCCTGTGATAGACCTGTCGCTAGTTACTTGTCCCTAAGACCTTTTCGATTTCTTTTTCCGTTTATTGCATTTTCCACTTTGCAAAAGGAATCCCGATATTAAGAGTAACATGACATTAGGGGTAACCTCCATTAAGTGGCATCCTCCAGCACCAGAAATAGGACACAGGAAGCTCTTCGAGACCTCTGAGTGTAGGTTGACATTTTCTGGGATGAACAAAATGGAAAAATAAATGCAAAGAAGCCATTTTTGGCTGATTCAAACAGGGTCTGCTCATCTCTTGACATGTCAGGACAGCATAAAATGCAGTCGGTGATGTCAAAAAAAGCAGAAAAAGAATACTTGTCATAGGTGAATACATTTATTAAATTGTAGTGATTAGTGGGTTACTACTTCTTTTTTTTATCCTTTTCCATTCTTGGTATTTTTACTATTATTAATATGAATTCTCTTGCATAATTTCTGTTCATGAAACTGCAGAAACATCAGTGTCTACTGACTCACTACTACAAAACTTTTATAGCAGCATACATACAACAGACGACAATGCAATCACGTATGAGGTGTAGAAATAGAGATAGGCAAATAGAGTTTAGAGAGAGAGAAACAAATATTTGATATTCATTTATATGTGATATTTAACTTTTTTTTTTTTTACTGCTCATGAATCTTAAATAGCGTTCTCAATACTTTGTCATTTGCAAAATGAAATGAATAAATAAGCTTTGTTTCTTCAAGGTGTAACCTTTAGTTTCTAAATGGAAGAAATCACTGTAATGAGGGATCAGTAATGTACCATCAACTCCCTTTCATATGCAAACACCCAATCAAATTGTTACTCGAGCATAAAATTCAGCTTGGCTAAATTTATTCCAATGAGGATTTTGTTTCTGCAGAAAAAACACCCACTGAACAGACAATGGCAACAGCAGTGCAGGTACAAAATCAATAAAGAACGAGGGAAATATCTTCAAAGCTGTTGATGCGCACTAGTGTATCAAATGACGCATGTCACCTAATTAGAAAATGTAAAATATTCTTTTCTAATGGGATGGAAAACCAGAATTTAGGTTAAAGCAGACGTAATTTCAATGCCTTCCACTTTTGAAATCACACAAACAGTGGGAACAGGTTGGTGTCCCATATTATCACCCACTGCTAAATTGAGGCATGGTGTGAAAAACAGTCCTTTGTGACAGCGCTAATAGATGGACACACACACAGGAAGAGGGAAAATGAAAGAAATTGGATATCTCTAATGTAGTGCCCTTAAAAAAGGAGACCCCGCTGACTGCTGCTATACTGAACACCACCTTGTCAACATGCTGCATCCACTGAGAGTGAATTAAAACGTGAAGACAAACATGATGGACGTCACAAAAAGTGCATCACCTGCCCCGATGAGGTATGTGTTAATTGTCAGAAGTGTCTGGTTGCGTAACTCAGAGTAAGTAAATGAACAGTTGCTGAAATAATCATTCATCAAATTATTGTTTTGCAAATTATTATTTTTCCTTAAGAAAATCTTCATTTATTCTAAAGAAAATAACACAAATTGCAAAATAACAACAAAAGAGAAATTCATTTATCCATCCAACCTGCTTTCAGGTCATTACAGGTGGAGCCGACAGACCTCTCATCCATCATGTGGTTCTGTGAAGCTGTGTGAGAATGTCAGTCTGTCACAGGGCTGACAGATGATCAAAGTTCACATTTACACTGTAACTACTTTCTAGTTCAGTATGCTAATTTTTACTCATGCAAATAAAATGGAGATACTTGAGGCAATATTGACCATGCAGGGGTTTACTACTCAAAGACTTTGCCTTGATGCATGGGACAGTTAAAAAGTGCATTGCACTTTGCTGTGCTTTTATGTGACTGCAACTGATACAAAGACAACAATGTATTTTTATCCCATACAAAAGAAACCAATAAGCTGGGACATTAGCACAGGATGTGATGTTCTCTGCTACTCATAAAAGTAATAGCATGAGACTTGTTCTCGTCAGGGGACTGGAAGGGTCTCTTTAGTTGGCTGAGTCAATCGGAAGTAGGCTGACCCATTTCCAGAGCACGTTTATTTTCTGGTTTTCAGTTAAGGTCAAAGTCACCCAAAGTAGTTTCTGTTATTACATGCAGCACATGCAATAGAGGTCTGATCATTTTGTTTGTGTGCCAAACGTGTTAAGGTGATTACTTACTTTAGGTGACAAATCTGTATGTAGTAACTATGAGGAAAATGTGCTGTATTTTTCCAGTCCCTGCCTCTGAGTGCACTTCCCAAAGAACTGAGGATTTAAACAATAATCTGCAACATTAAGTAGAATATTCATTTTTACATTACCGGGTCAGTCAACTATAATCTCTTTGCACAACAGTAACTCACTAAGCTTTGGTAAGTTTTGTCTTATTTTACATATTTAATTTCCATTCAATTGTTTATTTATAGCTGTGTTTGAATATGCATAAATGCTGTCTTGGCTATCTTAAGCTCTCCTGTCACTGCAGCACCCGACTTTACAGACCACTATGAATTCAGTTCTTACACGTCCATCATTTTTCTTCAGACTAATCTCACTGTTGCATAGTCCCAGCCTTAATTCCACAACTGTGCTGAATATAATTTAGATAAAAGCTGTCCAAGGACACCAAACACAATAACCGTTGATGTAATAAGAAAGAGAGTAGGTTTCATCATGCTACCAGTAGATGGCAGTGAGAAGGCTTTCAACTGTTTTAGACCCAACTCTGATAAATTTAATAATGTTTGGGCTTCCGTTTCTTTTTCTCTTTTTCTGTTAGTTATCAATCAGTCGATTGTTTTAATTACTGATAGTGAAAAAACAGTCAGTTATTTCTGACTGTTTGTTGTCATGTTGGCGGAAGGCATAAAACAGGTAAATCATCAGCAGCATATTCATCAAAATAGGATAATTGTAAATATCTATATACTGCATTGAATGTAAGCTTTTTTGTAGTGGATTTACCCCAAAAAAGTTGATTCTGTTCGTCTGGTCAGAGGGTTTTCAGCGAAACATTTCGTCACACATCTAAGTGACTTCTTCAGGTTCAGCCTTCTGCAGGTTTCCCCAACCTTATAAACAGTACCTTTGATCACAATGACTGAAACTAGCCCACTGAATAAATAATGGACTGTGAGCTCAGTTCCTTCATCATTAATATGCAAATTGTCCTGACTTAATAGATTTAATGCAGGTAACATGCTGTGCAATAAATGGTTGTGCTTATCAAATGATCTTTAGTATAGGCAAATACTTTTTCCATTTTCTTTATCATTTCTTTCTTGCACAACAATGTAGTTTTCTATAGTATTTTATTATGAAGTCCACATCTATTAGAAATTTTCATTAACTGCAGTAGAAAAGTACACCCTTACTGCCTCCATGGGTATTAAGAGGGAATTAGCAGCTGTGTGCTGCTAATTAAATGAGTTAATTTGCATTTGATTGGACATCCCTGCAAAGGACAAAATATCAAAAAAAATCCAAGAGTTTCATGTCTGAATCTACAGGCTTCAGTTTGCAAGCTAAAGGCGACAGTTCATGACAGTGCAGTTACAAAAGACTGAACAAGTATGGCTGGTTTGGAAAGGTTGCCAGAAAAGAGTATAGACTTTAAAATGAACATTGTAGCATGGCTTATTGTCGGAAATTTCATTAACAGTTCCTTAACAAATCACAAGATTTCTGAAACAATGTCCTTTGAACAGATGACACCAAAGAGGCATCTGGGCTTATAGTACAGCACCACATATGCCAGAAACCAAACACAGGATATCACCACAAATACCTCATATCAACAACATGGCGGAGGAGGATTGATGATTTGGGGTTGTTTTGCAGCCACAAGACCTGGGCAACTTGAAGTCATTGGGTTAACCATGAACTCCTCTGTATACCAAAGTATTTAGAGTCAAATGTGAGGCCATGTCGCAGGATCTTAAGACATTAGTATATTAACAAAGGCTTGCAAACTTCAGTGAGCTCAAGAAGATTTGTAAAAGAAGAGAGGGCCAAAATTCTTCATTTCTTCAGCAATATCAGAGACTGATAGGTCCATACAGAAAATACTACTTGAAGAATTGCTGCTCAAGAGGTTCTACAAGCTGTTTCAAAGGACTGCAGAGACTCCTTTGAAATGTATATTAAACGTACATCTCCACAGTCTTTTTTAGCGTGTCTTTGTTGTAATGCACACTAAAGTCCAGCAGGTGGCAGTAGTAAGTATAACGTCGAATGTTGACAACCTTCCGAAATCCATCAAAGAAGTATGACAACCAGGTTCAGTCCGTTCAGCCAACTAGACAACATTGTCCGGAGGTAAACCAGGTACGTTAACCAGGTACATCATAGCTTAGTTTTACAAGAACACCGTTCTACAACTAGATCATTGTAATTTGGGCGGGTAGTTATCCAAGGCGAGAACTTTTTTAGCTTGACTTGACTGCTGTTAGTAGCAGAGAACCTACTAAAGCTAACGTTAGCTTAGCCATCCATTAATTACCCCTGACAAAATGTAGCGTTAGTTTTCTGTTAGAGCATAACACTTTGTCCTTAGCGCTATTGTTTACTTCGGGAGCTTGTTACAATGTTGTCGCGAGTGTTGTAGCTGTAATGAAATATATGTGTGGTTCAATGTGTGTCAGGGCGAATACAGGATAAAAACGAATGACTCTTCTTTCTCTGTCGGAAAATATTGAACCGTTTTTTCCCGTGCTGTTATTATTTGCTTCATTTTACTACGTAATATGTCACTATGCCACCTGGGCAACCCTAAACTCATGTTGTCATTTCTGTTTCTTCCAGCTGTGAGATTTTTTTCCCCCTCGATGGTGCCAGGAACCTATTTGAAAACTAACAGAGCTGGAACAAGGACACACACTTCGTAGTCCAGATCTCCTTTCTCTCTTGTTTTCCACTGAAGACAAATGAGTCATGGATCAAGCTGTTGTGGACAATCCTGTTACCCTTGTGATCAGGGCTCCCAACCAGAAATATGATGACCAGACAATCAACTGCTACCAGAACTGGACTGTAGAGAAACTCAAAGCTCACCTATCTGATGTGTACCCGAGTAAACCTGTGAGTATCTCACTCTTATTTAATCAAAGCTGTTGATGTAAGAGGTTGACTTGCGTGTTAATTCCCTCTGATCATGGTAACACTTTCCTATTTTGCTTTTGTTATCCAAACCAGCTGATCACTGTTATTGAAGTAGGAGCAGCAGCTGCTGTTGTAATACTACTACTGTATTTGTTTTGATGGCATACAGTAATCCAGTAGCTCTCAAACTTTTTTTTTTGGTATGCTTCACTTCAGAGGTTAGCAGAATTTTATTTCTGGCTATTTTAATCAAAAATTTACAATTTAAAAAGAACGATTAAAATTGAATTTTAATAAAATGGAAACTATTGCATCAACAAACTCTTGTTTTTGTTCTTCCCTTGTAATGATAAAAAAAATCATTACACTCATTCAACTTCACATTTTTCTTCTGGTTGTTCATGCCCCACAGTTTGAGAAACACTGCAGTGTTGGGAGATAGTTATGTGGTTAGAAAGATACTCATAACATGTAACAAGTGTAACAAGTGTTTTCTTGCCTTTTTCAGTTAATAGTAATATGAATGACACACGCAATATGTTGGAGTTACAAAATCAGCGAGCACACTGATACATAATGGTGCTGTGACATGTATTCTGCTCCATATGCTGCAGACAGTGACAGTATTGCAAACACTGCAGTGAAAGCCGCTCTGCTGGACAAACTGTGTATTGATATCATTACCAGATTTTTTTGTGCATTATGCTACACATATCAGGCAGGAAATGGCCTGCATACCCCTATGTGTACATGTTGTTACATATGAGCTTCACAGTTACAGTTTTGAGAATGAATTGCATTTTTGTTGTTTCTGTAGCCTTTAACTGTGTTTTGATTTTTAGCTCTCACACAGTCTCAACCTTCATTTTGCTTTGCTTACTTTTGCTTCGTGAGTTCTGCTGAGTTCCCTCATGAGTCATATTATGTCACTTAGTTGAATAATCACTGAGTGACATAGATCATTAACCTTGATGTTTTTTCTGAAGGGGAAAGAAATGAGGTTCCTCGAGTCTTTGTAGCTGAAAGAGCCTTGGAGGCTGTAGATTTGACGTCACAATGAAGGGAAGGCGTTTGTATTCCGGCTTTATTGTGCTGCTAATCTGACTTTGCTCTGCTTCCTCTGTGCTCTCGGCTTGTTTTGATGCAATCAAATTAAATACATGGGAGCAAACTGCATTCTGATAAAGCTGTAGAGTGTTCATCCAAATGCCTGTACATTTTTGTGTAACTCGGGGGAAGTTATTTCTGGAAATCTCAAAAAACAAGAAAATACTTCCACTTGCAGTTGGAAGATGGCCAGGATCTAAAAGAGAAAATGTGTTTTTTAACAACTGTAGAGTGAATGCAAGCTGTAAGAGGATCACACTCTGACCTTGTTGTAGTCAGGAGAGCTAAATCCACTCTTAAGACCCACTTATCCTAATTGAGGTTACTACAAACCAATCCTTATTACTCATTCACAGAAAGTTTCTGCCCTTTAATGCTGTGATCATGTACATTTAACAGTTAACTCTGTTTTCTTTCAGTGTATGGTTGTATTTCTGGCATCTTTACCCTTTTAAAAATGTAAAATAAAACTGAGCAACCTACATTCTTGGTGTTGTTCATTATACATAGGCTTCCTTCTTTGACCCAGTTATCGTTATCCTTTCTTTTATTTTTAGAGCTCCAAAGACCAGAGGCTGGTGTATTCTGGAAAGCTCCTGCTGGATCATTTTACCTTAAAAGATGTGCTCAGAAAGGTAAGTTTGTGTGGTTATAGGCATAGGATTTATTAAAGTCCATGTAGTTTAGTAAGTCTAGAGCTCACAAGATTTTAACTGCCTGATTTACAAAAATGTATCAGGCAATTGTTGCTTACTGTGTTTACAATTTCAACAAAAGAGTCTCTCTGCACTCAAAGTAGAATGGAGTATGGTGTGGAAGAACTTATGTAGCCTACACAGAAACACCTTCCCACACATCTGAGATAAACTGGAATTGCACTCAAAGGACACTTTATTAGGTACGCCTTGCTAGTACTGGGTTGGACGCGCTTTGGCATTTGCAGCATAGATTCAACAAGGTACTGGAAACATTCCTCAGAGATTTTTTTTGTCCATGTTGACATGATGGCATCAAACGGGTGTTGCAGAATTGTCGGCTTTACATCCATGATGTGAACCTCCCATTCTACCACTACCACCCTCTATTGGACTGAGATCCAATGACTGTGGAGGCCATTTGAGTACGGTGTCACTGTGCTGTCCTGTCTAAGAAACCAATTTAAGATGATTTGGGCTTTGTGACATGGCACATTAATCTTGGTGGGAAAAGCCATCAGAGTATGGGTACACTGTGATTGGATGGATATGATCAGTACTAATACTCAGGTTGGCTGTGGTGTTTAAATGATGCTCAGTTGGTACTAAGGTTCCCAAAGTATCACCCACACCACTACGCTACCACCACCATTAGCTGGAACTGCTGATTAAAAAGCGGGAAAAAAACCTTTCTTTCCCATTCTGATGCTCAGTTTGAACTAAAGCATGATTACATGCCTAAATACACAGATTTGCTGCCGTGTGATTGGTTGGTCAGATATTTGCATTAACAAAGATCTGTACCTAATAAAGTGTCCAGTGACTGTAGTTTGTCATGCTGACATTACTGAATGTCAATGAGTCATGTTGATTCCTGCAAAATTAGGCAACTCTTAGGTTGGCCCATTTTTCTGCTATCGGCACGGAGTGACTTCACTTTTGTATTTGTTGCTGTGAAGGACTTTTCCTCCTGGTTTTCTTTGTGTAACCTGCAACAATGATTATGTAACCATAGGTGGCACAGCAATGACAAAGTCTTGAGGGAAAAAAAGTTTTAATGTTCATGTTGATCTTTTTTAGGTAAATTCAAGTCTAGTGAATTGATTTTTGAAAACGAAAAACTGGCCGACATATCACCACTAAAAAGAGAGTAGAATGGAGGAGGGGGCAAAGCAAGACAGTGTGTACAGGTATATTGCAGCTCTGATGAGAGTTTATTGTGTTCCTTCTTTTTATGTTGTTCTCTTTTAATTGATTTTTTTAATATGTTTTATTACCCAGTGTTCCACTTTTTTTCTCTTCTTCATCTCTAGGCCACTATTAAAGTAATGCATTTTATAATGGGCTTTCCTATAATTGCATGCTGCTTTGTAAAGAAACTCAATATGTTCAAATATTATGTAGGTATTATTAATATGTTTGTGTTTGAGCAGGAACATTGCAAATCTTAAATGTCCTGTCTCTTTTGTGAAGTTGTCCTTAGCCAAAATAGGCAGCAGCTCAGTTGGCAATAGTTATGCAGCAGTAAATAAACAGCATACAAAACATGCATACATATAATGTGTACATAAATGGGGAATGGCATACCAAAAAAAAAAAACAATCGTGTATTTGTTTCAGTTATCACAGGTTAAGCAGGGATGCTGAGTTTCTGCTGATTTGTTTAGAAACAATCGCTTCCCTCGTGTTAATTTTGTCTTGTTTAAAGCTGAAAGCAACATTTTAAAAGTTTTTCAGCACCTGATTAAGGTATATCCAGATAAGTAATTAACAAAGATAGTAACTTGGAAAACTCTTTTGAAGGATTTAGATCTGTAGCCTTATAGAAAAGCTTAATGTATAGTATTCTTGTCTTTGCATTAATCTAATAAAGCAAATGTCCACAAAATAGATTTAGAAGCGCTTTGAAGTGTTCTTGAGGTTTAAAAATAACAAGTCCAAAGAACATGCTGCACTTAAGCTGTGTTTAATAATGAGCTCTTATTGGCTTCTACAGCAGGACGAGTACCATATGCTCCATCTGGTGTGCGCCTCACGAACCCCTCCCAGCTCCCCAAAGCCCACCCGCAGCTACAGTAACAAGCCCCAGGAGAGCACAGCCCGTCCCACGGTGGGTCAGCCGTGTGCTTCTTAGACCTTGCATTTCATTTCATCATCGCCATATTTTCTTTCATCAGCTACCTAACTGCTGTAATTTGCAAATCTCTGGAGATTTAAAAACGTCACTTGCCTTTGTTTTTAGACGAGCAAGAAACTAGAACTTTTTTTTCCGCCCTCCCTGGTCACAGGCCCCTCAGAACTCTAATGGAGTTGGTCAGGATAGCCACTCCTCTACGGGAGGGAGCAGTGATGGACTCAGACACCGAGCTGGATCCTTCCCTTACCACCAGATGTATCCACAATTTATGTACAGGTAAGCTACTGAACTGCAGTGCAGGTGTGTAGGGTAGTTCAGGAAACTGTTTCACTAAACCAACTAATGATGAAAATAGAAAAACAATGCAAATACACCTGCTTATAAACTTCATTATTAAGTAGTTTTAACATGTTACTCAAGACACTTCCATTGCAATGTTTACATAACAATCTTACTGATTTGGACTTGGCAACTTTCAGCACATTGCGTCTTAAATAACTGTAGTTTTAGCGTGTGCTACAGCAGCAGAAGCTAACATATAATGACAAAGAGCTATTTACCTCTGCTTAACAACTGTAAAGTCAGACTATTTAATGGTGATAAACTGAGAATGAGCTGAAACAAAAAAACACAAAGAGATTTTACTTAAATCCAAAGAAGACAAAAACACCAACAACTTGCTATGTGTTATGTGAAGGTTGATGGTTTCATTCCTGGCTGCTCCAGATTCCAGTTTACTGGTATTTTCCTGAGCATCCTAACCAATCTCCCCTTAAGCTGACAGTTCGGATCTTTTTCCAGACTTTATCCAGCTTGTGTAAATATATAGTTCATCTTCTCAGATCTTCACTGAGTTCCTTGGACTTTACAAATGTGCATTTTGTCAATCAAATTAGTGCTCGCATCCTAATCCTTTTTATGCTGGCAAAGAGAAACTACTAGCTGTATTCATTAATGATGATTAATCAGACCCCGCCAAAGTAAAAGACACTGTAGAACCTTCAGCACCAGTCATAAAAAGGCTTATTGAGTGTGTGTGTATATTTGAGCCTGTATAGATTTGAATTTAAATTAAAACTTATGCAGAAATCAGTAAAAACCCAAATTTACTGATATATAATGTTGTCATGTTGAGTGTATAAAAACTTCTCCCAACAATCCTAGTGAGGTTGTTTACACACGGATCAGTTTATTGAGGGTGTGTTTTCCTGTTATGTCTGGCCATGTGATAAACAAAAGCATTGGTTATATTTGACTGAATAAACAGTATTAACAGCGTGATTACAATGCTGATGTTTTTCCTTTGGCTCTGACTAAAACCTCTTCTCCAAAAATGGAGAATGTCACTGTTTTCATATTGCTCCTCTTTTTCCAGCTGGAACCAACACTCTGCTCAGTCGATGCCTCCCGCAAATATGCCCGCTTATTACAACCCCATGACACTCATGTGGTGGCAGCAGCTGTATGCCAGGCAGTACTACATGCATTAGTAAGTCCATTTGTGTTTTAGTCTCTCCATTTAAAAACAAAAACGTTTTTAGGGCCGTGTTCAAACAGTGTTACCACCATCTGTCTCTCGTCCTCTAGTCAGTTACTTGCCGCCTCCTCTCAGCACCTCAGGCCCGACCAGCCCTCGACCCAGTCTAACCAGTCCCATCCCCAGAGTCAACGACCCCAGGTGGGTCGCCACGGCAACCCAGAAGTCCAGATGAATGCCCAAGGAGGGGAGATCCTGAACGAGGAAGAGCTCAATCGGGACTGGCTGGATTGGGTGTACACATTTTCACGCGCTGCCATCTTACTCAGTATAGTCTACTTCTACTCGTCCTTCAGCCGCTTTGTCATGGTGATGATGGCCATGCTGGTGCTTTACCTGTGAGTTTACTTTATGCATGTGTTTTAAATGCCCGTCATTACAATACAGTGACCAGAACTACACTAAAACACTCTTCAAACTCTGAAACTGAAATAAAGCGTATTTGCAGCATGCACGGTGACACAGTGGCTTTAACTGGGAGAGTTTACATCTTGTTGGATTCTGGTATTGTTTAATATAGTGGCTGGCAAATGACTCAAAGGTGCTTTTATCGCTACTTTCTCGTGGTACCAGAATGTTACATCGTTCCAGGCGTAGGGAAAAACAAGAAAATGGATAAATTGTAAGAAACAGTCACGTAAAATATCGAATTTATTTTCTATATACTCTAACAAATACTCGAAAATCCTGCCTGTCTGTACTTACAGTAGTGTTTGTTCTGTTACTGCATCGTTGGGTCTCATGATTTTGTAAGTGCCTTTTCGGATTTGTACTTTAACAAAAGGCACTAATTGTGGGTGATACTCGGTCTCATCTCACATCGAAATTCACAACAATAGATAAACGCTTTTCTCTGGAAAGCATTTATCTTTAAAAAATGGTTGCCTTTACAATGAAGGCCATAATGGTTGAATGCTGTCTGATTAGAGCGATTTCCTGTGTCTTCACGTGGCGCTACATTCGAGATTCCCTGTTGTATTTGCCCTAATATAACTGGAAAGAAGTACCTGAATTTTAAAGTTATGAAGACTCAACAGAAGTTTAGATTTTTACAATGCATTACTTTGATATATTTTGCCTTCATCTTAACATTAAAGGCTCTTAGAATTTTTACAAAACATATTTTGTAGACACGACAGGGATTTGTCATTTTCATACCACACTATAAGTACCTCAAAGATTACTCAAGAGTATAATGAATAATAAGTTGATATGACCAACACTGTGAAACATTTGTAATTTCTTTTCTTGTTGTTTCTGCCTGCAGGCATCAGGCCGGCTGGTTTCCGTTTAACCTGGAGAACGAACTTCAGCTTCCCGGAGATGGAGGCAATCAGGATGATGCCGAGGGAGAGCCACAAAACCAAGACTTACAAGAAATGGTAGCTGTCTCTCTCATCCACTGGTGCTTTACTCAGAACTGATTGGATTGTTATCAGTATCATTTATTTTTTTTATCTGCAGTATAAGCTGTGAAATGAAGTATCAGTTTCCAGATAGCTGAAGGATATAGTACACCACTTGTCTTTAATAACTCATAACAGTTGTATTGTAGATTGCTCAATTTAATAAAACAACAAAGATCATGAAAATGAGGTCAATTGGGTTCAATCACAGTTTTTTGACATTTACTTGATTTCAGATGGTCTGTTAATTATGTTGTTGTTTTAATTATGTTAGAAAAAATGTAATTTGCCGGTCTAGTGGAAGGGAAAGATGAGCGAAAAACACTAAAATGGCGTTTTGACTTCACAGGGGAATGAAGAAATGTTTTTTTAAGTATGCAGATAAAGTGTGGGGCGTTATGCCTGAAGCTAATTTAGTGGATATCTCATTTCACAGTCAAATATGACTCATATATTCTTGCCTAATCTTGTGCACTGAGCGTCAGGGAGAACTATAATCTCACTTGATTCTTGTAATTTGACTTCCCCCGTATAGGAAGGAGTGTTGGATGACGGTTCTGATGATGAGGATGGGGAAAGCGGAGAGGAAGGAGCGGAAGATCCTAACAGTGCCCCCCACACAGGCTTCTTGTCCTCCACGTGGTCATTCATCATAACCTTTTTCATGTCACTCATCCCAGAGGGGCCACCAAACGGAGCTAACTGAACCACAAGCACTATGTGCTGCCACAGTTCCCCATCGAAGCATTTTCTTTAAGAGGAGGGTGAATATCTCTCCAGGTTGGGGAAACTCTTTCTTTTACAATGCAGTGTTACAGTTTCCCAATAGTCTACGTGAAACTTTGAGCAGAACCACAGCAGGCCGATTTAATAAAGGAAAAAAAAGGCAATTTTACGTGAAGTTGTTTTGTTTGTCTGCACAAAGACAAATATTTTAAACTAACCAATGAGAAGTTTGTTCACTGTGTATGAATTGATTGCTATCGACGGCATGTAAACATAGGGACGACAATTAACTGCTGCGTTTTTGGCACCTAAATCTTTATTTTTTCTTTGTAAGAAGCCATTGTTGAAATAGTTGTTTTGCTCGAATTGTAATGAATTATTTGTAATTGTCGTTATATTACAATAAGACATTTTAAAAGAGCCACGTTAATGTAAAAGCTGAATTTCAGTGATTAATAGTGAATCATGTAGCGCCTGTAATACATGAGTTATTTTGGCCCAAGACTTTATGAAACACATTTGTACTGTGTTTAAGTGAAACCCAGTGATGCTGGCTGGTAACGTGTGATTTTCTTGTTTGTTTTTTAAGGAGAAACAATGTACAACCAATGCTTTCAGACAGTCTCAGATTACTGAATGACAGAAGAAATTATTATTTTGACTGAAGTTCTGGCTGTTGAGAAGACAATAAAAAGAAATCTCACTGTTTTTTGATTGCTGTGCGTCACTGGATTTTCTGAAAATGACTAATTCTAACGTTTATTAAAAGCCTTTTTATTGTAATTTAATCACGTGGTTATTCGTTTCTACCAGGTCAACACAGGAACACAAATAATGACTGAATTGTTCGCGCTGAGCAGGATTTCTGCTTTAATTCTCTTATGAGAAGCATATCCTGAATTTATTTTTCACTGGGCTACAAATTGCAATACGCTTTGTAGCCGGAAGATCCTTTTTTTTTTAATAAAGAGAAAACTGGAATGATTTATTGTAGCGTCTGCTGTGCAAGCTCTGGTCCGGATGCATGGGCCTGAAACAGTGCTGGGCACATGCTGCTCAAATATAATGCTCGATTAGGAGAATTGAAATTACTGTAACCATTCATTTAATAACCCGAATAAGCTGCTGGGACTGATTTCATTTCTGGCAGTACTTCAAAGTGAAGTATCCGAAATCTTTTCCATGACATGGTTTCTTGCGTAAGACATTAAAGCTGATGTACACTCATGAAAGAACATGATTAAAAATAAAGTCCTGAGCTAATAATACGCATGTGCCCTCCCGTCGTCAAAACATATTGTCAAACCGTGTCCTTTGCTTAGTTCTTGTGATGTTCAATGACACATCTTCAAGAGGTTTAACCTCTTTCCTCCGTGTCTCTTTTCTTTCTTTGTAACATTAAAAACAGGCTTATTGCGCGTCCTCCTTCATTCAGCGGGCACAGATGCATATAGAGTGTATTCATGTTGACTTGTACTTTATCATGAAGGAGAACGTGCACAGCAGAAAGGCCAAGTTTTATTCAAACCAAATTATTAGGCCATAATAAATATGCATATTCACATATCTCCACCTATTCTGGATTGCACCTCTCTTTATGCTGAACTTGCACATGAATTTATAGTTTAAATGCAAGAAAACAAAAATGCATTTTATTTCTATTCTAACGGGCTCCTAGAAACTAAGTGGAGAAAAAAGGAGCTTATTAGTCCCCAGAAGAGGTTTAATTGACCAATTAAGTGGTGAACCCACTGCTGTGTGAACTATAAAACTGAAAAAGTGCCTGCTGTATTTGTCTGCAGTGGTTTATAACCGATCTCTGCTGCCACCTTTTGTCTTCAGATTGAAAAACATCCGGTTGTCTTCAAAAACTAAAAAAAAAAAGACTATTGTGTTGATGCTCGAGAAAGCAGTTTGAGCTCGTTTGAGCACTGTGACACCTTTTTCTGCTGGATGGAGGCATTCTGGTCAAAACGGGCGAAACTGGTCAGTAACAAGCTTTGTCATTTAATGCTCAATTGGTACAAAAGTGTGCGAAACAATATCCACTCCACCATTATACCACCAGCAGCAGCTTAAACCATTAATACAAAGCATTATGGATCCATGCTTTGTTGTCTTTTGTGCCAAATTTTGATCCTACTAACCGAGTGTGGCAGCAGAAATTGAGACACATCAAGACAAGCAACAATTTGGTGAGCCTGTGTGAAATGTTGTCTCAGTTTACTGTTTTCAGCTGACAGGAGTGACACTCATTGTGGACCCTCATCTACTATGGCCTCTGTTTCAAGGTTTACCTGCTGTTCATTCAAAGATTCTGTATACCATGGCTGTAACGAAGAGTTGCTTTTTGTCTTCTTGTCACCTTGAAGCAGTCTGCCTATACTCCTCTGACCTCTGGTATCAACTGAACATTTTCACTCAAACAATATTTTCTCTTTGTCAGATTATTCTCTGTAAACCTCAGAGATGGTTGTGCGGAAAAGTCACAGTTTTTCCTTCATTTTAAACTTGTCCTATGGTTTTAAATGAGAAATAAGTGACTGCTAACAGATGTACCTAATATAGCTCCTAGTGAGTGCACTTCACAGTTCTGGGTTTTAAATCATGTTGACTGAAAGCCTAAGTTATTTATCAATACAACATAAGGTAAAATGTGACCTGTAAATCCTAAACTAATGAAAAAAATCTGTATTTTTTTTTTTTAAATGAAGACAGAAGAAAAATCACCTTGTATTCGTTTTTATTGCTTTTCAACAATCAGCCATGACAGAAGAGTCATCGTTCAAGTTAACAACTGGATGCTGTGTGCTTCACTGATGTCTGTACAAAACAAATGCATTTTCTACTCTGTGATGTTGGTGTGACAATAGAGGCCAGAAACTCCTTCATGTTATTGATCGTTTATCCGGATTCATGCATCTTAAATCGAACCTCATAATGTGGAAAAACAAGATAAACAACAGGAATCGTAAATTCTTAGCTGGTTGGTGGACGTTAACCGTCTTTGATGATACAACATTTTACATTTCATTTGAACGTCCACATATGTAGTGAAATAACCACACATGAATCATTTTTCCCACTAATCAAATATATAAATTAATATAGATCTCACTTCTTTCTGGATGTTGACGGCACAACACTTTGACACACTAATCACTTAGAAAAGAAACAGTACCTCAAAATTGATTACAGAGCTTTTATGTTGTGAGCAAACACTAGCGGTGATAGTAGAACACACAAACACACTGACAAACAGTATTTAGTTACATTTCTAAATGGAAGAATAAATTGAACTACACTGTTGAGTCAATGGCTCAGGCTACAACCTTCACACAGACATGGCATTACACTACGACAGGAAGAGCCGTGTCCTCGTTCACTCTACGATCCGTCTTTGGGTGCCACCGCGTATGCCGGTACCTCTCTTCTGAACACTTAAACTATCAGTACTAGACTTGTACACAAAGAGCTTCAACAAGGCACATAAGCTATTGTCCGTATAGTCACTGTAGCTACACACAGACAGAGCAGATTAAACATACACAGAAGTCGTTTGATGAATAATTCCTTGCCTCAATATTAGCCAAGTTCAGGAGTCCGTCCATTGCACAGTATGGAACACTTATTGCTAAAACAGGACTGCTGTCAGCAAAATAAGAATTCCTAGAATATAATATATTCCTTTACATATACAGTAGAAATATTTTGCATAAAATGATTTATGATTTGCAACGCTAAACAAATTATCTTTATACCACACGCTCGCTCGTACTCACACACCCACACATACAGTAATAATAATACAATAATATAGACAGTATAAAAACAGGTGCTGCTATCTGGGGGTCACAAATATTCTCTCATTTTTTCGCACCTTTGTATATGTCATGATTTACAGCATTAGGTAAAATAGTTGTGATGACAGCCATGAGAGAAACACAGTGGCCAGACGGTTAAAATATCAAATGACGACAGTCAGAAATCACTCAAGATTCCTGAGTTGTATAATTAACATTTGAATGACTAATGTATAAATACAGAGGGAGGAGGAGTAACCTTTTTATTAACACACCATAATTCATCTTAGGTAAGAAACTATACTGGCAAAGTGCTTACTATACAGTACAGACTTCGTATGGCCTCTGAAGTAGATTTCTACAATATTACAAACGAAAAGAACACAGTACACATACGCGTAATATTTCAGTAAGATTACATACACTATGAACAGTGAGGCTTTACAGTAAAAACTAATTTTGAGCAGCAGTATCAATACTGAGTGTTCCCCTAGAGACAGGAGAGATTATTCATGAGCAAATCTGACAAAGATGTATGCAGTAATATTAGTGTGGTGCAGTAGTAGTAGTAGTATCTGAATGGACCTCTGTCTGTTTTGGTTTGTGTCATTTATTGTGTCAGACCAAATATAAAATAGAATTATCTGGTGCTGACAGTACCTGAATGGCTTTAATCAAAAAGGTTTCAAAGCTGGTGTACTTTAGTGAAAGGTCTCAGTTCCACCTTAAATATATAGAAACGGAGAATGCTAACAAGAAAGAACGAGTAAAATGAACAGCTAAAATAACAAAAGTAAAATATAAATATAAATAAAAGTTTTGATGGTTTAAAAGTAAAATTCACACAGTTGAACACCCCCACCAGTGAGGCCCCTTCCTTTGGTGTCTGTGCTTCAAATGAGTAATAAATGGCTGCTAGACAGAGAGAATTTCTGAACAGTGAACATCGGTGGGCAGTTACAGCAGAATTCCTTTGTTTCTTGGAGTTTTATCCTTTAAAGTACATCTTGGCAACCATTCGTACACATTCTGTACATGACGGACTTCAAGACGTGTGTTGAAGAAGGACTCGCATCCTTAAGGGAGCTCATCTGCTACCCTGAAGGAGCTCTGCAGAGAGGTTGTGCTGCTCCAGTTCAGTGTGTCCCCTTTCCTTCTAAGATTGCGTCCATCGGTGTGGTAAAAGTGTTGTGAAGGAGAAGGTATTGAGGACAAAAGGAGGTCTGCACAATTTATTACAGGAACGTCTCGGTAGTGGAGTCTCTTCCAGGTGTGTCTGGGCTGACGTCGACTCTAACGCAGGCCACCTTTTCCTGGCTGTTCAGGGATTAACAAATAGAGAGAAAATGAGTGTGTAGGCAGATTTATGGAGGTGTTAAGGGTTGCGAGCAACTACAAATGTGTGATTTCTATCAGGTAGAGGAGTGATAGTTCTTAATTGCAAACACTTACAAGACTTTACCAGCTTTAGTACAACTTGGTAAGGATGGGACTTAATGAGAGAACTGTGGCAAAAGATTTGTCAACACAAAGCACTGTGCAAAGGTTTTAGAGACTGAACTTCAAGTTAGGATCTGTTTTTAAAAATCAAAACTAAACAACACAAAAAACAAGGAAGTGGCCCACAGGGTAAGGACTTATATTCAAGGCAAGAAGACAGCAGACATAGTGGATAAATCTTGGGAGGCTACCTGTCTTTATTCTGTGTCTGATTGTCTTTGTCCCTAAATGTTAGAAACTTAGATTTGTGCCTAAATCTAAAGACATCTATGGGTGGATGGATGGATGGGTGAGTGGACTTTGTTCTGTCCACCATTACATTATTTTATCCCAAATAAATCTAGTGAAATTAATATGCATGTAACTCAAAAAGGTTGTTTACAGTGCAATGCAAAATCTTCAACCACCACATATTTTTGCATATTTTGGTAGTAAGATGGGAAATAGATGTAGAAAAGCATTTGGAAACCAACCAACGAATGTCAAACTGGGATAATCTTTGGGTTCTTCTTCAAAATGAACTAAATAAATGAATGAAAGCAAATTATGTGTTTATGTAATAGACTGCCGGTGACAAAGAACATAACTATAAAGCTCAAAATTGATTCACATCAACACAACACTGGTTCATCCCTTCAATTAGGTACCTTTTTTATGCTTTGGTGATCCATAGATCAGTGATAAATGGATTAAGAAAAAAAACAAACAACAAAAGAAACATTCTTCTGAAAAGAATGCAGATACGAGGACTGGACTGAAAGCAGCAAAAAAATACAAACATTGAAATACCTTTGGAAAGTCTGCAAAACTATTGCTCAATTCCACTTCAAAAAATAACAAGTAAGTCTGTCTCCTTGAAATAAGGAAATGAGGGGTAGCACAAGACCTTTGCACAGTACTGTGTTTTTCCTCTTTGCATCAACACACCTACTCAGTTTTTCAAGATACCTAAAACAAATTGTAAAAATCTTTGGGACTTTAGGAGATACACATCATGACAGCAAGTATGTTTAGGATAAATGAAACACGGTGCAGTCTGAATGTGGGACCAATCAGAATCCAATCCGATGGAACTAGGTGATAAATAGTAATTATTTCTAAGTGTTTCCTACCCTTTGCCTTTCCAAGGAAACCAAATCAGAGTTTGACATGCATTACTGTGCAAACTATGTCAAACTGTTATTGAAGAATGCCATTTTTCTGCAAATATATTCCTGTCAACTCAAGTCAGGTTAACAGCTATAGGATCTAAAAGGAACAGGAACTATTATCTTTGCTTTTACAGGATTAAACTGATTCCCGACACTCAAAACTGCAATCGCTGTGGCCTTCCAGGCAGTAACTAGCTTCAGTTTCTGACTACAGCGTACATTAAGATAGCACTATCAAGCAGTCCCTTTTGTTTTTAGCGAGCATAATATCATATTGAAGTAACAGAGTTGGGTGCAGGGGCTCTGGAAAACTCCAGGAGATGGCATAGCTACCTTCCGCTAAGCTTCACAGGTTGGACACAAGACTCTGCACTCGAGTTCACTGCTTTCCACACTGCGGTTTTGGCCATCTCATCAGAGATATTTACAACCAAGGGGTCAGTGTCAGAACTACATGCCAAAATGAAAACACACACACACACACACACAAACAGAAACAAAAAGAGAAGACAGGCATGTAGACATCAAGACAGCAGGACAGGATCAGTGCAGGAGAGGCAGACGCAAACATGCATATATTAGAGATTAAACCAAGTTAACAACACAGTATGGCAGACCAGACAGACCACAAACAAACTTCTGTGTTAACATGTATTAAGAGCTGTTTGCTTTTTAGGCAAAGGGGTATCCTGAGAGTTGACTGTATGTATATTATTAGTTAGATGAGGCAATCATTCTATCATAGACCTTTTTACGTTTAAAACAAATAATAATAATAAAAACAAAAAGACAGGAATACACAAAGCAGTGTGTTTAAAATCATCTGTTTTGTATGGTCTGAAAATTTCACCCATGCACAAACTATCAGCAGGGTTAATCGTGGGCGATTGTGGCTCAAAGAGTTGGCAGTTCGTCTTGTAACTGGAAGGTTGCCGGTTCGAGCTCGGACAGTCTCTGTTGTTGTGTCCTTGGGCAAGACACTTCACTGACAGCCTCACTTCTGTCAGTCTGCTCCAGGGCAGCTGTGGCTGTGGCTACAACTGTAGCTTGCCTCCACCAGTGTGTGAATGTGAGAGTGAATGAATAGTGGAATTGTAAAGCGCTTTGAGGGTCTCGAAAAGCGCTATATAAATGCAATCCATCATTATTATTATTATTAATAATAATATGCAGCAATGTCGGTCAGAGATTATTATTATTATTATTATTATTATCGTCATTGTACACACAGCCATGCTACCTCTTCTTACAATGGGACGCTGTGGGTCACTACTTCTATTCTGTATGATCTGTTAAGATGGACATAACACACAGCTGATGACCAGTCTTTAAATTGTCATTTCAAGCTGTAGATAAAAACATATTTTTTAAGTTTAGACACAGCAGAAGTCAAGACATACGAAATTAGTGAAATCTTTATTTATCTGGATCAAAAAAAATGTAAATATATTTAGCCATGAGGCCATAAGATAAAAATATTATAGTAGTATGTGAGATTTACGGTCACTAACACGAATACACTTCACTCCCAAGTGAAAATTTACAGAAGATTCAGCTCTCCATCCCACAATGTGACATCTAAAGGATGCTTTATGGAGTGCATTACTCACCTCCCTGAGAGTTCCTTCACTGGGATCTTGAGCCGGTTTGAGTCTTCATAAGTGTCCTTAATCCCCATCTCTTCTTCTTCCTCCAGTCCGGACTCTTCATCCTAGATTCAAATGCATCTATAGTTTAAAAACTAGTTATTACTGCAGTGAGGTTCATCCTCAAACAATTGAGTCTCACAGTTTTATTCATATTTAAATCACCTTTAACATCTGGCTTATTGGCCTGGGCTTATATTATATTGGGTTTTGGTCTCCTGTGGCTGTGTAGCACTGAAAGTACTTGATTCAAAACCTTTCTTCTTCCGTAACAGCCATGCTTGCAAGACCAATATACCCATTTGATTTTGCCTAGTTGCCACAATTATATAGCAATTTAATTTGCAATTTGATTCGATCCACTGTTTAGGCACCCACTCGAATTGTAGTATAATTAAACTGTCTTCCAATCTGAGCTTCAGAAGGATTTACACGATCTGGAAAGCTGCTGTTTACAACAAAGACAGATGGAGTATTTGGAGAGATTTTGCAGTATTACTGTTTAAATGCAAATTAGGAAGAAAAACAAAGGATAACTACATTTTTGTCATTTCAGTGCATGTCTTGAAGTACAGTAGGAAGAAAAAAAAAATCTCATTTAGTAAATTTTTGTAACTGAGGAGCAGTTTTAATTTTGTATCATTTGGAAGCAGAAGTGGTTGTGACCTTCAAGTAGATATTGAAAATAGTCAGCTGTCATCCTCCAGCTCTTTCCTCTTACTTTTAAGTTCTTTCCACAGAAGGAGCACAGGCATGAGCTCTTCACAGATGCTCTGAACTCTACTCTCAGGGTCAAGGCTGTCTGCTTAATCCTTAATCCTACCAAACCTTGAAACCTTGAGTATACAGAACTAATATTTTTATTTATTAGTTCTGTATACTAATTACTATCATTGGAAAAGGCTTGTGATTGGACACATTTCATGTCATGGTTTAGATCTTCCTTCCTATCATTAACATCATGCTCAAAAGTTAATATAATTTTTTTTCTGTCAAGTAATCCCAGTAAAATACCGCCCACCGCATTTATGACACAAAATCTGCTACAGCCAACTTTCTGTTAATGCAAAGAAAAGCAAAAACTTCTTTCAAATTCAAATTACAAATAAACTTGTGATGTTCACTTATGGAAAACAGATGAGTTTTACCAGCTTTTCACGCGCTTTCTTTTTCTTATCATCCTCAGTCTTCTTTTTGCTTTCTGGCATCAAGTCATCGAGCCAGCTCAGCTCTCTCTTGGTAAAGAAAAAGTCTAGAAGCTTTCGGATAAAGACCAGCGCCAGAACCTAGAATTACAGATGAAACCAAACATAAAGGAATGACACAATAAAATCATATCTACTAATAAAAGAAACCCTCTGCTATACTGTTATTTGGCACAACACACAGATGAATGATCAATAACTGTGACATTAAAAAACATAACTCTTCTCCAGTAAAAATGAAGTGATAAAATAAGTAAGGCTGAGTCATTACCATCATGGGGAATACAACAGCTGCTGCAGACACCTTGATTACCCAGAGCAGCACCAAACAGCTGAGCTGTATCAGGGTGAAGATATGGACCTTCCACAGTGGCACATAGCGCAGGTAGATCAGGTCAGGCTGGTGCTTTGCAGGCATGCCAAACAGTTTGATTCTGTCAAAGAACTATAGAGTAAAGAGAGTCAGTGAAACAGTTAAGAAATACAAATGCATGAAAGTACCACTTAATAGATTATTCAGAGGAGGAAACACATTTAAGAGAAGCTCCCAACGACTCTGAATTACCATTAAAGGTTTGCAACTGCAGGGGGCAAACTTATCTTTACTAACAGCTCCAGACTCCTGCTCTGTTCTGAATAGAAGAGCAGCACTATCTTCAAAGACAGCAGGGGAGAGACTTACTTGAATGCCTTTGAGGGAAGAGACACCCATGTAGAGAAAGACTCCGTACAGAACCGGCATTGGAATAAACTGCCGAAAGCACAAATCAAACAACATATTAGAAAATATTTAACTTACGGTACATGAAGGAAAAAGCTGAAAACATCTATGACACACTTGTGCCAGGTGACAACACATTATGTATAACATATACAGTGATTTACAGGGGGAAGCAAATCCTCATGAAGAAGCAAATATTATTTCACTGACAACCCCATCGCACCTTGAGCACTGATGTCATGAAGACAGAACAACCCATCAGGACAAAGATCATAAATCCCGTGACTCGCTGTTCCCGGATTCCCAAAAACTTGGGCTGTTCTCCCGGTGCGGAGCAGCCAGACTCCACCTTCAGGCTGTTAACGTGGGAAATGGAGAGGACGGTTGCAGCCACAAACCACGGCAAGCCCATAATGGAGCACACGCCCAGCATTATTGCCACGAGGAGCAAGTCCAGGTGATAGCCACATCCTTTCTGTAAGATATGAGAAGTAGAGGCATGGACATACACAAACTGTCAAGACTGAAGAGAAAAATCTTTGTGACAGATTCATTCACTGTGATCAATCAGCTATTTGCCTTTTTCTGTAAAAAATTAAAAAATAAAAATAAATTTTGTGAAACTTTTTATACTTCCTCCAGCTCCTCCCTTTAGAAGTGAACACACTGAATCATCTGTCTCACCCTTTCTCTACCGTCCTCTTCCGTCCCTCTGCATGTCCTCCTTCTCTACATCCATAAACCCTCCCACTGCTCTTCCTCTATCTTGTAAACCTTCCATTTCACTCTTGCTGCTGTCCTTCTGTCACAAATCACCCTTGACACTTGTGTTCACACTCTTCTTCACCTCTTTTTTGCACTGTCCATTCCTTTGGATGCTGACCCCAAGTATTTAAACTCATCCACTTTCACTAACTCTACTCCTTACATCTTTACCTTTCCACCTGCTCCCCACGGAGACTCCTGCCTGACTTCATCAGTCAAACCTGTCCATCACCACTGCAAACAAGAAGGGGTTCAGAGCCAATCTCTGATGTAATCCCACCCCTACCTTGAACCAATCTGTCACTACTACAGCAAAACCTCATCACTGTCTCGCTGTACTCATACATATGCTGCAGTACCCTAGCATACTTCTCTCACTCCGGACGTCTTCATACAGTACCACAGTTCCTCCCTTGGCACCCTATCACAAGCTTTCTCAAAATACTTTTAGATAAAAGTCAGACCTTCAGCTTGTGCTCTTTGCGGTTGATGATGACTGCTGTGATCTGCTGATCCATAAAAATGAGGATGGTGCAGAGCATGGCAGGAAGTACTGCCACCAGCAGTGTCCACCAAGGGTTTTCTCCTAACGGATCCATTAGCCAGCCTCTGTTCTTTGAAGTTGGCTGAGGGGAAAAGTGCAAGCCACATTAAGTATATAAGGTATGAACTAACTGAGAATATTTATCTTACACATTACTTGTAATGTGTTGGTCAGAATCTAGACTATTCCAGCAAGAACTTTTGTATATGAAAGCCTTAAGCACACACAATCTGTACTTTTACATCTCTGAGAAGAGACTGCTAACACTGTAAAGAAACCCTTGAGTAAAATACAATACAATTACAACACCTTTACTTTATCTACAGATTATATACTTTATTTAAAGCTTACAGAAGATAATAGCTATGATCCCTAAAAATGTACTCAATAGCAGCGGTCTCCAACCTTTTTTGCGCCACGGACCGGTTTGTGCCCGACAATATTTTCACGGACCGGCCTTTAAGGTGTTGCGGATAAATACAACAAAATAAAACTAATACCGGTACCGAAAAAAAGAAGATTTATTCATAACACACATGAAAAGACCCAGGAAAACCGAGTTAACGGTACAAACGATAACAAAATAACTCTGAAAACCGATAAAAACCCTGAAAACCATACATTTCACACCTGAGCCTCAACTCTCGCGGCCCGGTACCAAACGACTCACGGACCCGTACCGGTCCGAGGCCCGGGGGTTGGGGACCGCTGCTCAATAGTAATAAATGGAGCAATGCAGATGAACAATATGCCTACCTCAAAGCGGTCAGGAACATTCAGTTTAGGAGACGGGATCCCCATTAGGTAGTCCACTAGCACCATAATCATGATGGTTATAAACACTGCAAAGTCACTAATAGTGGATCGCACCTATGTAACACACACATATACAAAACAGATTAATTTATTTAGGGATTTGACATGTGCCTTCAGCCACCCTTTATAAATGTATTCCTAAAATAAAGAAGCGAAGCTGCTTAACTTCATATCATTTCCTTCTGTAGGTACAGCTCCATCAAAGTAATTGTTACACATTTTACAGTTTACACAATACCAACACCGGCCTACACCGAGTGATAACACAGTAGATGGTACTATGTGGGAGGATGCAGGAAGATCTCTTCTTTCTGCACATGAGTCTGCTCCTGTACTAATGACTCAATGCAAACATTTACATAGTGGCAGAACCTTTTAGGTTAATCTGCCCACACTTGCGTGCACCAGGTGTACAAAACATATAATGACATATGATGTTACAGATCTGATGCTTCATATTTCAAATAGTGCTATTTAAACATCATTTTACATGATTAGGGATTAAACTGTGCTTTCTTTTGTCTTTTTAAAGCTTCTTTTTGCTGCGTTTTACAAAAGAAATAACATACATAAACAAATTAAGCCCAACATCTCACCCTGGTGGGGAAGTATCTTTCTGTTTTAAACTGCTTGAGGAATGATGACAAAAAGAAGGTTGTGAAGAAGAGGATAACAGACCAAAAGAGAACATCTGGGATATACGGCCCATGGTGACCACAGGCAGGACCCACAAAGTCTCCATGGAGCAATTTGCACGTCTTTAAAGAAGAAGAAAAAGGATAAAAATTGGTAATTTAATGAATCCTCTCTATTGCAGAGGTAAATGTATTTCTGGGGCTTGTGCTTATGACTAAAACGGTGAATTATATAATGTAGACTATTGGCTTATAGTGGAATTGAACTTGTGTGTTAAATCTACGCTGTAGGTATGTAATGGCAAACCTTTCTGAAACCTTATGCAGTAACTTACACCGTAACCTGACACACACCTCTCTAGTGATGTAACTTCACAGTACAACAGCACCACCTTTTCCTTCCATGCATTTCTGGCTACTTCTTTTGGTGCCATTTTTGAAATCAGCTAGAAGACAATGGAGCAACTCGAAGAGAGAAACTCCACTGCTAGCAAGTGTTTAGGTGGGGAAATTGTAGAGACACACCACATGCACACACAGGTATAAAAGCTACTTGGGGAAGCTACGGCATGTGCTCTACATAGATTCAATGCATGAAGTCAACATTAAGCTTCACTGTTTGCTCTCCAATTTTAAAACTGTTTGTAATTTCTGCTTTTTACACTAGAGGTCACTGTGCGCTAGTCTTACTGAAACACTGAGGCTGCTCCATTCGATAGAGTCTGGACTATATCCGGACTGGTTCCACTTCTGCATGACCTCATCTGTAGCATTTGCTGGTGGAGAACACTGACACCTGGGGACAGAGGATCCAAAACTAAGCAAAGTCTGTACCTTGAGCCTTCTGTGAGAAATAAAGTTTAAGGTTCAATTAAAGCAAACTTTAAGTACATGCTACAGTGTATCTTCCAGGTAAAATTATATTTTCCTTAAGAGGGAACTACTTTATGTGATGCTTTGGAATTTAATCTAAAGACTGTAATAGAATGTGGAAAGTCCCTACTTTGAGACCAGGGGCAGACAAGTCCATCTGAGGTTGTGTCAAAGCCCGTTACAAATCAGAAATTAAATGAAAATTTAATAAGACTTTAGGGTTTTCCCAGTAAACCAGTCAGCTGAAGTAGTCGTACAAGAAGATAATATAAATCTTAACCTCTCTCATTATCAGTTAACGCACTCTCGCAGAGACAGCAATTTGAAGAGCTAAATTTAATGCAACCTGTGCAAACAATTCAAAAAATATAACACTGAGCAAACAATAATAAACAAATGGACCTTTAATCATTCATGTAACTTAAATCTCAGTACTTACGAATACAGAGTAAGGTTGTCCAAGCTGTTATGCATGTTGACAGGGTACAATTCTCCCAGATGAAAGAGTTTCTCTAGAGCTTCGTAGATGAAGATGATGCAGATCAATGCTGCAAAGGCCTCCTCTGTGAAGCGGGTAATGTAGCAAACCAGAGAGCTTGCATCTGTGGCCACGAGGATGATACACAGGAAGGCAGTCCACAGACCAATGCTGGTCCGTAGAGACAGGTAGGACAAGCTATAGTCCCTGGGAAAGACAAAGAATTTCTATTAGACAATGGGAATCAACATAAAACACTGTTGAGCATTTTTACTACAAAGCAAACTTGCTCAAACTCACTTGCAGAACTTAAAGAGGATCTTCTCAAATACTAAAACAGGCCCCGTGCTGCCAAGAATAGTGAGGGGCTGGCCTGCAAAGAGGGAGTATGCTACTCCTGTCAGTGATGCCCCAAATAGAGACTCGATGGCGCTCTGTAGAGACAGAGGAGAGGAGTGGAGTGAGGGAATAAGAAAGGAGGGATTGGGGAGGTGAAATTGCACAAAGGAGGATACAGAGGGAAAGGCTGAAGGAGAAAAGCAACAGATGAGGAGGAGACCACAGACCAGAACATAAAGCTTTGATTAAACAGACATTATGGGCTGCGTCTGAGAGGCTAGATAAACTGTTCAAATGTTCCCACACTGCTGACTTGTCCGAAGTCATATCTCTGTGCAGTGTGTGAGTTTATTTAGACACATTACACACACCAGCACACAGACTGTCTGTGCCGACAGTCCCTGGCCTAGCACAGGCATCTGGATGAAAGAGAAGCAGACAGTGAGAGAGAACAGAGAGAACCACAATAAGAGACACTACACTAAACAGTTTGTATGGTAACAAAAAGAAAGAAGTGAAATGTATTAATAGTTTGATTTTATGTAACATTTTTTTTTATTTTGATTTCTCATACACGTATTTTAAAGAGGTCAGAAACATGTTGTGTGTAACATATGTGCATTTGATCCCATCTTATTGTATAGTGAAAGAGTGTTGCATTATTTAGCTAAAATTGTTCAAACCGTGGAATGGATTTCTTATTTGAAAACACTGATAACACTATTATGGATGGTCGAAAGAACAGATTTTTGCACTTTACAACTTTAGGATGGAGCGTTTAGGATGTAAAGCGCTTTGGGGTCCTTAGGGATTAGTAAAGCGCTATATAAATACAGGCCATTTTTAGGATTCTGTGGAACTGGGGTATTTGCTTTCAGTCATTCACAATACCCTCACAGAACCCATCTGAAGTGCCAGTACAAAAATCACAATATGTAGTAGCAATAGTCCCAAACGTTCCTCTATAACACGACTAAGGGATTAGGGCTTCTACGCCCACTGGAACCCATGAAGCGATCAAATACTGACTTTTAAGTGCCAAGCTTTATGACTCACTATGTTGCCTTTTGTCGCCTCCCCAAGCAGACCCCCGAATGTGATGACAGGAGACATGCAGGCGCAGTAAAGGAAAAGGACAGAAGCGAGACACTGTAGACTGAGAGCGTCCCTGATGTCGCTCCAGTAAAAGGGCGCTTTCCGCTTGACATCCAGGACCAGACCTCCGAAAATTCTAGAAGATTCCCAGAGCAGATTTTAGTGCTTGAAATTTTCAAATTGAATGTAATGTAACTTCAACATATTTTCAATCAGGAAATGTGAAGAGTGGAAGCTTCAAGAGTATTACTGTACAAAAATTCAATTAATATGAAGCTAAGTATCTAAGTGTCTGTGCTGGATCATCTGACCATCTGGTTCAGAGCTTATTAGCACTAAAGAAAAGACTCTTACTGTAACAGTGTCAGCTGTAAACCGATGTTCTTAAAATGTACTAATTTAATGTTTCTGACTTCACTGAGATGCTGTCTGATGTTACTTACTGACCAATCAGCCTCTTTCTGCCTGTTTTTCCTTTGCCTTTCTATTTCTCAAATCCATTTCCCACCTTATATATCGTCTCCTCTCTTTTCTCTAACACTAATCCAAAAGCCTTCCTGTGAGGTCTTTTTTTATATTTACTTTCCCTCACACCTCTGAAATAACCTCTCCTGCTTGCTTTTTTTTCCGTTAACATTAGCTTCTTGTACTTTCTTACGCTCAGCTTTCCCTGAGTAGCTCGCTCATAGCACAAGCCTTTTATAGTTGCAGTGAAAGGGAGCGTGACTCTGTAAATAATACAGTGCCTTCCAACAGACATGAGTGTGTGCCAGTCTGAGGTTGCCAATAAACACATTGTCCCTCAGTGTGTGGCACGTGGATAGGTGGTATCAGTTATCCATAAATGTCGACATTTCAGTTTAACAGAGTAATGTATCTGCTCAAACAAACTAATGTCGTGCTTCTAAAATTTCACATTTCATACCATTTCAAATTTTAATATGAGCTCTGTTAGGAAAATGATTTGGATGATAGCTTCGAATTCACAGAAGAATTCACATTTTAGAGCATCCTATAACCATAAATAAACCCCTGCAACTCAAGATGATAAACAGAACAATAAACAGAATAAGTCATTTCCATACAGGGAACAGCAGCTGACTGGATAGATGTTTAATAATGTCACCATAACATACTCACCTCCCAGTCCTCTGCAGCTCAGGCCCTGCATGATGGTCCTCCTCTTTTTCCAGTTCTCCAGCTGGAGGTGTACTGCCATTGGGCTGCAGTGGTGTTTTCCTCTTTATCTGCAGGTAGGACAGTTTAAAACAATATGTTCCATATGTTTTAATTCTTTTAAGGTCTCTCTCATCGTTTAAGGTGCCTCTCTTACTGTGATTATAATGATATAGAGCTAAATGTGACATATAAACAATAGGTTACTGTTTATAAGACTTGTATATATGGAAGTACAGTATGAAAGATGTTGTATTCTTAATGACTTATCCAACTGTTTACCCAAGCTGAACTCTAGACAGGCTGCCAGTTTATCACAAGACTAACAAAGAGAGCTACACCTATGGCCAGTTTTAGAATCGCCAATGCATCAGTGTATCCCAGGCAATTTTCTCTAAATTTTTTGTTACAGTCATGTAACAAAAAAAAAATGAAAATGGACACTTAAATGTATATTCAGTAGATACACCTGATATAAAATGTGGTAGAGATCCTAACTTACCTGAGATGGGACATTCTTGGGTGGCTCAATTCGAATTGTGGGATCCCACTCTCCAGGAGGAAGGACAGTCACCTGATCAAGGAACTCATCTATCCCAGAGAGTAGATCAGTTCGGTCTTTGGCCTTGTATGCAACGTCGTGGAAAATCTAGAAAATGAAATATATTTGGAGAATGGTTGCACAATTCAATTAAAATTTGAAAAAGATAAAATAAGATAAAATTCAAATAAATGGCAGTGTCCTTCTCACCTCGTCTGTCATTAGCGTGGCCATGGATCTGCCAATTTCATGGTACTGTGGTCCTTTACCGTGAGGACCCAAAAGCAGGAAAAGAAACCTTTCAACAATAAACAGATTAATTAAATACACTTAAACTGATGACAGTGATACAAACTGCATTCGGAGCTGGTTTGTAGCTCCGAAATAAAAAAAAAAGAAAAGAAAAAAAGAAAAAAGGTGTCATCTCATGCTATGTATTTATGCTCCCTAGAGTGCACAACAACAGCGCAAGCCCAGACATGTGAGATCAAGAGCAGAACCTCAGCTAACCTCACCTAAGGGAGCTACTTTACAAGTATGGAAGTACTTTGGCTATCACATCACCAACAAAATGCAACACTTTGAAAAATGTGCAAGCAAATTTGTTTTATCACTTGAGGTAAAAATACACTGTTGATTGCATCCAAGCTAAGAATCCACATGAGGAGGAGATACCGACAGCTGGTGAGGTGCGACCCAAACATAAACAAATGACTCAACCGAGCAATGCTGGAGCTCTGGCTATTTGCCCTCCATATGTCAGAGAGAGCAGACAGTGGATAGAAATTACTGATGTGGTTAACTTTTGTTTGCAGTCCACAACAGCGGATGAGCACGGCTTTAAGAAACTGGTCAAAGTTTTTTCAGTTTATTTTTATTTAACCAGGAAAAAAATATGACTCTTGAGATTAAAATAGTGTGTCCTAGTAAAGAATCAGTTTATCATAAGGTGAATAAATTAAATTCACTCAGCAGTTAAGTACAAGTAATAAAAATAACAGAAACAGAAAACAACGAAAACACCTAAAAAACCTAGGGTACATTTTTTTTTTTTTTTTTGCAATTGACTTATGTTGCATCACTACAATGGCACTGCAAGAGCCTTGAGGCAATAGATTCACACTTCAAATTAGACAGTCTGACACCAGTGACAAAAATAAGGGTGGAAAATGCCCTTCATTTTGTCTGCACTAGCTGCTACTTACATACTGCAATCTCCCATAAAACATTCAGTATGTTTTTCTACATCATCATTAACGTCTTTATTGTGAAGTACGATATCATTTCGGGGCTATATAGCCCAGCCCTACTAGTTCATCTTTTCGCATTTGCATTGTTTATGTTTTTTAAGCCATCAGCCTTGTTGTTTCTTCTTTTGATCGCTTTACTTCTTCCCATGTTGATTAGAAAAAAACTAAGCGTTGCCCACATTTTTGTACACCATGCTACAAATTTTTTGCCCAATTACATGTTTCAAGATTTGTATCCAGGCATTGCAAAGGGTTGTTTATGATCACAGCCATAGTAAATCCACAGGTTATAGTAGGTCGACGTGATAGCATCATTAACAAATTATTTAAAAAGTCTGCTTTAAAAAAAAAAAACCTAACTTGTCATATTTGGTGTGTTTTTTTTAAATGACAAAACTTTAGGAAAAGAAAATACTTTATGTGATACAATTCTTAATAACTTACCTTGTGGGCACAGGCACCTCAGTAAGGCCTGTGATAAGGACTGCAGGTGACAGTCGAACAAATGCAATTATGGGCTTCTCCAGGAAGTCCACTTCTCCCACTAGCACATTGGAAGCCTCAGCACCCGGGGGAATCTTTTTCATGAAATTCATGTCCACCTGAAGTCAGTGAAATAGTAAAATCATACATACAGATCTACACAGAAGAAAGAGCTTAAAAAAGGTATAACAGACTTGGAGCCAGTGGAAGTACACACATGCGAAAAGAGATGAAGATATGGGAATGAAAGGAATGGCAGCAGGTCAGTTGGATGCTATGATAATAAATGAATTATAAGGGGATTTGAGAGCAGCCTATAGAACTACATAGTACTGAGCAAAGATTGTCCATTGATTTTATCCATTTCTTATTATGTTCCTCAGATAAATGGCTTTTACTGCTACGCTAAATAAAAATAGACCCGAGCATGGCAACGTTTTGTTCATCTCTGTGTAAAAGGGTCTGTGCCTTCATCTCCTATGACTCACGCAAACACAGCACCTTATTTTTTGGCAGTTATGGATGCTTTCATATTGACAAGTGCTTATGGCGACCTGCCATTTTACTTAATGGATGCAGACCTAGAAAATGGTAGGATGAATGGGAGCCATGCTACGGATTTCCAAAACTAAACAGTTATGTAACTTTGATGCTTATTCTGCATCCATTACAGGAGGAGCAATGATTAATGCCTTTTACTGAGCCCAGAAGAAAAAGGCTGACAGGTATGTGATGTTGGCGCTCATAGAGGCTGTTTTCAATGGAGGCCATTGAAATGACTGTGAACATCCAGAAACTGAAGAAAAAAACAAAACACTGATGGTTCAGTCATGGGTCCCTCCACGACGGACTGTTTCTGTGCTCAGTACTGGGGATAGGTTACCTTGCTGAAGTCGACACTGCTGCTTTCTCTACTGACCCCTACTTTGGATGGCCGCCTATCCATTGCCTTGTTGCTATCCAGATTGTTTGGGACGGAGTTCGGAGACACCAGTGGTCCTGGGATGCAAAAGAGGAGAGAAAAAGACAAAGCGGTGGTAGAAAACGTGTAAGTACAAGGCAGGAAATGACGGCAGGAGACCAGCTGTGAGGTCTGCCATGAACGCTGTCATGTGATTAGTAATAAGATTAATAATGATAATAGCAACTTTTAATAATTAAAGTAAGTGCCATTAATTTGCCTGTCTAATTATGAAGAAGATTATATAATGATATGAGTACTTCTCCTACTTTACAGCATGGGCTCAACAAACGTGAGGCAACTGTGGAATTTAATCACTCTATGCAAACAAACCTGATACAAAGCGAATCACACATTTTTTTTTTAAAATTTAGTATCACAGTTTAAATAAGTGTTTCAACTTCATATTTATATATTCAGTTTTAAAGGGAAAATTAAACACTGCACTTCACAGTATGTGCTCTTAGCTAAGTGGCCTAAGGAAATTTGCTTTAAATGTTCAACCAGATCCATTCTGCAGTTTTTTGGCAACATACTGCGGAAAATGAAAAACTTTATATTACATGTGCGTTCATTTAAACTGTTTAAATAATAATAATAATTTTTAAAAAAACATATGCCTGAGCTGATTAAAGCTTAGTTGAATCTATTTTATTATGTTATTTTTCTGTCAAGTGAAATGATTTCTTCCACTAAATCCATTACTTGCTAAATGTGATGATGTGACACTGAGCAGCAACGATGTGACAGCTCTTCAGAGGGAAGATGATATTTGACAATACAGTATTCCTGAATGCTCCCAGTCTGTTGAGCTCATGCTCCTGCTTGGCTTGAAATCATGTCGGCTTTGGTCTAAAGGTGAATGGAAGTGTTTGATGTCCTGGCAGATCAAATGTTAAAACTGTCATTTCTGTGGACGACTGGTTGCACACTTTATGCGATCTGAGCCATACCAGATACAGGAACCGCTAGCACTTTATGCGAGATGAGAGAGGGAGATGAAATGAGGGAGTACTGCATATAAAGCGAAGGACTACATATGCATACTGTCCTCTGAAATTCTTTTACCAGGTTTTTCTTCATTTCCACTTCCACAAAAAAAAATAAAAGTCATCAAGAAATAATTAAGCAAACATAAAAAACGAAATACACCACAAGTCAAAATGAAAACGTATCATTTCTGCCAGTGATTTCTGGCCACTGATTCATACCCTTGAACTGTACCCTGGAGTAACCCCAGTGAATGCTGGGTAGCTGGGACTGCTGAACAGAAACGTGATTGCTCACATACCTGACAAAGCCTCTTGAAATATGGGAGGGATTAGTTTAGGTTGTGTCTGCCAGCACACTTCATTCAGGAAGGCTAAGCCCTGGAATGCTCCACCACACCAGCCTTTTAAACAGTGGTGTCACAGCACTACCTCATTCATATGCAAAAAAGTAGCATAGATGTCTGAAATTACCGACTGGCGGAAATTCCAATAAAAGCCAAAAAGAAGATTAGAGGGTACATTTATAGCACCGGTAGGAATACATGTACAGATCTAAAATAATATAATTTGTTATATGCATGAAGGAGTTTTAAATACAACTACTGTAATAATAACAACAACAACTCTCTCTTTTAACATGTAACAAGTGGAGTGCAGTGAGTCCCCGAATGGCCCGTGTAAAGGTATTTTACACATGACACGAGCACACTCAATGGGTGCATGACATTTACACATAAATAGCCTCTTGTCAACTCAATATCTACAATACCTTCACTGTATGTATTTGTAACATGTAAGCTAGACTTCAAATAGCCTCCAGACATGGCATATACACTTATCATACAGCTGTTAGAGTGTTAGCCATTTAGCTCAACGGTACAGTTTCTACAACCTCCAGCCAACACCAGATGACATTATTAAATTTAATGATTTGAAAGTGGAAAGGCCTGAAAGCCTCCTCTGAAGCCAGCTCTTAATTCTATGTATTTCCCCAAGAGGGGGTACAATTACAGAAGCTTGTCAGCTATAATAAGACCTCCCTAACCTTTCAGATTCAGCTCCCATCAACTGAATGCAGATTCTAACAGCCCATACTTTGAAATGGAGCCATTCCCAGAATGAAACAAACACAGACGTACGTACACACATGCACACAGAGTCTAATAATAAATTAAAACGGCTTGGTTCGGGAAGAACAAAAAGTCACAGTAGGTGCCAGTGTGATGGTACATACAGTACCAACACACCAGCTCTAATCACAGGCTTATTTTTGGCCATGCTGCTGGCACACATTGCTCTCTCTACACTCTTAGACGGGTAAAAGAACGTGTATCTTTGGAACTGATGCCAAATGATGAGAATGGGAAAAGCACAAGTTGAATGACATTTCGGTGAAATCAAAGGATCAGTCGCCTGAGGGCAAATGCTCATAAATAAATAAAAGGATTTAGGATGTATTGCTAGTTTTGTTAGTTACAAAACACCACTGCAAAAGCAAAATAAATGTCCCAAGGCTTCTGTAAGATTTGCATAAAACAACAATCAATAAGCGCTGCTCTAACTGTGCAAAAGTCCCCAATATATCCTAATTAATTGATGGGAATGTATTCTTTATACAGTGCTGTGAGTCACTGACAACAGCAGGACAGCACAAAAAATAAAGGCCAGCAGCTCCAGTTAATGATGCCCACACTAAGACTGGCTAAAGTGGGTTACAAAAACTAGGCAGCATTTTTCAGCTGTACCACCACAGAAATCATACAGAACACACTATCAAAAGATTTATGTGACACCAGTGATAAGAGTTATACTTTCCCTGTTAATACATTTGGGTTTTTTTTTTTAAACACATCAAGCCTACGTAATTAATGCTGTGCAACTCTGAACTGCAGAAAACAAAGATGGACTGAATGACCTATTGGGCTGATAAACTGCTCACTCATTAATAAGGTGAAATAAACCCAATAACAAAACCCCTTCAAACAAGTTTTTAAACTAATAAATGTGAGTCATGGTGAGCAGAATGTGTAAACAAAACATGAAAAGACAGATGACGAAGTATCGGCACAAGATTTTGGGGGTAGCTATGCAAACACAACAAGGGGAAGGTGTGAAGATGGACTCGGTTAAGCAAGGCGTAGATGCTTAGAAAATGTGTGGAGCAAAGTTTAAAGGGCAAAACAGGAGGGATGAGAGATAGCAGAAAGGAACAGGTTGGTGGAAGAGATGAACAGAGAAGGGAAACAAGCAGAGGTTTCATCAGTGAGTAATGTCAAAACGTTTATTGATATATATACACAGTATTCAGTGAGTGAGCCTTGCTGTGGATTACTTATGAGATGGACGCAAGGTTGGAAGTTAACAGTGAGCAGAGCTTTCATGCTAGTGCTAGTGTTCTCTGTTCAAGCTGTGACTCACACTGGCAGGCTACACAGATATTTGCCTTCTAAGGGCAGCAGCTCAACGCTCTGGGATGCTGAGGATGCTCGCCGGCTGAGCTGTGGTGATACCGCCTCTTCTTCTGGTGGGTCCTCATCCTCTGGAGGAGATACCACAACCTCAGGGATGCCTTGTGGGCCGAGGACTACGCCCTGTCTGTGTGATGGGCTCTGAGAACGGCGTAAAGCCTGAGGGGTGGTAAAGGGAGAAGGACCTGGGGAAAGCCCAGTGTTGGAAGAAGAAGAGGGCAGCAGGTGGTTGAGCAGAACGGAGACTCTGGACTCTCGTCTCTGGGACAGGTTGGATACAGAGGATGCTGTCCCTGGCTTGTGGAGAGAAAGACGTGAAGAGGACAGGCCCTCTCCTAACAGAGGAGACAATGGCAAAAAAAAAAAAAAAAAATAAGGGAGGGGGGGAGGAGGAGAGGGAAAGCAAATAGGGGAAAGAGGGGATTGAGGGAGGGATGGGGTGGGACAAGGAATAAGGAACGGAACAGAAGAAAAACATGTGAAGTTGCAGTACATCACAGAAATGGTATCTGAAGGAGACAGCAAGAAAGGGTGGGCAGCGATAGGGTGACAGAGGTGTAGTTAGAGATTCGTGCTTGTATAAACGTGAGCTAAAAGCATGGCTGTGTGCAGAAGAAGCCAAGAATGATTCAGTGAGGCATGTGGGAGGCTCTAGAAGGGACAAACAATGTGTTATACTCAACTCCAAATAAGCCGGTCACATACTATGAGTGAGGCAAAACTCCGAGTTCAGAGAGGCTTGGCATGCAGGCGAGGATGAGTTAGCGCGATGTCGGTGCACTGCGAGGAAATGTGCTCTGTCACACACAGACCACTCATAAATCCTACACAACACACATTCATATAAACATACATATTTCAGACTGCAGCTGTTACCATCACAAACCTACAACGTGAGAGAATTCTGACCTCTCACATTTGCATTTCAGTTTTAATGATGTGAAAATGCAAGCCCAACAAAAACCACAGGCAGAGAAGTGGAGAATGGGATATTTCATTCATTGTTAAAACCTCAGGCATCGAACCCAAGATCCTAAAATGTGCAACACCACTGTGGCCATGCCTAGTCAAAAAAACAAAAGATGCACACAATGCTGACTCCAGTTGCAGGTAAAGCGTTATTTCCTGAATGTCACACCCTGAGGAGTGAAAACAATTAATTCAAACCCCAAAGCCAGGCCAGCCATACGGGTTAGCACATAAATTAGCACTCAAATTTCTTTTTCACTAAGGGGACTGAGTGCTTCAACAATTTTACTCACTTTAAACCATCCACCTTCTACGCTGGCTTTGAGGGATTTGAACAGTGGATTTTTAAGAACAGTTCCCCAGTGGTAGAAAACATCGGAGAAAAAGAAATGTGAGTGCGCCGTAGGATCTCACCGTTCTTCTCAAGCAAGAGTGGGTCAGAATGTTTCTTGCCTATGTCAGCAATGGAGCGCACAAGTGGGATGCGATTGCTGAGCTTTCTCTCATTCTGATGATGGTGTTTCTTCAGCATTGCTTCCCGCACCTTGTCACGCAAATCCTCCTTCAGCTGCCCTGACGCCACCATGCTGTCTATCACCATGTCTGAGTCACACAGTGGCAGCGGCAAAAACACAAACACACAAGAACACACAAAGAAGGTTATATATAGACCATTAAACATGTAATTATTATTGTAATAAATTCAATGCATTTCATAGTAATCGCAATGCTACCTAAAATATATAACAGTGATATGTAAAAGTCCTCTATTTTAAATTTACCTGCGATTTCCTCGATACTACTGGCCCTCATATCCAGCAAAACTGTGCCGTTAAGTATGCAGCTACGCAGTTCAAATAAGCTGTGTAAGGACAATGTGGCCACGTAAGGCTTACTCCACCTCTCCCCACCATCTTCCACATCCTCTTCAAACTTCAGCCATCTGTAGGTAAGCGCCAAAAAAAAGACATGTACAGAAAGACAACAATGTTTTATTTGTACCGATATACAAGCTGTATTGCAATTCAGTAAGAGTCTGTGCTGGCTTGCAAAGCCAAGATGCTATCCATCCATCCATTTTCTTCTGCTTATCAGGAACAGGTTTGGGGGGGAGCAGCCTGAGGCAAGGATGCCCACACCTCCCTCTTCCCAGCCACCTCCTCCAGCTTATACAGGGGTAGACGTTCCCAGGCCAACCAAGAGATGTAGTCTTTCCAGTGTGTCCTGGAAAACACCTCACCCACGAGGTGCCCAGGAGGCATCCTCGTCAGATGCCCTAGCCACCTCATTGGCTCCTTTCAATGTGGAGGGCTAGCGGGTATACTCTGAGTCTCTCTCAGATGACTGAACTCCTTACCCCATCTCTAAGAGAGAGGCCTGCAGCTCTGCGGCTCAACCGATAAATACATTTTCCTTACAAATGTGGGACCATGTATAACAAACAGGCTTTTAAACGGTTGCCAAGAAGCATTGTAACAACAAAGAAATCATCAACCAAATTTATTTACTTTTTTTTGCCAAGTTTATTTCAAACCACAGCAAACAACCCTGGAAATGTTTATGTATGATATTAGTTTAGTTTTCTTTTAATATCAAATTAAAATTGAGATTGTTCAATGAAAGAAATGTTTCAGGATTGCTGCAGATTCTGGGGGCATTAAAAATGCTGTGAAGGCATTATGAAATTATTCAATTGTCATTTAAAGTACTTCACGGTAGAAAAATTCTAAAGTTCACACTGATTTTTACTGAAAAATAAGCCACTTAAGCTGATAGCTGTGATTATTTGTCAAAAAGACCTCAGGTAACACCTTCCCTTTTAAATGTAACTGAAAACTAATGGGGGTTTTTTTTCTTTAAAAAGCCAATAGATCTGTGCTGTGGGCTTCTGGTTTGTTTGTTTTTTACTTCATATGGTTGTTATGCTGTTCACACTTTCATCTGCAGCCTAACCTGGCAGTCTCTCTCCACTCAGTGGCAGTGCCATCTCTAAAGGACAGCTCATCCATTTCGGTGAAGAGGTCGTGAGGGACGTGCTCCAGGTCATCATCCTCCGTACCCAAGATGAACTGTACCCTCTGGGATGGCGTGTCTAAACAGAGAGTGGAACAAAAGGTTCATTTTTTGCAATAATTATAACAATAACAATAAAATTAAAGAAACTGAACAAACTGTCAGGAAATGCAGGGAAGACAGAAGTTTCCAAAATAAAGTATAAACTCAGAGCATTTTGGTTAGTGGCCCAATGTAAACAACTTTTCTTACTTCACAAGAAAATTGCACAGGGCAGATGTCTTATTCTGAAATGTTTATTTCAACTCTAAAGGATGATATGGGAAAATGCTCTGTGAAAGCAGAGATTAAATCTACAATTATAAAGGCGGATGGATTGCGTATGTGTAGCTGGTCACGACAACCATCTATGTAATTGCTTTTCTTTGAGGAAGAATACCGCTCGCTACCAAGAAATGTGCTAAAGAGAATAATAAAACTCGGACGCTTTAGCAACTTCCTTTTCATGTCTGATTGAATTAAGAGATACAGTATTAGGATATCTAAAACCACAGAGAAGAAAGAAATAGATAAAGTAGATTAGAAGACTAAACTCTACAGGGAGGCAGAAATAGTTGGAGTGAAAACGGGAGAGTTACTTTCTGTTAACACAAGGGTACATTGTGTGGTGATTTGGTGTCTATTACGCACTCAGTATTAACACTTCAGTTCCAACTGAAAAACATTTATTTTCTGGAGCAAAAGCAGATACTGAAACTTTTTTTTTAAACTTCCTGAACACAAGGAAGTGTTTTGGTTTGACATCTCTGTATCACTGTGATAAACTGTTTTTATAAAACGCATTTTTAGTCCTATCCCAAAAAGTCTACCTCAGAATATTGACACTATAAATGATAAAACCGTGCTTTAAAAATAAAAGTATCCTTTGTTAGTTGCACTGTTACAAGGCTCGATTCAGTCTTTCATCGAGTTCAAAGTGCTGCTTGGTTGCTTACGAGTCTTACAGCTGGAATGACGCAGCAACTTCAATCACAAATGCGTACGCACATCACTTAAAATGCCAGAGCCTTCAGTCTGTCAGAGGCCGTTCACAGCGGCCTTTAATGCCTTTTGGAGCTGCACTGTTTGACGTATGGAGAAAATCAGAGGGTTAAACAAAAGTAATTATCTAATTGCCCACAGTGGCTACATTTCTTTTAACTTAAGCTTTTGTGGATGCTTTACTTAAAGATTTTATGTGGAGTTTTCCTTGCATTCATTATATTACCAGATTCTACCTATTCTAGATTATAGGAGATTCTATTTTATATGTGAAGGAAGCCCATTAGTGTGTGGTAATAGATATATTTTAAGGTTCAAAGGTACACACTAGCTGCAAGCTACAATACTGTGGGATGGGATATAAGAAAACAGAGCAGACTAGAGAAAGAAAAGAAAAAAAAAAAAAAAAAAAAAAAAAAGGTGTGTGATATGGATGAAATTGCAATTATAAGTTCAAAATAGTCGCCAACCATAAGTAGGAGAATCCCTGCCATCTTCCTTCCCCTCCTCGGAATCTCTATTCTTCTTCTTTCTTTGCTTGTGTCCTCTGTGGCGATGCCTCCGCTTACTCTCCCTCCCAAGAGGAACATGGACACCCACGTACACTGCTCTGTGGCCTAGGAAAAGTAAAGATGCAATATCTATTGACACACTGTATTACACTGTGACAAAGCTTCTAATCTGCAAACACTTTACCAGCACCAATAATTGGATGTTAAAAGGGAGATTTATTGAAATTTTATTAATTAATTATTGTCCGCTTGTATAGGAAATAAGAGGGGAGAAACGCCATTCAACCTCCTTATGCATGTTAACATAATCATTTGTCTGCCAGAGGACACGGTGCAACTTACCTGTTCACAACACCTGTTTGGAAGCCACAAACACAAAAACCAGCAGATCCAGAGTCAAGCAGAACATAAATGAGTGAATAAATAACTACACATAACAAATATTATAGAAATCTGTTTATATTTTGTGTATCTGAAAGGAAAGAAAATATTGTTCAATATATGAGGATTTTATTTTTAAATCAACAAATCCTAGCTCAAGTTTAAATGACCACAACTGCTATACATCTTGTTATAATGGATCTACATAAAATTTGCACTTTTTTTCTCTTCGGATAAAGAAGTAAAGGTTCTATATCTAGCAAACCTGACAGATTCCAGGTATAACTCCTCGGGTATAACGACAGCATACAGCTCACAAACCACATGTGCAGCAACATTATTTCGTGCATTTTTTCGTGGACAATCCCGACACTGCAACTGTGCAGAGTGGAAATGCTATAGTCATTTCCTGCATATTGGTAGCTTAAATTTTTAACTTATAGAAAAAAAATAATTAGATTGTGGAGCAGATCTCACGGCACATATACCATTCAAGACTTGAAAAGGTCATCCATGCTCTCATTTCAGACTTCACTACAATAATGCACTTTACACCAACCATCAGTTACTATAAAATGTACAGGCTAGAGTTAATTAAAAATGTAGCTGCCAAGCTTTAAAAACATAGCAAAAGGAGTGATTTTCTTGCATCAGCCAAGTGATTTTAAGATTTTATTGTTGGCTTTTAAAGCTCTACGCTCCTATCAGGCTCCTGCTTCACATCTGCAAGTTGCAGAGCTTATATAGGGATATAAGTGGAATTAAACACTAATATTAAAAAATAGTAAACTATGTTGAAAAAGGTTTACACTGTGAAAGCAGTATCATATTTCCAGGGACACACACATTCAAGAAAAAAGGCAATTAATTTCTTTCCTATTCTTTTGAGAGCTTCAGATAAAAAAAAAATATGGAGGTAAACCATAAACATGACATCCCACCCCCAGTTTTATCTTCTCCTCATTATTGTTACTGCGACAAAGGAGCCATATTGCAAAAAGACAGCACCCCATTTTCACCCTGCATTTGCTACCAATACCCTTTTCTTTGTAGATGAGTCATCGTTCTTTGATCTGAATGGGAGGAGGATTAAAATCAAGAGAAGAGGTTTGAGCGTAGGGGACACAAGCACAAGTCTAACAGATGGAGACAAACACCGAGAGCAAAGACAACAGAAAAAAGGCGCAGGAGATGAAAGAGCATGAAGAGAAGGAAAAAAATGGACAGCTTAGCTGGACAGAAAGCAGAGGGCTCCAGCAGTGCCTTAAAACTGAGATAATACTGAAAGGAAGTTATAGTTATGGATCCACTTGAAGAAATAGACTTTTACTTGAATCTTGAAAGTGTTTCCACCTGATGAGTGCTGGCTTAATCCTACATTTCCATTACACAGTACAGCACAAGAAATAGTTGCAAGAAAAATACTTGTGGTCTCGCAGTTTTAAACTTACTTTCAAAATCGTCTTTCTCATAGTTTGAGAGAGTGGCGAAGCTCGTCTTTCCGTGGTCAACAATCGCCTCCTCATCTAGACCCTGACAAAAAAAAAGAAGAGATAAGAAGCTAAAAGAGAAGGATTCATGGTTTGCATAAGAAAAATGTGTATTTTCACTTCAGTTTTCACATTAGTTATGCATTTTTTGCGTTTTATTTTCCCATTTTTTTATGATTTTTTAGAAAACTGGACCCTAAAAGCTTTTATGCTTTGATAGATGATCAAGGGACACCTTGATCACTCTGCAGGGGTTTAAAGCAGAAATAACAATGTCAGAAAATCACCTGTGAGGTGGGTGAACAAGTTGTTTTTGGATTTGTAAAAACAAATACCCCATAGTCAATAATGCTGCAGCTTTGCATTTAAGCTCATAAGTACAACAAGCTTTTTGGTTTTACACACAGCTAATAGCTCATTTCCAGACCACTTAACATGGCAGTTAAGAGAATTAACTTTGCCAATGATCTGCACAAAAGTGCAATTAAGGGCACTTAATGAGCAGTAGACAGATAACACATCTCATTTTCCCTCAATGAAATAACATAGTCAAACAGGTTAAATTTAGATCAAGTCTTTAACAACCCTGTCCACTGTATAATGCAGGACGGTATCACTTGCTGTTTTATTATCTATGTGTCATTTTCCTCAAACTAATTAGTCTGTATTGTACAATATATTAATTGTTGTAGTCCATGCAATTAAGGTTATGTTTCACAGCAACATCAAGAGGCTGGCTGGAGTCATTTAAAAAAAAAAGAGAGAGAACATGACCTTAATGAACATAATTAGCTTGATATCACTAGCATGGACACATCTAGAGATAAGGAGTTTGCAACAGTGAGGACATAAAGCTGTCAGGACACATAAAAACCAAGCCACATTTCATTAACATTTCTTTATCAAATAATAGCACCCATAAAATCAGGATTATAGCACAGCAGCACACATTATCACACATGTGCTATACTGGTGAGGACACAACTGCCCCACTGATCACCCAGAGCATTAATCATTTACCAGTATAGGCATAACCTGAACCTTCAACGTGAAGGTGGCCCAATCTTTACACTAACTTTAAACCAAACCGCACCTCCACCTGAAATGCTCTCAAAAATGCACAGGTGTAACAAGACAAATTCACACCTAAATAGTCAAAAACAACAGACTTGAGAGATGCTTTGCTGGAAAAAGTCTGGGTGTGTCTAACACTGGGAAATACCAGGTGACACACATTGTACTGAGGCAACAACCACAACAATAAGGGGAAAAAAACAGCAATTAGTCAATTGATTCTCAAATCAAACCCCCAGTGTCACTGTGAATCTATTCGGCAAATCAAACTTGGCAGATCAATTTACTTTAACAATTACACCTCTGAGACACTGCATTTGTGAAGGGGGCACCTCCGACAATTTCAATAACTTCAGCTTATTTGCAAGGGAGAAAATCAACAGAAGATGGGGTTGTCCCGTCATAACAGGAAAATATTACATTTTTACATATTACATAAAACATTACATAAATATTACATTTAAGGCTATTAAATAGCTGATTTAAATTTAACAATAGATATAAAAAGACTTCAACATCACAACGTGGCACAGGTTCCTGAGTGCTGTTGTATGTGTCAACTCACTGAGTGAGAGGTGAAAGTAAGAAAGAGCAGCTTCTGTCAGTGGTTTGACGCTACGTAAAGCAAATATTGAAACAGTTTCAAACACTTTCAATCAGTTTCACTTTTGACAAAATTAACATTAACTATAAAAAGGTATCGTGATCAGGAAGGAACAGCTTTTTTTTAGCCAGACATGCATAGAGACTCAAAGAGCGAGCTAATCCTAGCTCTGACTGTCAGGCTGATACAAACCAGAGATACCCAGTATTAGGTCTGAGATAAACCAATCCTTGTAGCTAGGATAATATATTTTCTTTCAGGTTTTTTTTTTTATACAAAAAAAACTATTTTATACAAATAAGGTTGAGCAAAGGATGCAGACTATAGCAACCAAAACTCTTAAGTTAATCTAATTCCTTATTATATTTGTAATATAATTATTTTTCTGCGACTTCACAAATATGTGACCTTCAGTATCTTATTTAAGTCACGCATAACAAGAAAACATTTCAACAAATACAAATCATCTGCTCTCATGCCTTAAGGACAAACACTTTGACGCAATACAAGTCCCAATTGGAGGAGCCTTTCAACCCCTTCAGCCAATCACAGAGAGGCACAGCTGCCATGCAGGAGTGAGTGGAAACAAAAGGTGATGCTAGACATATGCTGGAAAGATACACGACACCTGAATGATATCACGGCCTTGTGTGCCACAGCATCTCAGTCATCTCTGCTATTCACACTTAGTTTCTTTCATTTTGATGGAAAGCACATACTCTTCTGCTCTCCCTCGTCCGTTATTGGCCTACTTGTATGAATGCGTCTTTAATGACATTCAGATATCGACACACATTTCCACCTACAATGAATGGTGCCATCTGTGACTGAGCTTGTATGAGCACTTATAAGTTTGGGAGCTTGCGTGTTTCTCAGTTGTTGGTGAATTTATATGATAATGAGGCACACTGCTCTCTGGCAGTGCCTTGATGGGGAGCAGTAATGATTCAGTGTAGGGAGAAGCACAGCAAGAAATTAATCTGTGTCTCTCTAGTAACTGCTGTTCTTTCCAAACAGCACAGCATGAAGGTTCAGTAAAAGTGACCAACAGTGACTAAACTGGAACGTGTTTCTCCTTGTCATTCGTGATCAAAAAGTGCCAAGAAATATAACTAAGTGGGTGCCACAGATCCAAGACGGAAGTTTAGCATTTAGCTGTTGACATCCTGTTTTTATATTTGTTTGTTTTATTCAGATGTGACTCTATTTGGAGGAAAAGGTAGAGCTAAGGAGATTAGCTAATGCTAGCCGGCCTAGACAAGTTGCATCTATTGTGATATTAAATGGAAGGCTGATTTTGGATAGCAAAAAGCAGGCTAAATATATGTACCCAATACCTCCTGGAGAAATTGGACAGTTAACGGTTTTTTTGCCAGGTGCAGAAAACCCCCAACTGGGAGCCGGGGGTGAGGCACTTTGGGTGCCATGGTAAAGAATATCAACCAAACTAAGGTGTTGCAAATATCTGATCAGCCAGGAGCAAAGACAATGATCCTCCAAGCATTATTTTTCTTATCAGTATTATCTTGTCTGCGGATATCATTTGTTAAAGGTATGGACACTAGAAAGTAGCCATATCCAATTCTCCCATATTGTTATTGTCCCATACTGTAACATCTAGTCCTTTTACTGAATCAGAACTCTGGGGTGATCCAGTGACCGCTGCGAAAGGGCAGCTGACAATCAGGGAAAGACCAGATGACAGACTGGAAAGACTGTTGACAGGAGGGAATAGACCCTAATGGGGCTGGTGTGGGTTAGCACCTCATACCAGCAGGACCCAGCGCTTTTTAGCGTACTTGGGTACACCCAATATTGCTACAGAAATCTCAAAGGAAAAGATATCCCTAGGGTCTGCTCTCGCAGACCCTTTCCATATGGATTTAATGGCAATGAATTATGGAACGGAACCAACGATCAGCCAGCATTGCAAATAATGGACCATCAATGGAAAGGAAAGAATTCTGGAGGAAGATGGAAGGTAGGAAAGATCAGATTATGTGGCCCAGATCCAGTGAGAAAAGAAAGTGGGAAACCATTGACTTGGAACTGGCTCTTATACTAGATGAACAAATGGGTCCCGTTTAAAGGAAGTTGGAGAACCTGGGAACCATCATCAACAGCTATGGGGCCGAGCGATTTGGGGTAAAGAACAAGACTCAGAGACAGCAGAAAGGCCCTTTAAACCAAGTAAAGTCCAGGAGACAGAGGGAAATTGACAGATTAGTGAAAGAGAGAAGACAACTGAGGAAACAGTGGAGGAGGGCCTATGAGACAGAAAGGGAGGAACTCACTGCCCTGCAGGAGGAAATAAGGCAACAACTTACTAAGCTGCGAAGAGCAGAACACCTCAGATGACAACGTAAGAAGAAAGAACAGACAAGGACCCTTTTATAGAGCAACCCATACAACTTTGTTAAGGGCCTTTTTGTCGAAGAGAAGAGCGGGTGCCTCAAAATGCCCATAAAAGACCTGGAAGATCATCTGAGGAAAACTTACTCTGAGGATCGGAGGCATGAGCCAGTTACCATTCCAAGTGATATGCCGCCTATCCAGGCACCTGAACACCAAATGGACATAAGACCGCCTACATGGAGTAAAGTGGAGAAGGTAGTGAAGCAGGCAAGAGCAGCATCAGCCCCAGGACCTAATGGCATCTCATATAGGCTAAATAAAAACACCATACGAGTTCTCAAATACCTGTGGAAACTGGTGAAGGTAGTGTGGCAGAAAGGAGTGATTCCAAAGGCTTGGCGAAAAGCAGGAGGTATTCTGATCCCTAAGGAGAAGAACTCCTCATCCATCAGCCAGTTTTGCAGATCAGCCTGCAGAACCTAGAGGGAAAGATCTTCAGTGTCTTGGCCCAAAGATTATCTACTTTCCTACAAAGAAACAACTATATTGACACATCAGTGCAGAAGGCTGGTATCCGGGGCTTCTCGGGATATCTGGAACATGCCAGCATCATCTGGCACCAGATTCAAACTGCCAAGAAAGAACAAAGAACTTGCCAACACCTTTGGGTCAGTTCCACACAAGATCTTGTGGATGGCTTTCAACTATTTCAGCGTACCAAACCATATCACAGGACTGGTCAAGACCTACTTTCAGGATTTACAGTTTTTTGTGACAGCTGAGAACACCACCACAGCCTAGCAGCACCTGGGAATTGGAGTTATGGTAGGCTGCACGATTTCCCCTCTGGGATTTATCATGGCAATGGAGTTGATCATGCAGGAATCTCGGTGGGTAGTGGGAGGTGAAAGACTCAAGAGTGGCCTTCGTCTTCCTCCCATTGGAGCCTACATGGATGACATGACCATCATTACAACAACAAAACCATGTACTAGGCCATTGCTACAGAAGCTCCAGGAAAACAGAATGGGCAGGAACGGAGTTTAAGCCAAGTAAATCTCGTAGCAACTGCATCATAAAAGGAAAACTGACAGCCGAGCAATTCTATATCGGTGGAGAACCAATTCCAACAGTCTTAGGGAAGCCCATAAAGAGCCTGGGACGGTGGTATAACAGAGACCTTAGTGATACGTGCCAACTAGCACTCACAGACTCCCGGGACCCCATAGTGAGAGGCACTGCTCCCACCCGAGCAACGGGGAGGAAGTGGACCCCAACCACATCTGTGCTACAGGCCAAATCTCTCTGGCATCGTGACGTGGTGGGTCAAAAATCATCTTACTTTGTTTCTTTTGACAAAGCTGACATTACTGTTATACAATCAGCTATGTTCCAAAGGCCAATATGTTTATAACAGCTAACATTTTTAAAATGCTTAAGCTAGCATAATGTTATATATACTATACCTCATGAAAATTATAGAAGAGTATTAAGAAACCACTTCAGTCTTTCAACAAAATATCTTTAGATATACATTAACAAATAGTCTTCCACTGCTATGTAAGTGATTTAGGCTACGTCCACACGTACCCGGGTATTTTTGAAAACGCAGATTTTTCTATGCGTTTGCACCTTTCGTCCACAAGTAAACGGCGTTTTTGGTCACTGAAAACTCCGGCCAGGGTGGATATTTTTGAAAACTCTGTTTTTGCATTTACGTGTGGACAAGAAAAATGGAGAAAAGCAGCGGCATAGGTGTGCGTATTTTTTGACGTCACGCTGTGCGCCATGTTATTGTTTCGGTGAAATGAATTTCTACAATACTGTTACTGTTAATTGCTCTCTGCAGTATTTAAATGCTTACATATACACACACAGTTCCTGTCCCTCCACACATACGACTCTGTTCTGCTTCTATGTCCCAGCTTTGTTTACTTTTTCCCACTGAGGCTTCTAGACTTCTGATTGGCCAACATTTCTACACGGATAGGAATATAGCGCCACCTGCTGCTTTGGCATGTTCCTAGCAGCGTTTTCCTTCATTTCTGCCTTTACGTGTGGACGGGATTATTTTTTAAAACGAAAACAGAAAATCTCAGTTTTCAAAAATACCCGTGTACGTGTAGACGTAGCCTTAATAAGACCTTTTAATAATTATATTTTGAATTTAGAATTTCTGTAAAATGGCATCCCTATCGCAGACTTACCTTGAGAGACTTTACTTTACTCCGCACCTACACATGAGCCCTACAGGCAGACTTCAAACGGATGTCAGAGAAATATAACTGGGCAGACTACCCGTGTATGGGTCTGCAGCTGTTCGTGTCTACAACCAAGTGTAATAACTACCTAAAGGGATGCCAATTAGTCTCTTGTGGCCATTTGAGACCACTAAAGACCATTTGTGGAACCAATCATGTTAGTACATATGTGTGATGGCTTAATTTTTTTATCCCCAGAGGCTTATGCTTAGCAAACGAAAGACGGCTAACATTTTGGTGTAACCATAGTGTAAAAGACCCTAAAGTCACCTTTTAAAGGTCAAGAGCCACATTGCAATTCATTTCAACAGTGAGCTTCATTTAAAAAAATCCAAATCTTGTAATATAATAAAAGGCACTCCACTTCTGTATATAGAATTACTGTAAATTTTCAAAGCAAATGAAAAGATATTTTTCAGAATAAATATGAAATCTAACTAGCATATAATGTGAGATATTAATTTATGAAGAACTGTCTCAAAAATTATATTAAATAATTATTCAGGAATCACATGAACCAATGTTTACAAGCAAGGCATGTGAAGCTATTTGGCTCATACATTATAACAAAATCTGTTAATTTTACTGCATAAACTACAGTTTGTATACAAACCCCCTTTGTCATGCATTCAGAATATGTTGTTTACTGTTACATGCATGTTAGTGTGTTAAACATGTCTTTGGTGCCCTCGTCCTTGCGTTGCTTGGTACAATTTAAGAACCCATGATGCAACATGTCACATAACTTTCTCGAAAATAAACCCCACACTGTCAATCATAATCCCCAGGCTGGGGAGCGAGGGGCTTTATTCCTCCTCCAGCTCAACCACAGCTGTGCTTTGTAGCCATAATGACCAGTGTCACTGAGGAGGACTCAGACACCAGAAGAGTAGACAGCTGAGTGAAAAAAGCCATATAATGTCATCAGTGTAGGGGTGTTAACAGAAGACAGATGTGTTTCTGGCTGCATCTGGCCACAATATGTACCTATAGCGTAAAGTTTTTTATCGTTAAAATAAAAATGTGTGCAGTCTATAAGAGTCTAAAAGCAAAGCAACTTCAGCTTCTTTTGCTTCAGTTTTGAATCAATAAACAATATAAATCCAATATTTCATCCAGCTAGGTGATACTGGTCATCATCCAGCTCAATAATTAACAAAGCTGCTAGTAAAGATTTGATGATTTATCAGTTATGAATATCTATCAAATCGCATTTTACCTTTTCTAACTCTTAACAATAAAAGGCTGGTACGGTGTGTTGTGTGTTTACATGGTAATATCACCAATGTGCAGTCAGTTTTATGGACGAGTGGAGATTTACAGCTCACATGATGTTTTAAGAGTAAGCAAAAGCCATTTGTGTCGATTCAATGAGCTAGGCACACAATCTGTATGAACTCACCATTTAAAAGGGGATTTATCAAAAGGTAAAATAAAGGCGAAATGTACCAGCAAATATTCATTTATTGTTCAAGATTTTCTTTTACGAAATTTGGGTAACTTACACACACACACGTGCGCACACACGCGATCAAGATGTAAATACAATACAACAGCATTTGCTAAACATTGGTTAGTTGTGCTCTATATTAATATTTTACTGTAATGTTTACCTTAAATTGCACTTCCAGCCTCAGTTGAATTAGAATATTGGACACATTGTTTGAACTAACACACTGCGTTTGTTTTGTGCAAATGTTACTAATGTGACTAATGGCAAAAAAATATCTTTTTAATCCTTGAAATTTATTAAAAGTAGCACGAGTTTAAAAACTAAACCCCTCAGTAACAAAACACCAATGGAAATAGCAAAAAAATTAATCTAATTAACAGATTACTAAAAAAAGAAGTCTTCTCATTATATTTGATTCATTGCTTCACTTTAAGCCGTCAACAAATTTAAACTAATTTCATCATTAACAACATGTAGGCTGACCTCATTTCTTTTACTGTGTTTGTGAGGGAGTAAAATAACGGCTCGGCTGCCAAACACCTCTTCAGCAAAACAGACAGTGAATGAAACAACCACCCAACAACACAACAGACCTTGTTCCGTCTAATCTTAGTCCTTTGCCAACCCTGCTGTACTGGGATCTGATCCAAAGAAGAGGAAATGACGCAAGAGTACATAGTGAGAAACCTGTCCTCAGAATACTATCTCTGTCTTACAAATGCAGCTTATAGGTGACAATGTATACTGCCGATTTGTCTCAAATTATAACACCATAGCACAAATATTAAATATAAATTAATATATTCTGATTGGGATAATAAAATTAGAGACGCATAAAATTGAGACAGATGGCTGCTTAAAAAAAGTGGGCTCCATGATACAGTATGCCAATGAGGCACAACATTATGACCCTGTCTGCCTAACAGGTTTTTAATAGTGTAAGTATTTAACTTGATAGATCTCTAACAGTAGTGATGTTATTTTGGCCAGTACCTCCTGTATTTATACACACTGATTAAAAGTCCTGAATTTCCATTTGCCCCCCAAATGTTTTGATGAAAACTAATGTAACCATAGACCACTACCTAATACATTGTTCTCTTTTCTCTTTGCGAGAGTAGATATAAGGGAGGATAAGGGACCCTCTAGTGGTCTTTTCAGTGAGTGCACGCATGAAGTCCGATCACAAAGTTCAGTGACCATTGAAAAAAAGAATGCACGATTTACATTTGGCCAGTATCTACTTCAAGGTCACCTCCTTGTTCACTTCTTGGCTCCTTCCAGTGGTGCTGCCATCTTCAGACATCTCCTTTAAAGTCCCATTCTGATTACTCTCACTTATACATCTGCTATGTGTACTGGATCTTGTGTGCTATGTAAAAATCGCAACCATTCAACTAACTTAAACACAAAGCAAGACTGCAAGTTGACAAAAAGTCATATCGGTCATGTGACGGGTGAAGATTGCGTTGGCAGCCAAAAATTGCCACCTTTTCAATGCACAATGAAGAGTGACATGGGCCACAGTACAAGTAGTTTGAAATGAATGACCTCTAGAATTATACAATGATCATCTTACCATGAGGGAAAAATTCATAGCAACCCTCTAAATAGTAAGAAATAGACGCTTTCGGACTTTAACACTGTGGACCTGTCTACCTAAAACTGCTATTTGGGTGGTAGTTAGAGACCCAGCTCTCATCACAAGGTTCACAAAGAAACAACCGGAGAATCTTGTAAAGTGGCAGTCATTTCAGAAATGTTTACATGAAGAGTTTTATACAGTAGGAACAAATATGACTGATTAACTGTAAGACTTGGTGGTTTGGCACAGCGCCAAGACATCAACAGCAAATCCTTAGATCCATTTAGTTACATGATGGCAGGTCCATAGATCTCTGTTGCTTGTACTTGGCATGTTCCTCAGTGAACCACTATCTGCAGGCAACTCCAATCTTGATTAGGATCACAAACTTTTTTTATTTCAAAGATTATTTGACTCGGTCACTGGAGATTAAAAATTTGCTTTTTAAACCTTAAAAGGTCTTGTTTTCACGTCCCAATTTGTCAACGTTCACTGAATATGAATATTTAAAAGGATATTCCATACCTTAACATCCATTAATGTTTAGTAATAGACACCTAATATTTCCTAACACCTCTAGTTAAATCATGTTATTTGAAGACCTGGATGGATAGTAAATTGAAAAACCAACAGCTTTTATGGATGGAACAAACACCCCCATTTATGCAGAGCCTGCAAACACAGACACATTAAAAAAATAAATAAATAAAAATTAATGTAACTATAGTCTCTCTCTGTATCATAAATGCTTTCCTCCCTCTGTACATCCAACCCAATTTAACAACCCCCTTTTTACTAATTGCTCAGAGTATCATTTTTTACAATATATGCTTTTATCCAGATTGCGAAAAACCAGCATTTCAATTAATTTCCCTTCAGTCAATAAACATTATCTCTATTGGACAGCATGCTCCTTGTTTGGATCCTGCTACCTCCTCCTTTCCCTGACAGTACTTTTCCTCTCTCCTCTCTTGCTTCCTATTCTCCTTGTCCCGCTCCTTAAAGCAGCCATGACTGTCTGTCTTTCTCTCATTCGTGCCGCTTGAGGCCATTAAAACAGTAGAAAGGAAATCATTCCATTTCAAGAGGCATATCCCATGAGATAACAGCCGCTTGCCCCCTCAAACACCTTATCTCTGTCATCCTCACACCTCTGCCTTTCTCATTCTGGTCAAATGTACAGACCACCTGCCCCATTCATTTGCACAGACAACTACACCGCTGCACCACAGAAGAACCACCAGAAAAACCAACATCAATACAAACACACAGCATAAATGCAGCAAATTCAGAGCTGCTGGATCAAGAGCATGCCGTGACAGTAAGGCACACAAACACAAATACACACAGGATCAGACGTACCGTGAGCACATGTTCCCCTTCGTTCTGTTCATCCATTTAGACTAAAACATCCACAAAGCAAAGGCACCAGGGATGTTCACCAGTTCCTTCTGTCTGACGTTATCTATGCTATAGAAGGAGCTACGCGCGGCAGTGTCGCACTCGTCTGTTCCCTCTTCCTCGGCTCATCTCTTTATACAGAGAGAGGAAGGGAGAGAGGGAGCGAGCTGCTTCAGAACACACAGTGCTCTGCTCTACCCTGTCAGCCCGCTCTTTGCACAGCAGCCAATCCCACCATGCCTCTATGAATATTTTATTTGCCCGGCCAAGAGCTTAAAAAACACACTCACACACCATCACACAGAGGACACATACACACATTTCGAGGACATACAAATGCTCACCCGCTGAGGTATTCAGGTCACAAATTAGGAGACACCACCAACACAGATAAATAGAAACAAGCACACGTGTGGACTCGGCATTCCTCACTGGGTGCAACGGACTGAAAAAGGGCAAACTGCTGTGTATTCAAATCATTGAGATTCCAAATGCCTTTGACATTCAAAATCCTTATCATAGCTTCAAGGTTGGTCATGTTTTTCAACAACCTGTAATTTAGCAAGGAACTGTGACCCATTTGTTCCTTGTATATAACAAACGTGCTTATGATCAGGGCAAAAGACCATAATTCTGAAACCTGAGCAACAATAAAAGGATCTATTTTTTAATTCAAGGAAGCCCGCAAGATCCCCATCCACACCAGAGATACCCTATTAAAAGTTTAAACTAGACTAACCACAAAACCATAATGGCAAAGTGAAGCCAAACTTAAAATTAAATTATGTATCATAAAAAAGGGATTTAAAGTACACATGAAAGCAAATAGAAAGAGTGACATCTAATGGCTGAACCTACACTGAGTTGATGTTAAGGGAAATGAGAACATGAGATTTTGCAAAACTGAACTCACAGCAACATCCAGCAGTGTCGCGCAGCATAATTGTTTTTAGGAGAGGCAGAAGCTTGAAATCTGGCAACAAGTAACATATTCTTATATTAGACTTGCCATAATTATTTAACTGTTTGGTATCTGCGAAAGACAAAAAGAAAAAACACCCACCAGTTCCCAGTTCTTGAGGAAATATAAACAGCACATTTATGACATTTAGGTCACCTGTTCAATTTCTTTTTAAGGTAAACACCTAATTAGCCAAATATATAGCAGTAGGTCAATGCATTTAAGAATATAGGCATGAAGATGTGGTCTAGATGTAGAGCATCAGAACGGGGAAGAAAGGTCATTTAAGTGACTTTGAAAGTGGCATGATTGTTGGTGACATTCTGAGCTGAGCATTCTCAGAAGCTGCTAATCTGCTGGGATCTTCCTTCACAACCATTTCTAAAGGTTAACAGGTAGTGATCTTAAAAAAGAAAATATCCAGTGAGCGAGCTGACAATTATTTGTTCATGGCAGAGGTCAGACAAGAGTGGCCAGGTTGCTTTGAAGTGATAGGAAGACGAAGTAACTCAAATAACCACTCATTACAACCAAGGTGTGCAGAATAGCATTTCTGTTCAAACTTGAGGCAGATGGGAAGAAGGCAGCAGAAGACCACACCACAACTAAGAACTGGAAACTGAGGCTTCACGGTTCACATGGGCTTATAAAAGCTTAACAATAGAAGATGTGAAAAACTTACTGACATCTAGATGGTAGGTCAACAGATCAGGCTGCTGCTGTTAGTGTAATGGCCTTGGTTATATTTTTTGGCACATTTTGAGCCCCTTAAAAGGTGGTCAATTAGTACTAAACACAACAGCCTACCTGAGTATTTTAGTTAACTATGTCCATTCCTTTTTTGCCACAGTGTACCCATTGTCTGATTGCTGCTTCCAGGAGGATAACTCACCATGTCACAAATCAAACGATCTTAAACTGATTTCTTGAGCATAATGAGTTCACTGTGCTCAAATGGCCTCCACAGTCATGAGATCTCAATCCAAGAGAGCACAGAAGACGTGTAACAGGAGATTCAAATCATGGAAATTCTCTGAGGAATCTGTGTTTTCAGCATCTGATTGAATCTGTGCCACGAAGAATTAAAGGTGTACCTAATAAATTCCCCAGCTGTATTTGTCATTTCTGTGTCACATGTTAAATGTTGAACATTTCTGCCTGTCATGACATTGCTTTCTACCCCCATGTCAGCTTTACAACTGTAAGGTCAGTCTCTTAATCATTTATCTCACTGAATTAAGAAAAAATAGCTTCTTACTCTTTTCAAGTGTGAGAACATGTTTTTGTTTTGTTTTTTTCAATTCTATTCAAATGCATAAAAATAATATAAAACAGTTACTTTCCTTGCTAGAAAGTTCAAGAAAAATGTCAAGGAGACATTCAAGACAGCCTGCCCAACTTTCATTTTTGTGTTCCTGTTCACCCTAGATTAGATTGCCAGCCAACAGTAAATGGAGTGGTGCCTATATACTGCTTTTCTCCTGGAACTGGGGACTAAAATCACTTTTTACTACAAGCCTCATTTACCCAGTAACATACAGTTTTCAGTGCTTAAAATGCTGCTTCTTTGTGTCAGTTTAAAAACACAAAATGTGAAAGAATTAGATTTTTCTACTACAAATAAATGCAAAAGGCATCAATTAATTCCTATGCTAATCAACACTACAAAGTCTAAGCATACTGCTTACTAAAAGAGAAAAGTAAATTAAAAAAAAATCAAATCCCCACACTGACTAAATCAAAGGAATATTTGGGACTGTTTTTCTTGGAAATCTTCAGGTTTACTATCCATTAAAATTATTCATTATCCTGTCGGTTTGTTATGGAATCACCTAATTTCTTTAAGCTTTTCTATGATTTCTGCTTCTAAGAAAGAAAGAACCTCTGAGACACAGCATTTACTCAACCCAGGATAGTGCTGGATCAGGAAGCTTAGCTGGATCAAGCTGATCTAAGAGCCAATTTTAGATCAGTCTACCACTCAAGACCAGTGGAAACAAGTCTTTGTGATCCTGACCCAAGCAGGCAATTCTTTTTCTTTCATTCTTCATTCTTTCCTTCTAACTATAGCAGGATGGCAAACACCCCTGTCATCACAGGGTGCTTGGTCTGAAACATTATTTAGGTGGACTGTATAAGTAAAATCTACATGAATGCCAGGACCCAAGGTTTCCAAGCAGAACACTGCATTACAATAGATCTAACAGGTGATCAATATTAATAACTTCATCTATCAGTAGTATGCAGTCAATAAACAAAAACAGAAATCGGGGTGGTAATAATAGCACATTTGGATTTATTAGGCCCAATATTCAAAATGGACGAGATACAAAAAAGGGAAACCCCAATGGTCTAAGTTTAGTTTGTAGACAATTCGTGATTGATGTTTTTTTGTTGTAGTATTTTTTTCCTCAATAAATATGTTTATACATCAAGACATTTAAACTATTGGTATAGTATTTATAGCTCTGCTATGATACAAAGGACTTACAGCAAGAGATCCTCTGTTTAAATCCACCAGCTGTGTAGAGTTTGCATTTCTGTGTAGAGTTTGTGTTTCTGTGTAGAGTTTGCATGCTCACTACAGGTATTCTGGCTTCTTCTCACAGTCCAAAAACATGCATGAGTTATTTTAATTTGGCAGCCCTAAATAGGCCATAGGTGTGAATAGGGCTGCCACAAACGATTATTTTGATAATCGACTAGTCACCGATTATTTTTGAGATTAGTCGACTAATCAGACCATGCATCCATTGGACGTAAAACGTACAGCTTATTGCACCAGCACGCATCTGCTCTTATATAACTACCATTAGCTTACAGCTTGAAGTGTTTAAGGTATGTGCTAACTAAAAATAAAGACAAGATGATAGTTTATTAAATTTTAATGACATTTGCAGATTGTTCGGTGAAGTTTAATAAACTCCTTGCTATCTAAAATATAACAGGACACCGGAGTAAATTCTCGAGCATCTCACACTTCTGATAATCAGCTGCCTGCTTGACGTTTATTCAGCTGTGTAAAAACTATAACTTTATTTCTCAGCCAAACCGATTTACTCAGGAACAAATAAAATACTAAAAAAAAGCCAAACAATAACATTTTTAAGTTATCTAAGTGACTTATATATATTTAACTTGAGTAGTGAAAGACAGCGGTGGGTTTGAAAACGATTAGCCGGGAGTCTGGTGTTCTCACGGGCTCTAGTGAGCCTTGCCCCCGGCTAGCTATCGAGCTGGTGGGTAACAGATGTCTCCAAAAACGTCGGAGCGCTTTTGAAAATATGTGGTGTCTTGATAAACTGAGCAGATATTTGAGGTTTACACAGCTACGTTCTCGCCTGAAAATATGTTAAACTTTATTTTGTGACTCAAACAGAATAATAAGAGTAATATTAAAACTAACTAGCTGCCGCCATTGTTGACAAGTGCGCTGGGCTGCGCTATGAATTCTGGGACACAGCTTCTTTTTCAGGGTTTAACGGCAGCCAGCATCCTTGTACATGCAGTGCTGCCATCTTCTGTTTCAGTCCATTATTACACTCTTAAATCCTACTACTTATTCCTGCGTCTTTTGGGATCTTATAAAGCTTCAAACGATGTGTCGACTATTAAATTAGTCGTCAACGATTTTAATAGTTGACGTAATCGTGACTAGATGACTAATCGTGGCAGCCCTAGGTGTGAATGATTATCTATCCTGAGATATCCTCCCTATGATAGACTAACTGGCAACCTGTCCAGTAGGGCTGGGCCATATCATACCGTTCATGGTAATACCGGTATAATGTTGGGCAACGATAAGAAAATGAAATATTGAGATAGAATATGGGTAAAACGTGCATGCGCAGTGCCTTTGTTTTCATACGCACATGGCGGAAAAAGCATGGCGGCGGCGAAGAATGAGAAGGGCGAAAGCAGATCATTGAATGAAACGGATGAACCAGAATTGGTTTGTAAAAATGCTGCAACTTCAGTGGTGTGGAATTGGTTTAGCTTTCGTCCATCAGATACACAACAAAGCACTATTTTTGGTAGAGCATGCTAGTGGGCCGTCATTATTACCGTGTTGATGAATTAATACGGCACACTTAAAATCAATCCTTTGATTTTTCTGAAAAATCGACAGTGCCCCTTATAATCCCGTGTGCCTTATCAGGGCTCTAGACTAACTTTGTGCCATGGGCGTACCAGTACACCTAACTTTAAAAAGTTAGGCGTACCGGCACAAAAGTTAGGCGCACACAAATTTTATAATAATTTATATAATATAATGTGTTTTTCTGGATACACTGTGCTTTTTCAGCATTCAAAGATTGATGACACCGTGTCAGAGCACTGGCTATGAATTTCAGAAGGATCAGGCCTTAACTTAACAGAAAAGTTAGCAATAGTTCTTTTCCTATTACAGCTACATCCACTTCTGTCGTGCCTAGGCTGCTCACTAGGGCTGGGTATCATCACTGATTTCTATAATCCATTTGATTCCAGTTTTCAAAGTCCCGATTCGATTCAACTTAGCCTCAGACAGTCAGAAATATTATTTTCTAAATTCTGATCATTTATCAGTACTGACTTCATCAGAATTGTGAACATCACAGCAGATGCCTTTGTGTGAAAGTAACTGAGAATAAAACACAGAAAAACATGAAGGAGATTTTCCTGGTCTGGCTTTTTATAGCAGATAACCTTAAAAATATTCTACAATGTTCAGCATATAAAGTTTAAATTTCTTCAGTATTGAACAACAGAAAAAAATAGGCTTTCTTGTCCAAGGTCATTTAAGTGAAAAAAAGAAAAAGAAAAGAAAAAGACAGCAGCCGACAGCGCTGTAAACAACGGTAGACTGGTGGGTAATAAGCGAATGAATAATACAGAAAACAGAGATTGGAGACGGGAAACTGTTCTTGAAGTACAGAGAGAGATAGAGAGAGCGCTAGCTGTGCATGAAGTGTGATTTTAATAGTTGTGGAAGCAAAACAGCAAAATTCATGACGACATTGATCAAATGTGAAATGCTGCTTCTTTTGCTGCTGGCTCGGTGAATTTTGGTTGGAGAGAGACAAAACCTGCAGCTCAGAATCAGCGCAAAAAGACGTAATCACAGCGCGGACGCATCAGAATCGCTAAGCTCCGACAGCGTGTCCGTCTACGGGCCGTCGGGTGAGAAAGCCGAGAAAGTTGATTCTGATGCGTCGGGTCCATTCTGTGTTTACGTCTTTGTGTGGAATCCGTGTACCTGCTCTCATTTGCTGTTTGGTTGTTGTTGAAATGGTTTTGTGAGCTTTAATCTGAGAATCTGGCGTTTCTGGCAAAACACAGTTATATTTAAAAGTCGATTCAGGATTTAATGAATTGATATCGCTTTATTCAAGCTACTCACCTCCCACTTCCACCTGCACTTTCAACTGGACCACGGCCAATCAGAGAGGTCCCGCCCCTTACGATCTCTGATTGGTTTAGTCCACGATAGGGGCATAATGTGTGTCTGTTGTTGACCACAGGGAAGGCTGCAGATTTTTTTTTGATTTTTTTTTTTTTGCTACCCGAACAATTGGTCGCACAGGTGCAACCAAATGTTTTTTTAGTCACACCACTGAAAAATTTGGTCGCATTTGCGACTCTAGAGCACTCTAGAGCCCTGCTTATGTATGAATTCTGGTTGTGTTTACTGACCTCGAAACGATTTTATGTCGTACACGGTGCTCGAAAATCTGTCAAATGTTTTAGTACGACTTTACTAAGCTACAAAGCCGCACCGCTTGATGGATTGCCGGAGCATTACGGCTATTGTAGGCAGGAGCCTCGCGGAGTGATACGTACTGTGCTTCAACATAATATTACCGTATTGTGTGTGTATAACCTCTTTTTACGTTTTGTGGATATTATACATGGTTATGCTGAGGATATGTCGGCCAATTTCCACTGGAAATGCCTTTTGGTTAAACTGTCAGCAAGGAATTTGCACTGTTACATTTTTATATAACTTTAATGGAAAAAACAGCTGCTTGTTTAATTGAAAATACATTGATGGTGTTTTTTGCACTAATAAAGTTGTGGAGTTGTAAAGTATTTTGTCTAGTGTCAATTATATCGTCAGTTATATCGTTATCGCAAATTTTCAAATGTATATTGTGATAAATATTTTTGGTCACATCACCCTGCTCTACTGTCCAGGGTGTACCACATCTTTCACCCAATGACAGGTGAAATAGACTCAAGGCTATCTACTCATGATAAAGATCAAACATGCAAAATATAGCCAATCATAAAATTATTCTGCCATAAAAAGAAAAACATTCTCTAGCACTGAGGCTGGTCAATTAAACATGAAGTAAAACCCATGCAAAGGCCTCCCTATAAATACCACAAACACTGCCTGAGAAGAAACTAGCTTATCAGCAGAATATATATATTTTGCATCACAACATATTGCGTTATATCACCAAATATTGATATTTTATTAAATAAATTCAAATACTCTAGAAATACTCTGAACGAGAGGGCTCATCTCATGCACCCCCATCCTGAGATAACGTTAGCCTAGCAAGTATGCCTTAAGGTTCTCAGTCATCCAGGTCATTGTAGTCTAAGGAGGTTGAAAAGAAAAGTGTCTGGACTTCTTTTAAGTTTCCTTGAAGACATTTCACCTGTCATCCAAGAAGCTTCTTTTTTGCACTGAAACGAAGGTCAGACACCAACTAGGGAGGAACAGAAAGACAAACGCACCAACGTTGTCATCCCCTATGTAGCCAGTTTATCAGAGAAGCTTGGGAGAGTCTTCTCCAAACACGACATCCCAGTGTACTTCAGACCCAGCCACACACTCAGACAAAAACTGGTTCATCCCAAAGACAAAACTCCTAAACAAACTTAACAACGTAGTGTATACTGTACAGTGTAGCAAGGAGTGCTCACACATCTACACTGGAGAGACCAAACAGCCACTTCATAAATGCATGGCACAACATAGAAGAGCCACCTCGACGGCTGTAAATCTGCATCTAAAGGACAAAGGTCACTCTGACAGAGAAGACAGATGGCTTGAAAGAGGAGTGAAAGAAGCCATCTATGTCCACTGTGAACAACCATCTTTGAACAGAGGCGGTGGCTTACGACACCAATTGTCTGCAATCTAAAATCCAGTTTTGTGATTCCTTCCCAGACGCCTTAACGCCCACTCACATCCTGGGCCTTTTGACCTCAGTAAATCACATGATAGGGTGAGGCTAGGTTTCACAATGGGTTCACCCAAAACCTTGACTGATTGTGACCCGCACTTGTTTTCACACCTTGGCTCATGTGATTAGGTAGAGGATCAATGGGAGTCCATGACCCTCTTGGGGACACTCCCATAGGCCTTAAAATCTGGAACTCTCCCCCATTTGCTCTTAGAACTGAAGAAGCTTCTCAGATGAGAAGTGAAATGTCTTTAAGGAAACTTGGAGAAGTCCAGACGCTTTTCTTTCCAAGATCCTTCTACGTTAGCCTAGCAAACGTAAGTTCAATTGGTTCAACCAAAAAAAACTATCCAACACTGGACAGACTTAGCACAACAAAGCTACCTCCTCATTCAGAGGAAGCTAACGGCTAAGTCACACAAGTAATAATAGGACAGCAAACTTCTTACAAAGAAACAATTTCAACTTGTGCTGACTGAAGTTTGATGGTATTACACACTTTTTGCTGTTTTATCAGAAGTAGAATGCTTGTAATTGCCAACTAGACCGTATTCAAACACACTGATGTCAGACTGGTAGCAGACTGGCTGTCCTAAGGCAACATTTATGGCTGGTTTTAGTGACAGTGTTTGCATGCAGGACAATCTCTCTTTTCAGCAAAAATAAATAAATGAAGTGAGACGAACTCATCCAATTGGATAAAACATACTGACAAAGTCTAACTTTGAAGACATAATTTGCAGTTTAAAAAAAAGTTGATTGCAGTATATATTACTGCAATAATCCTCATATTGCAAAATGTTTAAAATCGCAATAATATGGTATCGTGAGTGAAGCATTGTGATAGCATCATATCGTGGGGTGTCTTGTTATTCCCAAGTCTACTGTATATGGTATAAACTCAAGAGAATAATGACCGCACTGTGCCAGAACATAGCATGTGTGCATACTTTGTGGGACTCTAACAGCAAGTCGTTTTAAATGAACAAGAGCCAGGGCCAAACTAAACAATTGCTAAGTCTTCAGTCGCAGTTAAATGAGATTATCGCTGCTTAAGCACATTTCAATAAGCCTCCCAACAATAGCAGTGGTCAAACAGCAAACCTGATAATACCATGAGCAGCTTGTTGAAACAGATTCATGCATTTAATCATACAGATGGTAGCGGAACCAAACACACTGCCCGACTCAAAGCTCTACAATGGTATGTCCTTGAGATTGGTCATGTAAATATGTAAGCACACAAAGGGGCCTACTGTCAGAGCACATTCTGACCTCCGTGTCTAGGAAAGAAGTGCGCAGATAGCTGACAAGTCATTCTCACTGTACGGCTAGTGTGGTTGAGCTTCCTCACTTGCATGCACACTTTCTCACGCGCACAAACATGCATGCCACATAAAGACAGAAGTGTATAACCCTACACCAGCCATGACGTCAGTCACCCTGCCTGTATTTTAAACTTAGCTCTTTTTTGGGAGGGGGTCTTGTAAGCAGCACTGTGTGTTTGATGCGCTCATCATCCTCCTATCTTTAACACCAACAGATGTGCGACTTTAGCCTGTTCTCGCCCACAACTGCGTTTAAACATCAAATAGTCGAGAGGTGGTCCTGACTCTTTTGACGCTGTGCATTTTTTTTCCTGTCACTTACGTATTTATTTTTTCCTGTCGAGCTACACCTTTACAGTAAGCTTTAGCAGCATTTCCTGACACGGAAACGTCACAGCAGAAAGCGGCTTTCTATTCTGGGGGCATTTGATATGCAAACGAGGTTTTATTTCTGTAGACGTGCTAGCGGCAGATGTCCTCGCTTGCGGAGCTGGGGCACATAGACAGGTTAACTTGTTGAACGTGAGAAGAAAAATGCACAACTGCCTGTACAGTCACCCGTCATCATATAAATATTCTGTTTCTTAAAGTAAGCCACTTTGGCAACAAAGTAACTGATTTAGTCAATTTTTTTATATCATTTGTTCTTAATAACGGTAATAAGTTAACCGAGCAGGCCAATTATGTCAAAGCAAACCAATTCCAGCTATGCGAATAACAACCGGGATGGTAAATAAATTTCTAAGAGAACTTGCAGCTACGGCATGTGACACAAATAGAAAGCCGGCTAACAATAGCAGTCGCCGGATGGTGCCTCACTGACTCCCACGCATCCCTGATACTTTACTGCTACCTGGCAAACGAGGGGCAAATACGTACAAAAGAGCTGCACAGTTACAACGGACGTCTGGGTCGTGCTGTGCGGGTACTCACTGCTCTCAACAGGGGCTTCATTTGTTCCGAAGGATAGTCCATTTCACCTGCCCTGCGAGCGGTTAGCGGTTTCTGCCAGCTGATGTACAGAAGTGCCCGGCCCAGCTGATAGTTGCGGTAAGTGGCAGCCTTTGTTGTTTTCCTATGAACTGGGTAAGAAACGCCTCTGAAGTGATCGACAGAGACGTGTTTCCAATTGACTTTCAACGCCCGGCATTCTCGACCAATTAAAATCCAAAACGAAACAACAAGGGTGGGGTCTACTCCTCTGACGCGTGAAGTCCCAAACGGACCTTTTCTTATGTTTTACCTCGTCAACCCTGCTGGAGAGTAGAGGATGATTATACTCAGAATTAGACTTAGGGCACTGAAAGACAGACGAGAGAAACTGACACAGTATAAGTCAAGCAGCCCATATTGGATTGGTTAAAAGGTGAGATGGATCCATTTTTTAAATTTGGCATTTCACATTTGACATTTTCTTTTGTACTGGGTCTAAGTTGGACAAACAAAAAATATGTAAAGTAAATTCAGTTGTATTGTTGTATTATATACATGATACTATTTAAATTATATTTCTTCCAATTTTAAAGTGTTTTTTCCTTTTGTTATATATTGTTATTTTTATAGGTTATGCTATAGACTTTGCTGCTTTAATAATGTGAATTTCCTAATTATGAATCAGGCTTATCTTACTACTAGCTTATCTCATAGAAAAAAATATTCAAAGAAATAGTGTTTGAAGTGCACGCCGATTTATAAAACTAAACACAAAGTCAAACAGTTTACTACTTAACTGGTTAGTTACATGAATGTGTATAAAAAAGAGACTCCTGGATAGGCTATTTTGAGTTTATTTTGTCTGTCTGATTTCTTGTGATGTATTAGAGTAATGGTAAGTTCTAGTGTTATTATTACAATGTCTTAATTAGGTTTTGTTTAAAGTTTCCTTCATGCTCCCTTGTTTATATATCCTTTTGTTTCCTGTGTAAGTCTCTTGTCCCCTATGTATGATTTTTAGTTATGTCTGTCCCTTGTTCCCCTTATCTGTTCCTCTCCTTGTCTATCATTCCGTGTCCCCAGTCTGTTATGTGTTTCATGTCTCCATTTTCCATGTCATATTGTCAATCTCGTGTTGTCATAGTCTTCCTCTCATTATGTTTCCTATTTTATTTTGACAGTCTCGTGTTTTGCTTTCTCTGTGGCGCCATGTTCATTTGTGTCAGCTGTGTTCCCCATGTGTTTCCACTTCCCTCATTAACGTTCTGTGTATTTAAGTTCTCTGTCTTCCTTTGTTTTGTGTCAGGTTGTCTGTTGAGTTCTGTCCTCGTGTTCAGTTTTTTTAATCATGTTCGAGGTTTTGTTCTTTGTCCCTTGTGTTTAGAATTTAGTTTTCCAATAGTGTTCATCTGCCTTTTGTTTTCTATCTTTTCCCAGCCAAAAATAAACGGCTCACCCTTTGTTAAATTATAGTTTTGTTCCAAGTGTCTGCATTTTTGTTCTCCTCCTCCCTCCACACGGTCTGCCCAGCAACTGAGTTTTGAACCAATTGAAGCTTATGGAGGGATTTTTGGGGAAGACTATGTAAAAGAGAATTACAATAGTCAATGCAGGAGGTAACAAGGCTATGAACAAGACTGGATTCAAACTGGATGGAAAGAAAAGGATGTAATCTTCAGGGATGACACCAAGGCTCTTAACCTGAAATGATTTGGTGCAGTGGTTTCTGTGCTGTCAGTGACATGAGTGGAAGATTGAAATCTCTCGTATTTATTATTATGAACCAGGTGTAAATGAAGTTGAGCTGCGACTTTTCAAGTATTTTAGAAATAAAGGGTAGATTGTTAAACGGACGAAGGTTGTTAGGATCTAAGGCAGGTTTTTTCAGTATAGGAGTGACTGAAGCAATCTTGAATAAAGAAGGAATGAGTGATGAGTGGGAGTAAGGAAGACAGGCAAGATTTCAACAGTCCTGTAGGCATAGGTTCAAGATGACATGTAGCGGGCTTCGATTTACATGGACATGGAAATATCAGCTATATCAGGAACATGAAAGGTGGAAAAGGGCTCAAATTGGAGAAGAGGCTCTGAAGAGGGGGTAGAAACAGCATTTGAACTGAGTTGCTGGTGAATGTTATTAATTTTCCTTTTGAAGAACAGCATCAAGGAGTTACAGGTTTCAGATGAATAGAAGTGTGGCGATAAAGTGTCAGGGGGTTGAAATGTAAGTAATGCGATTACTTAAAACCCATTGCTGTTTCTTGAAACTCTAGTTATATCTGCACCAGTGATTTAGTAAGAACCGGTTGGCTGAATCATCCAAACATCTAGAGAGAGAGACTGTCTTTTTAAAATAATTTTTATCTTTAGCAAGTTCAGTACAGGTAGAGACAGATACGCTTAGATCACTGTATTAATTTAAACCTTCTTTATGTTTTATAATGATTCATGCACAGGTGTAGTTCACATCCTCGCAGGTTCAGCTGAGCTGTGTCTGCCGGTTAGCAGAGTCCTTTCTTTGCAGAGCTTGCATTTTCCTCCCAGTGCCTGCATGGATTGTCTCCAGTCACACCGATGTCCTCCTATAGTCCAAAGACATGCATGTAAAGTAAACTAGTGATTTTAATTTGGCTCTAGGTGTGAATGTCAGCATGAAGGGGGAAAGAGGAGGTCTGAAATGCTGACTTTCTTTTTTTCTGCCCTCCAGACTAATCTTAAGGTCATGCCACCTCAGCTTCAGCAGCACAGCTTGGATGAGAATGATTCCTAAAAATCATCCCTGCAAAAAAAGTTAAACACAGAAGTGTGTGATATATATTGAATGTGTGAGTGTCAGAGCTATTTGTGTGCAAGGGTTGATTAATTATTGATATGAACAGGTGACACATAAGCCTCAAAGCAGAATTTTCTCCTAAACAAAAGGCACAACAGTAGCCTGCTATCAAACACAACTGTCAGCTCATTACACTCTCATGTTCACTTCTGGAGCAAAACAAACAAACAACACAAAGGGAACAGAGGAACAAAAGGGAACTGCTGTGCAGAAATCTTGAGCCTCACCTCATGTCTCATTATTTTGCTAAGAAAATGGTAAATATGTGCAGTTACTTATTGAAACGTGCAAATATACATGGAAATACAGTAGTATATAAAGCAAAAACAGAGTTTCTGTAGTTATATCAAGCTTGAAAGTCAATATCTGGTATGACCACCTTCATTCTTTACCACAGCCTGAACTCTCTTACTCATGTTTTCTTGTCATTTCTTTAAGTCTTCAGGAAAAGTTTTGCAGGCTTCTTGAAGGACATTCAAAGCTCTTCCTTGGATGTTGTCTGCCTTTTGTTCTGTTCTCTGTCAAGATGATCCCACACTGCTTCAATAATTTTGAGGTTCAGGCTCTAGGGACGCTCACTGTGTTCCATTCTCTTGTTTTTTAATCCATGTATAGTTTTACTGCACTGGTGGTGTGTTTGGGATTATTGTCATACTGAAAAAATAGATTGTTGCTTCTCAGACATATTCTGGGTGGTACTGCATGCTGGCTCAAGCTGTAATGCTACTTTTTGTCTCCATAATTCCATTAATTTTGAAGATAACAGTGGGTGAAATGCAGCTGCATCACGTTTTACAGATGGCTATAAACACTCAATGTCGTACCTAATGATAGTTTCAACCAAAAATTTCTAACTTAGATTCATCACACCGTAAGACTTGTTGCTGCTGATTTTCAACCCTAGTCTTGTGTTATTTGGCATCCTTCAGGCTTTTCTCCCCACATCTTTTCCTCAAGAGTTTCATCCTAAACTAATGTGGAAACATTCATGTTTTATCACCTAAACCTCAGTTGGTCATGAGCTGAGTGACCAACAACACCAATGTTCTTGTTGAGATAAAAACTGAACGGCCCTATAAGTAGAAGTTATACCACCTATAAGTAAGATGCTGGATGATGCTGGCTAATCATCTGAAGTATTTGCATCTAAATCTATATACTTCTACAGAATCTTTGTAAAACTCATCCTGGGTACCACTTTTCTGTAATTATTCATCTTCACCAGCAGATGGCAATGTCGTATTAAACAATTCCTTCTGTTCATACAAGTCAACAGCCAGAAATGAAGATATTTCATTCACTCTATAGATACACTGCTTTCTCTTCTGTCTGCTATTCCTCTCCCTTGTTTTATGATTTAAGGTACATATTCACTTATTTCTAGATCATGACAAATGACTGAAAATAGTGTATGGTGGACCACAAAGAAAGCCACAGTTTTTTTTACTATGTAAAGCTGATGTGCCCAAATTATCATAATAATTTTCACTATTGCAGTTTATCTAAATGATCCAGCCCAGGAAGCCCATCTTCAGCCCCACTAAAGCACCAAAACTTTTATTGTTATTCCAGTGAACACCCTCAGTCATGTGCATTATTACATAATCTCCCGGTTCTCTTTCATAGGTGTCGCACAAAATGCACTTCGAAGATAAACCAGACAGGTGCAAAAAGCCAAAGAAGTCTGCTCGTTCAGAAGTGTTCAGGGGCGTTTTCCTTTAAATAGAGCCCAATCCTCACCCACCCATCAACCTCCGGCATAATCACGCGGCAGCTCAGAAATAGAACTGCGAGGTGGGAGATCAAACTATCACCTCTTAATTGTAGCCTGAGTCTTAAAGATGCTGAGAGCCCATTAGCGCACAAAGAAGTGTGCTGTGTACTGCTCCTTAAACATGCATCAGTATAATGCAGCTGGGAGATGAGTCAGAAGTTAGACAAGTGGAAGAATCACCACACTGGCATCCACCTGTGCTGGGACTCGCAGAAAAAGATGCAGATTGCAAGGTGTGGTGATGATGGGAAAGAAAGTTTTCTCCTTTCTCAGCTTCGGGAAAGAAGAAAGGGAGAAAACAATGCTAAAAACTTGTAGTGCTTAAAAAAACTGGAGACTTGATGCCATATTTGCAAAAAAAAAAAAAAAAGCATAAATAAATCTTTAAAAAATATCTAACTTGTTGAATCCTTACAGAGGTCACAAAGATAGTTTTCAATTGGTAGTGAGCTGCAAAAGGTGACACATTGGAGAGTGTAAAATGTTAAGTAAAACCCACCAAATGAATATTGATTGTGTCATGTTTTGTCTCAGAAGCTGTAGAAATGAAGAGTCCCTTTTCCCCAGAAGGGTTAGTGGATGTTGTTTTTCTCCAGTGGTGAGGCCTTGTGAGGGTTCCAGGAGAAAAAAGGAAGAGAATGTGAAATTCCCAAATCTGCCTGAGCGCTCCATCAAAGTGCCAATGCATTGATTTTGACCACAGATCTTTTCCACCCAGCTGCATCTATGTGCCCTACCCTAAACACTGCTCTCAAGACCAATGTCTTGCGGGAGCGTTAGTGCCCCCAAATCCTGTTCAACTCCTGTGGGACATTCAGGGGAAGGAGGAGTAGAGGCCAGTGACCAGCATGGTGTACCCAAATCGACACAGGGATGGGCAGATAGTGGGAGGGGTAGGTTGTGGAGAGGGTAAATGGTGTTGGTGATCAGAAGGAGAAGGTGGGAAGAGGGAAAAGGGTGGGGGTCTGGCCCGTCGAGGTGCGTTCCACTGCCCTCCAGAGGGAACACAGGGGTTTGAAATCAATGTGCTGTTAAGTGCAGCTTAGCTGCGGGATACTCTTTCCAGCATTATCCATGCACCAATGAGTCAAGGCCCTGCTTGTGTGCTGCATATGCAGTCTATGGGTACCAACAGGAGGCCCTTCTACGCCTCCGGTTCTTTTCACCTCCATGGTCTCTGCCAACACTCAACGGTCTTCTCCAAACAGTTGTGGCCCTGCTAACTTGAGACTCATCTCACACCAGGGTCTCACTCCAGCAGACCTGTGAGCATTACATTCATACTGTAGTCAACCTACCCTCCAACCCCACATCCACTGTTGGTGAACCAGTCCAAAAGAAAGCAATGAATTAAATAAAGCCTCATGTTGTGTACATAAAACACCCTGGGAAAGACAAAAGAACACTCAAATACTGTCAATGCACTCCACTTAACAATGCATATGGTTGTTATACATAAAACAAATTACAGGACAGACATTGGTGTATAAAGGTGTCACAGTATAATCTAGTACAGTTTGTTTCCCTGCCTTTGTGTTCGTGGAGTAATCAGAAAGAAAACTGTGTTGCGTCATTTCAGAAACAATTACAAGAAGTAGATGTGACTCCCTTAGACAAATGACATTAACCTCAAGATATTTAAACCAAAACCTTTTGTAAAATAAGAGTGATTAACTAGATCATGAGTGAAAGCATCACAAAACAACAGAGTGGCCATATGAGACTCAAAGAGTCCCCGAGGAATAATTCTGCAGTAATTCTAAGTGGCTTGATAATCATTTAACAGAGGTGACATTTATCAACACATCAAAAGAGGAAATATAGTGTGAAGAGGAATCAAAATTGCTTCTGTCTCAGCCATGACTGTTACTTTTTAAAAGGGGCGGATATAAAATCTTGACCCAGACACGCATCTGCCCGTGGCTGCATTTAGTCAGTGAGAGCAGTAATAGAGTGTGACTGAAGGTGAGGAAACAGCCTCAGGCCTTCATCTGTGTTTAGATGTCAGCCCTCCTTGGGTACAATATCTCCATAGCCTCCTTGGCCTTTCTTACATGGACTCTCAACATGGTCACCAAAGGACAGCCTGAGGGAAGGGCACAGACATGCGACTGTTCACCTACACACACACACACACACAAACAGACACAAACACACAAGTTTTACACATTCACTGCAAGACTCTGGTCCTCCTAGGCCTGTATTACTGACACTTCAACAAAACACAGTCAATTACTGAGAATGTAGCTAGCAGTGTTAACAGCTGTAGAGCAGAGCAGTCAATTGTTCAGGCCTTATCCCAATGCGCATATCTCTAAGTTAACACGAGTTGAATTGCTGCAAGCATGCTGCAGAGGTGTCTATTGATTACTGTACTTCTTGCTTGAATGGTTGAGAAAGACACAATCTATCGACTTGTTGTTCTTTAGAGTTGCAGGGAGCACACAAGAATCCCCTCCTATTAACTTGTGAAACAAACTGTGAGAGGACCTTTACAAAGCTTCGGCTTAAGATTATACGTGTAGTTTAGACTCGGTCAAAGTGTCTGTACATCATGCCGCTGCTGTTTATATCACTTCATGGACAGGAGGTTTTATTTCTGAGTGATGATGGCAGAGATTGGGCAGTAACTGCTGAACATAGCGACATATCTTGACAAACGAGGCACTCACCTTGGAGATGGTGTGATGGTCACGACAATAGTTAAAATGGGTGTGGTGTAGTGCAAAACTCTTAGAAAGGTATCGATCACCATCAGAAATGTCTCTGATCACTCCCAAGTTTATTCTGTAACATCACTCCAAGTGCACAGCCAGTGTCATGAAAAGCAATCTTCAGCAACACAAAAGGAGTCTTGCATCGTCTTGACTTCCCTTTTGGCACCTAAAAATATGCGCGCAATGTTTCGAGCCATCGTATTATTTTTAGTTCGAGTCAAATTCTTTCTTTTTTTTTTACTATGAAAGCACCATTATGTCAGGCCGTGCAAATTTAAGAGAATACGCTAAACTTTGCTGACATAAGAAGTTACTCTGTGGCTTCTATAAGAGGGGAATGCGATGGCTGAAGTAACTGCTGTTGCCAATGAGTTACAAATGTACTGCCTTCCTCTTCTGTTGTCAGTGTATCGGTTACTCTCGCATCTCGGCAACTATCCTTTCGAGAGAGTGTGGAAACTGTGGTCATACGGCTCTAATCTTGACAGCTATTCTCCACATCGCGACAACTGATGAACAGAGGTCAAGACAACATGAAAAGGAGAAGAAAAACATCATCAGATGCACTGAAATACAATTTGCTGACACGCACAAGTGCAAACATTTTTATTCTCTAGGCCCAAACCCCTCCCCCCGAAGAGCCTTTTTCTTACAGCTTTCCTGAGAGGCCGGGGCAATCAAGCACTCTACCTTGTTAGGAGGTGTTAATTGGAGTTAGTCAGACTCCTCACTTTGTCAAGGAGTCTGACAACAGAATTAATTAGAATTCAAGTATGTAAATCAATTCAAATTGGGGTCCTTATGGGGATGGATATGAAGTATTTTCACCGAAGAAAAAACAGGCGCTGAGAACATGAGCCAAGAAGTCTCGGTGTGAATATTATGACTTCTCTTTTTGCGGATTTTAGTTTCACCAATCCACTTTTGGAGAGGCCATAGATGCACAGTATAAATAGAGGTGTTAAGCTGAACGCTGCCCTTAGATGGATGGTTTATGGACTGTTTTCCATTTAGTTTTTTTTCTTCTTCGTGTTTTCTAAGTATACACATGCCTCACATGCAGTTGCATTCTTAGGTAAATGATAAAATGTGTGAAAACGCCATGGCAACAACAGTGGAAATGGTAGTACTCCCTCCCCGCTTTGTGTGCTTTTCACCTAATTGAGTCTATGTTGTGAATCATGTCATGTAAAACTTATACTTAAATTGCACGTTGCTCACTTGAATTGTGAGCCGCTGTGTTACCTTGTAACACTTATTTGTGGCATGAAAAGGATGGCTCAGCGCTTTTATGCGTACGAGCCGTGGATTCGGAGAATTTCAGCTTTACATTTCCATGGGTGAAGCGCAAAAAAATACATTACTGTTGCCTTAAAACAACCTCTAATCTATATACCATCCGATGTCATTGATATTTACTGTTGTTTCCTCTGATTATTCCTATTTATGGTCACAGTTGTCTGCATGTGAAATAAAAAAGAATAATTAAAATCCATATTTTTTTTTAAATAAACAAGACTAAATATAGTTTATTAGTGAGATGAGTCAAATTTTAATCAGTTGAAACATACAAAGTACAGCTGGAAATGGTGTTCATTGTGTGCCTTATTCGCTTGGTTAAAACTTCTGACCTCCATCTATACGAACACAAAATAAGGCAGAATTGTCTTTCACTGATTTTTGCTCAGTTTGAGAGCACCAGCATGTTTAGATTCCTTGTGGATTTTACACACTTTATTTTGTTGCAAAGTCAACGATCATTAGGCGTGCTTTATTTTGAAGGCCAGAATTTTCCAGCCATAAAAGGCAGTAGATTGTAAAAAAAAAAGAGAAACTTGCTCTTCAATTGTACTAAAATGTCTTAAATGCAGTGTTTCTATCAAACGTGGGAGCTGTTTCGTCTTAAAATGCACGCATAGATTTGTATTTGCGACTGGTGAACATCCGAGAGCTGTTACTGATCGCTCTTCATGTAAATAAAACGTACTCAGACATTTGAACAGTGCTTCATGAAAAGCTGTTTTATTATCCATTTAATAACACCTCCATGAAGACAATTTGTACAAGATACATCACATTCTAAAGTGCACAAATACTGTACAACAAAAATGACTTAAATATGCATGGGGGACGGGAGGGGGGAAAAAAATCACATCTGTCAAAAAAAGTTGCAAAAATAAAGGAATTAATTGGTACATGCTTTTATTTTTAAAAAACAACAATCACTATGCATGTTTCTGCTCAGGTATGTGGGAGGGGCTGGCCTGGGAAAAAAACCTTGTGCAGCTTGCTTGGGGGGAACACTAAGCTTTGGCACCTTTAGAGAAAAGAGAAAAAAGACATTAACAAGGAATGGAGATCACTCAATAAAAACGAAAGATTTATATTTAGTTTAAATAAATAGAGTCTTAGGGGCTTGTGTAGAATGCATAATAACCCATGCCTTTTGGGTTGTCCTTGTTGTACTCCTCCGTGGTCAAGTCCTCACACTTGATGGTTGGGGAGTTCTCTGTGCTTGAGCCCCCTGGGGACATCCTGCGCCTCTTGCACACCATGGAGTACACACCAGAATCAGCAGAGTCCACTGATTTCAGTGAGTGGGACGTTTCAATCCAGGTTGAGGTGGGTGGCGCGTTCTCCTCAGACAGCTTTTCCTTAGATGCCCCCAGCTGGTCCTCCGGGAAGGCTGGGGGGCTTGGACGAGGGGACCAGGGAAGGCCTGTGGTCATTTTGCGCTGGTAAGAGCTTCTGGTTCCCCAGCCTGCAGCCATGGAAGCGAAGGCCGAGTCTGGGTAGTAGCTGAGAGCATGGGATGTCTGCAGGGACAGGGGCTTAATGCCGTACGACAGCAGGCTACTTGTGGAATAGTCATTCTCGTATGACAGATCCAACTTGTTGGAGCCCGGCTGCTGAACTGGGGGGACAAACCAGCGCTGGGCAGAAGCAGCTGCGCTGGCATCCTCACTCTGCGGGGAGAGAAGGCTGTTGGTTTGGGGAACGGCGCGTTCGCCAGGGTAGAATCGGTTCTGAGGCAGGTTGTTGACAAACTGGTCCTGAAAGAAAGGCTGCATGGCATAGCGGGCTCCGGGCACAATCTGGGTAGAGCGCGGCGAGTCTGTAGGAGATGGAGTCAGCCTGTCACTCTCTGGAGCTGTGTACATCCTGTTTAGCAAAGAAAGAAAACAAATACAAAAATGAATTGCAATAGGCTACTACTGGTTTTGAACAAACAAATAAGGGCACCACACAAAGAAAACCAAAAACCACATTGCTTTGAATGCAGAACACGTACGAGTCATAGTTGTCCCGGAAGCCTTTTGCAAATGGGTTGTGATCTATCTTTAGCTGTGTAATCTGAAACAAAGACGAAAGCTTGTATTAATAATATGCATCTTTGCGTAAACTATTACATTAAAGACTGAAAAACAATATTAAAGATTGCGTTTTTTAAAACAAAATTTAGAATCAAATAATTTTAATTTGTTGTATCAGAAAGGGAAAAAATAAAGAGACCAATCATGTGCTTACATCTGTGTTCTGATAAGCTGTGACAGCTATAAACTGGTTTTCTGGGAAGGTGAAGGTCTGAGTTCTGGCCTCATTGCTCATGTCCTCCACTCCATCTTCTGTCACCTCCACAATGTGCAACCGCGGCTGATATTTATGAAGTGACTGCAAGACTATCATCTGAAAATGAGAAGTGCTTGATAAGTGCAACGCTATGCATGCTGATACGTACGACTGCAGCTGCAAGTCTTTAGGATTCAGTGGAAATGGGCACTGTTCACAAATATTAATCAAAGACTGGAAATATTCTGGAAATGTATCCAAGCATTTGCAGCTGATGATAAAAATATATAAATAAATAAAGCAAGAGTATTTGAAACACTATTTCACAAAAAAAAAAAGAAGAAGAAAAAGAGAAATTCAGCCATATCTAAAAACTATATCTAACCTGTGTGTTGTTGTTGTTGGCTCCTTTATTGTTGGTCAGCTTCAACTTGCTAAAAGAGATTTCTTGCCTCATCCAGTGAGCACCGGTATTTGGGGATTCAGGATGAACATACACCTTGTTACCTAAAATTAAAAAAATGTAAAAATCAATAGACTTTTAGTAGCATGACTAACTGAAAGAATATAAACACGGGTCTGTGCAAACTGCAAAAAAATATTAAAAAGCACAAGCAGCTTTTTAGTATTTGTTTCTTTTTTCAGAAGCAATAATTCTACTGATCATATTAGGCCTGTGTTACAGTAAAATCAAATAAATCCATAAAATATGACTAAAATGAAAACATGCCTGTAACTGTAATTTAAAAATATTAAATAACCTACAAAAACTGACAGTAGTTCTGATGATGAGGATGATTTTATGAATCCTTCCCCATTTATTTGAACCAAAAATGGACACTTGAAAAATGAATGCTTCCCTCATATTTTCTCATATCTCTACTCGACTTTTACATTTTAAAATGAAGGTGCTATTTTTTTTCATGTATTTAAAAGTTGTAACTGTTAAATAAAGCACTTATTTAAAAGCCACATTTATCGAGTAATTTCATGCCTTACAGGCTCATGACAAGGACGTGGCCATTTAAATAAAACTGCACCGAAGTTGATATGTTGCTGCGTTAAAACACTGGAAACTCCCTTTAAAAAATACGCTTCACAAAAACGATCGATTTTTTTTCTTGTCAGTAAAATTTTTTTTTTTAATATAAGGGTTAGTTTGTTTGTTTGTTTTTGTTTTTTTAAAAAAACTTGCGACTAAATAGCATCTGTTGCATCGTTTCGAAAAAGCTTTGTCATTTCTTTTTTCATTTTTTAAAGAAAATATTCACTAAAACAAAGTACAATTTTAATACTCGTAAAACTGTGTTAACTGCATTACTCACCTTGCATATTATTGTCTGCTTTTCCACAAGTGACCCACTTTCCGCCCTGAAAGCGCCAGTGATTCGGGTCAGCCAAAACAATTTCCACGAAGACGTTGTAATGCGCTGTGAGGTTGAGTCCAGTGATGTTGAAACTGAGGAATGGAAACATCCGTCTGGGGGCAAAAAAATACAACAACAGGAAAAATTCGTTAGCTTTCAGTGCAAAAGACACAAAATTGCAAAGCAAAACTTTATTGATAAACGTCTTCACGGGTTGAATTTGCCAGAATTATCTAATCGTGCTTGCTGTTGTTTTTTGCAGATTTAAATGTACACATTTTTTGTTAGTGTCATGATTGTCCTGATGCGTAATTGGGCATTAAAACTCCCCCCAAACTAAAACTGAAACCCTGCCACCCCCGACGTGTTGGGTCGGGGGAGGCAGAATAATTAAAATTTTGCGCCTGCATAAAATGTTACAAAAAATGAACAGCCATTCTTGTAAATAAAATTAAATACATTATAATAAAATACTTTATGGAGCCGATGCAAGTAAATATGACTTTAATGTTTCATTTTCTGTATTGTTAAATCCGTCCTTTTTAACCAAACGTGCTTACCTGCCCTGCTTGGTGATGATCATCTCGGTCTGGTGCCGGTGGAATTTCAACCACAGAGGTCTGTTGCACAGATAGACCTGCGCTCTGGCTCCGGCGGCAGACCCCGGCAGAGACATGGAGCCAATACCCGTCCCTGTCCCGGGATAGGAGGGATACAAACAGCCCGGACCCTGACTGAACTGATACCCTCCGCTGCTAAACTGGCTCCGACCGGTACACACGGAGGAAGAGGAGAAGCCTGTCGGCGGCAGGACCGATCCGTAATGTAGTGAAGCCGGGTACCTGGAGCTGCTTGACCCGGTGTACACTGACCCGGTCTGTCCTGCGTAAGGAAAGAGTGAACAGGGGCTTGCCATGTCTGAACTCGCCTGGGATGACGAGATGAAGTATCTGTCAGAGCCAAGTTCATCTATGTTGTACCGGCGACCGTTCGTCAAATCGTCCTCACCCAGCACCGGGGAGCCTTTTCTCCCATCGGGCCCGGCTTTAGTGAAAGTGTCCCCCTCTCCCTCGCCAAGCATCCCGTTTCCCACCCCGCTCAGATACTTCTTAGGAGCGTTGCTGGACTCTGATTCCGTCCGGTCTACGTCTTGATATTCAAGCTGCGACGATGGCCTGGGGCTGTTGTTAGCGCTGTCCGACGAGGACAGATTGTAAAAGGTCTTGGGTAAGTTGATATTAGCGCTGGGAAGGATGTTCTCTAACTGCATTGTTTTCAAATCTTGCAATAAATAAAGAATTTCAAGAGTCCAGGGTGAATCTCAGCCAAGGAGGTGCCACAGTCGCCCTGGTTGTCTCTGCCTCTGCAGCCTCCCTCCCTTACGAATGACGGGAGGTTGAACCCTCTCCGCACCTACAGATTTTCAGATGAGATTATTGCCTGGGTAGGGGATGTTCAGCGCCTCTTATAAGACGACTTATAAGAGAGCTGAACCTCTCTGTTAGGGGAGGAGCTCTTGAGAAAGCATGAGGGGGCACCAGCCCTCTCCATAGCCAATAGCCGCACAACTCTAATTCAATTAGAAAGTGTGCTGTAGGAAGAATACGAGAGAAAGAAGAGAAAGTTTATTTTATTTATTTATTTATTTGTCTTTTACCCCTTCGCGGCAGTAGATATGACTTGTACGGAACAATGTCTTCGCGCAATTTCGTGTCGTTTCACTATAAAAACAATAATAAAAATCAGTGCACAAAAACATATTGTTTGCTGGACTAAGAACGCTAAAGAGGAGAAGCGTAATTTCTGCACAAACACGAAACTGACAGCGTTTGGTCGCATTTCACAAGTTTTGCATCTCCAGTCACTCGCGGAAAATCGCTTCTGATCAGCCATCACCGATCAGCACAGAGACAAAATACGCATTCAGATATAAAGAGTCACGTTACGGTCATTTGTAGTTATCTGTAAATACAAATCAACTGCCCGTGAAAACAACCCTAATGAGAAAAAAGAACTCGTATGTGCACCATATCAACTATAATTGGACTCCTGCGCTCCTCTTCAGTTGGTTTAAAAAAAACTGTCAAAACCAACTGAAAAACAAGAGAGAAAAAAAACGTTTTTTAAACGTTTCGAGTATTATCAGTCATCATTTACTGCAGATAAGCGCCTCCTTTTTATTAGATTATGCGAAAAATAATATTATGGTGCTATAGCTTTAGACACCTTCACAAATCTAAAATAAATAAATGCAAACACATTTTTTAAAAGCATCATTTAAAACCTTTACTATTTTTGTGCTCGTTTTTTTTCATGAACTACAGCAGGTTTAAAATTATAGTTCAGTAGTTGCATAATTGCATGCATCAAACAACAATGAGGCCCGTTTTATTTCATGCATTAAAGCAGTCTGCTAAATAGCAAATGAGAAAACAGGAAGGAAAAATAAGTCGGTTGCTTAATTTGATCTGCAATTTAAAAAAAACAAAAAATTAAATTGCTCCAATCAGGTTCTGTTGATTTTGAATATTTAAATACACATTCATAGTGACAGAGTGCAGGCTTTATTAAAGCAACCCCAAAACAAAAAACGTCTTTTTTTTTCTTACTTCTTGCATCTGTTGTTAGAGTTCAGCACAGATGAAGCAGTGTTTAAAATGGTGATAAATCTCTCCTAACTCCAATAACCTCCAGTTCCAGCAGGGAATGCCCAAATGGAGGACTAACACAAAACACTGCAAAAAAATAAGAAAGAAAATCTGCATGCATGCTTGCAAAATACATAAGAAAACGAAACCAACAAAATGTAAACAGTAGAACCGCACTTGTTTGGTGACAAATAATAATAAACAAGTGAAAAACGAAACTTTTTTTCAAATATAAAGTGACTTAGAATTGTGAAAGTCTCTCTCTCTCTCTCTCTCTCTCACACACACACACACACACACACACACACACACACACACACACACACACACACACACACTGAAACATATGAGTGTGAGACACGAAAATCTCCCGAAACCAGAAATAATCAAAGAAACGTGTCGCACAACAAACGCCGCACTGTATCCAGGCCTAATGATAAAGGGGGATCTGAGCAGTGTCACGGGGACAGCGCTCTCTAGTGACCGATCAAAACACTGGGCAACGGCTACACGACTCCTCATATTGGAGTAAAACAACGCAGATTGGTATGCAGGCCGCTAACTCTCGGATTTTCCACTTGTTTCTCACTTTACATCAGCTCGGTGTTTGCATCTGTCTCTCTGTTTGTGTGTGTGAGTGTGTGCGCGTGTTTCTGCTCGTGTGCCGGCAGTTTGTGCATGTGTGAGTCTTAAAGAAAGCTGGAGGGGGAGTATGGGGTGAGATGAATTTGGGGAAAATGGGGATACAAATCTGTGAAAAGCTGAGGGAGAATCTCGGCTGGAGGCAGATTGGCTCGTGTCATAAATGGGACAGTAAAGCTGGCTACTGGTCCATCAGGGGACCAGAGCTACATGCATACAGCGCACAATCTGTCAATCAAGATTGAGAGCCTTTCCCGGACTGAGACAGAAACAGCAAGAAAAAAAAATTGACAACTGAGATCAAACATTTCTCAACTGATGAATGATGCTGAAAGCGTTTTTATTATTTATTCTGACCTGTTTCCCAACAGAGAATCTCACTTATCAGCATAAGTAACTCCTGATTTTCACCTTCCTTTTTATTCTCTCTGCAACAAATAAAATACCTCTGGGAAACCTGTTTAAAAAAAAAAAGATGGCAGTGAATATTTGGGGGTTTTGAGAAACGTGTTTACTGTAAGTCGTTAATTTCACGTGAACAGAAATCAGTCGTGAATGTTCAGTTATGTGTTTTTTCCACAGAGCTGAACTGAAGCCAGTTGGATGCGGCGTGAGGATCATTTATCCAGAATGAAACACTTTTAAGTCTATGTCCTCGGTCTCTGTGTTTCCTGCTGCCCTGATGCACTGCTGCTGGAGGTTAATGCAATAGTTAGAGAGTTCTGGTTCAGAGGAAGCTGCATTCGTATTTGCAACATTGTCCAGCATTTTATAGCTGAGCTGTCAACACCTCATTGCTAAAGCCTTGCCATAGCATTTCTATAGTCAGCAAATTACTGATTACTGTTAAGGGTAAAACTGATTTAGTATGAAATTTTGTTTTCGTGGCACCTGCACAAGCCCAGACTCTCGATCCTTTATAGTCTGTCATTAAAATACGTGAAATCTCCTTCGTATTAATTTCTTCACAGCCAGTCATTGCACTTTACAGCTTTATTTCAGAGATGATTACAAGCCCGTTGAGAGAAAATCCTGGTAAAACAGCCACGATCTTATTGTTTTAATGGCCGTTTTCCTAAAGCATGTCGGTTTTTCCTCCGTGACCCCAAAGACGTGGTTGCCATTTGAAAACTAGAAAACAAAATAAACTTGATTTATAGGCCACCTATAAATAAACTAATGCCAAATGAGGTGGATGTGTAGATCTTACTCATAAAGGAGCTCCCACTTGTGACCTGTCAGCATGTTTCTTGACTACCTATAAAAGTCCAAGTGTGTCTGAGATGACCCTCTTTGGCCTCAGGCCAGGGCCCGCGCGACAGGGGAAGGGAAGTCCTACCATATTGTTGTCAGAGTAGATCATCAACACAGCACATGAAAGGAATACATTCCAGGTTTTATGGGCTAAGGTGGCTGCTGAAGCCTTTGCTCAGGAGTGAATTCATGTACCCCATTGCAAGGATTAATAACGCAAGTCTCATTAGAGATCCTCGCTACCGAGACCCCTGGAGGGAGGGGTGCTGGGAAAAGAACCGACTGCAATGTGCACCATGCCAGTGCTGCGCTCCTCCGCAAATCATCATCCTCAAGAACATTTTTATTGGAAAGAATTTATTTCACAAGTTTATCAAAGATGTCCTCCAGTATATTTTCCAGCGTCCGGGGATTGCGAACATTTAATCAAAGCAGTAGTCTTTACGCAGGGACAGCTTATGTTACAGACACGCTGCTGTCTTCAAAGATGCAAAGGTGACAGCTTCATGAATTTCCATTTGGCCGCATATTGCGCTCATCAATTACTTTGTCTCTTCCTTATTTTGCTGCCTTGGCCCTTTTTCTTCAACATTTAAACAGCCCTTCAGTTTGAGAAACATTTGTATGAAACAAGAGCTTTGCATTTTTGTATGCACACAAAAGAACCTCGGAGTCAATATGTAAAATATATTCATGTTTGATGCCATTCCGGCAGAACAAATGATTGTGAAATGGAAATTTTCTCCAGCTGTAACCAGTCAGAGTGATGACCCATGGGACTCCCGTCTTTGTATACAGCACGTTTGAATTCCTCAAAATGCATTAAAATAGACTGCATATGACCATCGGATGCCACTTTGCGCCATCTCGACAGATCAGTCCCGATGTAAGCGCGTGCATGCATGCATGCATGCATATATGCGTGTGCCTGTTTTGTGTGTGACCGTCCTGCTGAAGGAGCGGTGGATTACTGCACAAATGTATCTAGGGAGATGTGGGCCCGATACTTTTGTGTTGTGCAGGTTTTCAGGGGGCAATGATAATCCACTGTGTTAAGACAAATCTTAGAGAAATAAGGTATACTGGTTACATTCAGGGAAATAGGATTGAAGCTGCTCTGCTACATATGATCCCCCAAGGTATGATAACATGATTTTTGGATTACTGCATTATAGGAAGTGTCACCCAGGGCCTGTGGGGAATGCAGCAGGTACAATTATGGAGGCAGGGTGAGTTTATAGTATTGGTGTGTATATATCTGACTTTTCAAATAAATCATCTCTATCTTATTTGTAGCAGTTGTAAAGCTGGCACAAAGACTCAAAGTTGTTGTTTTTTAAGACATATGTTTATATTTCTTTCATGTCTGGAGTTTTTTTTAATGCCACTAAAGTAATTATCACCAACACTCAGTTTACTATGAATCACTGAAGTGAATTTGACACATCCACCCTTTTCACTTTCACTCACTGCGTCATCACGGGCAGAACATGCAGCCAGCAACACCAAAAGTGGACGGCAGTCCACTGGCCCTAGTCTCACCCTCAGCCCCATTTTAGCATCAACCTTTGTTGACCCACTTCTCGGAGCCCATCCTCCTGAAACACTAGAGGAATTGACATAAGGGACCCAAAGCAAATAGCAGGTGCTAAAAGTCTGACAGCGTAGACTGGATAAATGCGTTCCCTAGAACGTGAGGTGTAAGGGAGGGTGGTGGAGTTGTATCGACTCTGCGTTAAGCTTCCAAGACAACACGCCCTCTCTGACAGACGTGCTCTCCTGGCCGAGGCTGGGGTGCGCTGGGGTAGGGAGGGGAAGACTGTCCCACACTTGAGCTTCATCAACCAACCAGCGAACGGCCACCAAGACGGAGCCACTCCACCCTGCTCACCCCTTGGTTCTCTGTCCTTTCCCATAGCACTATTACTGCCAAACAAGCTGGGCTTTTATCACATTGCTAACCCTGACTCAGAAACTACATTTCAGGAGGACTCTGTATTTTTTTCTCATCTTGATTTTTTTTTTTTTTTTTTTTTTTGGACAGGGAACACAAACAGATTTACACCACAGGAGTATTCTGCTGCTGTTCCTGCCTCAATGTGGTTAAATCAGTGAGTCAGAAGTGAGAAGAGTTTTAACACTTCTCTCTCCCGGTATGAAAGCTTCTAGAGCGACACAGAGGAAAGCCCTAACTGACTTACTGTCTACCAACCGGAGGCATATGCTAGTGGAGAGGGGGGGGGGGGGTTATGGAGACATGAATAATGGTTTAAAGTTGACCCCCCCAGTGAAACAGGCATGTTGCCTTGGCATCTTCTATCTTCTCTTGGGGTTAGGGGCTACATTCACAGTGCTCGAAGCCCATCAGATCCCCCTTTGTGTCAATAGAAAACCAAAACCAAATACAAAAACATTATTCTATCCCTCTTTAAAGCATATTTTTATGGATATAAGTCAGTATCATGATTTCTTTTTATTGATCTGTCTACAAAAACTAACTGATAAATTGCCAAATTATTCAGCGAAAAGCCTCCTATCTCTGCTCTGGAGAAAAGCATCCAGCAGCCATTAGATGTAATTACGGACCACAGAATGGTTTTGTATTAAAACATTTGCAGCAATTTGGCAGCTGTATAATTTAGATGTACTGGATCATGCCATGCACATACATGAAAACACACAAGCGTGCATGCTCACACAATAATATACACTCGCCGGCGTGTAGGCGCACACGCTCATATATGCACACACAGAGGGACCTCAGTGCAGCGGACACCTTCAATATTGAACCCAGACCCAGGCCCGGTCTCTGTATTTACATGTAAATGGTCTACAACAATCTGCGGCCCTGTTCGTCTGCTCTGTCCCTACAGCCGTCTGGGCCTAGGGAAGAGAGCTGCTAGTCAGATGGGGGGACCACATCAGATGGGCTCCCGTGGTTATGGAGCCAAACGCTCCAAAGAGAGAGGGAAAAGGCTGCCTGCCTGGCAGCCACTGAAACAGCAGGGACTCCCACATAGCATGGAAGTGGTCCATGGTCTGGTCTCCTTCTCTTACTGGAAAACAGGGGAGTGACATGAAGTACGAAAGCAAAAAACCCCAAAACAAAACAAAAAAAGCCCGTCCTGTTCTTGAACTAAAGACCAGGGTAGGTGTCTTTTACGTTTGAGAAAGGTACTGTAGTTTCTGGGGGATAAAACCCCCCAAAACGTAGCTGGGACAGTGAATACAGGTATTCTAGAAAAGGGCTCAGAACCTGGTCTCTTTCTTGTGGGTAGAGGTGTCATATTTGACAAGTGTATAAGTGGATGTGGAGGGGTGGGTGTCAATGATAAGAAATTACGAACAGCAGTGTGCATGAATATCCAAGTCACATGGTGGTGGGAAGGAGCCTGCCTGTATTTGTTCCTTATGATCGTCTGTCGAGTGTTTGCGTGTCCTTCTGTGCTGGCGGGTCAGATATGGTGGAGGTCTAGACACATGGACCAAACATTCTGTCTGACGGGGAGCGCTTGTTTCGAGGTTCATCTGACTGTTGTAGACCTTGATAGAACAGACCAGCCGAGACAGGCTGGACCCAAACCCAGTGTTAATGGTCCAGACTTTGTTTGAAAAATCTGGTGTCTGCTGAGCGAATGGAGCCCCAAGTAAATGCAGACTTTTAGCTCTTCTTTCTTTTATCAGTGTTCAATGAATTAGCAGTAAAGTGAATGGAGAAACCCTTATCTTGCAACAGTTTAAAAAAAGAAAGAAAAGGAAGCAGTGTTTCTGACTTAGTTTGCAAATATTTAGTGATTCATCTGAGTACCTACTCTGAGAAGGCATGCACCTAGACACCGGTCTATTACACGGTCTATTATATGTCCAAAATGTGAAATGGACTCGGTGGACTGGCGTTTTGCCGTGATACTGGGTTGTTCATGCAACAGAAAACACGGTGACAGTGGTTGACAGAAATGAATCCCATTTAATGTCACTGTCTTTGAGCATTTGATAAAGTAGTACTGTGCTTTAAGAAATTAAAAAAATGTGACACTTCTCGAGATTGTGTCACGGTGGTGGAATGCACTCAGGCGCGGACTGAGAAAGCACGGTTCAACAGTACTTTATTAATCACACCGGTGCGATATGTACACGTGAAGGGGGGGGGGAAACACCAGGTAAACTTATTAACACAGACGAGGGTAAGTCGGAGGCAAGCACGGGAACAACAGAATCGCAATGAAGCCAGGCAATACTAACGAGAGTTACTCAATATTCCAGCGACAAGTCGCTTGGAGCCCCTGCCTTAAGAAGAGCTGCAAATCACCGGAGATCAGCTGCAGGTGTGTGGGCCAAGGGCAGGAGCCCAATCAGAGCTCTGCCCAGGCAGACAGGTAGGAGAGAGAGAGAGAGCAAGGCAAAGGGAGCAGAGAGAGAGTAAAACAACAAACACTTGTGGCCACACTGGGCTGGCCGGGGAGGCACAAGGACCATGACAGATTGCTTGCTGAAACCTACCCAGCTGTATATACAATGGAGAGTGGGTCTACTAAATGTTAATTAGTTAGCTTTAGAAGTGCTGAAAGCTGGTTTTATTATTAGCTTCTCTAACTTGACACAGTTTCTAACTACACTTATAATGATTTTATCAACATCTCATCAAGAAAGTGAATAATCAGATTTCCCCCAACTGGTGAGCTGCAACAAATATGACTACACAGTAAGTAATAATTTTTCTTCGAATGTTTTTACCTACTTCATTGTCTTTGTCTTTTAATTATCAGATAATGAGATCACAAATGTAATCAAGCTGACACAAACACACAACACTCCAGGGAAGCACATTTTTGTTTGGCAAAACCCACTAACTGTCCTAGACATCTGTGATGAGCGCACAAAGGGGATCCCCAATCGGGGCTAATGTTTGATTCAAAATGAAATGATATGCCAGACGAGGACACTGGACTAATACCTTCCACCCCTGGTAAAAGAATGTCCCCCCACCTCCTCAGCAGTGCAACCAACGATCACACCTTTAGCGCAGAGGCAGACAAAAGGGGAGCCCCAGGCTGATGTGGTCTTCATATATATATATATGTGTGAGTGTGGGTCTATGTGTGTTTCTGGTGTGTGTGTGTGTGTGTGTATGAGAATAGCTGTGTGGGGGACAATGCAACACGTTAAACCAATGTGGGAGGTGTGAAGACAGGGGATCTGCTGCAGTCAAAATGAACAAAGAAGAGAGCTGCTTTTTTCCTTGTTTTTGTGTTTTGTGCAGTTGCAATTAATTATGTTTTTTGTTAGGCTTTTGGGGGTTTTGCTGTTTGCCTGTTGAGCTGTCAGAAATGTTAAGGGGCTGATCAACTAGTCGCAGTGTACTGCAACCCTTTTACTAATGCTTCAACAAAAAAGAATCTCAGCCTAATAAAATGCCTAACAAAAAAGAGGTGCAAGTGACAGAGGACAAATCAGTGTCATACGCCTGACAACTTTGACCTTTTCAGTTATTCTTTTGAAGTGAGCAGCGTAGGCGTTGGTGGGATGGAGCTATGGTTTATTTCACCTGTGTGGTTAGCGGTGGTTGGTAGTGACTCACCCAGAGCAGGGGAGGATTTGAGTGGGTGGGCTCGTACGATGGTAAAGCAATTTTTTTCTTTCACTTTCTCAAGTGGCTTTCACTAAATTTAATTCAACCCAACTGAGGTGGAGATGCATTTTGAAATTAAAATGTATATGAATATATATACAAACATTTTGAGCAAGGCCTGGGGTCAACTTTCAGTACTGACTACCAAAGACAAGCAAACAGCTCTGCAAACTCGCTAAGATCCTTTTTTCTCATCCACAATCTTAAAACATGCTTTCTTTTTAAAGTACTAAACAAAAGTCATTACCCAGCCCTCATTTCTTTATTGCTTATATATATATATATATATATATATATATATATATATATATATATATATATATATATATATATATATATATCTTCCAGTCTTTCAAGCATAAAATTCCAGCTAACTCAAGGAATGGACCAGTGTCTACATATAAAAACAATTTAGCAAAAAACCACTTTGAAATGATATATTTAGGCACTTTATTACTAGCAGTCTGTCGCAAAAACACAGTTTAATCTCTGAAAAACACCAAAGATAACATAGTTTTCACTTTCATTTTCATTTTCCATAGCTGAAAACTTGTCATATCTCAGTACGGTGTGCAGTGTGTTCTTAAAAAATGAGGAAACTGAATAAGTGTAGGCTTCCTGACTCTTCTGTCGATCCGTCAACTGTTTGCCAAAGTCTCATCAGAAATGGTCAGTAAAAGGCTGGCTGCCAAGAAGTCATTCTTAAGGCAGGGTATAAGAAGGCAGATGCATGCCAAAAACACAAGAGCTGGACTGAAAGTCAATTGCAACGGGTCTGATTAATCAAAATTTGAAATATTTGGTTCACATTGTCATCAATATCTACTGAGTAGGCCAGGAGAGAGTTACAACTGTAACACGGTAGAGGCTCTGTCTTGGTTTGGGACTACATTTCCGTCAGTACTGTTGGGATATTGTCAAAATGATGGAAATATGAACACAAAAAAGTAGCATTAGATCTTGACCCATCGTTAGGGATGGAAATTGATAGGAATTTAGCCATTCAGATTCCATTATCAATATCACTTTTCAGTTCAATTCCTTATTGATATTCTTATCGATTCTCATTAGTTTCTCACTGGCTCCGCTTCGAGCATCACCACCATCACTAAACAACATATCAAAGAGATTATATCCATGCCAATTAATTGAAAGTCACGTATTACACAGAACACTTTTTTAAAAGTAATGCAGTACCTTACTTAATTACTCCCAGGAGAAAGTACTCCGTTATACTGCTCTTTGCATTGCTTTTACATTTCTCTGTGAAATGTACTAAGACGTAATGTGTCATAATTTATGCAACAATGAGAGAATATAAACCTATAAGCTACAGTCCCATGCACAAACACAAACACATATCCCTATCCTATGATCATATGTATCCCATACATATGATCTTTCTCTTAGTATTTAAGTATAAACACAAAGCCAACAGCACAATGAAAAGATGAAAACTAACACAAAGAGACTTTAAAGTGATCCCACAATGATTCTGCTTTAAAAACACGAACTGGTAGAAACGGAGGCTTCGGCCTGACTGCTTAGCACTGCTTTTGTTACCTGTTGAAGTTTAGGGTCTGGTTGCTGGGCTGCGGTTGGCATTCACTCAGCTTTAACATCACTCTGGGATCTTGGCTAGCATAGCGTTAGCATGCTGTTTGTGCAGATGCCTGCAAAGAGCTTCAGTTGTGTTAGCAGCATAATACAGCTGTTTCAGTTCTGAACGCAGTTTGCACCATTTTTTTACCATCTCATCCTTTTGTGCAATAAAAATAAAAGTACTGTCCATATCCACGCCTTAGTCATAGATAGGCCTCCCCAGAGCCCCGACCTCAACATTATTAAAGTAGCGTCATCTTGACAGGGAATGAAACAAAAAGCAGCCATCCTCCAAAGAAGAGCTTTGAATGTCCTTGAATGTCACACAAAATATTGAATTTCAATTGTTTTTGCCTTAGATACTATATATGTATATTTGCAAATGTTTTAATAAATTGCTACACCGGAGATAAGGGGCGGTTCAAGACTTTTGCACAGCACAGTATGTTTAATTCCCCTTTTGTGTTTGGCTAGCTCCAGTGGTGTGTCAGAATGTAATGAGTTGACTGTTGCACCGTACTGCAAAACAAAGCCATAACTTTGTTACACCAGCATTTAAGGCAGTCTGATCTACTCTTAATCATAATTTTTTTATACAGAATTATATTGCGTAGGCAGAATCATCAGCACTGTAAGAAAAGCTGACTGAAACCTGTGATTCTTCTACTAAGGCACGCCAAATACATCAAATTGAAATAATGATTTATCGTTTGCATTCTTTTTTGTCATTTGTTGCAGTGTTTATGTGAGTTACAGCAGAAAAACCTAAATTTCTTGCAACTCTAGTGGATTTACGTCATTGTATGGCTTGCTAAAAGATCCCTGCTTCAGGTGCATGCTTCGAGGCTGAATTTGACGTCTCATCAGTCTGTGAGAAAGACTACTGAAGCGCATTTCACAAGATTTCACACTCATTTCTGTCAAAATGCTCAGAGCTAGCAGAATGCAGTAATTTAAACAGTGTCAAGAAGGATGTAAAGCATAACAATGTATCTTTTTTTTCTCATGAGTTGGCTCTGGGACCATAGTAAATAGCAGAAACATGAAGGGGAAGAACTACAAATTAGTCGCTATATTTAACAGATGCAACAAAAACGCAACTCTTCCAAACAAGACTGCCAGGAATACAGTGTGCCAGGTGAACATAAGTAAAATTCAAATCTCAAACAGAAAAAGACCTGGGCTAGTAGTGTTTATAATGTGATTGCTGATAGAAGTAGCACAGAAGATGTGAGAATCCGGTCGTTAAGTGATGACGTGACGAATCCTACTTCCGGGCCTAAAGTAGTCTGCGTTTAATATGGCTTTTGTGTTGTTAACATGTTTAATGTTTTGTATTTTCTTCTATTTAATCTCAAAAAGCTCTTAAAACAGTCAGTGATCACTGTTGACCTCCCTCGGCTTTTATTACCGCTAATCATTTATTTAAGCTCAATTTTTAAAACCTTAGGATGTAACTACAGCCCAGCCCATGCAGCAGTATATGAATGACTAGCCTCGTATTGTGGATGGATTATCTCAGTTGTTCCCCTGGCTGAAGTTTGGTCCTTTTACAGCATCCTGCCATGCGATTACATTTGTTCCTGACCACTGAGAACACTCATGTTAACTTTTATCGAGTGGAAAAAAAGTTAGCTTGTTTATATTATGCTAACATAGCTGTGTCGCTAGCGGTTACGTAACACATCATTATATACCAGCTAGCCAAACTTCAGTAACCCTACAAACGTCACTGCTGTTTAGTTTTCTGTCTTCATTTATGTTGGAAGTGATAACAGAGCTGTACGTTTTAATTTGTTTCCAAAACCCCGCAGTCAGGACATGCTATATTGTATTTAGATAGAAGTTAGCTCGCTAGCTTCTAACTTCTAACTCCGTTAAATGTCATAAATTCCGTTTTCATGGATGCCTGGATGTTAAACTCAATTGTTACACCTGGTAGAGCAGAACGCTGATCATTTTATTAAAGATGAAAGACTTTAGACAGTTTTTCAACTCTCAGTAATGCCATAGTGATCGTTTGATATATGGACCTGCAGCAGAGTTTAGGCCCAGACACGGCTAGTGACGTCAGACTTAACGACCGGATACCAGGAAAATGAGGGTTTTAATGATTACAATGAAACCCAGGAGCTTTCTTTGATTTGATCATCAGGTCCATCAAATGTGCAAATGGGAAAGTTTTATTTATTTATTTTATTTCATGTTTGGTTATTTGTCTCCATGTAACTTCTTTGACCTTTCATTTAATATTGGGACTATCTAAAGAATAAGGCTGTAGAATCATCAGCTCTGAGAGTATGTTGATAGGAAACATTCTTGTGGAAGTATCACACCAGCAGTGTCATCATTGTACTCATTACTACTGTGACAGTTAACGGCCTGTGCTCGTGGGTCACACAAAACACATCTTTGAACTTGGAGCTTACATGTCATGGCCATCACACATCTAACCAAGTTTACAAAGCTAAAAAAACAAAACAAAACTGAACTGTAAAGTTCTTATAAACTTTTATATGGGAGCAATTGAAAGCATCTTTACTGGAAACTGGTGTAGGACCTACTACCACTACCTGAACGTTAATGAGGCAAGGTACATTTAGGTCTACTATTTGTTGGATAATGAGCTGATATTTATAGTTTTGCCTCTTTACACCACTGTGTATATGTGATTAAAAACCTGGGATAGACCCGGATAATTTCCTAAAACAAAATGAAAAAGCAAGATAAAGAAATTTTATACCTGGGAACTGTGTACAGAAATGTTTGCCACTCGTGAACTTCTAATGCTAATGTTTTCTTTGCTAAACCTCTTAAAGCTTAAAGTCTGCACTTCAATCGCAAATTGATTGTTTAATTTAAAATGCCCTGCAGTGGTTTACAAAGGCAAACCTACAACTACCGAACTGTCAACAATGCAACGTCATAACTGAAAGAAAACATTTTACGCATCCACACATCTCCACACAAACTCACAAGGTTAAACCAATAGCAGCTACACTTTCACAGCTGGCATAGAAGGCTGAAGGCCATTGTGCACTCGTGACATTTTACCAGTCTTGGCAGAGCTGACATGAGTGGGGGCTCAACACAATAGGTAAACAAGCATCAAGCAACTCATGCCAGTTAACAATGTTCCACAATCTGCTCTTTGCAGCTCTCTGATTCCTTCAAAACACTGTGTCACTTGTTCCTAGGCTCTAACCCTGAACGTAACGAGCTTAATCGCAACTCCTACTGAAGGAAAAAGAGTGTGTTTTTGAGTGCATGTGTGTGTGTGGCGTACGTGTGTGTGATGCTGCAGCCTGCTGGCCTTCCTCCCTGCCGAGGCCAGAAGGCATGCTCCCCAAGTCCTGCCAGCTTCTCCACAGTCTGGGGCCACTGATGTCAGAATGGCAGGAGCTTGTAGGCGGCTGCTATTAGTGAGTCCTCTTCACACCGGATTCTGGAGTTCCATAAGCTGGTTGTGTAACTTGTTTCTTGTGGGACGGGACGGGGGGCAATGTGTGCGTTACTCTGTGCATTCAAGAGGAGGGGAGGCATGACGAGTTGGGGGCTAACTTTTGGCTCTACGCTGAGCAGTGTAAGTGGACATTTAGCCGCAGAACAGTCACGGCTTTAAGCTAGCGTGAATGAGTCATTTAGGGAATCCTGAACTAAATATGAGTAAAATGAGCGTTTTAAAATGAAAGAAAATTTTTGATTTCGATGACAACACCTCTGAACAGCCATCCTCCCCGTGTCTGTGTTTATGGTTCAGTCCTGTCTCCTGTATAGTTCAGCAGCAGGGGCGAACCATCACATTTGGTGCCCAGCGTGGGGGCGGTTGGTGAGCTGTCGAGCTCCAACTATCCCATGGAGCTTTTCTTCTGTCTTTTCAGTACAATTTTGACTAACCTCATTTGCATCTGCTAATTAGATCCTGTTAGCATAATTCATACACATGACACCCTTTTGAAGCTAATGAATAGATACATCTCCAGACAACTCGCAAAGAGCTTTTAATGAGACCCAACTTACTCAAGAATGCTTGTTACTGTGAAGAAAGTCAAGGAGGAAAATCAGAGGCATTACAATTTGTACCTGAAAGTCAAGTGCGAGTTATTAAAACTTGATAATTCAATAACATCATTTAAACTATAACAGATCCGATGACCTGCCGGAAAGTGGTCCACATGCATATTCAGTGCTTCCTCTGGACTAAATTATCCGTGCGCTTCTTTTCACACTGAATAAAAAGTTTGTTTTAAAAAAAATTGGTCCGGTAATTTGTAATAATATGAAAGAACACTACAGATGGTAGGATATAGATCATAACTGTGATTTTGAAGCCCTCAGCCATCCATTTCTATTTAGAAAAGCTATATGCAAAACATTACATTATGAATATTCATTAGTAAAAAAATGGTAAACATGATTCATCTTATACAGCTGGCCATTATTCACAGAGCCAATGTGTAGAATAGAGCAGAGCCTTCCTGTCGGCTTGTCAAAATGGAAAAAAATCACCATGTTCTTACATATTTGAGCTGCTGATCTCTCTTTTAGCACGATGTATTTGTGATAAGAGTTCAAGGCTTCTGCAGTAATCCCCTTCAAAGCTGAGTCGAATCTAACGCAGCTTGCTGAGAGAAGAGCAACACTAGCTGCCTGTCTTTTAAGTGAGGATTGCTTTCCTTTGATAGTTATACTCACACAAGTTTACAGTATGTGTCAAGTAATGGATCAAGTGTAGTCTTTAGACTTTAATTTTAAATATTTGGACACTTGGATGCTTCTGGGGTAATATGAGTGTAGTTAATGAGTACTTTTGGGATAGCACACACCTCAATGTGTTGCCTTTGAAATAATTGTTTACTTACTGAAAGTCATCTATTAGTTTAATTTTCCTTCTATAAATGGCAAAAATAAATGAGCAGGTTTGAGGTCGGTTCTTGGTTCTTTCAGTATGAAAGCAAGAGTTAAAATTTATAGAAATTAATTACTGAGTACAAACTCCAGCACTGCCTGATATGAAATATTATATGTTTATTATAAAATATCCCCCGCATCTACTTTCATAGGCATTTCTTTATTTTTTTTTTAAACTTATTTATATGTCTTTATTAACCCTTTTTGTATTTTCTATTTAGTCAAGGTCCTTCTTTTGTGTATTTTGAGCTATTTCGTTTCATGATATTTTGTTTATTTCCATGAGCTTTGCTTTTTTATGTTTTGGCTGCTAAAACTCGGTAATTTCCCAACTTTTGTGATAAATAAAGTATTTCTTATTCTTGTTCTTATTTCCACACTTAGCGACTACGGCATGGAGTGTTGGAGTTGTGCTGCCATTCTGCTGTGGAGCTCCACCTGGCTGATTGAGTGAGGACTCAGCGGGGAGTCCTGAATCATCTCAGCTGAGGCCTCATGGCTTGGCCTGGCTGGAGCCCTCATGATGTGATACCACAGTGAGCCAGGCCCGAGTGTGTTTGTGTCAGAGTGTGGGTGCATTTGTCTATGTGTATGCATAGAGATGCGTGCACACATGCACACGCGTGTGTGCAGTCGAACAAGTATGTGTGCATTTGAGAGTGTGCGTATGTGTGTGTGCTTGCTTCCGTCTGCTCCCTCCAACCGGTTGATCTTTCACATTTTGCACGGGCAGGAGGGACAGGAGGCTGCCAGGCTGCGCCCGGAGCCTGGGTACAGTACAGTTAGCAATGCCCGGCATTCATTAGCACCTCCCAAGCTGTCTGCACTTTTACCAAACGCTCTAGCTAGCTAACATGCACTGGCTCCCTGCACCCTGCTCTTGTCACCCCAGCAAAGGCCTTCACCATGCTTTGGCTCAGCTCAGCCACAGCTGAGGCCTCCAGTCTTGGCTTCGGCCATTTCAACTTTGTTACAGTTCAGCACAGTGACACAATGGGAAGCCGGGCAGCTTTGTCAGAGTTCATAGAACTTTATAGAGGAGAACATAAATCCCTACTTCACTCCTTTTATTCGCGTGATTCTCTGTTCAACCAAGCACACTGCAGTACACATACACACACTCACACACACACACACATCTATATGTTTGTCTGCATCTCTCTCACTTATTCCCCCAGTAAGTCACAGTGTTGATTAAATCTTTACCTTCTGGATGGTCAGTAACGAGTCAATCAGTAGCAGCCTATTGACACGCATCACAAAGCTTTTGAGAAATAATCATAAATTGTGCAGCTGACAGCTAGAATATATGTGTGTGCTTGTGCTATAAATATGCTATAAACAGGATGCACGGGAAAAATTATCACCTATCACCAGCAAGGGTGAGGTTCACTTTCTGCTGGCGGGTTGAGGCTTTGCATGCCAAAAATCATAAGTGGCAATATTTGTTGGTGCTAAGCCAGCACCAAGCCAGCAAGGGATCATGAGAGAAATGCTTTTCTTTGTACACATGACAATAAACGCTTTGAATCTTAAATTACTACACTTGTAACTTCTGAGGCTAGTTTGACTTTATTATTTGGAGGAACGATGTCTAAAAAGTGTTTGAGTCACTATTCAAAAAGTAATTACATGATTAAACATTATGCCTTATTTTTCCTTAAAAAAAAAGCACTACATTATTTTACTTCTATCTTCCCCGAGGTAATTTGTTACACTTCATGTTACAGCATTCATTCATCCATTCATGTATCTGGCATGGTGGAGAACATCTTAGATCTTCCTGGGGCCAGGCTTACTTACTACTTTCTATCAGTACGCAACTTTTCCAACAGTGTATTAGCAACAGTGGATAGTTTTTTCTGGCCTGGGTGGAGATTGCACTCGGGTGCCATGTTCTTGACCTTTCATGCAATAACAATGAAAGTAATGTTCATATCTAAAATGCTTTTCTCCTTTCACTACACAAACTGAAGCCAGATGACTGTAGCATGCATACAGGAAACTGGCACATTTGATTGTTTTTGTTTATCCACCCATCATACAAATAATCAAAGAACTTCTCTAATGTGAGTAATAATTGCTTGGTTAGTAAAATTTGTGTTACTCATTAATTTACAATACTTAATAGTATTAGGCTACAAAATGTTTTATTATAGTAATGGATTAATTGTATGCTTAACAGTACAGGCGCATTGTTGGTAAATTGATGGAAATATTAAGAATTTTACAAATGCATACAAGGATGAGAAAATCTTTTTTTCTCTCTTTTCTGTCCTTTCCCTTTTTTAAGCAGAAGAAGAGGCCTTTAACACACACTCACACACACATATGGTTGGCACTCTGCTGAGTGGGTCACTTTTACACTTTACACTATCATATGACTTAATGACAGTTCTCAGGGAAGGAGAGAAACAGCAGAGAGGGAGGAGGGAGCTAAAACTCAGACCTAAGGGCTCGGGCTGTAGCAAGCGGCATACAAGGTGTGTCTTACCTCATCACGCATCTCTTTGTTTAACACTTCCATTCCTCCCCTTTCTCTCTCTTGCCCACTCTCTCTCCCATATCATATGTTCTCTCTCTCCTCCTTTTCCTCTCGTTTGGTCCTCTCTCTTTCCCTCACAAGCTCAACAGGCTGGGAATACCTCTGAGAGCTGCGACCGGGGTGCAAAGAACACAGCAGGAGTGGTATTTGCCAGTCTTGGCACTTTCCCAGCCAACTCCATTAAAGCCTGAATATACTCATTCTGAACTGCCTCTGAAAACCCCTTTAAAACAGATTTCTTTCATGGTTCCTGAAATGTATAAATGCAGTCCTCCTGTATGTTTGAATATTATCTTGAGTCATCGGGCATCTATACCACTAATTAGGTATACAGCAAGAGGTGGTGAAAAGACATTTATATGATATACTGATATATATGATATGGGGTTTTTTTCAGGGAAAAGATTTGTTTTGTTTCACCGAAATTAAATTTTAATCTTTGTTTGTGTTCATGGTTGAAAATAAATTGTCGGTGCAATTCTTTTTTAGCATTTGAAGTGGGATAATCCAGAAAACAAGTTTAAGAAGCACCATCTTAGATAGGAAAGCTGAATTCATAATGAAAAAAGGTTACATTTTCTATTTGGAATCAAATATGTAACATTGTCATTATGCCATATGTACTGTAAACGCTGGACAATTACCTGCTTCGAGTATGATCCCAATTGCAGACACTGCACTCATGAGCTGGCAGGATAAGGTCCATTTAATACCTGACCCGACTCTCTATGACTCTCACATAGAAAAGTTCAGAGGTGCACTGAGCATGTGAAAAGGGTTAGTGAAAATAACCTAACAGGATTTATCACAAGATGCTCTCTGTTTTACTCAAACACTGCAGTCTCTTAAGCATGTTTTTCTTAATGAAAACTTACGTTTATACTCTCATTACGCTAAAGCACATCCTCCCCTGAAAACTAATCAAAGTCCTCATCCACCACCGCTGTCTAATATAATAAACATAGAAAGATCTAGCAGGAAGTTCAAGTTTTACATTTAAGTACTTTTTAAAATAACCTTATTTACTTTATCACTTTACAAATCTTGCTTAACGAATTTGTTCATAGGTTATCATGAAGTCACTTGGTTGCTATTTCTGTCACTGTGGGTATATCCATCACTGCCTAAGGCTATAGTAAAGGTTGTTCTTTTGGGGAACCATCATAGATTTCTCATATATTTCATATGTTAACAAGCTTCTTCATCTGATTTCTAATGACCCACCAGCATGAAAAAGCTATCAAACAAGGCATTTAACACATCTGGAGGTTATCCGATCAATGTCTGCTCATCCATAACGCTTGTAATTCACTCTCGCTGCTACTTGTCAGTCTCATTTCCTCTAGCTCCAGATGAGGCACCATAACGCGTGCCTTCGGGCAACCATAAATGCTGTTTTTCAAAGAGTGCCGTAATATGGACCGAGCATTCATGCCACGGCCTAAGCTCGTTTAAGGCACACTATGATCATCCTGTTCTTCCATGAGCAAATCCATCTGTTACTCACATTCGCTGCAGCATGCTAGGTACCCTGACAAACACTTTTGAAATCTAGTTTCAGGCTAATCATCTCAATGGAAGACAACCCGAGAAAAGCTGTTCCACTACATCCTGCAGTAGGAGGGGGCTAATGACATGCGATAGGAAATCTATTTAACTACTGAGCCCTGTCATTCTCAATACACTCATGATGAACATAGATGGGGAGGGAGCAGCGCATCTGAAAACTAATTAACACTTAAATACATGACAAGGCTGTCACGTCTGTTATGTTGTGGACTTTAACAGTTTGGTTCTGACTCGATTTCTCAATTTGCATTTTCTTCGGTTCATATATATAAAATATACCGTGAGTGACTTCCTGTCGTTCTTGATTTAAGTGCAGTTTATAAGTACTGTAATAGTTTGTCAGACTTGTCACTACTTTCCTCCAATGGGAAAAAAAAAACCAGGAAAGAAGGCTTGCCACAAACACGAAAAGCAAGTGAGACATGGCTGTTTTTTTGGATCCGCAAACATCCGCAGTGGAAAAACTGAAAAACGGCCACCGCTGACTTGAACTAATTTTAGGTGATGCCATGCGCACAGGACAACCTGCTGGGCCCAAAATGGGCCTTCGCCATGCCATGACAAACAAGTAGTGGGCGAAAAGAGAAAGGGAAAATTGATAAATGCAGCAGCCCACGCCAGTTTTCTTTTCCAAGTGAACAATACCAACATTGTTCAGCAGGGGCTCTGGCACAGGCTTACATGGTGGCGGCTGATTGTTTTGTAAAATCAACAACTTAGAAAATAGATTTCTGAGATTTCTGGCTCTGGTTTGCAAAGTGAGTAGGCTACATACATCTTTTAAAACAATGTCACCTCTCCACGCAAGCTGCACAGAGGAAGCAAATAATGGCTTTAACAGAAAAAAAAAAAGCCTCAAAAGGGACTTTAACTTGCATTAACATTTTAATTTTGTATTTACATTTCTCTTAACCACTATGTCGCTTCTGGTAGGCCTTCAGCAATCTGTGGCTATAAATCTGCAGGCCGTGTCAAGCCAGCTCCCATTTTTCTTTCAGCTCAACATGAGCTGTTTAGGCAGATGCTAAACGTGAACAGCGTACTCCGTCCTTGTTCCCCAGATCCACCCCTTACACCACATTCAGCACACTAGCCTTTGTCTGCTTTAACTGAGCCCCCCGCTTCTTTTAATGGCCTGTTTAATACTTATTGAAACAGAGCTAGTGCTGGAGGTTAAATACATCTTAATGCACTGCGTTAATCCTTTCATTAAAAGAAATGTAAGGCTGGTTGAAAGCTGCAAGATTGCCTCCATTAATTAGGGGGTTTCTCTGCCCCGTAGCGCTGCCCGCCAAGCCGTGTGTCACCGCTTTTAAATGGTGGGAGAGGGCTGCAGAAACAGGGGGCCACCGGCCGTACAAACTGCTAATACAACTGGCAGAAATGGATAAAAGAGGAGCCAGAGTTTTATTGAGCAAGGCATCAAAAGAAAGCACGCTTGTACAAGCTTCAGTGCACTCTGCTCTTTGCTAAAAAACTCATAATTGTTGGTAGGAATGGAGATGAAGACGTGATGCTTGAGAAGGAAACAGGGAAGTTTTGTTTTAAAGGTTTTAAAGTTACACGCTTTTGTTCTTTTTTTGATTTTCTTGATGCTTTTCCCACTTTTCTTCATTATTTGCCATGAGTATTATCTTTATCACGCTTACACATTAATACTTTCTCCACCTTGAGACTTCTCGCTGCAAATTGTAGTCACAGGAATTTACCAGCTAGGATAATTTGTTTGTTTTTCACAGGGTGGAGAGTTGGCACCGCGGCATTTTGATCCCCACGCTGCTGTTCCTGACTCCTGTACAGAATGGCCCTCTCTCCATAGCGAGACAGGCAGGCCCAGCATAGTCTTGTCTGGGCTCCGAGCCATGCTCTACGGGTGAGGGTGTGTGGTCACAACACTCCTGTGCCCCGCATCCCTACCCTCCTCCACCACTCTATTGCCTTCACCCAAATCCAAACGCATCTCCTTCAACCTCCCATCCTCGTCGCTTCCGCTCTAATTTGGATCGAGCCCCTGTTCTTTCTGCTCTTTAATAAAAAAGAGAGGCTTTTTCCGTCGCTGTTGGTCTCGGCATCGATGTAAAACAATATCACGCGCTGCAAGTAAACTGTTGAGATCAAGAACATTTTTATTTGTACCCACAAACTGTACAGACTGCATGATGTCAGTAATGTAGAGCTCGGAGGCCGCAGAGGATGGCTCCTCTCTGGAGTCACATAAGCAGATTGCCGTCATCTTGAACGCTGCTCTACTACCACCCACCGACAACCAACCAACGCCCCCCCCCCCCCCCCAAACCCCGCGTCCCCCGCCCTGCTGCTGCACTCCGCTTTAATTTCCCGACACTTTGAAAGCTTTTCTCACTGTATATTTTATCACTTTTTCTTAAGACTTGCGCTCAGCTACGCCTCAGCTCCTTTTAAAATACAGAGCCAAAAAACAAGACAACTCGCTTCTTGGATTCTCTCTCTCTGTCTCTGCCTCACTCTCTGTCTCTCTCTCTCTCCTACTCTCTCTCATCCCATTGTGAACAGGCTTATTGGAAAGAGCGCACTTAACAGAAGAATTTCACACTGTATTAGAAAAATGCATCTTTTCACACCTGTAAATATCTTGTCTAATCTGCTTGGTAACCAGCCCCTCTGAAGGAGGGCCACATGCTGTACAGCAGAGGGGCGACGGGGGAATTTGCTTCTGCTGCCAGAATAAGAGACAGAACACACAATTATCTTGTACATAGCACTGCTTAAATTATAAAAGAGATCTTGAGCTGTATATATATACATGTATATATGTATGTATTCATGTATACGCATGCACAAAAACTGTTTTTGTTTCGTTGTCTAGCAATTGTGGCCGCGAGTCTTTTCATTCATCACTTGCTAAAAACGAAAAGTCAAATAAATAGCAGCAAACACCATCTATTAATTGCTAACATGCGGTTGGGTAATGTTATGTGATTGAAGTGTGACAAAAAGTTGTGAGGTTTATTTATTTTTTGTTGCTGTTGCGACGGAGCTGGTAGATCTGTGGGCGTGTAATCGCACCGAGGTAGAGACACTCGAAGAGAGGCACACATTACATCTCGCCGTGCCAACAAGTTCAGGAGTGAAATCCTGTGGATGTGAGCACATGTAAAGTCATCATAACATTGGAACAAGGTTATCTGAGAAATGGCAGTTTATACGGCAGTTTATGTTTTACCTTCATGAATAGAAAATATGCTGACTGATTGGGAGGATTTTGCACATGCGCGCACGCACACGCTCGCAAGTGAACAACACACGCTCTTATGAATACATGCCTGCAAATACACCTTGGCACACCCCCATCGACAACCACCTGGGATCCCCTTGAAATTAATAGAAATGTCACACTGTTGAATTTCTTTACAAACGTAAGAAACTCTGTTTTTCTCTCATTGTTCATCCGCGCAAGTCCTGACATGCAGCTATCATTTTATGGTGATCAATCGATCAGCTGGTAGGCTGTTGAAGAACAGGTGAAATTTCCAGTGGACGAGTGTCAGCATGCCCCGTACGCAACACTCGAGCACTACCGCTAGCTCTTCGTTAACCCCCCTCCTATGGCCTTCTGATGTCTCTAATTGCCTACAGAATACACACCCTTCCAACCTCACCCCACCCCTCCAAAACCTTCCACCTTGCCCCCGGCCAGAGCAGGGCCAGGATGACGGTCGGCGGACCTTGTGAGAGAGTGGTCTCGGCTGGGACCCCCTCACTAACACTCAGCCCAATGTGTTAATAGATCCAATGCCATCTTATTTTCGCACTTCTGTGAGACGGCAAGGGGCGGCCAGGCGGGATCAGCAATCTGCCTCACTGAAAGAGCTCGAACAAGAGAGGAGGAGGAGTGGATGGAGGGAGGGGGCAGCAGAGGGTTCACAGCACTCTAGCAAGGAGGTCAACAAGAAGGCAGGGAGGCACAAGTTCAACTGTGCAACACTGAATGACGGGATCAGGAATGGAGGAGTGGAGACGTATGAATGAATGAAATAAAGTGTGGATGGATGGATAAGGGAAAACTGCATTTGTGTGAAATCTGGGCAATTTGTTGTCATTTTTCACTCTTTTGATGAGCATGGATTTCCAAGACAAACAAAGGTATCACCTGTTTCAGCGAATTTTCCCCTATGACACGTGCTTATGCTGAAACTTAAATCAGAACGCCCTCACTAGAAACTGTACAAATCACATCTCACGATGCATGAAGTCTGAGGCTGAGGCTAAAGTAATGAGAGGTAGAGCTGGGTTGGTGGGTTAAGCGGATTATCACATTTCACATGGGCGTTTTTGCTGTTTATGACCAAAAGTTACAGATAACTGATTCTTGTTTCTCTTAATGATGACTGCAAATCATAACCGTATAGGTGGAATCATTTCTCGCATGAATCATTTTAGAACAGTCATTTGGGTATCAGGACTAATGATGAGGTTGAACGGATTTCTTTTCCGCAATAAATGATTAAAAAAACAAGTTGCTGTGTTCTGTGCAAACAATTTCGAATCAGTAAAAGTGGCATAAATTTAAAGCTTTGGTGCAAGGGACTTTTCTGGAACAGCTCATTCTGCTTTTTCCTGTTTCCCCCCTTTTTTCAAGTTTTTAATCAATTTTATTTCTTGATTTATTTCGATAAAATCTCTTCTTTTGCCTTTTTGGAGTCCATGTTTCCTGCCCTTGTTAGGCCTGTGTCTTACCATCACTCCTTTTCTAGTATAGCTGCGCATCTCCCTTTCCTTCGTACCAGATTGTGGCAAACAATCAGTTATGTACCTGTTTTCTTTTCCTGGAATACCTGACTCTTTTCACGCTCTCTGAATTTCCCCCCGGTTTTCTGTGTATTGACTTACTCCGAGTCAGGTGAATTTTTGTTTCTGAGGGGTGCTTTCGAGTATGCGATCATCCTCTGCCCAGTAGTTACCGTTTGGGTTTTTGCTTGTTAAATTGCAAATGAAATGAACAAGTCGTTGTTTTTGATAGAAGTTACTACTGTATGAGATAATAGGTTTTCACATCTCTTACTTGGCCTGAGTAATGTTTAAACAAATCACATTAAATAGTCTCACTTCTCACTTGTGCATTTAAATGAACTTTCAAAGTATGTTTTTAACAGTAAAAAAAACAGTCATGCCCAATGCTGTTTTGTTTGCCAATTATTTTTATGCTAATCAGCTTCTATGTGACTTTCATTTTCAAATGCGGTGGAGTCAATTTAAAAAAATTTAATTTTATTCTAAAATATTCTGATGTCATAAAAAGTGTTCAGCTTCGTACTTTCAGAAGAAAGTTGGTCAAACAGACCACAGAAACTGGTCCACCTACAGCATTTCGATTGCCTTGCAGAAAATGTGGAATCCCTTGTTCGCATTGCAACACCCACATGGTAAAACATTAGTCATTGTCACATCTGTTAGTCCTGAGGGGTTGCTCCAGTGTCACAAGTGTTTTCTTTGTGTGTGCGCGTGTGTAGGGGTTGGTGTGTGTGTGTGTTTTCTCTCACACAGGTTTAGGTTTTCTCATATGATTTCTGATAAGTCACATGCTACCAGTAATGCTAGTTTTCATTGTGGGTTTGACACCAGACTCATACGACACCCAGAGTAGTTTTACCCAGAGTTAAAAGTATTCAAGGAGTCAGATTTTTTTAAGTGTTTAAAAAAATTGTTTGTTTGATTCAATATCTTTATCTTTATATCTTTATATATACCAGGTATTATTTAATGTTAAAAAAACAACAACTTTCAGTTCTCAAGGTTTCAAAAAGCACGATGAGCGCTTCAGAGAGAAACGAATCAGTCTTTCGAATCCTTGTTGCATTTAATCCTAAGATGTAAAGGTTAGAAATATCATAAAGTATAAAAGTTTGCATAGACACCGTGAGGTGTCAGGAAGAAAAAAAGAGGGGGAGGAGCGGAGTTTGGCTGTGAGCCAAGGGTGTCTCAAGCATTTTGGGTCCTCACCTTCCGCTGCCCCTGTCAGCCTGGTCATGGTCTCCCTCTCTAGGCGTCAGAGATGTAAAGTGACAGCCAGGGTGGCTTCCATGTCAGTGAGGTGAGACTAGCCTCTCCGGCTAGATGCCCTGACCAGGACCACCCCTTTGGGTCTGCCTCGTGTGAAAACAGAAAAAAAAAAATCCTCACGCCACAGTGTCTCGGCATGATTATATTGTCAGTGCCCCCCTCCTAACCTGTAAGATATCCCCACCCCTCTGCCTCCTCCGCTCCCTCCCTTCCTTCAGCTTCTCAGTGATCCAACAGTGGCAGATTAGGATGCTGTCATCAAAGTGGCAGAGTGCTAAAACATCCATTAAGCTTTTAATTGAAGAGACAGTAGGATGGGGGAAAGGAGCATGTGATGTTGTGTGCATTGGTATGACAGAGCTTATCTTGCAGAGGTGAGAAGTGACAGAGACTTGTCAAAGGTCACAGTCGGCCAGAGGCCAGCCCCACTACGCTGTCAATCCAAGCTGCTCTTTTGTTGCAGCGTTCATTGATGCAAAACACATCAACAGACGGATATAATGCACTCATGGTTTTATTACACCTCTCTATTTTTACCACACCTTTAGTTTACACCACATCACTGATGCATGTATAAAACCTCAAATACACTTTCAGGATACTGGTGGTTTAAATGATCATGTATGAATTCAGAAGGTCACAATGAAAGCAAACCTGAAATTTAGTACTAATACCAGGAGGATTATATGACTCTTCAGTAATATCTGATGTCACAGGAAAATAAAAAATATTAATTAAATGGATTATACCATAAATTCACTTATTAAAATGTAGTGTTTACATCACTGACATGCTGGTCAACCTGTTATTTATTAAAATGTATTTTAAAAGGTTGCTGAGTAGCGTAACAATGTTGCTAAAAGTTATAATGTTTGCAACATAATTTTAGCTTGAAGATATGCATATCTAATAATTAAGCATATAAAATATTAGCCATTACAAAACAATTTTGAACACAATTGCAAACTCCTACTGTCTAAAAAAAATTGCAAATTAGATAACAAGCCAAAATACATCCATACCTGACCTTTCCCACCTTTTTAAAGGAACCAGGAAGGGTGTAACCCTATGCCCTAATCTTTCAAGTCATTCAGCCATCGCCGGCTGCGTCCACTTGACATGTAGTCAGATCACGTGGACAGTTACAGCATTGAATTAAAGGGAAGAAGTCTAAATCAGACATTAGTCATTCCTGTTAAGCCTCAATTGTACCTTCCGCATCCACACGTCCACCAGGCGTGACATTTTGTGTGTGCATGCCTGCTTATTTTTTGTGGCTTTGGGGACTTGTCTGCAGAGAATGCACCAACTACACATGTGCCCAAGGCCCTACAAGTTGAATTCAAAGATGTACACCAGGATTAACTACTCATTCATCGTCTCCAGCACTGTTTGTTTCCATGTCCGCCACTTAGGTTACGTCATACAAAGATTCAATTGAATTAAATTCAGTTCGATTCAGTTTTATTTATATAGCTTCAAACCACAACAACAGTTGCCTCAAGGCATTTTATGTTGTAAGGTAAAGACCTTACAACAATACAGAATCAATTCTGCAGTCACAAAATCAGCACTTGAAGTACGTCACCTGGGGCGCATGAGCAGTTGCTACATTGTAAATTCTCTTCGGGGTTACAAAAGTCAGACAGGTACGCTTCATTTCCTGAAGTACATACACTGCCTACAGTACCTATGGTGTTTTTTCTTTTTGTTTTGTTTTTTCTTTAGACAAAGTAGGCCTAACTTAGCTTTTTTTTTTTTTTTTAGGGTTTGGGTATCAAAAGGTAGTAATAGTAATCAATAGTAAGTATCAGTTCCAGAAACATCCATAGTATTTACACATACAGCAATTTCTTCTTAACTGTCAGAAATTAATTTGTTGTAAGCAGGTAATTCAATTCATTTCAATTTTATTTCTGTAGCGCCAAATCACAGCAACAGTTGCCGCAATGTAGATGTCTTTCTTTCTGTGTGCTTTGTAAAGTATCATACAGGTTCAGTTTAGCCATTTTCAAATCTGGTAGTTGTAAATGAACAAAAAGCATTTGTATAAACATAAGCAGTAGCCTTATTGGCACTCTCCCAAAAGCAAAACTTAAAGACATCAGGGTCCTTTTTTATTATACACATTTTGTTGTGCACTTACCTGGAACGATGGTGTCAAATTTTGTACTAAGTATAAACTTTTGTGGTCCCCTAACACCATTAAAAGAACATTTTGAGAGAGTTGTTACTTTGAATTAATTATTCCTTTGGTGAGACCATATCTCTTCATTTGGTACACTCAGTAAATCAAAATTAAAACACTGACTAAATTAATTACATACGCACTGGCTTCATCTGTTCTCTTTTGAAAGATATTAGATTAAAAGTAAAGTGATCATGACAAGCATTACCAGTTAAACATCATAGCTTTATCATTTTGACACAAGCATTGAGAGGCTGCTACCCTTTGAAGCGTGGTAGACCTAGCACATAAAGATCAAGTTGTGCACTTACCTGGAACGGCAGTCTTTGACCTCTGCAATCTTGATGCTACAGTAAAAATTTAATTAAACTTTTTAACAAAAAACAAAACCGCAACAAATGGAGTAATGGAGCAATAACGCCAGAAAAAAATGTCCCATTTTAGCATGTTTATCAGTTAGCATGCCCACTTTAAACAGGCTAAAGGTTATCTGGTGTTTTAGCTTGGCTTTGTGCTACGAGGGTTATGCTCTATTTCTAGCCATGAGTAGTCCACCAACAAGCTAACAGTGTTAACAGCTTTTTACTAAATCAAAAGGTGACTTACTTTATTACTTTAAAACTTCTTTTTTCTGCTGAATCCCAACAAGTTTCTTCCTTCTTTGTAAAAACATTTTGTATCAGCTTCAGTGCCATGCTTGCTTTTAACCACTTAGCTAGTTCGGGGTTAAAAGGAAGGTCTTAGCATTTAACAACTTAACATAGCATGTGTTGTTGGGTCTGGTAGTGGAAATATTAGCACGCTGATGCATTTTTCAATTTCTGACGAATGCACACTTGCATGACTCACATAAACCCACACTGTCCTTCAGAGTTTTGTCTCCCTGCTGGGAGGAAGTAATGTCACTGTTAGTGCTGGTCAGCAGGGTCTCTGTACACACAGTCAGTGGGGTTAGTGGCCCCACAGCAGGACCTGGACACTAGGAAAAACATAGGGAGGGGGTTCAGGTTCTGAGGGGTCCACTCATCTTCAAATCCAAGCCAAGGTCTCAGATGCCAAGCCAGTCTGTCAGGGCCCCCCTCTTATTGCAGTTCTGGCTTCAATATCCTGCTGTTATGGAGGCACAAACTGGCATAGGCCAGCATAAGCTTCCTCGCGGCACTGCATATGATTAACTGGACCATTGGGCAACTTGGCCTAGAAGAGGCCCATGGCCTGGGCATGAGTCCACAGGGCAAGGACAGGCAAGGTTTTTCCAGGGTGGAAGCACATCTCCCCTCTCGTTTACATTTCATTGCAAAATTGTGCTGACTTTAGGCAAAAAAATAATTTTTGTTCTCAATTGCATCAGATAGAGCTTTCTGCCAACATCAGCGTCTCACACTTTCTGAGGCTTATGTATCTATGTGTAAAATTCTTCAGATGCTAGCTAGTCTGGTTTTTACAAGTAGAGAAGGTGCCGGTGAGTCAGAATGACGGTCCTTGGTGATGGTTAACGTGTTCCCGTGTTTAGTGTATACGCAGCAATTAGTATTAAAAAATGTCTCTTAAGTTTCAGTGTTTGATATTTGTGTAAATAAGAATTGTAAATAATATTGCTGACTTTCAGTTTTAGTAATTACCTTCAGGCATCATGACTAACACAGATCCACACTAAAAGTTGACACATTTTTAAAGTGTGCTGTATTTTTTTAATACTTCATTAGAGTTTGTAAAATATTTACACATATGAACTGTTTTAGAACAGAAAGAGTGGGTTTTAAAACAGCAGTCCAAAAAGCTGCCTTTAAAGATGATAAAGTTTGTCACACCTTCAAGTTCACAAGTGTGACTTCCGTCTGTTGCTTCTCTCTATCTCCATCTTGTCTCTCTGTCCCTCCTGCTTCTCTTCTTTTCCTTCCAGCACCGTTTTTCACTTCCAGTACCGCATTGGCTATGCAAGAAAGCCATCATTCACATCATCACGGTGCCCATCAAAGAATGAGTCAGAATTCAGACCATATTCACGTCAACCGAAGAAAATCAGAGAAATATTTTTTTTTATTTATTTTTATATATGAGCCTTGGAAAACAAAACGAGAAACTGCATTTCCAGATGGGATAGATTTAAATGTGCTGATCAGAGGTTGGAGTGTGAGCAAAGGAACAAGGATTATTTTGCTGCTTTAAGATTGTTAGCTGTTATCTGTTATTGAGCACTTCTGCATAGCAGCATTAAAAAGCTGTCTGTCATCACTCCCATGCAATCAACTTTTAATGGGTAGTATGCATGACTGTAGTTGCTATAGATGCCTACTACTGATGCATGATTAGATGAGGATATCTAATAGTGCACAGCCACTTACTTGTAATTTTAAATTTTGATTTGATGCCATGTGTTGCCTAGTGAGCTGTAATAATGTCAGTAATGTCGGTTATAACACCTACACTCAGCTACATAAAGACATAAAGACAAAGTGCATGTAAAAGGCAACAAAAAAGAGCCTGCCTGGACATTAATAATGTCATCCTTGTCACTAAAGTCTATCCCTGGGATGAGCCTACTCCAAAAATGAGTAAAGCTATGCAGACCAGTTTGAGTCATGCTCACTATTATTAAAAAAAAAAATCAAATATATAGCCTAATAGCTTTTAAAAAATATAGCAAAAGAAAAACAACTGGTCAATTTCAGTTTGATTCTGGCTACAGTTGCAGATAAAGTGCACCTGTAAATCAGGAAACCTGATGGTGTGAACAAAATAACTTTAAAAAATGAACCATTCTTCATTTCTATAGTTATATTAATCTAATTTGTTTTGTTGAAGTCATAGGAAGTTGGACAAAAGAGCCACATGCTGCTCCACAGCTATAGGTTTAAGAGGCCTGGTCTAGCCACTCCAAGTAATCAATAATTATTTTTTTGAAAAGAAAACATGCAGATAGAAGCTACAACATTTATAAAGGTTTCTGTCGTCTGCTATTCAGGACCCAGACCACCTTAAACCCCACTGGTACCCCTTCTATATATTCCCCCTTTCCCCGAGCCTCCATAACCCCTCAAGTCCTTCACTTGTCTCGCCCTTCCTCCTCCACTCCCTCTCTTCCTTTCCCTGAGGGCGATGTGGCATTTCTTCCCTCAGTTGGCTGCCTCCCTGGTCCCGTGCTGTCACTCTGGATGGTTCCTAGCATGCTGTGCCCTGCTGTGATTGAGCATTACGAGGTGTTTCACGCCTCTGTGCATTAGGCGAGACGGCAGGGAGGGCAGCGGGTAAATGATACGTATGGATCGCAAGGGCGGCAGAGTTCATGGCTGGGTCAGGTCAGAGGGAGCAACGTGACAATCCACGCATGCACAAAAGGATGTGCACACCTGCATGCGCCCACCTATATTCAGTGTACACAAACTAACACACGAACAGCAGTGTAACTACATGCACATGATCATATAGACATTTGTTCATATACATGGACCCAAAGTAGGAGGCGTTGTAGATTGATTTCTTCAGCAAAACCTCACTGTGGTTTACTTTGGCGCATGCGGCTGCAGCATGGTGTTTGTAGAGTTAACGAAAAATGGCAAACACAACCAGATTGTACTCTCTTTTCAGCCCACTCATCGAGAACCTTTACAAGGTCCACTGAGTTTGAACTACTTTTCACATTTTAAAATAGTGACTGCTCACTTCCAGGTGTGTGTCTCGAGCAACATTTGCACGACGTGGGGAGTAAATGCAGATTTTTAAACAGCACACGCTCAGCTATGTTCTTAATCTGTCTCATGCACGAACTGGCGAGCCTAGTTTGAGCTGGTGAGAGTGTGTAATTAATGTGCTGTGACGAGGGGCTTCTGCCCAGTGACAGTGAAAGACCACCTACTGGCTTTTAATACTGCCTGTCAGTGTGGCCAAAGGACATTCAATACAGGCCTGTTCAGCTCAGGTTGCTGAGAAGGTGAATGCTGAGAAATAAAGAGAGAAAAAATGGAAAAACAACATGAAAATAGTACAAAATAGAAAACAGATATGATTTTTTTTTTAATGAATTCTGATGCTGATTGTTTCTGATTGTTTTTTAATTGTAAGGAACAGTTGCCATTCTAATATAATTTGTTGGGGAGAAATAAACTGTAATGCAGCATCACCTCCCACAGCAACCATGAAATTATAAAAATCCATTAATATATCAAAAACAATATCCTACACTGAGCCAAATTGTTTGCTTGTGATTAGACCAATTGAATTAAAGACTTGGAGCTTAAAAGTCTTCATCTGTATTTGATTATTGTTTACAAAAGACTCTCCAATATAATTTATATGCATACTGCATCACTGGTGCGATACAGGATATAACATCTCAGACCTTTGCAATATCCTGTGTGAATTTTACACACTGGTAGACTTCAGTGAGTATTGGAGATCTATTAAATGGTGAGACTGAACTGTCCAATCTCACTCACTTAACCCTTAAAATGAGCGTTACGCAGACGTTCATGGATGCAAGTGCAAGATGAGAACCTCCTAAATTATCCTAAATACCCAAAGCCCAAAAAGTACGTGCCATGGTGATATTGTCACACATGATATATGGCCTAATACAGTGAGCGTAAAGCAGCTAATGTCACGAGTTGCTATAAACGTGAAGAGAACAGAAAAAATATACCTTCCGTTATCATAAAACTATTCAGTGTTGAAGGATTGTGTAAAATAAAGCGAGGCTAGACGGATGCCTGGTTGTTGCGTTCCGCATATCATCGTATGTCACTAAGTCCTGCTGCGGTCTGTCACTGGCGTGTTTTCAATTGTTCTACCTTTTGTTTACAGATCTCTGCACACTTCTAACATGATAATTTCAGCCTGATTAAGCACATACCCATACGCACTGGCCCAAGGTACATTTTACCATGCCACCTGTGATACAAGCAACCCAAAGTACCCTCTTGTACACATTCATCTTGTTCAGCTCTCTGTTCTGGGAAGCAGTGTATGTACTCTTCAGATCAATATAGCCATCCAGGAGCTCTGCCTGCCAGCCTGCCTGTCAACCAGCCTGAGAGTTTCTGGAAGATTTTAGGTCTCTGGCTGTCTTCTCTCTTTTCTCCTTGTTTTCTTCTCTTGCCACTTTAATGGTCTTTCAATGCAATCTCTTCTCCATGTTCTTTCAATTGCTGCTCCTTCTGTTCTTTTTCCATTCACTCCCTTCCTCTGTCACTCTGTCCTACTCTCCCTAGCCGCCTGCAACCCCGGGGCTTGACAAGCTGGCCAGTCCACCGCATCTGCCAGCACATCTTTAGCGGCTTGGCAGTGAGGAGCGTCCGTCACAGGTTGTAATCAAACCTGCCTGGAAACTGAGCGGGAGGACAGAGGAGAGAAGGGGAGGAGGAGGTGGAAGAGGAGGAGGAGGGAGTGCAAGTGAGGGGGAGGGCCCCTCCTTCTGCCTGATTAATCATAATGTAATTTTAATTAAAAAGCACAGTGTCAAAGGGTTTAGCTGCCTGAGAAGTGAGCCCAGATTGCCACGCAGCAGCAGCCCCCTCAGTCTGCGGGCAGGAAATGCGTCCTGACAAATCCAGGCGCCCGGGCCAAGAAAAACAAAGGCCACCATTACCAGGATATTGTCACTGAGGGAAGAGCAGGGGTGTGGGTGAGGGTAAGGCGGGAGGAGGGGAGACACGAATGATGAGGGGATGAGGAAAAGGAGGAGAACAGATATGGGAGGGGACGAGATCTGGGTACAAGCAGAAAAAAGGTTGGGGGTCACACTGTCATGCCAATTGGTGCTCGGTGCAAACGCTAGTGTCATGCAAAGAAAAAGAAGAGGCAAAAGTGAGGTGCGAGAGGGAGTCTGGCATCGTCTTGTGTCAAGGGTGGATATTGTAAGCTTTTGTGAGCGATGCTGTAGGCTGGGGCTGTTTGATTCCTAAGTTTGTTTACATCTCAGGTGCACGTAGTGTGCACTCAGTGTCATGCCAGACTATATTTACGCTACCTGAACGAGGGCTGCTGTGTACTGTGTCGCCGGCTCCAGGCCAAACTGTGCCTGAGACGATGTAGCTGCTTGAGACAGGGCAGACGGAGCCATGGTGTCACCGATGGAAGGCCAGAGGGCTACAGCCAGGGTCAGGGAGAGTTTCTGAGGAGACGTAAGGTGTCAACATGGCTGAGTCAAGAGCAAAGCCAAAACACTTGTGGTGACATCGCATTACCTTGGGTCATAGTGACAGATTAGGAGGATTACAGACGTGGATGATTTGAGTCTTTGCAGGGGTGCCCATAAGGTGTATAGTTTTGAATATGGGGCCTGGAATTGAGTCCTCTTGTTTTTTTTTTTGTTTTCCTGTCATATTCTCAGTCTTTATGCGAAGAGAGACTCTGGATTGTCAAAGATCATGGTCTCCATAAATGACAGATGGGGAGTGATGGTGTAGTATACATTGCTCAAGTGTGACAACAAAGGAGATACACAGCTAGAGAGGACAAGGGGCTAAAAGCTCAGTGTTCATACCCTTCATTCCGTTTCTCTCCGTGGTTTTGGGGGTTGGTATGGGGCACCGGTGAGGGCTGGATGACCTTTGAAGAGGGAAGAAGGGGGGCGGTAGAAGAGTGGGAAGGGTGGGGGCGGTCACCAGCATCCGGGTGGGGTTGGGGGTGGTTGGTCCTGGGCTGAGGTTTTGGAGGTGAGAGACCATGAAGGGACTTCCACCGAGCCTTAACAAGCGGTAGATTTTTCCCTCCAGGTGTTGTGTGTGCCTTACCCGCCACAGAAGACGGGGCTCGTCTGTGTTGCCGAAGCCAGTGGAAACAGTTACTAAATCTACTGATATTGTGCTTATGATTTTGTTATTGTTAATATACTAAGAAAGATTGAAAAGAACTGCAAAAAAAATATTACTTTATAAAAACTTTTGCGTAGAAATTTCAAATGAAAATTAAGTGTTCAGGAATCGATTTAATGACTTCCTCCGAGTTAGGAATTAGTAAAATGATCTATTTTTTTTTTTTTTAAAGTAGTGTAAATTTACATACTACATGAAAGGAAGTGTAAAATGAAACAAAACTCAAGCATAGGCTTCTGTAGGAAACACAAACATGTGTTTACGCAGTTCAGATAAAGGAGGAAAAACTGATGCGCAAAATATAGATCAAACTTTACTGAACACAAAATGCTATACATTTTTTATAACATCTGTAATAATGCTTGTTGCACTTCTGTCACAGTTGCAGTTCGAAATTGCATCACAGCTACTTTGATTACAAAATAGCATTATTGATGCAGTTTTAGTCTTTTAAGGAACACTTTGTAATTCCTATCATCTCTACTTTTTTTAAAGGAAAATGTTTTTGCATCTTGAATTTAAAAAGAATCCAGATACTGCTAACATTTCATTACAGTTCATTCAAAACAAAACCTGTGATCTTCTTTTAATTTGGTAATTACGAGCTCATTTACAAATGTCCTCTCCATTCATGGTTGGATCCTATCCATGCGCCAGAACTAGCATCTCACTTTTTTTGCTTTTATTTGCTAAATCAACCCCATTGAGCCCAATTGACCAGTAAAAGCTAACAACTGTTGGAGAGGCCTTGAAGTGCAAAATGAATAATGAGGTCTCTGTATGATCTGATGTGGCCCATATTGTCCTGTGATCTAGAGAGGCATGTTCCAGCAGGGCACGCACACGCACACAAATGCAGACACACACGCCCACTCTACGACACTAACGAGGGGTCGAAGAACCTCTCCTGACACCTGGGGCTGGGGACACAAGGCATGCCACCAGCGATACTGAATGGAGAGGCAAAAAGAGACAGATGACATCTTAAACAAGCATTAACACGCAGGTACTGAACAAAGCCAGCTCAATCTCATTTACATGTCAAAGAGACGCACATGCTTCGGGGCGAGGCATATGCACCAAAAATGTACAAATCCAAAGCATGAATGCATTACATAAGCAAGAGTGCACATATGTGTGGGTGTGACACAAAAGCGCACACTGACACAGACAATTGCGCACAGTCCTTCAGGTTGAGATCATTACGAGGAAGAGATTCTGCCAATTGGATCAACAACTGGAAAGAGGCAGAGTCACTTGTTTCCTGTCAGTCTCCTTTTCACCCAGAGCTCCTGGCATCCCGGCTCTTGGTTCCTTCTGAACAAACCACCCACTGGCTGCCTTAACCGCCCTCTAATAAACCCATCTGTTGGGTCATTATTGCATCTGCAGCCATCTGAACAGGGGAGCAACCCTGCAAAGCAAAGGCTGAGTGCATGCAGAGAGCAGGAGAGAAGGAGGATAAAATCAAGTCAGAGAGTTATTTTTGTATTGCTGTAACACACAAGGGGAAAGATAGTGGAAAGGAAGATAAATTCAAAGCTAAATAAAGCAGGGAATGCTATTTATCTGCATTTTTATAGTCTTCGCTTCTTCTTCTGTTGTATTATGAATGATAACAGAATGATTGTGGGTTTGCCCCCTCTGCTTTCCAGTGATTGTGACTGAGAGAATACAGTTTTAAAAAAGTCATGGACCTAAGTCTTGCAGCCAAAGTTTTAGTGGACTTTGTATTCTTTTCATTTATTTGATCTTTTATTTGGTTTCATCCATCTTGAGTCTTTAGTTCTTAGCTTCATTTCATTTCCATTTGAATTGTGTTCAGGGTTCATTTGTTTATAGCTGCTAGTGTTCTCTATGTTTAAATTCTGACTTCTTATTTTATTTTGGTAGCTGTTTGTTGTTTTGTTGTACTTCCCCTCACTTAGTTTCTGCATTTTTCATTTGCCGCCTGTTTCCTCTGCCCTAACTGTGTCTTTCATTTGTTCTTTCCCCCCATTGTGCTGTTTCCCCATGCATTTATCTGCATTGTCAAGATTTGAATACTTTGCATAGTTTGATTTCTGTTTTGAACTTCTGTTTGGCCTTTTTTCAGCCAGAATAAAGTGCTGACCAAGACTTGCTTCTAGCATCCTGCCTTTCAGGATCTCACTTTAGATGCCCCACATTATGACCAAAAAAAAAATAACAAAGAAACAAATAAAAATAAATTTAATTTTGGACAAGTACCGTTACTCGGTTGACTACCACTTCTGTTTAAACTTACTCCTTGGATCAGTGTTTTTTGTCCATTATGAATAATAATAACGTGTCATAATTATTATTATTTTATATTTTAGAAGATATTTTTAAAATCATCCATCAATGTTTTGCAAATTAACACAAAGCACATCCTGCAACCTCACATAAATGGCACACAACTCATTCCATGGCAGAATACGTGTGCTTTGGTGTGAATGTCTGAGTGTGTGCAGGTTTGTATGCCCATATGTCCTGGGTGTGTGTGTTGTTACATTAGCTAGAGCAGCCAGGAAGGGCTGGTGAGGCTTTAACTTTGCTAAGCTTTTCCCTGCCAGGTCCCTGGGAGATCCCACTGTTCATTTATATTGAACTTTGTAGACCGGTGGCTCTGCCAGGCTCCCCTGCTTACTGCTGTAATATAGGAGCTGCTGGGGACCTGCACAGCCAGCAAGACCTAGGGAGAGAGACACAGATCACACCGGCCCTGTGGTTATTACATTTACCCGTGTGTGTGTGTGCAAGTGTGTGTGTGCAAGTGTGTGTTTTGTGTGTATGTGTGTGTGCGTAGAAGAGAGTGTTTTCCCATAGTTTTTACAGTCTAGGTGCGATGTCTGGCCATTAAGAAGTGTTTGCTTGTGTGAATTTTGTGTTTGTACAATATGAATAATTGCAATAAAATTCACAACAGTTTTTGTACGCCTTGTTTTGTGTGTGTGTGTGTGTGTGTGTGTGTGTGTGTGTGTGTGTGTGTGTGTGTGTGTGTGCGTGTGCGTGTGCGTTTGCGTGTGTATGAACATGTGTGTGCGCATGGAGCTGGCAAAGCTCCACTGTGTCCTCTCCAGCTCACACAGCCTCTGTCATAAACAGCCACAGCCTCTGGCAGGTGTTGCGCTGTAGTGCACAGATATGTGTTTCCCAAAGTGACACACACACACCCACACACGCACAAACATTAATAAGAACACATACAAGCACACACTACTGGAAATCCCCACAGGTGAGGCTCAGAGGGCAGAGTCAACACCTTATTATTAAAATGCACAGACACCCACATGTGCACACACACATGCACAGTGACAGCTGTTTAGAGCGTCTCACGCACTCCCGAGCTTTCATAGGTTACTAGTCCTGCATCAAATTAAATTCCGGTTTCAAAAACTTCTGTAATGAAAACACTTTTGATCAGAATCACACTCCTGCTAGCTTCCGTTTTTTGTATCTGCACATGTAGATACATTAATTTCCTTCTGCATTTATAGATTCAGCACAAGCTGACGATCTTATTTAAAAGCAAACATTTTATTCAAAACTAATAATCAAAAACAACATAAATTGATGAAAAACATGTAAGAGAGATGAACTAAAGCTGCGGCGGAACAATTCATCCTAATGATTCGGCATCTGGAATAAAAACCACAGAATCGAATGATAGGCACAGGACAGCTGTCATTCTGGCTGGAAGTGCCAATTTGGAATAAGAAAAGAATAAATATGAATAAAAATTTGGATTTACACATATTAACATTAATAATTATACTGTCGGAGCCTGTTTGTATGATAAAACCAAAACAATGGTGCATTTATTTCAGTTACCTGGTGGTTGATGGAGTGTTTTCATATCAGACTTGATTATTTAATTATCTGTTATGTGCAGTGAAACTTCACAATCAGTATTACAGTAACTTTTACTAGTAGAGTAAATGTGAGCAAATGATAATGACAGCAGAAATCATTTATAAAAAAAAAAAAAAAGAACAGTTATTTTCTTAATTAGTTCATTTCAGATTAAATTTGAACAAAAAGCAAAAAAAAAGTATTAAAATAAAACTATTAATAGGCCATGACTGACTTAAACACCTACCTCCTGTAGGACTCCATGCAGCCTAGCCCTGTGCTTCATCCTGCAGTATCTGGATAGGTGGAGAACCTGTGCAAGCATCGTGTTTGTTGACTTTAGCTTGTGGTATTACAGCTAACTCGAGCTCTCTCTCAGCTGACTGTGCTTGAATCTAAGTGTCTGTGGATTGCCAACATACTAACTCACAGACTTGAGCATTACTAGGCTGCACGTGCTCCCCTCTGTTCCACCTTGTCTAAATAAACGAGCTCCAACAGCTCCATAAAGCCCAGCCACAGTCTCTGATTTGTGTACAGACGGTCAACAGAGCAGCTCACATCTCGGTGAAGCTGCAGGCTGAATGAAGATAAATCTACTCAAGACAACAGACTTCAGGAGCCTTTCTGAGTTCACACTTCTCATTTAATCCACGCACTTGTCAGTGTACCAGTTTGTATTTAATCAAGCTGGTACATTGTACCACACAATTTCAAACAATTTTCAGCTGAGCTTATCATTGTTGTGCTGTTATTTCTATATTTGTGAAGCATCTCTCCACTTTGTTTCTCTTTCAGCTATTACCTCACCTTGCTTTTTCCTGTGTTACATATCTGGATCAAATGCAAACACATTTGCATACTCTGAATCTTGCCTTGCCTTTATACACTGGGTCTGGTAGATAAAGTTACTCTTAAATGAATCAGAAGTGTCTTTGAGCACATTATTAGAAATTCAAACATACTTGGCCTGGTTTAAACCTGAAAATATATCTAAAAAAAAATCACAGCTCTTCACATTCTGAAGAGATAATCCCTACAAAGCAGGGTGTTTATCCCTTGTCCAGAAATAGCAATTCATCAGTGACCCTATAGTGCTATTCTCTGTCCAGGCCCAGCAAGACAGCACTAAATGTTCAAGTGGAGGTAAGTGCCAGCAAGTCCTTTGACAATACATGCATAGTTTCAAGCTCCCGCTCAATACAGCTCCTCTCCTCTGAGGGCATAAGGAGCAGAAGCTGGGGGGAAGAAGGGGGAGTACAAGGAGCTTGGGGTGGAGGGGTCAGAGAGTGTGTGGCTAGGGATGCCTGCGTGGATGTGCGCATGTGTGTGTGTGTGTTCTGTCTCCTCTTTGGGGTTCTGGAGAGACACATAGTGCTCTCTGTGGAAAGGGGAGATGTCGTGTCTTTGCTTCAGTGAACCCTGCAGCCCTGCAGAGCAAAGGGCTAACAGGGAGGATGACAAACCAAATCCCCTGACATCAGCTGAGACAATAAGCACCAGCTCTAAAATCAGGAAGTGTAACACCACAAGCAGAAAAAAAGACGACTGTATAATGTATATAATAATGACACAAGCTACAGCAAGTCGCACATGACACATGGACTTGCAGCGAGTTAGAACGTTTGAAACCAGACTAGATCAAATCCAATACTAACGCATCAAACTAGCTTTTGAAACAGCTTATGGGAAGTTTGCACAACCACTCACATTAAATAAATACCCATTAGTTGTAGGCACTAAAAGGATTACCATGGTAATGTGTTAAAACACACTGCTATTGGTTTTATGTCTTGTTTGTCTGAATAACTGATTGGTTCCTTTCCTCTCTGCTCAGCTAAACAAAAAACAAGATTAGTAAAGGGTGGACTGCAGAAGCGTCTGCAAACAAACAAACATCCAAATGCTGCCATTTGCACAGTGACAGGAAATATTAAGCTACGCTGCCTCTGTATATATGTGCAAGATGCTTTGATAAAATGCAGAAGTGAAAAGGGTCTTCTTGAAAGGCCGGCCTTGACACGAAAAGGTCACGCTTATGACGAGTTGACCTCAACACTGCGGCCGTTAGATGGTAAATAGTATCAGAAACTCAGAAGGGTGAGTCAGGCCGTGCGAGTTTGTCATGAAGAGGTGGTGGGGATGCATCTGTGTCCTAGTGTGTCATGACACGCAACTAATTAGAAGTTTGTGTTAAGCTGAAATACAAACGTGGCAAAATGTGAACGTGTGTTTGATGATGGTAGTCTGACTGTGCTTCCATTGTGAGGAAATTACACAAAGCAAGTTCAGAGCTTATAGCGAACAGATGATTGTGAGGTTAAAAAAAAGACTAAATGTCAGTAATGGTAAGGATTTTCTTGAAGGTGCAATAATAAATCAGATTGGTTAAGCAGCAGTTATAATAACAATGGCATACTGGTTAAATAGGAAATACATATACATGATTTTCTTTTTAAGGAATAACCACAATCCTAAACCCGACCAGCTGAATGAATGAAACTTTAATCAATGCCACTTACTTTACTCACATAATCTTTTAATTTAAAAAAAGTCTCTTGACATCCAAACTAATTCTCTCGTGTACTTTTTTGTCTTTGCCCCAAACCCTCTGGTCTCTAAGTAAGTCTTATAAATGTATGTTTCATTTTAACATGAGCTCTGTGCAACATTTGGTGTGTTAGTAAGTATTTTCAGTGGTAGGATGTTATTCGTGGGATTAACTGTCACTGGAATATTCCCCATGTGCATGGTAATGAAAGAACATTACACTCAGTTCAGCAGTGTCGCTCATTTATGGATCGTTAAGTCATGTTGGTTTTCGAACACTGTATATAGCAGAAATAATGAAGCTACACATGCAGAACCTGGGTGAAAAGGTCATTTTATTGTTGGTTTTGGTCTGTTTGCATTCATATTTTTTATTGTTAGAAAAGTAAATAATATCACCATACTTCCACACTGTATTTTCCAAATGCATTTCATATACAACGGCATGGTTTTAGCAATGGTTTCTTCAGTGCTTGTGTGAAACTCTAAATGTGAAGTACTTCAGCCACAGGTTCTTCCAAGTGCATATAGTTACAACTCCAATGATTCAGTGAATAGATGGATCAAAGACATGTAGTTGAGCATCCTCGTCTCTGACAGAAACAGATTCTTCCACACCTCTCCCTGTTCTGCCTGAAGGCTTCTCACAGGTACGATTTCTTGCCCTCGGTTTGGGACCTGAAAATGAGAATCTCCAAATTAGAAGTCAGAGAGTCGTGTCGGAGCCTGACCCTGAATTCTCACCTCCTATCCAGTCGGACCTGTGAATACTAGATCTGATCCATGTGATGCTGCCCTCTGCGGTCCCTCTGCGGTCTCCTCTCAGCGCTTGTCTAATATTTTTTTCTCTTTTATTTGTTTATAATAACCTCTGTTATGATTCTTTTTTTTCCCCCACTCATCTTTCTCCTCGTGTTTATGCCCCAGCTTGCTATTTTATTGGACGGCCCCACACGTTCACTTCAACCATCATTGTTCATAGTATATTTACTGTAAGTGCAATCGTATCTTATACAATCCTGTAGATACACGTCTAATATCTGACATATAATCTTAGCCTAAAATGCAATATATTTAACCACAAACTTGTTTAAACTATTTGCATCTTGAAACTATATTGATTTTTAGGACAGATGGTGATGATGCATATGTGAGTGCACCCTGCAGGGTTCCACAGTGACAGGTCTGGGACCTAGCAGCCCATTACCACACATGTCCTGTCAGGGGGGCTCGGGTAGCAATCGGTGAGGTATCAGCCTCGAGACCGTCCATCCTGAGCAGAGAGCTGCTCTTCGGGAATCCGGTGAAACACAGCCAGACTTCTCGCCCTTAGTGCTCTGGGATGAGCTCTGTCCACAAGGGTCTGGGAGTGAGGCGGACGCTGGCTCTAGATGGGAGGGGAGCAGAGGAGTGGAGATTGTGAGGGTTAGCAAAGCATTAGCTGGCTCTGCTGGAGAGCTGGCCCTTTTGAACCAGGCAGCGACTGAGTAGTAGTGCCTGGGGCTAAACGCGGCACCTTTGACAGTGTCAGTGTGGCACTACAGCGGCGGGCCAGCTAGATGCTTCTGCTACATTAGACACCAAACGGTTGTTTGTGCCTATGCTCACGCTGACTTCGAATGAAGGATGATGATGCACGACAGCCACGTATGGATGGGGGGAAAAGAAGGATGACAGTAAACTGGGGGATTTATTCTCCACTTTATAATGTTGATGAAAGGAGAAACCAGTTTTGAAAACTTTTTTTTTTTAATGAAAAGTTTTTTAATAAACATAGTGCATAAGGAATTTCCCAAGACGTGGATTAGAGTGCAACTTGCAGGTTTTTACTTCATTAATCAAAATTGAAATACATTTTTAAAAAAGACAAATGAGCCTAAGAAATGTGTGACCAATAACCAAAGTGATGAAGAAATAAAGGGCAAAAAAATTAAGGCAAGTTTCTAACACTCATTTTCTTTCCCCCCCTTTATTATTTAAGTACCCTAAGTGAATAAAATGCTGCACAGATACACACAGAGACTGCAAATGACACACAACTGTTGATTGATATTGAATGCATAAAAACTGGTGTGATTGTTTATTCCTAAGACTTAGTCAATGATCTTGGTATGAGACTCATTTATTTTACATTCATGCCCTTTAAACTGACTGATCGGAGAGACTTGCAGAGATTATTTTTAATCATTAATTACCATATAAATGTATAGGAACAAGAGGTGAGTTGCTTTTTAAATTTAAGATAAGAGAAAATCAGAATTTCCTTACTACTTTAAATATGGAAGATTTAGCAAAAATACCTAAACAAACATATCTAAGGTTGGATTTAAAGGCATAAAAAATGTGATGAACAGGCATACTGCTGTTTTTCATGAATGGATTTGTGTATCTGCTGTTTTTGTATAGGTTTTTTAGTGTATAGGTTGTATAGGTTTTTTGCATTTTAATATCTTGTGAGTTTGCACAGCTGCTAATTTGGCCTGGAGAGATTATGATCTAACTGAAACTTGGCAAATTAAAAGTAAAAAAAAAAAAAGAAAGCAAAAAAGATATTCTATTTAATCTATTTATTCTTTTATAAAACTACCTCTATAACATTATCAGCAATCCTTAGTAGCAGTGTTATCATCGTCACATTTTTCTCGGGGTGCTGCATTCGCGTTTGATGCGTTGAATGGCCGCGCGTCTACTTCCTATACCAGCAGCCCATTATATAGAAAGCAAACTGGCACTCTCTCACACAAACACACACGATAACCATTGACAGGCTTCTCTCATCACATTTGGGGAAAAAAAAACATGCTGCTAATGGGGGAATGAGGGACATGAAATCACTTTCAGCGGGACATAAAAGCGGCATTGTGAAGTGGCCTGGTGGTAATTACACCACACAGACCCATACTGAAGGAAGCTATTTAGCAATATGGCCCTGGCCTGGGCCTGCGCTGCTGATCTCATTTGGATGCATTAATTAGCTTGCTCTGAGCCTCGGAGCTGGGTGTTAACGCCGCAGCCCACTGCTTGGCTGGTTGGTTGGTTAGTTAGGATGACTAACATGACAGTCTGTTCAGCTCTGTTGTGAATCTACAGGCCTCCTGAACTTCCTTACACCTCGCCATCTACCCCCCCTGCCTCCTCCGCTAGCCTATCAGTCAAAGACAGCTGGGGCTACACAGAGGCCACGACTGCTATTCACCGCATTCAGCACGGTGGAAGCCACGGCAGCACAATACTCAGCCTGCCTCATTTGTAGACGCAAGAAAACCTACCACATTTTGTTTGTGTTTGAAATAGGCCCGATCACAAAGATTCAATTTCTGCATTGCCGATGAGGTAATGTGAGAAATTTTAGGCATATGTCACAGGAACCAAGCAGATCATGAAATGTAATAATTAAATAAAACAAAATCTCTCAAGTAGCTTTAAAAGTGGAAACCAATAATAAAAAAATGTCACTTTACTTTCAGTGTGAAAGTGCCACCTCTGAAAGGCACTCAAGTTCTCCTTTTAGTTAGCTTTTTTTTAATTACTCCAACTAGAAAGGCAGAACCTAGCACACAAAGTCGCATAACCTTGTTTGTTTACCTCACTGCCCAAAAAAGAAACTACAAACAGAAGCTAACACAGTTTGAGGCTGCTGTGTTGTATCGTTTTACCAGATTATATCTCGCATTTCTTTCTCTCATATCATGCTAGCTTTCTAGCATGAACACAGACATAACAACTGTAGTTTATGAGTAATTAAGCTTCTCACACGTACTTTAATGGCAATATGTATGAAAGAAAAGGGAGGCTGCATTCCATCCTCAGAAACACGGCTGCTTATGTCTTACAACTCAGAACTTTTTAAGTCGTCTAAAGTACCATGCTCTTTTTCACACCAGAGCTTTTTTGAAGAAGGTGTGAGTTTTTCAAATACAGGATGTCTTATTTTTAGAATCCAACTCGACATTTTCTCCTGCTTGTGAGATGTTGGTGTTTTTTTCGGTGGCTTAACAGTGAAAATGCACCGCAGTCACATGTTAAAACCCTGCTCTGCATGGCGATGTGAAGGCCAGCGCGCAACCTCATGTGTTGCATTAAGGAACAATTAAGGATGCTTAAGGAAACCCCCTTCAGTCTTGACAATCGACCACATCAGAGACACGCTTTGTTCTACATGCTCATGTGCCAAAAACACGCTTACTGTTAGATTTACAGACGATATCTCGGAAACTACAAGAGAACAATACTGTTGTGTGACAGTATTTCTTTTGCCTTAATAAGAGATAATAAAGCTTTCGTGGTATTTAGGCCTGATGTGTAAACGACTGCATTTTGTGCCCAGTTCACTTGACCATTTTCGTTCCTGTCGTCCTAAAATATCAAGCAGTTAAACTATGCGTTGCTAGAGAAATAGAAGAGTTGCTTCACTCAGCGCAAACCCGAGCGGAGAAGACACAGAGGCCATGGTGGCATATGCTGAAGGTGAGCCATGCGTGTCAGCTAGGTCAGGCAGCAGTAGGTCATTTCCATAAGGTGCCGATGGAGCAGGTGATAGGAAGGTGCTGGCATGAGCAGGACAGAAGTAATGGGGCAGATGGACCTGTCTTGCACTGACCATGTATTCCTGCACCCCACTGGGGCCCCAGGAGGGGGCTGAGCAGGCTCCCAGAAAGGAGGGTGTCCCACTGACACCCTGGCAATGAGCCCTGTCCAGTCTTGGCCTGTACCCATTTCTATAGCCCCCCTCCCTCCTTCACCCAGCCTCTCTCAGCACCCCACCCTGCAAAACACCCTAAATGCTGACCAAGCCCTCAGGGCTCAGGCCAGCCTCCTGGGCTAACAATGGGCCAGACAACAAGCTGCTCCCTGGGAAGATGATTCCAAGTGAGTATGCCAAGGTTTGATTTTTGCAGGAGGGCGTATCAGCACTGCAAATACGCAGCTACATTTTGAACGCCATTGCAGCTCACCTTAAGGAAAAGTTACTGCACTCTGCAAGCAATGCAGGGGGACGCTTCAAATTCCCCTAAATGTATTTGTTTTCGATGTGAAAGAGTAATCTGTTTATGCAGATGTAACTTCTCATCTTTTTATCTGCTTCTTTGGAGGTCCAGTCATTTTCCGTTATGTGGCAAACACACACAGCTTGAGCTGTGAATTTTCTTTGCAAGGTGACATTTCCTGGCTATGTGCAAATAAAGCACACACAGAAACTCTGTCAAAGACTGAGGTAGATCTTTGAGAAAGAGATCTCATAATTTACTATGAAAGCAATTTAAAACAAGAGAAATGTAGTTCAAGTGTTTAAAAGTTGATTGAATGATTATAAAGCTATGATTAAAGAATGGCTTTTTTTTTAATTTCAGCTTATCTGGTAAGGTTTCGTTGCCGGGGCAGAGCAGGTAGGGGGTCTGAAATCTCAAGTAAGTGCTTCAAACTATTATTCCCCAATAGAAACTCAATTTGCACCACACAGGATTACAAGTTGTATTTATCGACCCATAGCTGCCTCTCTGCAGCAGCCTGAAGCTTGGTTAAATCATAAGGGAGGAGGATGGTAGGGGGCTGCAGAGCAGTAGATTGGCGATAATTGGTTGAAGGACAGTATACAGTAATAAAGGGTCTAAATAGCCAGGATTGTTCCTGTCATGTTTCACCACTTCTATTTCCATACCAATTAAACCTTGTTGAAGCTGCTGTGATGAGAAAATGGAGGTGTAAAAGATTTGGAATAGCTAAACACATCAAAGCAATGCTCCACTTTTATTTATGCAACTTCTTCTTATGGAAATTTAGTCAAAGTTTAACACTTTTTGAAGCTATTTATCCAATGTGTCTTGACTGTTTTGCACTTTGGATTCAACAATACTGTGCACATTTTGGTGTACCGCAACACTTGGAAAATAAACATAGATAACGTATGCCTTATTCAGAATGTGCGCTGGCTTTCAGGTTTCCTTTGAAATCAGACTTCTGATTGAGATATGGATTATCCTATTTTATTCACTGACAGAGCTCAACCAAACACAGCAGAAGAGAGTAAGAGATGAGTAGAGGGACAGAGAGATTGAGTGGTAGACTGGTAGGTAAATGGAGATCAGAAGGAGCGGATGGAGATGGATCTCTAGAGATATTCTCTAGCTCTGCCGTCCCGTGATGAGCCACCTATAATCCACGAGGATGGCTATGTCTCATTTCAAAGTAAGATGGAGGGCTGTATTGATTCCACTCGGCTGAGAGGAGATCTGATTTAAGTTTTGAATGTGAGAGTGTGAGCTAGCCCACCCCAATTTCAGTGCAGATGAAATTGGCTTTGGTGCATTATATTCTTTTGCTGCCCAGCAGACCGTGCCGGGTGCAGTGTTTTGTCACACTGTGACAGATGAGGAATATAGGGTTGGTGTCACAGGCACCTGCACAGCTAGAGGGCATGCCCATACATGATGCCACAGTAAACCGTGGCCTAGTTTAAGTTTTCCCCCATAAAATTACATCTTCGTCTGCAGCAGATCATCCAGGAACCACAAATCATTTACTCATTTCTGTTCATTAGACACAGTGTGTATAGTAGTATAGTATTAGTATAATATAGTATTATGCTTAGAAATATTGGACAGTTTTCCAGGCTACATCAGTGCAAAAGGAAATATCCTGATTGAATGTGAAAAAATCAATTTGGGGATTTTTTTCCAATTTCATGCAAATGAACAAAGATCAACAAAACACGATGCAGACAATTTCCAAAGCTCAACATTGGAATCATACATCCAAACTATTAATTCATGCAAAACAGTGTGCATGGCTAGCTCTTATACCCATCATGTTTTGCTGACATATTCAAGGAAATCAGAACAACTAAACTTGAGGAGAATAGTTGGGGGCTTGAAATGGGGAAGACAGAGACTTTTTAGAATTTAACACTGTCACACTTCGAGACTTCTTACTTCCAATTTAAATAGTGCATGTCAATGATAGGAGTTCTTTTTGAAGAAAACAAAATACTTGTTTTGCAAGTACTAAACGCTCATGAAATATCACTTAAACTGGTGATCTTTCAGTTCTGGAGTAGATTTTATTTAATGTTTTTTTTTTCAACTGATTAACCTATTTTTGATCAGCTGTTTATGAAAAAGCTAAACTGACCATTTGCAAGCAGGTAGTGGTATTGTTCCAGTCTTCTATCTACCAAATGCCAACATGATTTTTATGTAAGGAAAAAGAAATACCGTCAGGATTTCTTTCACATGCCAAGAATATACTTGTGGTTAAAATAAAAACGGAACTACTATGGAAAAGCATCTACATAGAGTAACATTTTAATTTTGAGACTGTTTAAGTGCACATCTGCTATCATTTTTACACTGTGCATTATACTGTATATCATTCAAAAAACCCCAAAAACGCAGGTGTGCACAGCTACACGCGGTGGACGAATGGTGTCTTCTGAGCGTTTGAAGAGGAGACAGGTCAGAAGAAGCCAAGACGCCACATCTGAAGAGCGCAGTGCCCCCCATATTGGCGAAGCAGGAGTCCCTACTCCGGGCCCGTGTTTACGTTTCCCTTCAAGTGTTTCCCCCCACGGCACTCCATCCAATTCTGCTCAACAAGGGAACATGAGGCAGCGGACTAAAATGAGAGTGGGCTCATGAATGGAGAGGGACAAATTGACATGTGGCGTTTTGTGAGGTGAGTGCCCAACCTCTCGACCGCTGATTACCATTCGCTAATGAGCACTCCTGTTTGTGTGTGTCTCTGTGTTTCCCTCTCCCTGCTTCTCTGCAGAGGGCTCCTTTTTCCTCTCCAGCTTTGTGCAGCTCCGGAGTGGCCGATGGAGCATAGGTGCTCTGTTAATAGGGAGACGCACACATCAGTAATTAAAGCAGTAGGGGGCCTTGTACTATACCAAGTCCCTCCAATCCCCCTTTTTAAAGCTCGCCCTCCCCATATAATTCAATCCCGCCTGCCGAATTGATCATTGTGCGAGGCCAGTTTTGCCCCCGGCAGTTTTGTCACTTTCTAATGATGCTTTTCAGAGATGCAAGGCCGGGGTCCTACCAGCACCATGATCATTTGGGACGAATCGCTATCTTCACAACATCTGACCAAAATCCTTGCATTTACTCACAAGAAAACTCACCGACAGGTTGCTACACACAATACAAACAAATGCACAAAACACATCCACTGCCCGCTGCTGAAAATCACAGCGTACTGAACTGGAACTCAAGTATGTGGTTCATGCTGCTAAAGACTACGAGGAGGAAGCAATCTCCAACCCTGATAACATATTTTTGCTCCTTAACTGGCCAGAAAAGGAAGAAATCACGGTGTATGATGGAAAACAATAACTAGTTTTAGGTTACTGAACCAGTCTGGTGGAGCATATATATCCTTCAGGCTATTATATAAATAAAAAATATGAGAAGAAATGTCATACATGTTTGTACAAGTCTGTTATCTTTCAGGCCCGGAAATGCTGCCACAGGTTTTGAGCCCATATCTGTATAAGTGTCCTTATATCTGTATACACGACAGATTCCCTCTCTAGTTTCCTTGAATCATCCCTGTTTGTCTGTGTCTATATGTCCCCAAGCCTCTTTATTCTGTCCTCAGCAGGCAGCAAGAATCCACTGGGAATGTCTCTCACTTCTGGCCCAACTTATTCAAAGTGAGCTAAAGACAGCAGGGAATTACAACTAGAAATGTTTCTTTTTGGAGGTACCGGAAACAGCCAGCTGACAGATTTTTAATTTTCATACAGTTTTTTTCTATTAATGGGGAAAAATTCAAGTTAATTCATAAGACAATTACCATGATTATCGCATTTCATTACAATTTGAACTTTGCTTTGGGGTGGCATCAGTCTTTGAGAAATGCCAGTGTTATCGATCAGTCGTGTTCCTTCTCCTTCTCTCACACTGACACCACTTGTAGCTGTAGTTAATAGGGTGGCGTACCCTATTTAATTAAAATAACCCAGCCAAGGTGTTTTAACATGGCATTCTGCTTCTCTGAGCCATGTTTGTTCTGTTTCCTGCCCTGTTCAGCTCCCCCCTTATCTCTTAGACCCCCTTGAGTATGGCGTTTTACATTTCTGTTTGTAAAACTGTCAACACATCCACTGGCTGTACTAACGTGTGATTTAGCGCCAACAGAGAGGAGGGATAGAGAGTGAGAGAGAGGCAACTGCATGAGATCTTGCACGTTCTCAAAGTGGAATATTTTTTCACTGTTATCCCCCTAAACCCCAACCCCACACCCCCAAAGATGCCTTGATGCTTGTGAAGAGCGTCTTTTTACCCTTTAACAATCGCGTACCCTCTCTTACTTTTCTCATGTTCACTTTCTGTAGCATTCGTCGCCAATACTTAACGCTACCGATGCCTTTCATTTGAAATGAAATATGACGGGAGGGCCGGGCTGTGAAGCGCCCGTGTCAAGGTGCAAATCAAATTAACGAGTGAAAAGAACATAAATCGCCTTACGTACAAAAATTCACGCTGTTCTACTCTCATCGCAGAAAGTTCAAAATGAAATAGCAATGTTCAAAATAATTGGTTTAATGCGTGTCACTGAATAGTGTGAGTGAAGTTTACACCTGTCTCACTCCTGTCAAATCAGAAATCGCCTGTCATAGTTAATAGGTACCCGGGGGAAGGGATGACATATCAGGACCAGAAAAATAAACAGCAGCTATAAATCCTGCAACAAGAATCCCTTATGGAATCGGCTTATCTGTACCTACACAGCTCTTCCCCACATGAATGCACGCTCCCTACACAAAGTTTAAAAAGAAAAGAACACTCCCAAACCAAATGAATGAAACATTTACCTCAGTCAGATTCTCATCAAGAGCAGAAATGCTAATTAAATTACTCGACACATCTATAAAAGACAGACAGAAAATAAACAAAAAACGGTTAAACATTATTTGGCAAGGGAAAAGAATTGCACCTGCATCTGTTTCTACCAGAGGTGGAAGAAATTCTGCTTTTAATAAACAGAAATACTCCATCCTGATTCTGCGTTTGAGATTTTTTTTTTTTTTTTTCTACTTTAGTTGGCTTTAATTTACACCTCTGTTTTGCAGCTCTGAGCAGGCAATTCAGTTTTTGTCCCTTTGGAGAGGAGCACTCGCAGCAGAACATTAGCTCATTTTAACGGCCAGTGTAATAATCTGTGCACCGGAGGGCCTCCGTTGGAAGCTCTGCTTTGCACTAAAGCATCGGAGGCTCCCCTGTCAATAACAAGCCAGTCACTTCATTATAGCTTCACAAGTCACCCATTTATTATCCATTGGCCCCATCAGAGAACGGCAGAGCACGGAGTCAGATGTTACAACATATTAATCAAAGCTGCACCATTGTGTCAAAATGTAATTTTCTACACGAGGACCGCGGCAGTAATTGTTTGATTCGATAACAGAAGTAGATAATGTGTCCAGGGACACAACGGTGCTCGAGCGGATGCAAATAGATGAAGCTCGGACCTGAACTAATGTTTAAATTTAAGATAACTGGCTGCTCTTTATTTAAAAGAAAAGAGAAGTGAGAGTATGATTGGTGGGTTGTGCTCGAGGGGAACCTAAGAGGTGCCAAAAGACACTTCTACAATTATTACCGAATGTAGATGCAACAAAAAGTGGAAGTTTTTTGCTTAATCGAATATGTGTCATAACAAAAATTAATAGCAGAATTCATGAGAGCTTAATATTCTTCTGTGGTTTTAATGGGTTTCACTTGCAGGGGAATATCTGCAGTGTAATCTGTTTTCACTGTTCACTGTTCATTGCGGTTCTGTTTTAAAACCTTGGGGGAAAAAATCTGCAAAAAATTTAAGGTTTAAAGAAATCAAAGCAATATTTACGTGTCTGATCTTGCTGAAGGAGGGAATTTTGCCCGTTCTCAAAATTCACATTTCCTGATCTGTCAGTGAAATCTACTGACCATCCTTAACCTCCGTTGAGTTTACGCATGGTCCTCTAAAAAAAAAAAAAGAAAAAAAAAAGATCGAAAATTCGTTGCAACTTGGGGAAAAAAATTAAAAAGAGATGGCACAACACTTCTGAGAGCCTGAATGTGTGAATCCACAGACACGTCTGCATGAGCGTAGTGGCTTAGTGCCGATTATAGTTGCACCAAATGTTGAATAGGACTTTCAAAAAACACATTCACGAGAAGCTGTGAGAAATTCACTCACACCAGCAAATGCAAAAGCTGACCACAGCCAACTACAGGAGCAGAGCAGAAAAAGCCACATAGCAACTGTAGCTGAAGAAGAGGAAGGGGGATGCAGAACACCCAAACACAGAGAGACAAAAATAAAGATATATGGCTCTCATCACAGTTTACAAAAATTTGTGCAGATTTAAAGGAAGGGAGCGTTTGCAGGGAAGTGTTTTTATGAATGTTGGTAATAATGACATAACTGAGTAGAACAGTCTGACATATTTCTCCTTTTCTTTTCTCTTTTTTTGTGGAAAAACTAAAAAGCGTCAGCAAACTCAACAAATCTTGCACACAAGCAGAAAAGCAAAATCTGACGCAATCCCGAGTCAAAGTTGCTTGTGACACTCACAACAAGCAGAGAAAGGCAGCGCGAGACCCCGACAAACCCCTTTCACATGTAATGATTACTCCCCTTCATTAAAACTGCTAGTAACCCTGTTAGGCTGGAATAGACTCACTACGGGTAATCGTGAAAACACTTTTAATCAACGCACAGCAACAGTAGAGACCTTGCTAGAATGCATTCACTCCAAATAAAGCAGGCTCTTTATAAACAGGCGCAGCAAAACAGCTAAGACCCTGATAAGACTCCTCACACTCTCCATGGCGAAACCTGCCTGTGAATGTCTCCTGACAGCTCCTTAGCCCTTGTTAGAGAGAATCACTTCCTAATGATTCAACCCAGCTTGGAAACATCAACAGCCACAAAGTAACACTTGGGCATGCAGTTTTACATGAAGTAACATGCAGCCGATGCAGCTGACTGGGTTCGCCCATGTGCGGTTGTGTCCACGAAAACTTTTCGATGAGGTTCGAAACAAAAACTTGAAGCGAACAAAGAGTCACTAAATTCTGATAATAGGTCGGCCGTGAGATATATTTTAGAAGGTCGAAACAGAATCGCGCGACGAGTAACACACTTATGAACACACTCGCTGCTGTGTTCATAATCGTCTAAAAGTTTTGTTTAATCTGCGGATTTTTTTTCTCTGAAAGATTAAATATGTATTTTCCTACTACATATAAATATATAAAATTACATTAATCTAAAAATGTGTCATTTGAAAGCATTTTTAGGATATATTCTTAACATGTAATGTTTTTTTGTTTTGTTTTTTCACAGTCATCAGCCAGACTGAACGTTTGACTTTTCTCCTAGTTGGCTCTTGTGTGAGACCTTTACACACGTTAAACAATAAAAATAATTGGCCTGCATTTCTTTTACAGTTCACACCAACGAGGAGAAGAAAAAAAAAGAAAGAAAGAAAAACACCTCTATGCACACTGCGGCTGACACAAATGTATGCATGTGCTTGCTCATAAGCACCCACACAAACACACGCGCGCGCACGCGCACAGACGCGCACACACAAACAGGGCAGTTGACACATGGTATATCAGCAGGCGCAGTTCTTTTGTCCTCTTGTTAGTTTTAGCCACACGAATACTCTTGGAACACATCATGCTTTTGTCCTGAATATGTAGGACGCCAGTATAGAGAAGAAATCAAAATAAAGCTTTTAGGCTACCGTTTAAAAATCAGAAATCACGTTTATTATTCTCCATCTCATCCCACTTTTTAAAAATTCAGTCATTCCGATTTGATTTTTTTCCCCTCCCAAATCTCCTTGTTGTATTTTCCATTGATCGCTAAACAGCGATGACAAAAATCAATGTATGACTAAGATTTTTCAAGGTCCCTTTCTGTGACTCAGAGGCGTTTATTTTTTTCACGCCGCAGCGGCTGTATTTTGGTGATTATTTGTCGTGTGGTTTTTCATCTGTGCCTGAACTGTCAATTATGCCAGCAGTGGGTGGGGTTTGAGTCATGGATAATATGATTTTGACAGGTATGATTCACTGGCAAGGAGCAGGCATCCATGTGCACAAGCAAACACATAAACACGATGATTAAAGTTTACACATAAACATTAGGACGTAAAATAATGTCCGTAGGTCGTGTAGAGAATCAATTCTTTGCCCCCTCTTTAATAAAAGAATATATCACTATATAGGCTAAAAAAAGACAAACTTTCTCTCCTTACATGTACTTTTTTTCTGTTCAGGTATGCTACCCACCCTTCCTTGTGCAAATTCATCTCATCCAACACAATCTTATCCCACAGATGCTGTCACTCCTTCATCCTAGGTGTGAAAAATACGGCAGGCTAAGGTGCTACTCTGTAATCAGGCTGGACTGTTGTGCAGCGTACAGTGAGGCGTGCTGATAACCGCCACAGCTTCACAAGGCTGCGGTGTGACCCCATGGCCACGGGGGCCTCAGATGCCTCTTCGTTTTTTAGACGGTTCTGCACTGTGGCAGAAAGGCCCAACAAATCGCGGTGGAAAAAAAACAAAAAAGCACATGAAACACAGACATAGACGCATGGAGAGCAACAAGGTCTAAACTCTCCGCCTGGCCTAGATGATGTTCGCAACGGGATTACACAAACGCTGGGATCCTGCACGGCATCGAAAATAGTGAAAAGACAGATGTGACATCGGCTCTATTTTCACTTGCATCTTTTGGCAGCGAGGACAGATTATGAAATGCAGTCTTCATCCAATGCTCTGCTCGTGAACAGCAGATTCCACGGCTTTTTCTGTCTGCCTTCCCCACATGCTCTTAACAGTGCGCTTAACACCTACAATTATATATATATATATATATTTTTTTTTTTTTAAGAAAAAGAAAACAGGACTGGACCAAATTACTTACATCTTGCGTCAGTCTGAAAAAAAGCTTAACATCTTGACACTAGCTTTTAGTGTGGGCTGCATCTTCACAGGAGTGTGGCATGCTATGGCAACAGATAAGAGTAGCTTCATCATACCTCAGGATCCTTCTTTTGAGTCAGTGCTCCTTGCTGGGAGAGGATGCCGAGCAGCTTTTGGGTTCAGCACTGAAATGACAAACAGTTTGAGTGATGGATGGAGCCGTGTACTCTAGCTGTAGAGTCCGAGCACAGACAAAAAACATCCATGAAGCTTCGGGATAAAAGCTTTAGAAAGCAACCAAGAGTTCCATCATTTAGCAGTCAAAGCAAACGCACATGATAAAAACGGTAAATATAGCCAGTAATTTACAGAAAATTTTAAATCAGTAATTTTTTAAAGTATTGAACAGTTTACTTTAGGAAATAGGCTGTTACTCACAGTTTTGATCCAAAGTCTCAAAGTGCCCCCTAGTGGGTCTTTCCTGTTTCTGCTCTCAAGGAGCTCTGGAGAACATCTGACCCCATAATAAGGTCTCTGTAGTTCACTGTGCTAATTAAGAGGGCACTTTCAACATGGGATCACAGGATAACACTCAGTGCCTAACACAGTTTGAGTGCATTAGCTGCTCTCTGTACCACAACAAACTGCTAAGTGTCTGCGAGGGTAAACTGACATCACAACACCAATTCACTGCACTGATTGTAAGAAACACATAACTCCAGTCTCAGCACCACGCTATGCTCGGAAACACGCACATTTACACTGAAATTACGCTAAAAACGAAGGCCTCAAAAGGCTACTCGATGCTCAATTTGCATGCCACCCTGCTGCAGCCAGAGCGATACTTGCATTTCAACACTGAAATGCAAAATCAAAGCCCAAATAGCAAATGCTTAATTCTTTTCAGTCTCCCGTGCTGTAATTCAAGCGGCATGGAGCACAAAGAAAAAGCTGGACAGCTTGCATACAGCAGCCTGCAAAGCGCTGCTGACTGATAATACACTCTGTCTCTCCATCTCCTCATAACTCCTTCCCACAACACAACCTGGCACCTTGTCCCACTGGCTGGCCCTGAAGGAAAACAATTACCAGAGAGGCGGAACAACAATACCCAGAAAACATCTGCTTGTGCCGGCTGGGGCCATCGACATGCCTGACTGTGTGTCCCTGCTGGCTTAGGCAGGGGACACATGCCTGGCTGAATATGGCTGATGGGCCCGATTGTACGAGGCCCCAGTCTCCTGCTCCTTGTGGCGCCTAACCCTCCGCCTGTTTGCCCGCCGATCCACCTGCCTTTCTGACTGCCTGTCTGCCTTCTCTGGCAGCGGCAGCTCTGTCAGAACAGACGAGGGTCCGCCTGTTAGAGCAGTTGTTCGTTTGGGTAAAATCCCTCCTGCTTGGATGAAACAGAGAAACAGTATGGCAGGACGAAAGGAAGGCAATGAAGATAGCACAATGGACCCATATTATGCTTATCTCACGTTATTGTCCCATCTTTAGGGCAAACAGTGAATCTGTCTAAAATACTACACACTGCATATTGCTTACATATAATAGCACCTACTGGTTTATTATTGTTGCCTCCACCACACAGATAGGCTTACACTCTTTAACACTGGCACACAGATGATAGCATATCAGACACTTATTAGTTTGCTTGTGATTTGGTTACCTTCTTCTTTTTTTTAACCTTTCATAATTCAAGCAGCAATGCATTAAGCGTGCATCCTCTTTGACGTGCTCTTCTCAGAGTTTATTGATTTTATATCGCCACCTTGTGGCCATCATTGAGGCTTTCTAATTATTTGTCCACAGTAATTCTCAGGAAATGTACGTCGAAATTCGCAACACAAAGTTCAAAAATACAAGATAGAAAAATTAATATTTTCTATAAAATTTATTGTGGCTTATTTTTTTTTCAATTTTATAGATTCAGTAGATCTATCAATCATTGTTTTGATTGGATTAAAGACGGCGTGTGTCCAAAATTGAAGAGTAATATTTTTAAAATAATAAAGAAATAATCAATGAAAAAAAGGATGACTGTTTAACAGCTTGTATGTAAGAATTTAAATGAGATTCATTTGTGTTAGGTTACAGATTACTTGTAAAACATACTATAACCATATCGTTTCTTTTACTCCCACACACTTACCCTATTCAGCCAAAACCAAGATCAGACTACTGTCACCGTGACGGTGATTGTTATCATTTTAAAGTATCACAGCTTTGCAGTGCACACGTTACATAATAAATCTATTTCGACCTGCACTGCCTGCTTAGGTGTTACTGGCCCGGCTTCACTTCACCCCCAGCCGTGTAGGTCGGCCCCTCCCACTGTAACAGAGCTTTTGCTGCTTTTACAAACTGTAGGAAATGTCTGCTTAGAAGGCCTAAAGAAGGGAAAAGGATCAGTTGTTAGTAGAACTAGCAGTTACAATTGGCAGCTCTGTTATACTCTCATTTCGTGCAGAGTAGTATGTCAGCTTTCTTTTTGCCATTTGTGTGAAAAAAGTGCAACATAGAGGACACTCGCTACGATTTCAAATGACTACATTTCTTATAAATAATAACAAAAAAATAACATTAACGTTTTAATCTTTTTTGCTACTTTTCAGTATGAAAAGCGGCCTGCTTTATAGCAACTTTTCTACGACAGCGATGTCAAACGTCAGCTCTCTCGGATATTTCGAGGTGTACCTGAAGGCAGCATTTTTGACACGGGCTCGGTGTAACCGGGAGGTGGGTTTGTTTGATGACAGCTTGCGGGGACACGCCCGCCGTGACAGCAGCAGCAGCTGAAGCGGCTTGTGTGGCTTTGACATCGTGCACAGCCTCCTGGGCTCGAGCTGAGCGTCTCAAAGCCTCGCGGCCAGCTTTTGACGGAATAACTTCTCATACAACTAAATGAAGCGGTTGCCTGTTGTTGTGCCCCAGACTGCTGTGGCTTTCCGCGTCAGAGCAACAACAGAGATGTAAAGCAATTTGCACTACCGCATCTTCCTCTTGATATGCTTCTGACATAACGAGGAGCCAAGAAGTGACAGAGGTATTTCGGCATTCTTTTGGAACTTGTTTGTGTTGGTGTGCCGCTGCCGTTACGCTGTTGAAGCCATTGTAATATCACAGGCACAGCGCTAGGAGCGACAACCCCCTCGGGAGGATGTTTGTGTCGCTTGAAGTCGGGACGACGTTAGAAAATGTTTGAGTTGCTCTGGTGTGCATTAAGTGAAACGTCCACTGTTAGCTGCAGCTTCATTTTTAGCTGTGAGCGTGAACGGAAGACCTAGCAGGCGAATTCACATTAGCAGCTGAAGAAGGAGAACTTTGAACACTGAATGTTGCTCTGACCTCGGGCCTCACCTGCTAGGTGCCAAACATAGAGAGACCTGCAAGAGGTGTATTCTTTGACACGCCACACGCTAAGATAATCTTTGCAGAGTTAGTCACTTCTAGTCCCATTTAGTGCTTTTGTAACCTTTTTGCATTATAAAAATTAAATGTTAATACTCGAGGAACATCTAAGTCACAAGGGTTCATTAACGGGGACCAACAGGTGAAGTTCACCTGTCTGTGTCTGTGCCAGTTTTCACTGGGCTGCAGTGTTAAAATGCTCAGTGAAAGGTCCTTCAGGACATGTATTTATGAGGCAGCTCATCTCAGTTGCGAGAACAACCAACTGACCTCATAACTTATTAATGGCCCCCAGAATGCAAAATGAAGCAACTCAGATGCTAAACATCGACCCGATGCTGATTTCAGATCTGTCCTTCAAACGAGGTCACTTGTCTTTACTTTGTTTGTCTTCTGCTTTATTGTTCGGGGACCTGGAAAAACAAGTCCTCACTACTGAGATGCTTCCTTGCATGCACCACACTGTTAAATGACTTTTTTTGTTCTAGATTATAAGGTTACAATTTAAAACATGTTGTTTGATCAGAATTTTTTTTTAAAACATCTGTTATTTATCCAGGTTATTTTTTTTAAGTGCTCTCAGTTTGACAAACACATACAGATGAGGAGACAATTATTAGTCCCCAAACTGAAAGTTTTTCTCAAAATCTTCCCAAATGCTTTTTAACAGAGTAAAGGATTTTCAACATCCTATTTCTAAAAATATTAGTTCACTTTAGATTTCCACACAATAACAGCATGATTTCTGGCTAAAAAAACCCACCCCAAATGACCAGGGTTATTAGCCCACTGAAAACTGACCTTTTTTTGAGCTGTGCAATTATGTGCTTTAACGTTGCCCAAAGCTTGTAAAATAAAATGAAAACTGAGGTCTATCTTCCAATTTACACACAGTATAAATACTTCAGCAACGGTTTGAGCTCACACCTGAGAAAGCCTCATGACAACAACAAAATAAATCAGTTAACTTGAGAAAAAGAGTTGTTGATGCTCACAAAGGATGAGATGGATATGCAAAGTTATGACACTGTTTCCAAGTGTCATCTACTGGAGTGAGAAGTATCATTAAAAAACTCAAAGAGAGCCACGGTGTACAGAACAAGCCCATCAGAGGTATGAAGAGAAAGATTTCAAAGAAGAAATCTAGTAAAGAAAACTAGTGTTTAATGATGTGTTTAGACTCCAGAACAACTGCCAAGATGTAAGTGAGTGACTTAACCAAGTCTGGAATTGTAGTCTGAATGAAGAAAATCACTTGAAATCTGCACAAGAGTGGACTGCAAGGGTGCAAATCAAGATAAACTCTGCTTTTGCAGAAGAGACATTTTTAAGACAAACTAAAGAAAGAGAAACATGGAATACACTGGAAGCACATTCTTCCAGTGTATAAAGGAGCTCTTTAGCCACAAAGACGCTTTAGTTTGGAGAAAGATGGGAGAAGTGTAAAACCCAAAGAATATTGTCCCCAGTCCCCACGGTGAAACACGGCGGTGGGAGTATTATGCTGTGGGATGCTTCAGTGCGTCTGGAACTGGGAATTTCATCAATGTGGGAGGAATCATGAAGAACAAAGGACGTGAAGATTCTGAAAGAAAACCTCAAGCAGCCAGCACCAAAACACAATAGCAACACAATACATACGTCAGCCCTGGTAAAGAACTACTTCCATAAGAGCAATGTGAATGCCATTGACTGCCCTGCACTATCTTGAATCCCATTAAGAATCTGTAGGGTGAACTGAAGAGGGAAGTCGATGCCAGAAGACCACAAATTTGGAGGAGCATGTGAAATTCACCAAAAAAGAATAGGCTCAGATCAGGAGACGTGTGTGAGACTTACCTAAAACTACAACAAATGACTGTGCGCTGTTTTCCAGCAGATAAGATACACAATTGACTATTAGCGTTGGGTGGGCTAATCACTTTGACTCTGGTAGTTTCAGGGTTTCATGGATTAAAGTGATCCATTACATTCAGAATAAAACTTTTATGCTTTGTTTAACAGCACTTGGGTAATTCCCTTTATAAAAATTACATTTTCACATGGGGACTAATAATATTGTGCAAAGTCAGAGGTTAGGTTAGGATACAGTGCAGTGCCATGGGAAGGATAGCAAATCATTTTGTGCTGTGATATAATCATTATTATTAAGTTTTAATTATTTCATTTGTAGCTGAGAGAATGGCAACCAGAGCCTGATGGGAATTTCCTTGACAGACCTTTTACTTGTTAACTATGACTGAGTGTCCTCAAATTTCCCAGTTAGTCATGCATGATACCCAAATCCTAAAGGCTAACTTACCTAAACAGACTCCAGCTTTAATGCCATTTAATATTAGTGATTACACCCGTGCCTTTATTGATGTGAAATGTCTAAATGTCTCCCTTGTTTATGAACATTTTAAAATGGGATTATATCTACCCCACAGTTGTGTTTCAGTGACATGACTTATAATGCAGAAAAGCTCGAACGACTTTTATAATAAATACTGGAAATCGATAGTGATGTCAGACTGAGATATGTCTCAGAATGCAAACACTGGTGAAGAGATTTTGTGAAAACAACCATAAATTGTAAGTCAGCCCAAGTGTTTCATTTATTCACTCTTTCCGTCATTATTTTCTGCATTCTCGTGCTACCATTAAAAGGCACTGCAGGGGAAGATGGAGGTCCAAAGTGGTGTTCAGCAGCCTGAGCCCTGCCCTCTGGGCTCTCCTCGGTCAGGGGCCGATCAGCAGAATGAAGTGGATGACAGACAGATGGATGCCGGTGGCAGGCCTTCCACTGACAACCACAGTAAGGATGCACAGCCAGCAACGCAGAAAGACGACAAAAAAGTGAGTTACAGGCTCCCACTGCTGCACATCTGCAGGCGCTGGGTCTGGGTGTGTCTGTACATGTGTGTGTTGAGTGATGAAATCCTGCCTGTCTGTTGAGCTATGTGGGAAATATCCTGTACTTTGAGTGTGTTTTATTTTCCAGTGCTTAAAAGCCAAGTTGCATTTTTTGCGAATACATTTTTTTAATGTTGTGGGGCGTTAGGAAGAGCACTATGGATATTGGCAGCTAGCAATATTAGCCTATCCTAGCTATTTGCTGATATATTGGTATCAGCAAGTAATTTTAATTTCTTGCCCTATAAAATTTAAATTTAGAGGAATAAAGAAGAGACAGGCGAAACACCCTTCAGCCAGGTTGCGAGTGTTGTACATTGTATTGTTTGCCCACCAGAGGGCGCTCTGCAGCTTACTTGTTTGCAACGCACGTGATTGGAACGCCACAAACACAATAGAGCGTTAGGCAGGCCATGAATGAATAATCATAACTTGTTGCAACATTATAACACGTTTATTTATAACCTACATTGTCATATTATATAAGTAATGGCTTCTTATAACAGCTTATAAGAAACATTTGGGAAACTTGCTCGTTTTGTGTGCCTGAAAGAATGAATATCGGCCAATATCTTATTTTTAAATCCCCTATTAATAGTATTGGTCTTAAAAACCCTATATCGGACCGTCTGTAGTGTTAAGCGTTGTCAGTCCTCAATCATGAGCTTTGACACTTCTCCAGTTCTGCAAGGACATGTTTGCAAAGCATTGTTGCTTCAAAACTATAGTTACTTTTGCTCTCATGCCTCAGTTGTTTTAAAGGGTCCAGTCAACGCAAAAATATCAAGCACCGCTGTGGTATGGACCTGTGGAACTGCCTATTACTTATCAAAACCCAAGTGGATTGTGCAGTTCCCTCATGCGAGCGCTCATTCTCAAACATATCAACCCTCTGCCATTTTGGAGCCCTCTGCACGTCCAAGACTGACAGTAAAATCCTCACTGGCTGTGCTCCATCTCAAGGATGTCAATCATGCTTCTCTGGCAGGAGCCAGAACCTCTTTCCGTCAATCAGCCCGAGAGGCTCTGCACGCCTCAGAGCAGAGAAGAGATAGAGGCAGAATAACCACAACAGATATCAAAAACATTCACTAGATGACTGGACTGACTGCTACTGGCAGCTCTGAATGGGTTGCTTGTCATGGCTTGCTGTATCAATTTTGAGTTCTTTGAGCAGAGTTTGAGCGTACAGTAATCGACATCACGCTTTAGGGTTTCCAACTTAGTGAGGTGAAAGGGCCTCTGAAGCATTAAACTAACATCAAAAACTCATAATCATATAATGCAGGTATTTTAGGTTGAGTTTCAGCTTGTTGTTACTGTAGCATTTAACTCTACTTAATATTAGGTATTAACCTGAAGGAAGTCTTTGCACTTATGTCTAAAATGTCTGCAGTTTAATGAGTTAGGGGATTTTTCTGCAGCTGTGATCAAATAAAGCAACTATTACTTCAGTACTTTTACTTTCACATTTAATGCTAGCGACCTCATTCTTGATGATCTACATATTTGATTTGGCGAATATGCCCTTCCTGATGCATCCATCTGGTTTGTGACTGACACTAGGACTACACTGGCTTGTGGACCTTTGTCTCATGGCAGGAAAGAGTACTACAAATGTGATATTTGCTTTGAGAGTGAAGGAGTTGCTGTGAGTCTTTGTGGACTAAGAGAAAGCATATAATAAAGTGATGATAAGAACTGTACTGCACGAGGAGTCAGGAGTAGCAGAGAAGTATGTAAGGGCAAGACAGTGGTGAGGTGTGCAGTAGGATTGACAGATGGGTTCAAGGTGGGGGTGGGATTACATCAGGGATCAGCTGTGAGCCCTTTCTTGTTTGCACCGGTGATGGACAGGTTGACAGATGAGATCAGGCAGGAGCCTCCGTGGACCATGATGCTCATAGACGACATCGTGATCTGTAGTGAGAGTGGGGAGGAGGTGGAAGAGAGGAGGAGGTATACTCTGGAGAGAAGAGGAATGAAAGTCAGTGGATACGTGTGTGGGAATGAGAGGGAGGGCAGTGGAACAGCTCAATTTATAAGGCAAGGCTGACATGGTTTGGACATGTGCAAGAGGAGGGATGGTGAATGTATTGGACAAAGGATGTTGAACATGGACCTGTGGAATAATGGAACTGTAACAAAAACACCCTTTGCTCATGGAGCTAGTTGCTTTGTTGCAGTTACTGCAGTCTGTGACAAATTCTTGTATAAGTTGTAATCGTGCAATAGTACTGTAGGATAACATACTTTGTGACCATGCAAACTTAGATTATGTTCGCTATCTGAATTCTTTCAGGTAGTTCACTAAAGTCTCTTATTACAGTCCTTTGACATACACATGAATACACACCCTCTATAAGACTGGATAGAAGATCTCCTGCCTTTGAGGTATTCAGCACAATAAGACCATCAGAATTTCCACACATACACTGGTCTAGCACCTGCAGTTGGTGTGAAGATTTCATTTTTCAAACCTCAACTTATGCCTTTTAAATCCAACATTGACTCGTCCATGTCTGCTTTTATTGTCTACTGATAAATCAAAACCTTTGTACAAATATCTTACATTAATGGCTGCAATGATAAATGTTGCCACCTTGGAAGGCTGAGTGCAGTCTGTTAATGTTGAACAGGGGCATTTGTCAGTGTTTAGCTGTTTGTGCTGCAGTGTGAAGCAATGGGGCATGAAGGCTTACATTTCAGAGAGCAGAGGTTTTCTAACAAGCTCACAGTGGCAACATTAAACATTAGTTTTTAATTTTACAATGGGTGTTACCACATAAGCAGACATTTAACCTTTTTCTAATTGAAGCAAGCAGAAGTGGGCATTTTTTTGTCCTTTTTAATTTTTTCCCCAATTCTCTGTTGTTAATTAGCAGAGTAGATAATTCTAATAAGTGGTGCACTTTCACAGAAACATCGCCTGGGGACCGCGAGTCCCAGCGACACTGGCCTGACCAACTGTTTGGCAAGCAGGCCACTGCGGCCGTGGATTTATCGATTCCTCTGGAGTGTTAATTCATCAAGGTGTCATCAGTGGAAATGGACCACTGCTCTGTCCTTGTTAAAGGGTGCTCGCCTCTCGCCTGCCCCGTTGTTTATTAGTGATACATCATACAGAATGAGGTGACACAGTTTGGCCTGTGGGCGCAGGCTTAGAGCTGCGGTGGCATATAAGGTCATCATGAGTTCAGTCAGCTGTTGCATAAAGGTTAAGGAAGTTAGGTGGCGAAAGTATATTTTCCCGTTTGAATCCCCAGACTGACCCTGTATTCCCAGGAATAAGAAAGTAAAGGTTTAACATTTGTTTCAACCTGATAAAATTAATCCCAAGCTTGTACTTTTAATGTTGCTTGCTAACTGTAGGCTGTTCTTTTTGAGCAGGCTTTTTTTCAAAAAGAGCATTTAAAATGTCTCACCAAATTTTTTTTCAGCTTGGTTGTTTTCTATTAACACCATGGTGTTAATTGACCAACCATAAACTGAGTTATAGGTTTAATAATATATAATTAGTATCCTGGATTTAACATTTGACCCCACTTGATTCACCGTTGATAATCAGTATCAGTGGATCAGAGACACCAGGATTCACTATTTTAATCTTGCCTCTGTACTATTATTACATGAATATTTTAGGGTGTTTGTTCATAACTAAACATTTCAGACTGAAAGGTAACTAACATAACATGCTACTTCTGCAGACAGCCCTTTGTTTGGCCCTTTGTTTGGACATTTGTGCACAGAAGAGACTCCAGCTGTTGTAAGGTGTCTTTCTGCTAAAGGTCAGCTGATGACCAGACAGTCAAAAGTCACAGCATCTGCTCCACCCTCGGCAGTGTGCCCAGATGTGTATGGAGTGAGTGATTAATGTAGGCAGTGTTCAGACCACAAATGCCTCTCTGAAATGGCCTGTCAGGAGGAACGAAAAATTAAAAACGCCCATGAAGAGCCTCTGACAAGAGAGAAAGAAAAGTCTCAGCTCAGCACCCAAGCATTTTGTAGAAGAAACACAAGTGTTGATTTATAATGTGCAGAATCTGATCGTGCACTTAACCCTAACGTGGTCCCGCACGGATATTTGCTGTGCCCTTACCCCTACGTTGATCCGTGACCTCTAAACGACCCTGAGGGATTCTTTCAGTTGCATCCCTCACCATGATGAATCGCCTTGTGCGTATTATCCTCCAATTAGCTCTGTTGAAATCTCAAAGCGTCAGCCCACCACTGCTGATGAGCACCAGTGCTGATTTGAAATATTGCACTAATTGGTGTCATAACAGCCTACTGACCTTTAGCTCATTAACTGCACTGGAAGCAAAAATAAGTCGGCAGTGCAAACCCTATGGCTGCTTGTAGGAGTTAGCTTGCTGAGCATGCAGGTTTTATAATTGTTCTCTACAGTTTTCTAAAGGGGCTGTCTACGTGAGTGTGTTAATGCCTGTACCTGTGTGCACTCTATTTTTTACGGACAGTTTATTTTATCTCTCATGAATGTAAAACCGACTGATCTATTCCTCCCTCGATGTGGTAATTTGTGTTTTCTTTCCATTAGAAATGAGTCACTGGGGAGTGAGCTTTTATGCGTGGAGTGGAACAGTCGTACCCGTGATTATTGCTGTTATATTTGATTACACAAATGACAAACATTCAGGAACAGAGGAAGCAAATTATGTTAAATTGCTTCGACTGAATTTGTGTGCTCTTTCAAATGAACAATCCGAAAATTAAAATCTGTGCAAATGTTACTGGGTCCAGATTTGAATGAATTTCATGTTTGCTAAACTGTAAAATCAACCTGAGCGAGCTCAAGTCGGGTAAGTGGAACTTTCTTGACTTTGCGATGACTTGTCCAGATGCTGTTGGTGCACTTGCTTAATTACTTCTTGCTCATCGTGATTATTAAGATAACTGTAAAAAAGCAGATGGCATCTCACCTTGCTAGGCAATGTGGCTTCAGCTGCAGTGCGAAAGCTTGGGATGTCTTCTGTTTATATATATTATTATCTGTGGTGCCTCTTAAATATTGAAGAGTATATTTAAAACAGCTTTATAAAATCATTTATTTGATTAACATTTAAGTTCAGCACGATCCAGTGAAAGGTGATATAATAGGTAATATATCAAAATGCAAAAAATATGTGAGGAAAGTAAAGTGAAAGTTTTTGTCTTCATCAGCTTTTGCTGGATTGAACTGAGTGCAGTGAGTTGAGCCAAATATGGACCGACATCCTGAGCACCACCTCCGCAACCCCCCTTCGTCCTCCACTCTACAGATTACCTTGGCGGTAGCTAGCGGGGCCCAGATAATTACCTTGTGTTATTTCTCCTCCCACACTTTGCTTTTGAACTTGTAGCTGCCTGGCTGCCTCAGCTCTAATAGCATCCCGGCATGCCATCGATCCCGCACCCTTCCTCCGGATATGGAGGGGTAGTGGAGGTGGGCTGATGGTTGTGGAGGGAGGAGGGCTAGTCTGTCCCAAACCTCTGCAGGTTTCCTAAAGTGCAGGTTAATCAAAATGCCAGCGTGCCTTATCATAGAAACAGCACAATGTGCAAATAGCTGTAATATGCACATTAAACAGCACATTACAATGTGCTCTTTGCGAGTGGATAAATTGAGAACTGGCACCTTGTCAAATACTAAACATTCACACATACAAATGGCTTCCAGTTTTTTTCCCCCCATGCAGCAAATTAAACCTGCTATAACTAAATGGCTTCCTGTGTGAAGACTGCAGTTATGGCAGTTCAAAGACCTCATAATAGTGACCTTTAAAAAGTCTTTACTGCTTTTCTTTCTTTCTTGCTGTTTTTTTTTATTATTTTGAGAAAATTAAAATCTGCTCAGCTGTGTCAGGAAAGTAAAATAAATTGGAAGAGTGGTAGCTATAATAGTTTTAGATATGGTGTGATGTTTTAATCCTTTGACAGCGCAAATATTCACTGCCACGCGCCAGAGCATTTCAAGGAAAGTGTCTTTAGAGACAGTCATTTTGCAGAGAGGTGAGTATGATGGCAGAGCATCTCAAGCAGATGTGGTAATCTCATTACTGTAATGCATCCCTAAGTATTATAGGAAGCTGTTTTTTTTTAAAGCTAATTTGATATATAAGTGTATTCAGAAAGCATTTTGTCTGTTATTCTTTGGAGAAAGAATAACATAAAAATAATGTTCAGATTGAATAATGAAATATTTGGTAATCCTTGTGTGTTCTGTTTCACGAGCAGACCTGTATCAAGATAGACAGGTTGACTTGTCAAACAAAGCTGTAACTAATAGCATCAGTAATAGCTGTAATTTTGGTTTACTGTCAGGTCTTTGGGAAGGTGCCTGCTGGCTTACTGTCATATTGGCACGGGTAGATGAAGCTTTTTTTTTTTTTTTATTGTTGCTTCTCCTCACACTTGTGAGTGTGTGTGTCTCTTTTCCAAAGATGTGAATATATAGAATATGCAGCTTCCAATTTTAATGGAAGGGCTTTCTAAAATAAATTATTAGACAGTAGAAATAGGTGTGAATAACTTGATGCTGGCTGAATTTTGTGTTTATGCAGTTCAGTGTCATACTTGAATAGAACATAAGGGTGCACAATTAATTGAATTTTAATCTCGATCACGATTTTGACTTCCCAAAATTAAATTAAGATGATCGAGTGATATTAAAAATGTGTCTTCCACCAGTAAGAACGCAAAGAAAAAGCAAATCAAGTTCTTTGTAAATCAGCACCTGACCATGTGCCTAGAGTACATGTGCCAATCAAAGCTGTTCTCTGCAACATACAGTTTAAAGTTTTCCTGACTAGTCTGGATGGCAAAATTCAAATGTTCGGCACAGCAGGGGGAAGGGGAAGCTCATCCCTTGAAGTGGGCTGTTTGAAAGTAGCTCAGATTTAAGGCAAGTGATGTTAACCAACAACAAATCATATGCTGAGAGTTGTGTAGAATTGCGTCTGCACCTCAACGCAACACAGCTGAGTTATTCAACTGCCTGGAAACACACCACAAAGTGCAGTATGATGAGTGCATAAGGCCAAGAAAAACAGTGCAAAGATCTCTAATGTGGACACGTCAAATGTTCAAAGTTATCTCGGACATCACATCAGCTCACAAAGACAAGTGAACTCACCAGTGCATCACATTCAGTTAGATCAAACACATATGTCCACTAAACACTGCAAGTAATGAAGACTTCTGTAAAATGGCCAGCATAGTGGACACAAGTTGCATCGTCCCCCCCCCAAGCAATTATTTTGCTTCGGTGGCAATAATTGCGCTGTATGCAAAACATTGCAGGGGAAATGTAGAGGGATTACACAGCTGTGGAGTACTTTTGAATTTTGTTTACATCCATCATGCAGGTACAGTGAAAACTGTATAATTTAGTTCTAGAAGATGGACTCTGCAAAGTTTTAATTAACAGGAATGTAGGACAATGCAGGTAAAAGCTGTCCTCTGATGATTTCATTTGGTGTTAATTTTTAGTACAATTTTTGGAGTTCTATGCATATTTCTTATTTTCCTTCTAAGAGATGCACCGAATTTAGGTGAATAAGAAGCCCATATTTTATTTTTACATTAACAATTCTACATGGGTCAAATGCAGCAGCACATGGCAGTGTTATATTACATGACACACCAATCAAATATTATTACTGATATTTAGATTTTTACTTTTATGACCAATAAAAATGTAGCCACTGAAAATGGCTTACATTTGATCATCACATATGAATTTTCTAACTCTCGTTGCTCATTTCTGGCTCTTTAAGTCCAGGCCATCTCTCCTGCATCAGAGACTTTAGTACTGGAAATTACAAAAAGAGAAAAGGTGTAACTTAGTGATATGTTCAAAACCAGAATTTAACCTCTGCAATGTATTCATCAGTACAACTCTAATGACGCACTCCTGCAACACTGCTTAAATTTCCAGCCTCAGTTTAGTATGGTACAGTATTCATATGAGCACCCGGTATAGAAAAACTGCATCACAGAGCTCTGCACGGGGAACCATTGTGCTAAAGCTGAATGATTCTAAATAAGGCAGAAAGAGATGTCACTTGAAAGAGGAAGTTAAAAGAGTCTAATCAAAAATTAAAAACTATCTGTCATCTGGTTTGATACACTTTTTTGATTCAGGCCCCCACAGTGAAAATTAAACTCTGTGTCTCTGTCAGGTGCGTTGAAGTAAATATATCTTCTATGGAGTGCCTAGAGCATAAGGTAATTGGGTTACCTCCTGGTTTGGTGACCAAGGTCATACTTTAGCCCATGAGCTCATGTATTAGGGACGGATGATCATTAGTGGAGAGTTGGAACGACATTGCCATTTGGTTTTTGAACTGTTTGCTCTATTTATAATGACTGTATGGATACTTGTTAACATCAGCTGACCAGGAATTGATGTATCTGAAGAAAATAGTGATACACATTTAAATGCAAATGGAATCTCTGCATGAATAGTAATAGATTTGCTTAGATAGCGCTTTTCAGGAAACTTTATAAGATGCTGTAATAACCCCGGTAACACTATACTTTAAACGGTAGGAAAAGCTTATCAGCGTGACTGGTATGCAGTCTAATGTGTTTTATGACGGCCCCTGGCTATTTGTAGACGTTATTTGTGTTCCTGCTTGCTATTTTAGTCTATTGGCTCTTTAATCTGTCATACAAAAGTACAGAGGCTGATCAAGCATGTCAAATGCGTATCATGCATTCATGTATCAAGATGCAACCTTTCTTAGCAGCTCTATTTATCTGTTATTGGTGTGTTTTGCTACTTTATTCAAAGCATATACTCTCAGTATAAACATAGACAACGCATGGACCTTCATGTGTTCACAGTGACAATCACACACACAGTGACACACTACCAGCAGATCACAGGCAACTTATTAGCTGCTGTCACAACACATTTGTCCCTCATCTGTTTGTGGGAGCTGTCGTGAGCAAAAGGTTGCTCTTTGCTGCAAAGTGGCAAAGTGAGGTCCTCGCTGTGTTTTGCATTCTCTCCTAATGGAAAGCGATGGCATGGGCCATGGCCCCCTCTCTCTGTGGCCCTGTGCAAACCAGGGTGATTTTTGCCTGAAAATAGCCCCGCTGTCAGCTCGCCTTAGTTGCCGGGGCAGTTAAAAGAGTCAGTTAAGGGGATCAGTGCTCGCTGGAGTGTGTAGCTCAGTGGCCATGACACATGGCTTTGTTGGGATCACTAGCTGCTCCTAATCCTCTTGACACAGATGACCAAAGTGTCACCAGTCATGACTCCAGTTTTGCTTGTCTTTAACTTCGTAACCAGTTGACCTTATACCTGTACACTTGCTAACAGCATGAACAGCTGTACTATCATATTATATATTTTTTCTAAGAATTTTTTAAACCATGAAATGCCTTAATAAAAACCCCGCTGCTGTTATAGATTTAGTTCATAATGAAATATTTGTTGGACGTGCAGCTTGAGTTACAGGCCGGCAATTTGGCATGCTAGCATAAGCACGAGAATGCCCCATTTAGAAGGCCATCTGGAAAATCCTTCGCTGTGATTAAAAAAACAAACAAACTGCCTCTTGCATTTTTTTTTATGAATTGTAGACCCCATGGATGTTTGCTGTGTGTCTGCCACACTTTAGCTGTGTAGAAGTATGCATGCTGTTAGTGGTTTGTGTCTGACTCAGTGTCAAGGCTGGAAACTGTTCATTCTGTGTTTGTGATGACTTGGCAGCAAAAGAAAGGTCAAGGAAGACTTGTGCAGAATTGCCAAATGTGCGAGATTAGCAGTAGTCAGTTCTGGCTTCCATAGGGTGAAATTCTCTGGAGTTTTTTTGTGTTGCTAGAAAATGTGTTTAGTATTGTCAAATGTGGCTATAAGCCAAAAAACCAAAACAAAACAGAGCATAGAGTAGGGTTTGGCGATCACTGCTTCAAGAATTAAAATAGGAATATTAGTTGATAGTATGTAGTTTGTTTTGTTGTTGTTTTATATCACAGAATAATCCTTTTGCAATATCAAGATAGAAGCTTCTGATGTGCAAATCACTTGCAGAAACCATCTTAAAGACGGAAAGAAAAAGATCAGTGTTTGCAAATTTAGTCTTAGATGATTTGATTTTTCTTTAAATGAAAAGCTAGTTACAGAGTATTCGCTCAGACTAAAAGAATAATGATATAAACCAGATGTTCGTATTAGATATATTAGTTAAACACTCTGTTTTCCATGTTTGTGCGAAAGTGTTTTGTTTTCTGTGTGTGAATTTCTGTTGCAAGGAAAAATCTAATTAAAAGTGTCTTAGAAAGGTGTTGGACTACCATTTGCTGCCAGAACAGCTTCATTGTGTATTGGCTATCTGTCCAAAACTTTGCATAGGTCTTTAACTGATTTGAAATTTGCTGACTACAAAGTCAATAGCACATGATTCAGATTATTGTGATATATTTAGTACCTAGCAGGACTGGTCTTGGGTTGAATCCGCCAGCTGGTTGGCATCTGCCTGTTCTCCCTGTGCTTGCATGGGTCCTCTCTGGGTACTCGAGCTTCCTCCCACAGTCCAAAGACATCTGCAGGGTTACGTTGATTAGCAATTCTAAGTTTGCTGCAGGTGGGACCCCCATTTACTGATAAACTCATACACCAGAAAAGGTGGGGGATGCTATCCCAGAAATGGCTGCTCCCATCACTTTAGAAATATTTCATTATAGAATCAAGGTGCACATTAACAACAACCTAGTAGTGATTTAGCAACCCTTTACTCTGGGAGGACAAGTGGGCACAAACAATGTCAGCAAAATGCAGCTTGCTATAGGGAGTTCAGTATGTGCAGGTAATTAATGTGTGTTTCTGCCATTTTCTAATACAAAATATATGCATAGGGATAACATAACGGACAAAACCTTTCCAAACAGTTGAACAGTGTAGGAAGAAATCAAGACTACTTATCCCTTTTTCATGTTACTTGTACAAACTGCTTGTGCTTTATATCTGTTTACTTGGTGCCTGGTTTTCCAGCTGAAAACTGGTCCAAGTAAGTGTTGAAATTTTCAGATTTAGAACTTAAACACAGCTGTGGATAAAATGTTAGTTATTTTTCAGAACACTGGGAATCATTTTGTAGTGTGTATATATTTCATTCATATTTATTTTTCTTAAAATTAGTGTCTACATGAATTTAATGCTTCAAAGAACAACAAAACTCTTTTACTGTCAAACCTTTCCCAAGTGTGAATGTGTATTCTTGTCACTGTTAGCTTGAAATGTCCGTACATAGACTAGTGGCTTTTCAGACCACCTTCAGGATGAGAGCGTTCACATGGGAAGATGACCTCAGCGCTGTTAAGTCCAGTCAAACAGATGCTACTCTGTTTGGTAGTGACACACATGCTAAAATATTTCCATTAGGACAATCTGTTTCTACTCAGAAATGTGTTTTGATTAATTATTATTATGGAGCACTTACATCAGTGTTTTCCAGTGTTTAGATGAGACTTGGCTTGCAGTCTTCATAACACCCTTCTCAAACATTTTAGTGAATACATATAATCCCAACCAAATGGAAAACAGAAAAAGAAATTAAAACATATAAAACTTTTTTTTCCAATTTCTGTTCTGTAATATCTGCTGTGCGCTGGAAAATTCCATATCTATGCTCTTTTACACATTAACAGAATTAACAGGAAGTAATGATAAGAAACAGGTAACTGTGCTTTTGCTTGGTGGTCTTGGTGCAACATTAGCTTTACTGACAACAGCCAGAGCCCAAATAAATGTATATAAATAAAAGAGACACATCAAAACAGCATTGACAATGTTTCTTCCTCTTAGGTGTGATATGAGAGATTTAAAACCACTGGATGTTGTACTAAAGTATAAACATCTCCAACCCAGACAGAAATGAACATCTGCCACATGTCTGACCACCCATAACACTTCACTAAAAGGAAAAAACAACCGTGCAGTTGCTATCATTTGCTCACCTTAGCCTTGGGGTATACAACGGCTGGATGAGATATGCTTCTGTAGGTTAACTGACATCGAGTCCACAATCATGATGAAACCATATATTTCTGTTTTGCTGCGCTCCTCTGCTCGCTGTGTCTGTTCAAACATGCACACAGGGTGATTGAGAAAACTGAGGAAAGCAGTAAAGCATGAAAATGTACTTACATAAGTGCACATACCGTATGTTTAAAAAACTAAGGAAGCTCTTAAATCACACATTGGATCTTAATGAATGAAAAGACCTGACTACACTAACATGCACACAAAGTTATCAAAACATAATATAGAGAAGCTCAGGTTACAGCACACACAGTTTGATGTCACAAATAGTTGTTGACTTTTATATTAAAGCTAGAGGGTGAATTATGCTCCAGAAGTTGTTCTTTTTTTATTTGTTGAAAATGGTTTTACGTCTACAGTCAATAAATCAACTGTTCTGATAATAAAAATAAAATGTTGTTTTCTGACCAAATGCAAAGATTGGATGGCGAACCAGCCTGCATGCCTGTCTGAATGTACACTGATTGCATATCAGATGGAAAGCTTCCAAAATACTAGATATAGACACAGATAGTGTTAACGAGCTAGTTGCCCGTGAATGGCAAACAAAAGCGTAGACATTAGATGTATAGTTTAGCCGATAACAGCTTTTGTTGTTTAAAACCTTATGGAGCAAAAAAGCAAGTAACTTTTTTTGTAACAAAATATCGATTTCTGCTGTCCCTGTATCGATACATTATTAGCAAACAAAATATCACGATACTACACAGTATTGATTTTTTCCCCCACCCCTAATGGTTACACTATTTTATTTTCTATAAATTATATTACTATGATGTTGCAGGTGGTCTGATGTTAACTTGTCCTCAGTGCTAAGGCCAATGGCATGCATAGTTGTATTGGGATTAGCAGAAAGAGTAATTTGTGCATTGCCAGGTAGTGTTTCTGAGTACATTGCAATGCTGATTCTATTGCAATAGGATAATGTGGTATGTAATTATTCTTATAGACACATAAGCACACAAAGAGCAGTTGTTCACACTTCACATTTCTGACTGTCATCACTTCTGGTTATAGCTGGGTGCTTCTTAATGCTAATTTTAATCGACAATATTTTAAAACCAATGGAAATCTTGGAAGTCTTTTTCTCTCACAGCATGAACACTCATAAACCGTCAGATAGCACATGGAGTCGTTTTGCTCTTTCCACACGCCAGACAGAGCTAGAGGCTTTGCATCAAATGTAGACCATGTAAAGGATGGCCTATCATGTTGCACAACTGAAAACATATATATACTATACACAATTATTAGTGTGCGTTATTGTGGTCGATGCAGCCTATTTGATGAGCTTCTAATCATTTGCTGAGTTTCTTTCAAATTGCATGACAATATAAAACTTGCTTGGAGTTTGTAGGTTTAAGAGCTAGTGTTGATTTTATTGAGTGCTATATTTGTTTTTACATATGCGTAAGCTTATCTAATCGTTGAAGAGATAATTGTAAAATGAATAAATGGAAGTGATGAAGTTTCATGTCTATTGATCGGGTTTTAAAAGACCGTCTCAACATGATTTTCTTGATCTGTCAAAACCTGGAAAGTGCAAATTCATTCATTTCTTTCAGAAGAGTGACTTTAGAGAGAGGCCCAAAATGTTTAGATGTCAGTTGTTTGCTAAATCAAGGAGACACCTGAAAATATTCCTTAAGGACACATTACAGATGATATTTTTGATGAGTGACCTCAGGATCATGTTTGAAGACAGATAAGAAAAACTACACTTAATAAATTTAAATACTCATGGTTTATGTGGTAGCTACTGTTAAGAGCACAAGTAGCCAGTTAGTGAGTGGGCAAATTCTCGATGACTCCATTTGAAGCAAAAAAATGTATAATGGATATATGGATAGATGGATCCCGACCCCCACTACATTACTTTACTCTAATACTAGGGCTTAATGGTGCAGAAGCTTCATTGCCTAATAACAGTATCATCGTCTACCTAATATACTCAACACAACTAGGAAAAGCATCAGTTAGGGACCGAATTTGGATTTTTAGCATGGTGGGCAGTGGCTTTTCAACATTTAAGAGGGAGTATTGTAACTTGTTGACTGTTGTTATTAACCGTCATCTTAATAAATGATTTTTTTTTTTTTTGCTCTGTTCATAATTTGACATGATTCGACATCATTATTTTCTATTTCTGCTTTGCTTAATGTTTCTTTTGAAAATCAAATTTTTTGAGGTCCCAGGGGTCCCTGGCCTCTTGGACATTCATATCAGTTAAATGAAGGTTAAAAAACCCAGCTATACCTATGAAAGATATCCCATAGATTTTTTTTCTTTTTAAAAGTCACATGTGAAAATCATTTTATGAATTCATCCGTTTATCTGCATTTATCCGCATTTATCCATATCTTGGTAAGGCTTTTTAATGTAAAGCAAATGGTTTTGATATTAAATAAATGTTGCTTTCACAGCAGGGAGCCTATGTTCTGATCCCACAGAAGCTCAAACAACTGTATCCAGGCAAAGCGAGGCACATCTGAAGAGGCTTAAAAAAGTGCTGACTTGATGAACATTGTGAGGGGTGGAGGGTGTGGGTGATTGTGTGGTTAGCTGTATACCTCAAAGGGGCACTGTTAGGGCACCCCACCAGCTCTTTGATAAAAAAGAGCCAACACCTCCATAATGATCCCTGAGGTCTACAGACGCACATATATATATTAACATCTCATTAGACTGTTTGACTGGCCTTCTTATTTGCAGTTTTCAGACCGCACCTGCCCACTCATTAACACCACTGATAGAGACATAACACAAGTCATTACTAGAGTGGATAATGGTAAAATACCGTACTGGCTTTTAACTGATTGGCGAAATAAAACGACATCCCCGTTAGTGCATCATGCTGAGCTGTGCTACAGTTATGTCATAAAGATATTACTGTTTTAAAAGCTGTTAGAAAAGCTTGGCTTGTGTGTAAGCACAAAGGTCAGCGGACTGTGCCCTGTGATGGCGTGTAAATGAAATGGTAATAGAGGGTTTCATCACCATTACTAATTACTGAATGACAGTTTACTCACTAGTGTGTAACTGTGTCTGTGCGCGTGTGCGTGCGTGTGTGTGATAGGCCTAATTAGGTAAACTCCCATTACACTTAAAAGTGCATTACTGCTGCTCTTTTGTAAAGGCTATAATTAGAGCGCTGCGGAGAGTGAACAGTAATTAAGTTATTTCAAGTATTATTAGGCGGCTTGTTATACAAGCCAATTGTATTGAAAACGACGGAATACATATCTGACTTTGTGCCACAGCTCTGTTAACTTTATAGATATTAAACCAAACAGCTATTACACAGTGTATAATTTGAGCGTACGCTATATACATCTTGTCCTCTTCTGAAGGGATTTCTGTTTGTGAAAATTGAGATATTATAAGAGACAAACTCAGCCTGCGGAGAAAAAAAAAGACAAATGACAGCACAAATGCCAATTGATATGCTCATGCATTTCTTGTCTAAGGCTCTCAGCCTGACTTGGCATTTTTGTGCATGTGTCATCCGATGCCTGCAGTAGCAGCAGCATGAGCCGCAGATCCTCTACCTAATCCAGATTGCCTTCTAATCCCAATCACACTCTCCTCTTCCAGCCATTGACTCCATTATTTCTCAGCAGTTTTATGCAGTCTGTCTCTTTAAAATTCTTATGATCTCAAATCATTAGAATTATCGGAAAGGCCCCGGACACCCATAAATGATCGACTTCCCTCATTTTGCCTGATTATACTTTCATTCTGGCATTCTCGATTCATATCCCTCAGTCTCTTATTAGTCTCGCTGCACATATTATATCTTAAAATGTCATCAGTATTTATAATACTATTTAATCAGACAAACATTTAAGTGCTATAAATTGTATCTTTTCTATGAGCATCGTGCTGCTCTTTTCTTCCTCTCTGGCAGCAGATTTAAGTAACACTTGTAATGATGTTAATCACTGTCTTAGGAGACCTTAACAGGTCTTGAAGGGGAGAGGAGACTCGGTCACTGGCACATTTGCACGAGGTTAGCAAATCTCATCGGAAGGGTGGTGTGGTGGATTGGGAGCATGGGCTCTTTTGCCAGGAGAGCTGTAGCAGATCCTCTTTACACACTGCTCTGAATGGACCTATTTTTAGCACACAGGGTGGTTTTCTTGGACAGAAAGATATCTCTTTGTTGCGCAGTTGTGCTCCGTATACTTAATCATTCTCAGTGGAACCACTTTAAAACTTTGCGTGCACACAGATTGTGTAGATTTGTGTAGAAAGCATTTTTTGTTTTTATTGACGTGAAAGGATTCATTGAGATTGAAAGGATAGCATATAATTGCATATAATTACATAAATGGGTTTAACAAAGTGTAATAGAAGATAATGGCATGGCTCCAGAGAGCATATTAAAAGAACGTGCAAAAATGTATGTGGCATTAAAAAGTACACAAACTGAACAAGTAAACTGCTTGTTGGGTAATCATGTAACTACATGTTATGTTGGTCAGTGTAATGGAAATGTTACCTGTTAATTACAGGTTACCTGTTATAAACTAGACTTGTTAAGGACTGAAATTAGCTTCTCCTTTTTTAATTGTATTATCTGGTAGGTATGGCGTGCTGCATGAAGGGCCTGTAGCTTGGGTACTGAAAAATATGCAAAATATGTAATCTATTGGTTTCTTAACTGATGTCTGAAATTTATCTGTGAGGTAAAGTTCAGCCTCGAGGTTGTCGCAGCAGGCTGCAAAAGTGGCCAAGAAGTATTTTAAGGTAGCACCTGGCGAGTTGTGTGAATGGTAAACTACCCATGTCCATATGAGTGACAGACCAGCAAATCTTATTTGAAGTATATGGATTTCAGAAAAGAAGGAAAAGGAGATAGAGACATGTCTAGTTTCCCCAGACGTGGAACCCAGGATGAATGTCATGCCCAGGTTTAGCAAATCTCATTTACACATTTCACGCAGGGAAATGTCCCTCTCTCCTTGTGTTCCCTCTGTCTTCCCCTCCCATCGCAATAAAATGCTTCCTACTTAGCAGAACCATGAGCCTGGAGGCTGTGTCTCAAAAGCACAACACACAAACACACACCACACACAAGGAAAGAAATCATTAGTTTTACAGTTTCTTTTTCTAGATATTAACTCATTCCGCATGACCCATGTTGATAGGCTTTCTCTGTGGACTTGCATTGCTTACATAGAAGAGTGCAAACTGACAGCTTGTTTAAAATTCAGGTGCGTAACTAACTTCCATTGAACAAAGCTGAGTGTAATTTAAATATTCCATCCATCCATCCATCTTCATCCGCTTTATCCGGGGCCGGGTCGCGGGGGGAGCAGCCTAAGCAAAGAGGCCCAGACCTCCCTCTCCCCAGCCACCTCCTCCAGCTCATCCGGGGGAACACCAAGGCGCTAAATCTAAATTTTAAAAAAAACAAATCAGTTTCTAAACTCACTTTGTTTGCATTACTTTGAGTGGTGGTTAGATAGCTATAAATAGCATTTGTTCAAAAACAGTCTACTGAAAAGCTGTGGTTTCAATCAGTCTTGCATGCAGTCAGCAATTTCAGACTAATTTCTCTAGGTTATGAGTGCATGTAGGTGAAGAGTAGGTAAGTGTAGGTGGTCGCTTTATGTGCAGTTTAAGTGTGTGTGTGTGTGTGTGTGCATATATTATTTTCCTCTGTATATCTGTAAAAGTGCAGTTATCCACACTTTACTGCCTAAAACTGCCTTGGCTGGATCCCAACTGTCCTGGCTGTCTCTTATTTTGGGACATGTTTGTTACAGAATGAAAGGAGTGTTTTGAGAGATGATCACAGACATTCTCCCTAGAGAAATCTTAAGGAGGAAAGTGAGCCTATTTTCAGCGCTGTAGCAGCGGAGAGTGGGACTCATTATGACTCACTCAGAGCTGAAATGCTCTGGATGATGTCTGAGTCAGACGTGAGGGCCAGTGTCCGCTGCCATGGTGATGCACAGCCAAATGTAAGTGAACTCGGAGAGCAATAGACATGGAAATGAAATGAGGGAAGCTTAAAAGGGCCCCGAGGCTGCTTCTCTATTGTCATGATAAAATTCCGAGAGCAGGAGCTGGTACGCTAAAGGCACATATAATGTGCATAGTTTTCGTGTAGTTTTTAATTGCCTGGTGAAAAATGTAGGAAGAATTCAAAAATATGTCCAAATTTCTTTGATTAGAGATGCCAAGTCCAAATTGCAAACCTTCAATACAATACCTCAGCAAAAACATGCTGTAACCACAGAAAGCCACATCAAGCAGTATTTATTGTTTTATGTTCAATACTTGTTTTTCTTTTCTCTTAAATGCATTAAAATTAAATTACCACAGTTACTTGGATTTGGCCTCCACGCCACCTTTTCTTCAGCCTTCAAGATAAAATTCTAAAAGTTAAGTCTATAATACAGCTTTACTCAATCACTTGCCTCTTTCATGCCATGATTCTCACTTTGGCACCCTGAAGCTTCTGGCTGCGATCCAGTATAGCTTGCATTAGCTGGAACTCGCACATGCATGAGCTGCATTAAAAAGGAGCTCAATATCTCAATATGTGAGAAACTAATGGAGATTTTTTGTATTGATGAAGTCTTTATGGAGTGTGGCATTTGGCACTGATGCTTTGAATTAGTAAATGGTAATTGCAAGTGAAATATGAGGAATTATTCTGTCAGTAAATCCAGTGTGGCACCTCTGACACTCACCTGGCACCTCTGACACTCACCTGGCACCTCAGTGTGCTTCTGTGTGCAATTTGACACGCGTCTTAAACTTCACAGCTTCACTGTCCAGTCAGCAGCAGAAAACTGTGATGTAAGGACAGAGCCACGTAACAGGCCAGCAGATATTAATCCGATGTGCCTGGCTTGGCCTGGGCAGGTTGGCCTTAAGCCAGGGTAAGATAGAACGGGGTCAGATAACAGCACGTGTTCCTGCCAAATCCAGCAGGTACAGCATGGAAAGAGGCACATATACCTTGCACATGTGTCTATCTCCCTTTGTTTCTCACAGTAAGATACATTTTTCAACAAAGGTTTTTGACAGCCATCATCTAACGGAATCTGAGAGCGGTAATTGGATTGACTAGTGAAATCAATAAAGAATAAGTAAAGTTGTAATTTTAACGCATTGATAAAGGTGTGATGTAGTTTTTAAATAGTGAAAATTGTCACTCAAGTATACCTGAGATTAAAGTAATACTTATTTAAATGAGTCAAAGTCATATTCCAATAAACAAGATATTTGTTCTAGAAAAGAAAATTTCATCATTATTGAAATCTGAAACAGATTATTATTTTCTTCTCTCTGTCAAAGTGTGCTTAATTAGCAGCACAGTTTCTGAAAACAGTGTTGGCAAAACATCGAAATGCAGTTTACAGTATTACAATAGAAGAGAACAATAAAATGGACAATCAAATTTCAACTCGGTTGAGTATGCAAACTAAACAACTATGCATCGTTTGTATTCACTGCCCCTCATGTCGATATATGTGAGTATTTTTAATTTTCAGATGTTGCAGCACTGAATTGGTTAAAGTAAATGTTCAGAGCCTCACTGACTGGCTCACATTGCAAGAGGAAATGCATCTCTGAATCAGACTCACCTGTCAAACAGTGATCGCATGTTTTGTTTCCTTTTGGTTGGCATGACATTTTGTGTCTTCACGTTCTATTGCCAGTTTGTGGTCACTGAGCCAACACTTGGTTAGTATCCGTCGCTGCTTTCTGTCTCTGACACTCACAGTTATTCTGCTCTGTTTAGGGCTAGATAATAATCTAGTCTGCCTAAGCTTTTAGTTCCTTCTTTCCTGTGTGTTCAGATAGATTTCTTTGCATTTTCTCTCTCCCTCTCTCTCTCTCCCATATAGAGATAGATAAACAGGTCGATAAAATGAGAATAGTAGTCAGATACACACACATACTGACACATGCGGCCCTCTATATCAGTCAGGCTGCCAGAGGTCAGCTCTGTGACCTGAGAGTCAGTGACAGACAGCAGGCATGCAGACACACCGAGGTGGATGTGGAGAACTGCTACAGCCAATCTGTATCATTCACTAGTTCACTCTGAGCCCCGTTTGCAACACTGTTTGGTGGAAACATCCAGAACACTTGGAACATATATTATAACAACTTTTAATCATTTTATTTTGGTTTGTTTGTTTTGTGCATATGTTAAGAAATCAATGAATGTTTAGCTGAGACGTTGAGTAGTCAAACCAGTGTCTCTAACAACAGTTGCAACATTAGCATTATCAGTTGCACTGCACATAAAGTGAGCCCGTTTAACCCTTATTTACCTGGAAACAACATGGAGGGCTTTAGGTTTTCCAAGATACATTCGCATTGTACGTATTCATCGAATGTTTACTTCCATATACTTCTTAATGCTGTAGCAACAACTTTATTCTTTGTACACAGTGGGGATCTGATGCTGCCATCTAAGAATGTCTTGTCATTAAATTGTCATTATTTGATATTTAAGCTGGTGTTTGTCGTTTCACTGCTTTTGCGTCTGATTGGCCGCGACGATAATGTGCTGTCATATATCAACGCAATGGTTTTTTACGTTGTTTAAATTCCGACACATTTAGTGCATTGGTCTCAAACACAGTGCAGCTTTAGCGGGGGCTGTATATTTAGTGTTAATAATAAGCACATGCATTCATCTGTATGTCTGATCTCATACTGCTTTGCAACAGAGGTTACAAATCATGGCTGAAAAATAAAAGGGCAGCCACAACAAAGATGCTTTGACAGTTGGCTAAACTTAAAACAGCTGTGTGTGGTAAGTGTGTGTCATTGTTTTTTTGTTTGGGGTTTTTGTTTTTGTTAATTGTGTTTTGCATATTAATATGTAGAGCAGAATAGCTGAGTATTTGTTAAATCTGTGTAAACCAGCTTTCTATTTTTAAAGCTTTTCTTCATACCTAGCTCAGGATGATGATCTTTATCAGTGAATGAGGAAATCTAACAAAAAAAAAAAAGCTTTCACATCCACAAGCACCTTTCTGCAATGTGGTTTCTCTTCTGCTGAGCAACAGCGTTTCTCTTTTACGCTTGAATCTTGACTCTGCGAGATGGGCTGTTCTGCAGGTTTCACACTTCTCAGAACATATTCACATTTCCAAATTAGTAGATCCTTTCCTTCTGATTAATTTTATTCTGGGGAAGTCGTGTGAGTTTACAGTTGTGCGTGTGTGTGTACGTGTGTGTCAACAGGCTTTGGTGGCCTGTTGAACCACTTAAAGGATTCTATTTAACGGGTCAGCCGAGCAATTAATCAAGGGTTTAATTGGAATCCCGAGTGGAGTGACATGATTTATGCAAATAAGGTCATTAATATGCAGGCCTGCATTCGATGCTCAAATTAAAATGGCTCATCCGCCAGCGCCGGCTAGCACTTTCATTACGGTAAATTAGAGAGCGATAATAACTCCAAATACACATATTTATTTTCTACAGACATTCAGAATAGGACATGCCCACAGGAAGAAAAATATGAAAAGGCAAAAAAGAAGGAAGTTCTTATATGGGAGTTGGAAAGAGGCAGCGCTAATGCTGTTAATTTTACCTCATTAGAAGCACAGTGCTATCTGCAGGGCTTCAGTTTTAATTGGATCACCAAGCAATTTAAACCACATTTGGTTCTTAATTGCTTTTTCTTTCCTCTTTATAATAAATAGTATAGCAGTAGTAGCTATTTGCCAGATTCTTTCCCTGGTCAGTGCTGTGCAGTGATTCAAGTTTCTGACCTATGCTGCTGTCCTTGGTTACTGCACCCACAAGGACAGTTTGTGGTTCTTGGTCCAGTGTCCAGTCCCCTCTTCCCCACTATCTGCTGATGCCAGGATATTAGAAAAAAGGCGGAAAGGAGCTGAGCCACAGCTGGAATCGCATTTTCCTGCTACTTCTTTCATGACAGTAACTGCACAGAATGCAGGCTATAAAAGCCGCTTGTATTAACAAGTAATACCCAATAATTGCCCTGTCACTGTGGAGCAGTTGCCAGCATAAGTGAAGTGTGTATGTGCTTTTAATGATGATGAGAAATAAGGTGTAGTCTGACGCTCAAGTAGCTGTTGATTGGGACTGGAAGTGAAGAGGGGTGGTTAGCAGTACCTAATAATGTCTGTGTAAATCTTAATGACATAAAGTGATTGTCATATCATGGTGTCAACAGCGGTGTTACCTGATCTATTTATGCAATGACTGTGCCGCATCAACACACTTAAAGTAGGTTTCAACAAAACTAGTTACCCACTAACTACCAGAGAAATAGAGTGGAGGCGCTACCTCACCTAACAAAGACCACATACTCTGGCATATAGATACTGTACCTGACAATATCATTCTCTGATGGTTAGATGGGGTTGTAGGAGAAAAGCTACATTATTGTAAATGCAAAGGTTGTATACACACAGTCATTGAGTCATTCCCAGTCATGGACCAGGTCTATGGAGAAGAATGCTAATATAATAGCATAGAGTGTGTTTTTGTAATCCAAAGTCATTTTTATATTCATGCCTTCTTGACTGTTGGTGAATAAACAGAGGCAAAATGGAGCAAATCTAACCCTCAGATCAAAATTAGTAGATTGATATATTTTTTTGCTTGTTGAATGTTTATATTTAATTAGTCCATTTTTTTAAAACCAATGATCAGATTCAGGATTACCTATGCCACCTCTCATAAGGTGAAAGGTGAGATACACCCTGAATACATCACAAGGCTTATATGTACTTTAAATAGTCAAAGGAGCTTGCAAAGAAAAGCGTCTGGACTTCTTTAAGTTGCTTGAAGACGTTTCACCTCTCATCCGAGAAGCTTCTTCAGTTCTAAGGTTAAATGGTGGAGAGTCCCAGATTTAAACCTAGTGGGAGTTTCCCCCCAAAGAGGGACAAAAGGACCCCCTGATGATCCCCCTGATGATCACCTAGTGGGGGGAAACTCCCACTAGGTTTAAATCTGGGACTCTCCACCATTTAACCTTAGAACTGAAGAAGCTTCTCGGATGAGAGGTGAAACGTCTTCAAGCAACTTAAAGAAATCCAGACGCTTTTCTTTGCAAGCTCCTTTGACTACAATGACCTGGATGACTGAGAACCTTCACAGATGTACTTTAAATAGTTTAAATCTCAGTAAAGACCACAAAATAATCATTTTTCTCCGTATGGACAGAAACAAACGTATAAAAAGCCCCTCTCTGTGCTATGTGTAGAATATTTAAGACTATACTGTGACACAAGTCTAGTCGGCTAATACAGTGAATAATAGATGAATCACAAAACCACTAAAATAATATCACTTTGATTCAAGCACATTTATTCCACAGCTTTATCCATAAAATAGATCTGGGCATCGCAAATGACACCCAAATGGCAGCAATATACTGTCTGGTATTGGCTACAAGAAGTGAAGTGAATTCATTTCCATTCTGATTTCATTATCTGCTGTTACTGTGTAGAGTTTTGAAAGCTAATACTAGCCGAGCTCAACAGGAGGCCTAATGAATCAAAGGGATGATGCTGAATCTCTCTAAGTCTCAGTGTAATGAAAATTGGGTTTTTTTTGTTTTACTGAAACAGTGACATCATACAAATGTTTTTATGAATGTGTATCATGTGACATTTGTTTCAATCATGTCCCAGTTGGTAGCATACTTTTCTTGTGATTGTGATTTTATTGTGTATGTGATTTTTCCTTGATGTTTTTCTGAATTGCTTTGCAAATTTAAGCATTATGTTGTCATTACTAGAGTCTGACAGAACCAGGGTTTCTGTAAGTCACTAAAAAAGCTAAAATTATAATAGAGCCAAATACGGTAAGAAATATTAAACTTTACCTACATTTTCTCCAAATATTTCATTTGTGGATGGCGTCTCTAAAATAGGCAGTGATATTTATTTTAAGATTAAATCATCTAAGTAGTTGTTCATTTTTCTGTCTTTCTCAACATCATTGTTTCTGTAGTATTAGTAAGTTTTAGGATATATTATTTATTATCTGTGGCCTTGAAAGCACATGCATATATCAAAAATGAAGAACATCAAATCAATTTAAGATTTAAATACCAATATTGCTAAATATAAAGGAGAAAATAATAATAAACTATTAAACCTCCAAAAATCAAAGTTGTGGGTGATATTGTGTAATCAGTGTTGGGAAGGTTACTTTTAAAATGTATTCCACTACAGATTACAGAATCCATGCCTCAAAATGTAGTTTGTAATGCATTCCGTGAAGTTACTCAATGTGAGTAACGTATTCTGAATACTTTGGATTACTTAATATATTGTCATGCTTTTTACAACTACATGAATGTACTATTACTGTGTGATTTATTACTTAAGGCTACTCGCCACCAAGCTAACATTGTTAGCTGGCGTTAGCTGAGGTTAGTTCATAGACTGCTTTCAGAACTGTACATGATTATTTGCAGCTAGCAGGTTGGTAATGCACTAAGCTCAGCTAATGCCAGCTAACAATGTTAGCTCGATGGCGAGTAGCCTGGTCAGGCTAACGCTGAACGTACTTCCAGATGTATATGAAAAGGGGGGGAAAAAAACCAAAACGCTTGGACACTGCTAGCACAGGGCGCCCACACAAACGCAAAGCGAGAGATGAAGCATAGCTGAATATGTTTCCAAACCAACTTCATTCTAAGCCAAAGACTAGAAAATATGGTGAAGCATATCTTCCCTTTGGTTTCACCTGCACAAGTGCCAAGGTAGGTCTCCCCTACATAATTGGTTTTCCCTTCGTCGGGAGCAGCGCTGGGCTGTTCAAATCATGGACAAACAGTATCCCACATCCCACTTCTTGTAATGACTAACTACTCCTGACATTTTGGAGATGTTAGCTCTTTATACAGTAAAGTTACAGCGGGATACAAATAATATCAGGCTGATCCTGCCACGATTTGTTCCCCCGGTTCAAATCACGGACAAACAGTATCCCACAGCTGTTTATGTTTTTAAACCCATTTTGCACAGAGAGGCATTTTTGAAAAATGTATTGATGGCAATGTTGAATATTATTACACAGGAAAAAAACAACTACATGCAAAATAATCACACCGTGATGCCTCTCCCTTTCTAAATGGAGGGACAGTAACTGCGTGTGTATATGTAAGCGTGTAAAACCTGCAGATAGTCAGATTAACAGTAACAGTATTTTGTCTCTATCTGCCTTTCTGCAATTCATCTCATGTAAACAATAACGTGGTGCACAGCGTGACATGAAAAAAGGCACATACCTTTGACGTTGCCTGACGAACTCTGTATTCCTCGTCCACATGGAAACGCAAAAAAGGAGTTTTAAAAAATCTCAGTTTTCAGTGATTGAAAACGCCGTTTACGTGTGGACGAAACAGATGCGTTTTCAAAAATACCTGTGTAGGTGTGAACGTAGCGTAAAAGAGTTAGTAGTTTATTTTATTACTACTTGTAATTTATTGCAGATTACTTGTATTTGCTTAAATGTTTACTAAATGTTTGAGGTGTGAAATAAACTGCAATGGAGCAAAATATGGGTGTGTGTGGTTGGAGGATGGGGCAGGGGGGGGCAAACATTTTTCTTTCTGATGTAAACAAATGAGCATATACAGCTTTAACAAGAGGGAGCCAAATTACTGCATGAACCCCTCCAAAACCAGGTCTTCCGATTCTGTAGAGCCCAACCAGACAGAATTTTTAAGTCTAATACTGATACCAGTGTTTGCTGATCTTTTTCTTTCTTTTTCATCCTACCATTTGTTTGTGTAGTTAATCGTTTACATCCTGCCTGACTCTGCAAAATGTGCAACGTCAGCACTCGTAACAAAGTTGAAGGGTGTTTCTCTCGTCTCTTCTGTCAATAAATCTTTCAAACTATAATACTAAGTGTCTCATGAAATGTGAAATTGTTGCTGCTGGAACATAATTTTTCTGATTCAGACTTATTTAAAATGTGTCCCTCATATCATAACATTTTTACACTTTCTCCCTCCCAAACTAAGCATTTAAGGAGTTTTGCTTGTTGGTTATTGGTGCTTTTGTGTGAATGCCATTAACTGAAACTTGTATCTGCTTCTTATTTGTTTGTGCCCTTCATGGTTGCCTTACCCAGTACACTGTGTATTAGGAAACAGTTACAGTGTTTTACTAGAGCTCAGTGGGGAGTTTGACAGCTGTTTTATTTGGAGCACAATGCGTAACAACAAACAAAGGAATGGCAATGAAACATGCTTTGTATACTCTACTGTGGATGGAATGGATGGGTCTATTTAAAGCTCCTTTTATCTGCTCTGATCTGTTTGTTGCATTCTGTTTTACAGCAGAAGAATAACACTAGCTTGCTCACCTTACAGAGTTTTTAATAGCTCAGTTTATTTTATTTAAGCATTTTCTTCTTTTGCTTATATTTTTCAGCCCCCTCCCCCCCCCCCCCCCATTTATTGCTCGCTAGTTTTCTGTCACTCACGCGCACACCTCATGTCCTCATGTGTGCCATGGGTTGCTGGCTGCTTGGGGTTTTCTGTAATTACAGCAGTGCGCAGGGAGCTGTCTTTTGCATGGCAGATGGTCCAGCACCATGCTGCATCAGGTATCCGTGACAACCGCCTCCCTCCTTGCAGTTAACAGCACCATCATGGCTCTTTACAGTGACCAAATGTCATTATAGAGTCTGTGGAGACAGAACAAGAGCACGAGTTGAAGGAGAGACACAGGAACAGATATTCTGTAGTGGGATTAGCAAGCATGGCACAGAAAGCAAACGAATGAGGCTGGATTTTCTCAGGATGCTTGTTAAGCACGCTAAAAACATGTTTTTTATGAGGAGAAACAGTTTTGTTTGAATCATTATTGTGCTCAGATAATCAGACTTGTCTATAAAGCTTGAGTGTGAATGTTAGATAGCATTGAGAAAGTGCTTGTATGAATGGGTGTGATTGGGTGAATGAGACATGTTGTATGGTAAATGGTAAATGGCATGCATTTGTATAGCGCTTTTCTGGTCCCTAAGGACCCCAAAGCACTTCACACTACATTCAGTCATTCACCCATTCACACACACATTCACACACTGGCAATGGCAAGCTACGTTGTAGCCACAGCTGCCCTGGGGCGCACTGACAGAGGCGAGGCTGCCGGACACTGGCCGGGCCCTCTGACCACCACCAGTAGGCAAACATGGGGTTAGTATCTTGCCCAAGTAGGCAAACATGGGGTTAGTATCTTGCCCAAGGATATTTGGCATGCAGCCATGGCAGGAGGCAGCCTGGGATCGAACCACCGACCTTCTGATTAGTGGCTGACCTCTGCCACCTGAGCTACAGCCACCCCCTTATAAAGTGCTTTGAGTGCTCGGCTAGAGTAGAAAAATGGTGTTTACCATTCCACCTGTTTATTACCAGTGCCACTAAATGACATATCTGTGGATTCAGTACCACATTCATTCTTGGAGCAAATGTAGTTAGCTTATTTTGGGTATCAGCATTTTAATGTAACCTCTTTCCCTCCCTTACCTCCAATATTTGATTTGTGCAATCACACCCTTATGTCATCTAGTATATCTGCCCATTTTCTAGATATCTTGCATAAGGGAAGCAGATATACAGTCAGTTTCTCTTCAGCTTACCATGTGGCTGATATGACTGTCTCTCTTCTGGTTATCATAAAGGCTCAACAAGAGACTGAGTTTGTTAACTGTTAATTTAATACTAAATATGAAAATGTGGTTTATTTAAGTTCACGTAACAGTTAAATATACTGGTATGCAGTATACTCTGGGTCCATAAAGGCAGAATTGTCATAGGAGTTCTCTGCTTGTTAGTGAGGTCTGTGCTTCCCCACAGTACCAGAGGGAGGCAGTGACACACCTTGCTGTAGCATTAGGTGTTTGAGGCATGCTTTCAACAACACCAAGCCATTTGTTCATTCAATTAATAACCTACTCACCTGTTCACTTGGTTAATGAACCAAACAAGTCAATCTTGTTTTATGCAAAATATCACTTTGTTTTTATGATATTAGAGCTTCTCTCCTCAGTCATTTAAAAAAATAATAGTAATAAATTGTAGCCAATTTGGAAGACCTTAATCATTATCGGCATATGGCAAAGGCTACTTCAGCCTGTGCCACATCAAATATTAAGTCCCAATAAAATGGCATTTGGAAAGCATCCATATATTCACACATTTCTTGTTGAAATGGGATGTTTGGAAGAGACATAACAGAACGAAAAAAACGATAACACTTCACAAGCATTTCACAAAGAGAAGAGAGATTGAATTTGAAGAGGAAAGTATTTTTAATAATTCACAACATGTAATATATTATTAGAAATTAAATTTTCTATCAGGCATTTCAAAGCATTTGATAAAAATATGAAGTAACTAAAATGTATTTAGAAAAGTGATTCTTTTTTACTCCATTGTGGAGTATCCATTAATTCATGGATACATTGGGCTGAAAAGTAATTTTTTTGACCCTTCAAACAATCAAAGAAATGGTCACAGGTAATGCATAGTAAAATGTCAGAATATACACAGTACATTAACGTAGAACTATTAGACTGCCATGAATAAAAAAAAGACTCCTAAAAAGGTGACCTGTTTCATCCTAAAATTTGTATGTTTAAAAAAATGTTTTATGCTGTAAGGTAAAGCTTCAATAGTATTTTGGTAAAAACGCTGGCATTTAAACAATCCCCTATGAGCAAGAACTTTGAAGAATTCCCTTTTAACCAGAAGAAAAACTTGGGAGAATAAGGCTCACCTGTCATAATGGGTTAGAGGGTAAGGAAAGGGAAGGAACTGTATAGGGAGACTGGACAAAACAAAGACTGAAAGAGAGAGAAACCAGAAACTTAATGATATGCTGCAGGGGTATATAAACACCTGGGGAATGAAAAGAGGTAAGTGGAGATGATGTGCTCAATGCATCACAGCATATCACATGAAGTCTCACAGTGGTCTGAGCCTATAGCAACATAACTGAGGAATGGTTCAAGGTCACCAGATCCAACCTAAACTATAAACTTTATCAAAAGGGAAACGTTTGAGTCTAATCTTAAAAGTAGAGAATCTGTCCCCCAAATCCAAACTGTCTGAGAGTAAGTACTCTGTTGGGATAGTACTATGATGTCTTAAAGGTATGATGGGGCCTGATGCAATAATTTGTATGTGAGGAGAAGGATTTGAAATTCAATTCTAGATGTAACAGGGAGGCAGTGAAGACAAGCTAATACGGGAGAAATAAAGCCTTTTCTTTTCTATTCCCTGACGTACAGTCACTGCTGCATTTTTGGATTAACTGAAGAGAATTTTTAGAAAAATCTGATAATAATAAATTACAATAGTCCAGCATAGAAGTAATAAATGCATGAACTAGTTTTCAGCATCAGTCCAAGACACAATGTTTCTAATTTTAGACATATTGCACAGATGAAAGAAGGCGGGAAGATTTGATCAAAAATGACTCCAAAATTCCTTATAGTGTTGCATGAGGCCAAAGTAATACTATCCACAATAAGTATATGGTTAGGTACCATATTTCCAAGATTTTTAGTAATAAAAATATTTTAAATTTCAATTTTGTCTGAATTTAGGAGATGAAAATCCAGGTTTCCATGGCTTTAAGACACACCTGTTGTTTAAGTAATTGATTTGTATGCTCTAGCTTCATAGATATAGCTGGGTATCATCTGTATAGCAATGAAAATGTATGCCATGTTTTCTCATATTACCTACGAGAAGCATGTTAATTGTAAAAAGTGTTGGTCCCAGTGTAGAACCTTGTGGAACCCCATAACTAACTTATGTGTGTGCAGAAAACTTCCAGTTTACATGAGCAAATTGATTGATAAGTATGATTTAAAACACTGCAGCACGGTTTCTTAAATACCAACAATGCATTCCTTTTATTGATATTGTGATCAATTGCTGCACTGAGGTCTAACATTCACTAGAACTCTTTCTGTGATATATTGAACTCTAAATCCTGACTGAACATCTTTAAATATACCCTTCCTCTCCAGATCAGCTTTAAGGCCCGTGTTGTACCAGGGAGTCAAACCTCTTTGATCTGACACTTTCTTTTGGAAGACAAGCCACACTATCCAACATCAACACAGTTTGGATGTACCAATAATATCAATCAACTTCAGTGGCAGTAATATTTAGGTAGCTGCACTGCATTGTGTTTGCACATGGCATTGAAGATGTTAAGAAATGTTTCCTTGTTTGTCATTTAGTTCATTTTTAAACTGTTTTTTGCAGTACTGTGTAGTCCGTTAGTATAAAGTTAAACATTTAGAAATGGTCTGACAAAAGAGGGTTTTCAGGAAAAAACTGCATGGTGTTGACAGTTTAATAAGAAACACAACAACATGTGAAATTAATGCTAAATGAATCATCAGGAATACAGGATTTGCTGTCAGACCAAGAGAAAACCAGCAAATGCGCCATAATTCACATAATCCAGCAAGGTTAACTTGACTGACACAAATAGGTGTGGAAGAAATTGTATTTTCTATTTTGTTATTTTACTTTGTCTTTATGATTGCTCATTGTTTTTACACTATTTATTGCTTATTTCTTTCTTTAGAAGAAGGACTTTTGGTGTTATATATTCTAAAGGAATATAAGAAGGGCTAAAGAATGTAACACATCGATAACCCTGTTCACTTTATAGATTCATAAAAAGTAAAATGTGTGATACATTCCATCCTAATGGCCTTAGGGTGTTGTACCGCTTCTGCTGATCTCCTGCTGAGTGTCCTTCTGTATTTTCCTGCATCTCTCTGTGATGTCCTAGTTAGCATGTTTACAGCTGCATGCAGATGCAGTGCTGCAGTCTTTCAGCAGGACTTTCCCCCGGGTGCCCACGGGGAGCTTACATGCACTGCAGATTTTGAGGTAAATAATTATTAATGGTGACAGAAATACCAAGCTCTATGAGTTACTTGTTGTCCCTCGTGCTATATTGCGGGACATACAATAAATATTATATATGTTGTTTTTATTTCATTTTATGTCATTCTCTTCTCTTCACCTCTCCTGCCTCTAACATGGCACAACTGTGTACAGAATGGTTAAGAGTTTGCACTGTTCTGCCAAATCAATAGTGGGTTTGTGCTGTGGTATAATTTCTTGCACCCTGTCTGATCATAAATGTACCTCTTGATCTGCCACTGCTGAGGAAAATCAATAGTCATCCAGAAGGCCAGCTGTTAGGATTTTATTATTTCTTAAATCAGTCAAGTCTGCAGTTCAAAGTTACTGGAGTGGAGGCAGAAGCAACAGTAGAGCTTTTAGCTCATAGAACTAACATGCCTCTAAAACCTGTATATGAAGATATTGATCCTGTGCTTTGATGTAGAAAGGCTTTCACCCTGTATTCCAGCATCCACAGCAGTGGTGCTATTGTGTAATGTGGTTAGCACAGTGTGACTTCCTGGTTAGACACAGGAATACGTGGGCATGAGATGTTTAAGGTTAAAATTGTTGCTCCCCCTGCAAATGCAGAACTGCTTATTTAATCTTATTCCTGTTTTTAACACTATTTTGCTACCAGTGGTTCATTTTGTTATTATTTATTTCAGATAACAAATCTACTGTTTTTATGCCATTCAGTTGCTTCTGTCACTGTAACTACTGCACATGTAGTAAGGTGAGTTTTCTGTTTTAGTAGGAAAAACAGATGGATGAGGCCATAAGCTGTGGTACACGAGCAAGTATTGTGATACACATTAGACATAAAAAAATAATATTTGCCATACCATTATTTCAATTCAATTTGATAGTTTGGCTTTAAATATAGTAACTAGAAGTGACAGTTAACTCCGTGAAATGACCCAGAGGTGATTATTGCTTAACTGTGTGTTGATAGAACTCCATTTGATGGTAATTTAATGTGCATATGCATGTGAATCGTGAGTGCCCTTTCTAATGGGTTTTAAATAACTAAAGCTAACAATCTAAAATATGATGGACATCTGTGTATTGTGTTCAGTGTTGTAAACTTTGGATCTAGTCATGCCATTTTAGCAGTTTTATGCTAAAATGGCATGACTACTGTGGTTGCTTTGGAGGTAGCAGTTAATGCAGTGAAACTGTATTGTGTTAGAAATGTTTCTGTTATTTTGTCCACCCTTTTTGTATCAGTGAAGGTGCGGTTCATAATTGTAACAAAATAAAGTGTAAATGCATCACAATCTACATCAGAAATTAGTGATACTGGGTTAGTTTTATGCTGCAGCCGGAATGGCAGCAAAAAACACGGTGTAATAATGCACAATGTAACGGCTATACAGGAATAACAATGTGTGCATTTACACTTTTGCAGCTCTGCCACCAGGTAAGAAATCATCTGGGAGTGCTTTTGTTTTCTCTGGTAGCTAACAGTAGTTGTCTCGTGGCAGCTGAAACTGCGGATGGTGAAACAGTCGGTGTAACAGTGAAATCTGTACCTGCTGTTGAGGGAGATGAAGAAAGTAAAGAATGGTAGAAACTAAGAGTAAATGGAAAGTGAAGCTTGGATGGGGATTTACTCGATGTGGTGAGGTCAGAGGACTTCAGAGTGTTTAAAAACAGCAATAAGTTGACACATATTATACTGATATGGCTCCTTTCTGCTTTGTGGCACGGTGGAATATAGTAGGTGGTCACAGAACACCATCCAAATCATTCAAGTAGCGTTAACCTTTTGGTAGCTGTATTTAAGAAATGACCTCATGTTTGGATCACTATGCCGATGTTTGTAATTAGGTAAGCCTATAAAGAGACTGATGTGTTAGATGTTCCTGAGTGACTCAGACCAAACCCGTGGCTTTGAACTTGAACCAAAATCCTTGGTTTCATGCCGAAGACTAAACAATCTAAGCTATTCTGAGTTGATTATCCATCCCTGGCCCAGGACCTTGGCTTTGTCTTACCCCAACTCTTTAGGCCATGTCTCTTGAGTCTTTCTCTTAGACATCAGTCTTCAGTCTCCTGTGAGCTGCCATCTAATCCACCAGTCATCTGAGTCCAGACCCTCATCTCACCAAGGTCGGGATGAAAGAGCGTCTCACTGGAGCTGAGTTTCGTCCGTGCGTGGCAGGAGAAAAGGGAGAAGGCCTTAGTACGAAATGTCAGTGCTTTTCCTGTGAAGCTAGGCTCATCAAAGGAGGATTAGTGTCGGACCGATGGCCTCACTGGACGAACAACCTCTGATGGGGTAATCTGATGCATCAGAGCCGATATGAGACTTGGATGAGGCACATGGACAATATGTACTCTAGCACGCATGCAGCCACATGCGCAAGAGCACACACACACACATAGCAAAGATTTTCAGACACATAAGGTGACAAGTTTCACATCTCCTGTCACTTTGAGAAGAATATTATTACTCAAAGGCCTTAATGCTTCCTGGATACGAATCATTAATGTACAGTACAAATGCAAAAGCCAACATGTCCATAATCATTACTAATGCTGTAAATAATGGTAAAGACAATTATGTTGTGATGAGCACAGACCTAAAATTTCGTTTAGGGTTTTGTTTTGTTTTTGTAGTGAGGTTTTTTTGGACTCCCCACTTCTCCCTCACTGCCAACATTAGAGGGAAAAATGTGCTCTCTGTGCTGACGGTGATGCCATTAGCTCACTTAGGAGTGATGTCACATCCATTCAGTAATAGATAGTTTGCAGTTACATCATCTGGTCTGGACTATCAAAGTTTGTTTTTTTTTTTAAATACAATTTCAAAGGCTCTGATGACCTACCACCACAGTCTGTCAGCTGGATAACATAGCTGATTGCACACAGATACTGCAGATTGGGTGATTCATGGGATCATTTCAGCAGCACCTGTGCCAGCCCCATTACTGATGCGTGGGAAAATGGCCCTCCTAATAAATTTAAAATACCAGGCTGGTAATGTCTGTTTGAATTGTTGTTGCTCTTTAAAAGTACTTCTATTTGTTTAAGAGATTTCACTCATTCTGAAAGAGTAGTTGCCGTCTTTGATAAAAAGTCAGACATGTCATGGAAAATATTGCTTTTTGTTTGTTTCAAAAGCAGGTTTCATCCCAGTATTTACTGCTTCGGGACTAATGGGAGAAGCTGCACACCATGTGTTAGCTTGAGTTAAATCAACCATTTTGCAACAAATAAACTGCAAGACAAATAGGAACATCATTCTTAATTTGGAAAGCTGACAGGGCAAGAAATGAGAACAATATGAAGGCCCTGCATTGTCCTCTTCATTAAAGTGTCTGTCCTCCACACATGACAAAGCAGATTGTGATTGTGGCACTGACAGGCTGTGGACAATTACAAGTGATGTATTTGTGGATTTACAGTGCGATCCAATCTGAAATATAGCTGCTGTCAGAGCCAAAAATATACTGTATAGAACTGCATTAGCAGAACTCGACTTGGTCTATATTTTGATTTGAAAACCACAGTCGATGCTCAGTAATGGAACTGAGTCAGAGGGAATTTGCTTATAGAGGGGTGATTTATTTTTATTAGCTCCTTGTGGTTTGGGGTATTGTTATAATTCCTCCTGCAGATTTATTGACATAATTTGAATATGGTATTTGTAAAAAGCAAATATTTGCCTTAGTGGTGCATAGGCAGATACAGATATATATATATATATATATATATATATATATATATATATATATATATATATGACTGAAAATGTGGGATGTGGTTTCTTTATTGCATCCTGTCCTGTAAACGGTTAAAAAAAAATTGTGGGAAAATGTTACAGTGCACGTAGCATACTTAAAGAGGAAAAAAAATTTACATTTCCTTACTTTGCTTTGGGTATAACCTAGATGGGTATTTTAGGCTGACTTTAAAGACATGTTATAAGTTTTAAAAATACATTTTACAAACAATCTGTTTGTAATAAAAGCATTAATGATGATCTACTATCATCATGAGCCATGCTACGTGGCTACTTACTTATCTAGCCTGCTTAAATGTTTCAAGCTATAAGCCAGACCTTCCCAAAGTGTGGGGCCCGCCCCCTAGGGGGCTGCGCAGAGCCATTGCAGGGGGGGGGGGGGGGGGGGGGGGGGGGGGAAAAATGCTTGGACACTGCTAGCATAATGGACAGATTTTCGACAGGGCTCCCACACAAATGCAAAGCATGAGATGAAGCATAGCTGAATATGTTACCAAACCAACTTCATTCTAAGCCAAAGACTAGAAAATATGGTGAAACATATCTCCCCTTGGGCTTCACCTGCACAAGTGCCAAGGTAGGTCTCCCTGCATAATTGGTTTTCCCTTCGTCAGGAACATGCGCTGGGCTGTTTAAATCACGGACAAACAGTATCCCACATTCTTGATTTTTAGTTCAGGGGGGGCGCGAACATTTTTCTTGTAAAACAAAGGGGGGCTAACAAAAACAGTTTGGGAACCACTGCTATAAGCCATGTTTGAGGTTGATGAATGATTAGCTTCCTGCATAGGTTGCATTTCACCCTTGTCCTCGTGAAATAATCCCACTCTTTAGGTTTTTTCTGCTCAGTCTGTCACCACACCTACCAGCTAACTTTAATTAAACTGTCCTGTCAAACTTAAAACTTCCCTGCGATCTGCCACCCTGGGTTACTAAATCTTTAGTCATCTGCTAACATTTACTCAAACGTTCTCTTCTTAAAAGCCTTTTCTTTACATTATGTTTCATGAACAGTTGAATCTAAAAAAATAAATAAATAAAAAAAAAAAAGTTTGATGTTGCGTCATTAAACTTTTTTTTACCTGCTGGAAAGTTCGTGTGTCCAATCTTTACTGATTCCTGCAGCATGAGCTGAAAATCTCAGACGTATTCTGGCTTATCAAACAGTCTTTTGCACAAAGAGCTATTTTTTTTTTGGCTGTGTAAATGAATTGACATGCAGTGTCTTTTGGAATGAGGCTCCAGTGTGAGTGCTCCCTCTGATAGTCGTGGAAAGTGTTGCAGAATGAGCAGGCATGCACTGAATCAGAAATGTTTACAGAGATCACAGAAGAAATGAGGTAATTCTGTGGTGCTACTAATGGCAGAGCCTTGACAGAGGATATGTTTCATTTATCCTGTCTGCATCAAGGTCGGTGTGGCAATTACCATGGCGGGGAGATGCTAAAAAAGAAAATCTACTGGCCCAGTGGTGAATATACAACAAATCACCTGTGCTGTTCAGGGCAGGGAATTTTTAAAATGGGTGATATAAAGTGTAGCTCAAAGGCAGAATGTTTAAGCATGTAGGAAGAGAGTGGATGGTTTATTAGCCAGCACAGAGTAGCTCTAAAAGCCCACTGCAAGCTCACACCTTTTATGTCGCTTATACTCATGCGGCTGGTTTAGGTGACATGAAATACAGCTCATCCTGTTTCCTGAGGGAAATATTCATCAGTTGCTTTTTTAGTCCCAGGTTACAATTAACAGGCTTCACAGGAGTTTCCTTGCTGCAGTCACATTTCTGCGTCTTCTTGTCCTACAAATTTTCGGGCTAAGCATATATAAATGTGGTATGTCTAAGAACCATCCCTGCTTTATTAGTATGGCAGTCAAGGCAGAAATTTTCTCAGTTTGCCCAGGCTCTTGTCACTCTGGCCTTCTATCCCTCTCCTCTCACCTGAATAGCTGCTCAGTACCTCAGTGTTGTCCCTCTTGATCCCTTTACCACCCCTTTCCCACTTGCCATCATCCTTTGCCTGTCTTTCTTCCTTTCCTCCACACTTGTTACAGACTGTCAGGCTAGCAGCACAGCACACTTGCTGTGTTCACGCCGGTTGGTCAGCTCAGATTGGCATTCACAGTGTGTCTCCAGGACTGACCTGCCTGCCTGCATTGCTCTCCTATTAAAATTCCTGTGCCAGATCCCCAATGAGGAGAGTGTAGCAGGGTCAGCTTGGCTCGCTGGCCTCTTTCCCCTTGCCTGCCTAATGAAGAGGACGCCTGTAGGGTTCATTATTAAAGAACTGCTAATAACAGACGGAGAAAGAGGAGTGATGAAGAAATAGGAGGGGGTGAAATGAGTTAGCAAAACATAGACGAGGGAATGGGTGGGATCTAAGGCAGTTGAATGACGAGAAAAACTAGGCCGCTATATGTAGGTTTTGAGTAGAGTTTTGAAGACTGCTTTGGACGGATGTTTTTTGATGTTTTGGTAGTTTTATAACTGGAACCATACTATTTAACGGAGCTCAGCGAAACTCCAAAAAACTTTTACGAACTTTTTTTGAAACATCTCACTGGTTCATTTATCTTTCACTGAACAAACGTTCTACAGCAGGGGTGTCGAACTCCAGGCCTCGAGGGCCGGTGTCCTGCAGGTTTTAGATCTCACCCTGGGTCAACACACCTGAATCAAACGATTAGTTCATTACCAGGCCTCTGGAGAACTTCAAGACATGTTGAGGAGGTAATTTAGTCATTTGAATCAGCTGTGTTGGATCAAGGACACATCTAAAACCTGCAGGACACCGGCCCTCGAGGCCTGGAGTTCGACACCTGTGTTCTACAGAAAGACCAACCATCCATCCATCCATCCCTCTCTCCCTCTCCCTCTTCAATTAAAAACAAAAAACAGGCATGTATCCCCTGGACAGATTGATTGATTTCATCACAGGGCTAACACAGAGGGCTAACTAGTCATCCTCACATGTATACCTATTGCCATTAACCTAGTCCATACATTTTTTAAAAAACTGTGAGTCCTATGAGTCAGAGCATCCAGAGAGAACAAGAAAAGTCCACACAGAAGGCCCCAGTCCTGCTTATGGGTACGATCCATGAACTTTCTTGCTATGAGGCAAAAGTTCTAACAAACAAAATATCATGCTTTAAATACTGTAAATAATCTTTCTTTGTGGTAGCCAACAATGTATTTTATGTATTGTTTCTTAACCCCTGGCTCAGTCTTTTTTAACATTCGACTTTCAGGAATGTTTGGTCTGTGTACAGTCATGAAATTCTGTCATAATTAACCTGCGTGCTTCTATAACAATCTAAATGAGCAAAAACTGAATTTCACATCAAAATATTTGCACTCATCACCTTGTTGTGGAATGGACGTCTACAGTTAAAAAAAAGTGTACAAATTAAATTCTTCATAGTGGCTCCATAGAGGGAAACTAGACAGGTTTACCTACATGCAGGTTAAATGTTCCACTAAAAATTCACGTGTTCTTCTGCATGAATTATCCATTTGCCAAGAAAAACCATTAATTACACCTGAATTATCATATAAGTATCCTGCAGACCTATACATTAGGCCGAAAAAAATTCCATTTACTTTTTTTTTGTGCAATAATAGAATTCCTTATAGCTGCCTGAAGCACATCCATTCTAAATGAGTCTGTCTGCCGCAGATGCTCTCGGTAAGTGATGTGGGGTATTATACAGAGTATTACTTAAGCCCTCAGAGGCCTAACCTAGGTCCTAGAAATTGCATGTGTGTTTTGTGTTTGTATGTACGTCCAAATTTATGTGTGGTATGTCTTTTCAAGTTTGGGATATTCATGCTTATGTGGGCAGAGCTCCCTGCCATATGTCTCTCAGGTATCCTGTTTCTCAACCTAAACCAGGCAAAGGTTTGATGCAAATTACCAATCGTAACAACAGCCAAGCGTAACAACATAAATATGTATCGTGCAGTAGTATGCCTTTGAAGAGACAGTGCCCATCTTATGAGTTGAGAAAGCAGAGGAGGAAAAAAAACTGTGTGATGGAATTTAAGTGTGTATTTCTGTGAAATGGGCCAGAGGTGTTTATATGGTTTCCATGCAGCATGACCATGGCTATTAGTTTCTGGTTGCTTCTATGGGGCAAACCACAAGAGCTATTAAAAAGGAAGTGGGTCAATTAATTTAAGCCGGATATGGGATCCAGTTGCAGACAAAACACAATAGAAAAAACAGACTGGGGGGGAAAAGGACAAAGAAAGAAATGCATAGAAAGCATGTCTTCATTTTGGAGAGATTGAGGCAAGTTTTATTCAGCTTGTTTCAGCAAGACTGTGAAAAAGAGGGTGCTTAGATTACCATAATTGAGCCTCCTATCAGATCCCACGAGTCTCTTATGTTTACAGTCAACGATGGAATGACAACAAGCATCGAGAACGTAGGAATGCTGCTGTAGGGATTTTTAAGACAAGGAAATGACTGAAATTCCAAGTTACATCCCCCCCTTGTAGAGAGGATCTATTATCCTCATAATGCAGAGGATACTGTTGAAACAGTCATACGATTCAATAAAGAAATAATAAGAAGTTTGCTTTCCTACTTTGTGCATATAATCTAGCTCACGATTGAATGGCTCATCCCTGTGCAGAAAGTAAATCCACCCAACGATTGTGGAGGGCAGTATCCTGCTGTTTACAACAGGGCCGGGTCGATATCCACGGGAGGCGTTCAAATAAACAAACCATAAATGCCGGGGCTTTTGCCGGCCTCCAAGATCATGGCTGTAACAATGATTAATTTTAACAACCTGAGCTAATTGTCTCTGAAACTTTAGTTAACGGCAAATATGATCTAGCCGTGGGTGCTTTTCTCTTCTGTAATGAAGAATAATGAGCAATGGAATTACTCCTGGCACCATTTTTTTTTTCTGTCAGAGATTTGTAGAGAGCACAGAGGCCAGCAGGATGTTAGTCCGGGAATGAAGAGATAGACTTTGTCTGTCTGTGTGTCTGTCTGCAAGGAAGGAAACAAGCAAGGAAGGAATAGAGACTTGTGCTTGGCTTGAAATCAAATCTGAACCTCCTGATTAATGCGAGGGAGTTAGCCTATTGCCTGTGTGTTTTTCATCAGCCTTGTTTCTTTACCATGCCCTGCTCCTTGCTGCTCACAGGCGGTCTGTCACATCTCACCCTCTCGGGAGGCTTCCCATGAAGCGGCAGCGTTTTCTATTACGCTGAATACCGATATTGTCCTCTCCACCCTCCTCCTCCTTAGACTCCTACTCCTCATCTTCTCTCTATCTTCTCTCTGTTTACTGCCAGCCCTCTTTATCTCTCTTTCTATGTCTCACCCCCTTCCTGTTTGCCTGCGCACATAGAAATGTATAACACCGGTGCTGCTGTAGAAAGCAGCTTGGCCTCGAGCGGTGTCTGTGATTCGCCTTCAATCTTAGCTGTGTGCTGGAACACCACCTGAGGCTGGAGATGAGACCTCTCCACAAGTGGCAGAAGCTTAAACGCCCTCTTTTATCTACACTATCTCTCCCCTAGTGAAGCGAGGAAGATCAGCGAGAGAGGAAGGACCGACCTGATCCCTTCCAGCTCTACTCAGACAGAGAGATGTATAGATAAAGTGTGGCGGGTCTATGTGGAGGAGGAGACCTTCAGCACATTCAGACAGCACACAGCATACTCCGTTGTCTTTATGATTGTATACCTTGAGAAAAGATATCAAATCAGTCTAAAATGTTTGTGCTTTTTGTGTTGTTTTCAGCTGCACGCACACTGCCTTGTGTACAGAAGAGAAGCTTTGTTCTTCCTACTCACTTTCTCTACTTTTTGCTTCTTTCCCGTTGTTTGTAGGTGGAATGCACAGCACTAGTAAGGCCAATGTGAAATTTCTGTTATCACATTCCACCAAGGTGCAAAAAGATCCTGACCTTTAACATAATCACTCTAACCTATGCAGGATCTGACACACAAGGCACAAGCGCATCCATATTCTCAATAAATATACTTAAACTTATTAAGCCATTGGATTGAATATGGACATCACACAAGGGATGCAGTTAAGTGAGGGTCACCAACCTAGAACTAAAATCAAATCCCACAAAGGCAACTTTGCTAGTGAAATTGTTTATATTTCTCTAGAGTTTCTTAAGGGAAGTTGTCAAGAGTGCATTCCAGCATATGCAGAGGGACCAGTTCAGGTACCCCTTTTAACAGTGAAACCAAGTAAGCCACAAGCCGTGACATGGTCTGACTTTCAATCCACATTCCTGTGTAAAAGGTTTTATAATCTCTGTGAGAAGGAAAGCGGAGATTCTCAATTTTGTCATTGCAGGCAGATTTACAAAACTCACACCTCTTTCCTTTATGGGCAGTTACATTTCCAACTTAATGTGTTTTGGCATAAACAGAGCAGTAACAGTTGTCAGCTAAATAGAGAGAATGTGAAAGCTTGAAAGGAAAAAAGGATTTAATGGATCAAAAATATGTGGCTGTTTTCCAAAGATTTATTCTTTCCACATACTGTACTTGTCTTTGATTGCCCTGTAGCCTTTCAGAAAACTGCGTTCATCCAGTCATGTTTCCAGTGTGGGTCTTTGTGACTGGATCATTTCAACCTAAAACTTCACTGTTCCTCAAGGGAATGTTGTTGGCAATTATACACTGGTGAATCCAGCCAGTTTGTTGGGTCATAGCAGTGTGTACTTCTGCTGAACAATAGCTACACTCCAAATGACTCACGCAGTGCACTTCTCTGCTTGGCCCTGTTTGCTGCGATGTACTGGAGAGGGTCGTTGAACTTGAGGATGAACCTTGAGGAAATGAACGTTCAGAAGTGTAAGCCGCTTCACTGTACTTTAGAAAAATTGCAGAAGTTGAACTACTTGATGTGGGTCAATAGTACTTACAATAACTTGGCTTTAAATAAATGATGAAGATCTTTGCTTAGCAGCTCCAATCATCAGACTATTTGCAAACAGTCTGATGCTAAAACTAATTTGTGAGCAGTCTTGACCATGTGTCAACATAAAGCCAAACATTGGGTGTCTGCTATTAAATGAGTGTTAATGAGATGTTAAATTACAATTTTCATCCATGCAGATTGGCTAATATCCCAGACATAATCAAGCAGCAACCTCCGTCGAAGAAAAATGAAATCAGTGCTGAAAAGTACAGTGTGGGAGGACCACTTCAGCCAGACACAAAGACAGCTAATTTACCCTTCAAATGGCGATGGCACATTGGCTGCATTTATCTTCTATATAGAATTATAGTATAATACAATAGAATTCAACTCTTCTGCCTCTTCTAAGGAAATTCTAACTATCTCTATACCCAAACAGTTTTAAATTGTTTGGGAAACAACCCCGTAAATAGAAAAAAAAAAACATTGAAAATATTTTGTATCTATTCTCAGTAAAAACTCAAGAGACTTTCAAAGAGGCTAAAGCTAAAGCTACCCAGAGCTCAGAAGCCATCCAAAAGCCAGCAGCCTCGGTGTGAGCAAAGGATCAAGGCAGTCATATGAACAATTATGGAGTTAAAAAAGAAAACAGTCAATGTTATTTGATGTGGTTAAGTTAGAAATGTACTGAAAAATGATAGAAATACCTGACGTTTGTTTTGTTATTGAAATGTGCTGTACCTACTTTTGTTTGTTAAGGTAGAATGTGTCAGGTAAAGCTAGAGGTACGGCAGCTCATTTCTAGGTATATATTTGTACCTCTTTCTAGTAGCAGAGTAAAAAAAGTATTGCTATTAGTGTTATTATAACACCAGTATTATTAAAGTATTAGTAGTGTCCTTGGATAAGACGGTGAACTCAAAAGCTGCTCTGCAGAGTTTCCATTGGCGTGTTTGAATGAGTGAACGAGAAACCCCGCTCGGAGGTATGCTAAGTATCACTTTGAATACCACTAAGGTGGGAAAAACCATTTACCATTTGCTTTGGATAACCCCAACACACTCAATTTCAAGTCAAATAGAACCATTATCTTGAAAATAAAGGAAGAGTTCTTAATTTTCACTTCATTAATGTGCCTCATTTTTTAAAGTGTGGGATAATATTAATGTGTGTTGCCACTCAACATTTAATTAATCCTGATCACCTCAGGATATCGTGCTTCCACTTCTCTTTAAAGCCATTCACTAAGTGACCATTTTTAGGTAAAGTCTCTCACTCTGTTTATCTCTCTTTCTTGCCCCCTCACTCTTCCGCTGACTTTAGTCATTAACATCTTTATCTTTGGAAAAACACAGAGCTTCTGCAGAATGTTTCTCTCATTTTAAACCTTTTGAGAATCCACTAAAAGCACAACTCAACTGGATCCATTCTCAGTATGGAAGAATTATGTCAGTCTGACTTTGTTGTGTCTTGTTACTACTGCAGTTGCCTCAAGTTACTCTTTAGATCTCACGTTTTCTCCTGAGCTGATCACCTTAATAGCAGACTTTCATCTCTAAATGGCAGGTAATGCTGACAGTTTTTCACAACGATCATGGTCATTTACACAGATTTGTGGTCTGTTTTTTTCTATTAATCTGTTCACATTTGAGTGAAAGGTTATTCAGCAATATGCATAATTCATTTGAGTTATGCAAGTTGAATTATTTTGTCAGTCATCAATGTCTGATCTGTAAATTGCAAGTGGGATGTGTAATTGGAGCATTTGGATTTAAAAACTAAGTTATTATAAAATCCATTTTCTTGCTCTGAAGAACAAGGAGCTCCATGCAATTATGCAAATATTTAAGTAACTGGCACTTTTTACTAATTATCCTCATAATCAGTTCTGAGCACCTGTAGAAATATTACATGAGATTTAGTACACAAGTGCTACCTGTGTCTGTAGAAGGTCCAGTTGATTATAATGTTCCATTGCACTTATTATTAAAAGTGTAAATAATAATAATTGAAATTAATTATTAATAAGTAATGTCTTTATTTGGGTTATATAGATAAATCAAACTTTAAGTATCAAACCACACCCAGTTTGAATGTGTTTATGAAGGTTATTATTATTATTACCAGCTGAACTGGCTTGTATCAAACTTTGTACAGTCACAGTTCAAAATGTTAAAAAAGTAACATTTCATTACTAACAGCGTGGGACCATTAATAAGTAGGAACATGTAACTTATAAGAAAAGACGGCCCCATTCCATTGTCATCATCATCTATTTACGTCGATTGTTATGCATATGTTCTTTCTGTTATTTGTAACCTATTCATCAGCGTATAAATCATATGCGTAAATATCTTAATTACTACTAAATATGATTTTGAGCAGTGTTTAAAACCACACTTTTGTATGGTCACTAAAACAGGAAAGGGCATGAATTTAAGCATTTTTGCCACTGGGCAGATACTTTAACCTCACAGGGGCTTTTAATCGTAAACATAGAAATTAAGATGGAGATGACTGAACAGACGAGGGAAAGCTGCCACGCCTGCCGTTCACAGAGATTAATTGCAGACTTTTATGTCAGTTGCGTTTTTTGGGGGGGTTTTTTTGGACATAGCATGCAAATGTGCAGAACGACTCCCTTCTTCTCCACCATCTGTTGTGACCATCTTTCACCCTCAGTGAATGGTGTGGAATAGCGACGAGGAAACAAAAACTTGCCCATTGTTAAAGCTTGATAACCATTAAAGTGTGTAACATGCACATAAACATGCATATACATCTGTATGCATATATAGAGAGAAAGAGACTGTACTTTTTAGATCAAGTAAATATTTTAATCAATTGCCAAAGTTATGTTTGAAGTTCATTTCAAAGTCAGGTATATTATGTTTATATGTGCGTTGTGTTTTAAAAAAACAAAAAACAAAAACAAATTCACTGAATATTTGTTGACTAAAACTGAGTTTAATGAAAAAAAAGTCGTAATTACAATATTTGCATGACAATATAGAGATAATCATTTTTGACATACTTGTTTGTCCCTAGTCTGCATTGTCGTCAACATGGGATGTTGTCAGATTGTTTACTCCTGAAGAAATAACTGACAACCTCAATACCCCAATCTGCCTCTCAGGTCTTTAGACATGCAGCGTATTGGATGGGCCATTGAATAGAGCCAATAGTCTTTTAGAGGCCTATGGGAGGAAACAGGAGCACATTAAAAGTGCTGATGAATCCAATCAGGCTGTTTGCAGGCATCCAACACAGATATGCTGGTGCACTAAGCAGTGGTACTCATGGGCTTAATTAGAAGGATGCTCGTGTATTGTTTGTTTTCAGGCATTAGTAAAGTCTGTGTGTCCTGATAATGGAATTGGCTGGGAAATGGAATCGTTTGGCCCTGCCTTCATGCTGCTAGGCCTGATACTGCTTGTCAACACCATTGTTTCCTAACCCTCCTGTGGAGCCCCTATCGATGTCAGTGAAGGAAGACTGCTCTGCAGCAGCCAGCCAACCCCTCAGCTGGAGAACTCAGATTTGCCTGTTAGCTAACAAGACCCTCCATGCTGGAGAGTCTTTTATATCAGAATCTACCTCTAATTAGCAGCTACAGTTCTCCCCTCCAGCCTGACACCTCAGATCATGCCTGTCATTGCATGTGTGCATGGTGTTTTATTTAGCTCTTCAACACTGTGCTGGAGTGCATCACACTATGTCTTCATACCTCAACTTTGTGACCTTTTACTCCACCCAAAGGCGGATGTGTGAAAAGCTAAAGAACTCAGCAGGTAGTTTGACTAGTGTCTTAAATGAAGGGTTGTAAATATGAGGGTGTAAATCTGAGACGTTACATTAATAGATGTGCAAAAAAATGTAATATGAATTATAGATTTTCATTTTGGTAATTATAATAAATATTTCATTGATATTTTATTCATGTCGCCTTTTATGTGTTTATTCCATCAACTTGAGTCGGGATTTTTACATTTTTGTGGGCCATGGAAATCTTGGTGGCTGTGGCTCAAGCAGTAGTGCATTTCAACTGTTTAGAAAGTTGTTTGTTCAATTCCCAATTTCTTGAACAAGGAACTGGACGCCGAGTTGCCCCTGATGCATCCGTCTAAGTATGTGTTTGTGTATGTTAGGTTAAAAGTGCATGAAAAAGCCACTTGTGTGAATGGGTGAATGAGGCTGGTAAATAAGAAAGTGCTTTGAGTACTCAGCTAAAGTAGAAAAGCACTGTATCTCTTACAGAGATGAAAGCTTTCAATCAACCCCTCAAAATCCTAGCACTGGTTTACCAGGCTTGGTCTTTGCATTGCTTGACTATGTGGCCTGATGTAGTTTTTAGGCTCACGTGAGCATTTTTTTTTAATGCAAACCTAATAAGCTAATCTGTGCAGAAGCACAGAAGAATGAGTGGTTCTTAAATTTCAATTGCAATTTAATGACATGATATTAGCAAACGTTAACAAATGTGGAAGGGAGTCATCAGAACACACAATCGTTTGCAAATGGTCCCTTTCTCTATATACTTAGTTTAACAACACAGCACAATTTTATCATTTATAGTAGATTATTTTGAGTTGTGGTTTGTGGATTTGTGAGGATTCCTGTAACCCACTTTGAGAAACCACTATCGTCTGTGTATAATTTCATCATAGATGGAGCTATACAAGAAACTTCTCAAATGGCCCATATTTGGTCATGCCCCCTAAGTATCTATGGATGTGTGTTAATGTTAATATCAAGTTAAAAGTTTATCTGTTTGGCACATACACAGTTTTTATTTTTGTTGTGTCATGTACTTTGGGATAAAAAGATATTTGTAACCTATATTTTGTTTCCTTTTGTCTTGGGCTACTTTTCCTGTAATATCTGCTGACATGACAGTGGCTGCTCATAGTAGATTAGTTAGAACATCAACCAGCCAAGCTGCCCACTTGATTTGGAAAAAGGAAGCTTAGGAATTCTTTCTGTGGGTGAGGCAGGAATTCAATCAGTCATACTATGGGGCTAGGAAACTGGGCATCCGATACAGTTATGCTTCAGCACTTTTCAATTTGGGCTTGGACTGCTCCAGCCTCTGGCCTGTAGCATATCGTTAATGAAAGTCACATTAGGCATCCCTGTCATGCTAGTCACTAAGGAGTAGGTTTTATAGCTGAATAGGAGGCAAATGTTTCTAGTTGTATTGAATACATCCATCCTGCTCTGTTTGACTATTCTGGAAATCCCAACCGCCTGCTGCTTAAGAATCACATAGGATTCTAAAAATAATCATCCGCCTTGTTTTAGTGGGCTTTCAATTTGCTCTTGATCATTTATTTATCTGCCATTTCTCTAATCAAACCTTCTGCCCTTTTCTGTGTCTCTGTGTCCTGGCCCAACCCCTTTGCTATTCATGAGTTTCATGCTTCTGCCTTCTTGCTTAAGCACTTGCAGTGTAGAGGTCATGGGTTCCTATATTTATGCAGGGAGGATTAGATGGATGTCTTGGATTGTCTCACAGTGTGACCTCAACCTTTACCTGCGTGCCTAATACAGTTATTGCCTGGTCTTGCAGAGCTTCAGTCCTTAATAGGGGCTCCACAAAAAAGGCCATTTGTGAGTTTGTTTTGCTTTGACAAAGGAATTTTTTTGTCATGTTTGGGTAAAAACATTTATAGAACTTTTATGGTGTACATTCTTTTTGTTTTGTCCCCAGACGTTTAAAGTCCATAGCAGGAAAGTGTCTGGACCGCTATTGACCTGTTCAAAGACGATTCCAAAAACAAACTGAATTTAGCTCATTTTGTTCGACCTGAAATCTTCCCTACAAATGGCTTCTTGACATCCACCTTTTCAATAAGACCATTTCGGATGAGGCTTTAGTGAACAGTAGCTGGATCAACTGCGGTGCAGATGCATCTCTTATGTTCTGTGTCAGGTCTTTGCTGGAATTTTTTCCTGTTTCTTGAGGACATGATTTAAATCTGCTCTAGATACTTTTTAAGCTTGTTGCTTCTTTTTTCATTTACTTGTCTGGTTTCCTGTTTTTGAGTAATAGTTTCTTGGGAATCATCTTGTAATGCAAAAATATTATTTTATTCCTGCAAAACTGTCCTTTTCATCTAAATAAATGGGAACAAATTATATTTTTATGATAATCTGCTAGTAACATAGTGTCTAAACTATGTCCAGAGAAAAACTTTGAAAGACCTTCAGAAAGCCTGGAGAACTGTTTCTCAAGCTTAAAAATTGCAAGAGTGGTTTAGGGCTTTTGCACAGTACTGCCTAATCAAACACATTCTCTCTGTATTCATGTAACATGTCTGTTCAATGTAGGTGTTTTTTTGATGTGTCATATCAGTTTCTTTTGACATGTTGACAGCAAAAGTCCTGTTTTTGGATTTCACTTTAGGGGCCCCGTGTTTTCCTGGCTCTTCGCTTGACTTTGTTGTCTATATCATGTCACTTCTCTTAACCAGTGGCTCCATTTTGAAACCCCAACTGCCAAAACGTATCATACTCATTCATCTGCCTGAAGGACAGGATGCACAAAAGCAGGACTGAGTGACCACTGTGGTTAGATTTGGATGATAAGGTGAGATGGAAAAAAGCTTTGCTGCAGCACATGGAGGCCCACACGTGAATGTCAACAGTATATACTGGCTAAATATGCGTAATATGAATACTTAAAAGTCATATTTGAGCAGCAGCTTAATCCACTATTTAACAGCTTAATAAAACAGGGTGGAACGTGTGGAAATTGTGACGCTCCATCTGCGTTTGCCTGCATGGCCTCACTCAGCCGCAGAGAACACAAACTGCTGTCAAAGGATTTGTGTTGTGCAGTGCAGTGAAACGCATCTTGCCCGTGAAAACTTTGACCACGAAACATAAACCAAAACCTCAAATGATAGTTTCATTAGATCCTATGAACTGAAGGAAGACTTGTGGTGTGGATTCGGAAGCTATTGCTGTTTTTCTAACTGAATTACAGAGATTGATGGCTCCGACTAGCATAAATCATGAAGTTTCTTAAGCTGACTCAGTGGTCTCGGGCGCACCCTCCCTGCTGTTTTGTGATTTATTGTTAGTTTGGCCATTTGCTGAATGTTGGTGAATACTTCAGTGTGCACCAAATCATTTGGCCCCTGAGAAATGACGACAGGAGCAGAAAGTAATGTTCATTAGTTGACAGATCATTCTTTTCCACACTGTGCATGACATGATGTCCACTTAAAGGCAAATTCCAGTATTTCTAAGCCGGATCTTACTTTATCATTTTTTGTAGTTTACATTATTAATAGCGACAAAAAAATACAAAGTTGGAAAAAAATAACCAGAAAGGTTTTTGAAGGATCTCAATGGGAGGCTTTGAAATATGTATCTGCCACTCTATGGCTAAATACAGAAGTATTGTTTGGTTACAGTTTTTCTCAAATGCTAAAAGACATTTCACAAACGTTTCCACCATGTTACCCAATGTCTAAACACAACACCCTTTTCTAAAGCTACATAAATACAACCACACCTTCCCACTGCAAAACTCAAACTTTCACACCAAAAGAGCAGCTCGAAGCTTTCAAAAATGTAAACACTCTACACATCATTACACACTACAGCAAAACAATTGAAAACACAATGCCCAATTTGTGAGAGGGTTCTTTGTTTTATAACTGCCAATGTATATTTTTAGAAACCATACAGTAACGGATTGTCGTAGATCTCTGCAGAGGATTAGGCATTTAGATTTGTGAGTTTCATATGAAGAGTAAATCTATAGAAAATCCTGCATGTACGTACACTACTGTAACACAACTCAATGCAAAAACAGAATCTATTGCACACAACAGTACTCCTGAAAACATGATCAGGGTGTGAAGTTTTTTTTATTTACGTTATTCACACCACACACACACACCACAATCACTGTGCGGCATCATGTCGCTGAGCTGCATCGGGCCACATCACCTCATCCACATCGCCGGCTATATTGTCTCTTGCCAGGCACCGCGGGAAAAACGCCCTGGAATGGCGAATCCATCCTTGGAAGGCCTCCGCTGGGATGTCAACACAGGCCAGCTCCATTGCCCTTAGGAGGTTCTCTCTTGTGTATGGTTGTCTGTCATGAGAAGAACTCCTCTGTAGGATTCAGGAAAGGGGAGTAGGGTGGCAGACAGACGTTTAAAAAGTGGTCACTGTTAGTGGTGAACCACTCTCTGATTTGGTTTGTTCTGTGGAAGCGGACATTGTCCCAAATGATCACATAAATGTGATGTGCGGGCCCAGGATGGGTTAGAGTTAGGGTTAGGTTAGGGTTAGGTTGGCAGTTCAGGAGGATGTCTTTTAGCTCCTCTAGGAAGGTGAGGAGACGTTGGGTGTTGCAAGACCCAAGGACAGCATGCCAGTGGACAAGCCCCTCCGAACCCATGGCCGCACCAAGGGTAATATTACCCCCCATTGGCCAGGGACCTCAGTGATGGCTCTTTGGCCAATGATGTTACGGCCTCTTTGCCTTCGTTTCTGCAAGTTGAAGCCAGCCTCATCCAGGAAGAGGTACTCATGAGGTCTGGCCATCGCGTCCAACTGTAATATCCTCTGTGAAAATGTGAAACTGCACAGGTGTTTAGAACAACAGTCAATCAGGTAGCACAGTATTGTCCAGAAGTAATGTAGGCCACTGAGCAATTCAATTCAATTCAATTTTATTTATATAGCGCCAAATCACAACAAATGTCGCCTCATGGCGCTTCATAGATACAGAGAAAAGCCCAACAATCATATGACCCCCTATGAGCAAGCACTTTGGCGACAGTGGGAAGGAAAAACTCCCTTTTAACAGGAAGAAACCTCCGGCAGAACCAGGCTCAGGGAGGGGCGGCCATCTGCTGCGACCAGTTGGGGTGAGAGAAGGAAGACAGGATAAAAGACATGCTGTGGAAGAGAGACAGAGATTAATAACAGACATGATTCAATACAGAGAGGTCTATTAACACATAGTGAGTGAGAAAGGTGACTGGAAAGGAAAAACTCAATGCATCATGGGAATCCCCCGGCAGCCTACATCTATTGCAGCATAACTAAGGGAGGATTCAGGGTCACCTGGTCCAGCCCTAACTATATGCTTTAGCAAAAAGGAAAGTTTTAAGCCTAATCTTAAAAGTAGAGATAGTGTCTGTCTCCCGAATCCAAACTGGAAGCTGGTTCCACAGAAGAGGGGCCTGAAAACTGAAGGCTCTCCCTCCCATTCTACTTTTAAATACTCTAGGAACAACAAGTAGGCCTGCAGAGCGGGAGCGAAGTGCTCTAATAGGGTAATATGGTACTACAAGGTCATTAAGATAAGATGGGGCCTGATTATTTAAGACCTTGTATGTGAGGAGCAGGATTTTGAATTCAATTCTGGATTTAACAGGAAGCCAATGAAGGGAAGCCAAAACAGGAGAAATATGCTCTCTCTTTCTAGTCCCTGTCAGTACTCTTGCTGCAGCATTTTGGATTAACTGAAGGCTTTTCAGTGAGTTTTTTGGACATCCTGATAATAATGAATTGCAGTAGTCCAGCCTGGAAGTAATAAATGCATGAACTAGTTTTTCAGCATCACTCTGAGACAGGATATTTCTAATTTTAGAGATGTTGCGCAAATGGAAGAACGCAGTCTTACATATTTGTTTAATATGTGCGTTGAAGGACATATCCTGATCAAAAATGACTCCAAGGTTCCTCACAGTGTTACTGGAGGCCAAGGTAATGCCATCCAGAGTAAGAATCTGGTTAGATAACATATTTCTAAGCTTTTCAGCGCCGAGTACAATGACCTCAGTTTTATCTGAGTTAAGAAGCAGAAAGTTAGTGGCCATCCAAGTCTTTATGTCTTTAAGACATTCCTGCAGTTTAACTAATTGGTGTGTGTTATCTGGCTTTATGGACAGATAGAGCTGGGTGTCATCTGCATAGCAGTGAAAATGTATGCTATGTCTTCTAATGATGCTGCCTAGGGGAAGCATGTATAATGTAAACAGAATTGGTCCTAGCACTGAACCCTGTGGAACTCCATAATTAACCTCAGTGTGTGAAGAGGACTCTCCATTTACATGCACAAATTGGAGTCTATTAGATAGATATGATACAAACCACTGCAGTGCAATACCTGTAATACCTACAGCATGTTCTAATCGCTCTAACAGGATATTATGGTCAACAGTATCGAACGCTGCACTAAGGTCAAGAAGGACAAGCACAGAGATGAGTCCACTGTCAGAGGCCATAAGAAGATCATTTGTAACCTTCACTAAAGCTGTTTCTGTGCTGTGATGAACTCTGAAACCTGACTGAAACTCTTCAAATAAACCATTCCTCTGCAGATGATCTGTTAGCTGTTTGACAACTTCTCTTTCAAGGATTTTTGATATGAAAGGAAGGTTGGAGATTGGCCTATAATTAGCTAAGACTGCTGGGTCTAGAGATGGCTTTTTGAGTAAAGGTTTAACTGCAGCCACCTTGAAGGCCTGTGGTACATAGCCGATTATTAGAGATAGGTTGATCATATATAAGATCGAAGAATTAATCAATGGCAGGACTTCTTTGAGCAGTTTTGTAGGAATGGGGTCTAAAAGACACGTTGATGGTTTGGAGGAAGTAATTATTGAAGTTAACTCAGAAAGATCGATTGGAGAAAAAGAGTCTAACTTAACATCAATGGAACTAAGAGTAGCTGTAGATAATATTACATCTGTGGGATGATTATTGGTAATTTTTTCTCTAATGATAAAAATTTTATTTGTGAAGAAGTTCATGAAGTCATCACTAGTTAACGTTAAAGGGATGGTTGGCTCAAAAGAGCTCTGACTTTTTGTCAGCCTGGCTACAGTGCTGAAGAGAAACCTGGGGTTGTTCTTATTTTCTTCAATCAGTGATGAGTAGTAAGCTGTTCTGGCTTTGCGGAGGGCTTTCTTATAAAGCAACAAACTATTTCTCCAGGCTAAATGATGATCCTCTAAATTTGTGACACGCCATTTCCTCTCCAGATTACGAGTCATCTGCTTTAGGGTACGTGTTTGAGAATTATACCACGGGGTCAGGTACTTCTGATTAGAGACCTTAGTTTTCACCGGAGCTACAGTATCCAGAGTCGTACGTAGTGAGGAGGTGAAATTATTAACAAGATAATCGACCTCTGTTGGGGTAGCGTTCAGATAGCTGCTCTGCTCTGTGTTGGTACAGGGCATTGACGATGATAACAGTGGCTGGATTATATTCTTAAACTTAGTTACAGCGCTTTCAGAAAGACATCTACTTTGATAAAGTCTACTCTCCACTGCTGCGTAATCAATTATTGTAAATGTAAATGTTATCAAGAAATGATCAGACAGGAGAGGGTTTTCAGGAAACACTGTTAAATGTTCAGTTTCTATGCCATATGTTAAAACAAGATCTAAAGTGTGATTAAAGTGGTGGGTGGGTTCTTTTACATTTTGAGAGAAACCAATTGAGTCTAACAACAGATTAAATGCCATGTTGAGGCTGTCATTTTTAGCATCAACATGGATGTTAAAATCACCCACAATAATTATTTTATCTGAGCTCAGAACTAAATCAGATATAAAGTCTGAGAAATCAGACAGAAACTCTGTGTAAGGCCCAGGTGGACGATAGATGATAACAAGTAAGACTGGTTTCTGAGTTTCACAGCTGGGGTGGACAATGTTAAGCATCAGGCTTTCAAATGAATTAAAAGTCTGTCTTGGTCTTTCATTAATTAATAGACTGGTGTGAAAAATTGCTGCCAAACCGCCCCCTCGACCTGTGCTTCGAGATTTCTGGTAGTTAGAATGACTCGGGGGTGTTGATTCATTTAAACTAACATAATCATCCTGCTGCAACCAGGTTTCTGTAAGGCAGAGTAAATCAATTTGTTGATCAATTATTAAGTCATGTACTAACAGAGACTTGGAGGAGAGAGACCTAATATTTAATAATCCACATTTCACTGTTTTACTCTTTGGTTCAGATGTGGATACTGTATTGTTCTTTCTTTGTAAATGTTTAAGTTGTTTGTTGCTGGTTTTTAGTTTGTTTTTTGTCTTTTTGGAAGCAGACACAGTCTCTATGGAGATGGGTTTTTGGGGGGGTAGCAGGAGGAGAGAAGCTGCAGAGAGGCGTGTAAGACTGCAACTCTGCTTCCTGGTCCCAACTCTGGATAGTCATGTTTTGAGGGGTTTAATAAATTTGTCGATATTTCTAGAAATGAGAGCTGCTCCAACACAGTATGTCCACTAACTGTACTGTGAACATGGATGTATACTTTCTTGCACATACTTGTAACGTAGGTCTTCGTGTCGCGCAGAGTTGCGCTCAAAGGGAACCCTATAGACCTGTTTCATCCGCGTCTTTTTGCGCCGGAGAACTCGGTCTATTGTGGCCAAGCTGACATCGTCAATGCTCTCAAAGTTGACATTATCGGCAATGACTTTGTCTCTGATCTCCCGGAGTCTGATGAGGTTGTTCCCACGAACCATATCCACAATGAGGGTTTCTTGTGCCGCTGTAAATATGGCAACCCTCCCACCTCTATGTGGCATTCTTTCAACTCTAAAGAAAGAAACATGTGTTGTCAATTGACATGTGTTACAATACAGTCACAACTGATTTGAAACCAATAGATTACTTTTACAGGTTTGTAAAACTGTATTGTGACAAAGAAAGCAATCGAGTACAATACCTGTTGTGTTGTCTGAATGCCCTGATAATTGTGGCCACAGTGAACCTACTCAGGTTTGGACAGAGTCTTAGTGCTGCTTCAGCCATTGTCATGCCATGGACAATGACATGGTCAATGACTGTTGCTCGCATCTCGTCCGTAATGATGGTGCGAGGTTGTCTTGCTCTCCCTCCTGGACCTTCATTAGCAACAGGTGTCTTCAATTTTGAGTCGTTGTGTGTAATGAATGACGCCAGGTGTGTTCATTGTGTTCAAATACCGCTGACTGTGGCAAGCATGTTGCATCACATGAGCTTTTGTTTGAGAATATGAGCAGAGTTCTTTTGCAACTTGTGTTTTAGCAAGGAAAGATGTTTTTAGATTTATGACAACGGAGGATTGTGTTCTGTGAATTGTGTCTTCATGTGACATGTGTTTATGATATTGGTAAATGATGGCTAGATTTAGTAAATGTGTTTAGACAACTGGTCATTTGGTTTAGAGGATTGGCTTTTGTGTTTTAGCCTTTGAGAAAAACTGTAATATAAATACAGCAGCACGGCCAATCGCTTCTACAAATATGATAACAAAAAAAGTACACTTTGTAGGTCGGTCTGCTCGGTACACCACCTGTGCCAGATCGGTGGAAACAGGTGCCTTTATACACCAGAAAATAGACACTACTCATGAATAAAATTGCAATTGTGTCTTAGATGGCACCCCTTAAAACACATTCTTTTCTGAAGTGTTAATATTGCTGTCTGCTACACTGAGAGCCCAGCAGCTGTGGCATACACCATCAGTAAAAGCTTAACTGAAAGAATAGTGATAATAAATAGCTGCACAAAGGTAGAATGGCAGCTGAGTAGAACCCCCGCCAACAAAAGCACTGCTGCACATTTAAAAAAAGATGGATTTTCAGCTAAGGCAGCAGACTTTTCTGGAAATGGTATGTTGTCACTTAACAAAAGGGTAGCACACAACTTCATCATCGCCCTGTTGTCCATAGGTAGTCAAAGTTTATTCATAGGTGAGCAGCTTTCTTCAACTCTAACTTTTAAGCTGTTTTCTGAAAGAAGTAGTCCTGGTTCAAAAAAAGACTGAAATTTTATTTTAATTAATCATTACCAAAAGGTTATACACTCTCTTCCTGTTACAAGGGAGTTTTCCTTCCCACTGTCTCTAAGTGCTTGCTTATAGGGGGTTGTCTCATTATTATTTGTTGTAGTGTCTTTACCTCACACAGTGTAAAACACCCCGAGACAGCTGTTGTTGTGATTCGTTTGCTGAATTGAACTGTTTACTAAATAAAATTAGTGCATAACTGAATTAGCCCCACATATTTTTACTGAAGGAACCATCTTTAAACTAATCTGTTGGTTCCTAATAAGTATATGTGGTAAACCATGGTGCTCTGTCACTGGTGTTTGAATCAGGCTAAAAAATGCAGCCTATACATTATTTTTGGCTGCTTTAATGTTTGTCCCTTGACTGCTTGCCTCCCATTTATCCTCTCGTGCCCTGTGATTATTGTGATGTACTTAGCATCCTGTCATTTGCTGTTCCAGAGGAGCATGTTCTCATGTGCTTGTGGCAGGACACAAGAAGACAATCGGCACAGAGGTCTGTCACTAAGCAGAACACATTCTCGTTGCACTCCACAGCTGCAGAGCAAGAACATGAGTGCTCGCAGTTTATTAACTTAGTTAATTACTGAATGCACAGTTCAAGTGCCTCAGCTTTGTGTATTTTGTGCTTTTAACTGTTGATTTGGATAGACAGCTATGCGGTTCTAAAGGCTGTTTTTAATCTGAAGATTAGATTTATAGCTCTTGTTTTTATCAAGCTAATGAAGAAATTCCTACCAACAAGTTTAAACAGCTAATCTCATTCTTTCCTATGAAGACAGGCAGGAGGAAACGTTTTTCTCTTGCCTACCAACGGGGTATTCCCGGAGAAAAGATAACACATTGTCTGACAGGTCGTGGTACAATCATATCACAGCACCGACCTTTCAAAACAGTGACAGTATAGCTGTCTAGCTTTCTCAGGGGGCCAAGAGCCACTGTTCTGACATGTCCCTGAGTCAGCGGTCTAGAGAGAAGCTGGAATGTGGTCATGACTGTACATGTGTACCCTGTGATGCTCGACTGGGGTGCAGAGTGGCAGGATCACTCTGTTTTATACTAGAGTCTTCCTTAAGTTGAATGAGGGAGATAGAGAGATATTGCAGCAGTAGATGGAGCATGAGATGCAATGTGGAATTCTCCACTCTTACATTACATGCTGTAATATATTAAAAAGGACAATCTAAACACTTCTAATTGAAAACAATGCATTATTCACCTTTATTTACTATATTTTTGGAAAATACTCATAGGTAAAAAATCTTTTTCATTTGTTTAAACCTTGGGATCACCCACTTTTTTTCTTACCCAAGGCATATGCTTGCAAGTGGATAAATGTGGTTTATGATGGTTCCCTTTGCTGAGAACAAACCTAGGCAAATAGGAGGAGAGTGATTATAAAAGCCTGATCCAATTCTTAACTGAAGAAGACATTTTGTCTCCTTTATGCGGCACACGCAGTAATTGTCTGCTCTTCTTTAGTGGAAATCAAAACAAAGCCCAAGGTTTAATAACGATCTGTGTTCATAACAGCCTCTCACAGCAGTACATCTTCAGCGTTTCAGCAAAGTCATATTGCACAAGGCGGCCTCATATGGGAAACTTTCACAAAACTGTGTGCTCGTCTCTGAACTATACAGTTTTCATCTGAGTGGGGAGGGAAGACTTTATTGAATTTAAAGAAAAATGATAACATCATGTGGAGACAGTGTGCAGAGAAAATAGACTTTTATCAAGAACTGTTGTTATTGGAGGGCTGCAGTGTTCGCTGACTTCGTTGCAACTTGGTTTGTTTTCTTGTGCTCTTGTCTTAATTCTTCATTTCCAGCCACCCTAGGGATATGACGAAAACAACAAAACAAAAATAGATTTCAAGCATGAAAGAAGAGGAGATTAACAGTACAGGGGAGAATGGTGTTTTATGTCTTTTGACCTTGACCCTTTCTGCAGGTCTGCATGACTGTGTTTTCATTTATGTGAGAGGTTTGTGCTGTGCGCCCAGCAGCTTGTGGTCTTTTAAAGCAGAGTATGGCAAATGCTCTTTGCTTGATATACGCAAAAAATCTATGCATTTTTTGCAGTTTTTCAACCCACCAAAGTCAAAAGTTTGTACCTGCACGGTACATTCTGTAATCGCTGACAGATGTGTATGTTTGAGGGTGGTATCATGTTTCCTTGAGGTGGAAGGGGTACAGGCCTAGAAATAGCAGCAGCAGCAGTAGGCAGCTGGGGCCCGTGTCATCATGAGAGGTGCTGCAGCAACCAAGGCCCATCTGGAGGGAACACAGAGCCAAGGACACTGCAGAAGAAGGGGGAGGAGAAGCAAAGATATGATGCAAGGCCCCTATCATTGCCCTTCTCACTGGATATTTGGAAAAGCAAAGACTTTCTGTCTTTAGGTTTCTGTCTTCTTTCGTACTTTCTCTTTCTGTCTGTTAGTTTCTTTCTCTTTCTGACTTTTTTCTTACTTTCTCTTTCTGTTTGTCACTTTTTCTTTTCTCTTTTTAATTTAATTTAATTTATATAGCACCAAATCACAACAGTAGTCAGCTTAAGGCACCTTATTGCAGGATAAAGACCCTAAAATAACCTTTGTCTCCTTTTCTTCCTTTATTTCTTTTTTCTATATATATGTTTCTCTCTGTCTTTCTCCCTCAGTAAGTCTTTCTTTCTGAGAGACTTAATCCCTGACAGACAGAAATGGAAGACTTTACGTCACCTCAAAGCCATGCTCGTCACCTCTCATCTTACGCCCCCCCCCCCCCCCTCCCCCCATCCTCTCACTTTGGCCTGCTGGGACAGTGTCAGTGACAGAAGCACAGCCAAACCTAAGTGCTGCGCTGTCTCACCATGAGCAAAGCTGTGCAGACATGAGTACTACCACCACACATTCTGTTGTCCTTTTATGTAACTTACATGTAGGAATGTGCAATAGAGATTACAGCAAGAGCTGGTAACAAATCTGTCTTTTTTATCTGTCTTGACATTTTTGTGAAATGAGCCATGTTTATACATCAATGCATTTCACACTTTGTTGGCTCATCTGGTATTTACTTTGGTAAAATTAAAGAATGGACAAAAGCACAATTAGGCTTTTTGCTCATCCATTTGTCAATACTAAGATGTTGCTATTTATTTACTGAAAATGTCAAAAGTAAAGTAGATAAGAGTTTTATATCCGCTTTATTACCCAAAGCAATATGTAGCTTTATATATCTTTTGCAGCTAACAGAACTTTTCAATAAGAAGACTGTGTAACGAGAAGAATAGCTTTGACAGTTTCAGTAACCATAAATCAGCTGGTAAAACAAATCCAAGTGCTTGTTATAGATTTAGTGTCAATTATATTCGTCAGCCCCTCGCCCCAGATTACTTTGACCATACAGACCTGTGCTCACTTAGTGATCATGTGTGGCTATTTCTGCTTTGTGTAGGTGTTGTTTTAATGGCACACAGCACTATACAGAGCTGGGAATTTAGTGTGCTGGACTCACAGGCTTCAGGCAATCAGGGGCATCCATCATCCCCGCAGTTTATAGTGTGACAGAAGGAGAGAGAGAGTTGACCACGTAGAGAGAGTTAGAAATACACACAGTGGAAAAAAAGAGAGAGAGACAAAAGGAGACATTGACAGAGCGACATAAACAGACAAAGTGACGGAACCAGAGAAGTGGGTGTATAAAAAGCATACATAAAAAGAGGTCTAAAATGTCACTGTAAAAGCATTTGTCTGGAGGTGTGATTCACTCAGACACAGCTCGGCTTCCCCAGTGGGTAAACAGCTGTAATCATAGTTCAGCAGCAGACATTAACAGCCTGTCTCTATACTGCTGTTAACGTGTTGAAGTACTGTGCATTCATCCTGGATTCCTGTAATTCAGAACTCAAGTGCAGCGCCTGCTGTCACAGACATAATAGTATCAGAAACAGGCGAAGCTACAGTCAGGAGTTTTAAAATATATATATATATATATATATATATATATATATATATATTTTAATCTGATTTAATATCATCGTTATGACTCCACAGAGTAGAGTGACATACCTGTGAGATCAAATCATGCATATGAGACTGTTAAATCACCATGAGAAGTTACGTTTTTGCCTTTGATAATGATGACTTGCAAAAAAAGGAGTGCAGGTTTTGCATGGCTTCAGCCTGATCCCAATAATGAGACCACCCTTCGTCCAAATTGATTTAAAGTAAGGACTGCAGTGCACCCAAACTCCACCAAGTTTCAAGTAGATCCCATGTCATCATTTGAAAACAAAAAACAGACATACTTATTTACTTAAACAGATTTATGGCGATATGCATGGAAACGTGGGTATTGCAGCAATGAGAATTTCCTTAAATTTTGTTATGCCTGTTGTTTATTTATTTGTTATGCTCTCAGTAACTCCTGTAACAGTTTAACCCCATCGAATAATAGGAAAAGAGAGCACAGCAGACAAATACTAATAAATTTGTCACTGGTAGCAGCCCTTGGGAATAGCATTTCCCTAATCTGACACCCCAGGGGAGAATTTTGGTAGGTGTTAATAAATCAGTTTTGTGATGTGTAAATAATTGTTGGCTTTATACACAAAGAACAAAATTAGGGAGAGATCATTATTTCAAAAATGTAACTTACGTTGATAATGCAAAATGAAATGGTTTCCCATGGTACGATATGTTTTGTTGACCCCCATCCATCTGTCCTTCTACCCCACACATACTTTGTTGTCCTATGCAATATATAATAAATTCTTTGTACCCTTTTGTTGATTTAACACACATGTATATCATTTTTGAAGCACTTGGTGAAACGGCTAATGCTAAAGATTTTTTCTGTGAGTTCACCACACAATCAGTCCTGATGGTGAGTCTTCTTGGATTCACTGAAATGTAAGAGAAACTGGTTTAGATGCAAACCTGGTTATGATTAAAATGATTTGAAGGTGAATGAGGTTATTTGCAAGTACGTGAAAATCTCCACATAGATTGCTACTCTGCTTCAGTCTACAACAGCATGAAGCAGGAAAATTGCTGAAAAAGAGCAGCAAACGCCTTCATTGATTATTGATTGAAAATCTGAATCAAACTGACGAATTGGCTAATGTGATGAACTGTCGAATCCATCCTTCCCTAGCCCTGTATTAGGGTTTCTACCCTCCCTGAAGTACCCCTGTGTAAATGTTTATCTAGCCTCTCCCTGGAGGAGGTGAACGCTTCTTGTAGCTGGTCCCAGAATAGTGGGAGTTCAAGGGAAGGCGGCAGGAAAAGGAGTACTGTGTACTTTGGGTATCAGTTTTCATAGTGAAGGTTTTATCAAAATCAGAATTCTTCAGTTTAGGCTAACAGTAATGTAACTTGGCATGATCAACTCCCATTTCTTTCTATTTGCTTCTCATAGGAGGCCAAGATGCAAATTTAGGGCGCTACATCCGCTTCACAGCGGCAGCTGCCTTTAAGTTCATCAGAGCAAAAACATGTGAGAGGCCAAGGAAAATATTTGGTGAGACGGGGAACAGACACAGAATGTTGTGAGGTTTGCTTTGAGCTACAAGCGCAGAAAGGTCATATTATTGTTCATCAAAGATTCTTTGGTAAATAAAGACTCATTCAATAAATATCTTTGCTTCTGGCATCTATTCTGTTTTTTGTTGTTTTTTTTGTCTGTCTCTGTGACCCCCTTTGCACCTCTATTCCCTACCAAAAGACTATATTTGGTATGAAAACAGGTTAGGAGTCCACTTTGAGCTTGAATACACAAACCTGGTGTCAAACCACCCAATAGCTTGAAATAATATTGCAGCAGGAAGTGTACGCTGTGAATCCAGTTCATCTCCTGAGATTAGAGCAAAGTCTCTTAACAGGTAGGGTCACAGCAGTTTGTTTGGGGACTCCAGTCAATAAAGATTTTGCAGCCGCGGTGAGGTCAGTGCAGAAATTTTCACAGTATACACCACACTCCAAAGGTTGTGATGCTTGTATAAGTGGCTGTCAGCCATCACAAGTATAATGTCACACTCTGACCCTGTTGCCTTGGTTACCACCTACCGCGTGGCCCTCCAGACTTTCATCAGAAGTGTTTTCTTAAAGCGTTGATAGAATAAGCAGAAAGAGAGAGAGAAGCAGAGGCGGAGTTTTGTTCTTGCCAGTCCTTTTTGCCCCAGTTCGAGTGATTGTGGAGGCCACAGGGGTAACTTCTCACTTGCTTTTCAACTGAGAGCAGCCTGAAACCTGTCAGACGTGTCCCACGTGCCAAAATCTACACATGCCCTGCCACCGCGTTGCCTTGGTTACGATTGAACTCGGTCCGCAAGTACTGGAGAAAGAATGATAGCGAGTGAACAGGGCTTCCATTTGTGATCTTACTAGGCGGAACTACGGGTGACCCAGAGAGCCTGTCGTATCTCTGTCTCCTGCATTTTACCAGGAGTGACACACAAAACCTGCATGTTTGGCAGCAGGAAGCTGACTTGCGTTAAGGGATGAGGACTGGCAAAGGAGATGGACTTGTACAGAAGAGGCCATTTCACGCAACACAGCTTCCAGGAAGTCAGTCATCAGAGATGCCAAAGGAAAGCTGCATCTCTTTCATAGCTGGCCAAACAGAGCAAGCATGCGTGGAGGACCCTCTTGAAAACAATGTCCCCTAACTGATGCCATCTGGGGTGACTTTCATTGTCACAGAGCCTCTCATTCTTAATTCATTTTCCAATTTCCAAAAAATGCTTTGGCACTTGGATGTGTAGCCGTTTGTCATGTTTTGGAGACGTAATTTTTGCTCATTTAATCCCTTTTTAAGCACATAGCAGTTTTGTGCCAGTGGTCATTCGTCATTCTGCTTGGGCCTCATGTAAAATGGCAATATGGAGGTGACATGAGAAAAACACGCCTTTTTGGCAATACTCCGGGCTTTTTCGAAAACAAGCACAGAGCCAAGATAAAGCACAGATAAAGCACAACAGGAAACCAGCACATTTGAAACTGTGTTGTGGGAAATCCACATTTCTGCCTGCATTACCGAGCATTAGCAATGGGGCATAATGCCCTCTGGATGAACAGATAATCACAGCGCAGTGTTATTTAATGTGTACAGTAAGCAGAGTAGGCAATGAGACAATATTATTTCTCAAAATTTGGTATTACACCTTGAGCTAAAGGTTATGATCAAATTTAAGGAAACTCGTAAGGGGGAAAAAAAGCAGTGTTTTGCCTCAGGGTCTTAGATTCATCTTATAAGAAAGTCTGTATACACCATATTTTTGTAAAACTTTCTTTACTACAAAAGCCATGTGATGTCTTGGCAATAGGACACTGATTACTTCCTCAACAGCTTCCCCTTTATTTTTTCTTCTATTGTGACATAGATTTGGAAATATTTCCAGTATACAAGGAGTTGTTCTGTATGACCATCCTTAGAGTGGACGTTTCATAATAGTCGTAGGTCACAGAGTGTTCACAGAGGGTTGATTCCAGAGGAAACAATGTCTGTCTTTCTTCTTTTTAGTTCACGAGTTATAAAATAGGCTAAAATAAAATGCTGTGGCAAGCTTCCTTCTCCAATACTTAGAGTTGCCATTACAACCAAAACCAGGTTAGATTTATGTATTTCTTATACTGGAGTACATTTTTCAATTTAAGTACACACTCTATGCATTTTATTTTCATTAGAGCTAGCAACATTTTTCTAAACTATACTGCAGCCTTTGTGTTGCGACAGGTTTGTGTTCTAAGATGACAGAAGTGGCTCCCGGTATGGTCTTCTGCTAAGAAGAGATGCTCTTCTGCATACCTCAGTTGTAACGAGTGTGTTATTTTGGCCTTCTTATCAGCTCAAAGCAGTCTGGCTATTCTTCTCTAACCTCTAGCATCACGAGGCATTTTCATTTAGAGAACTGACGCTTGGACACTGGATGTTTTCTCTTATTTGGTTCGTTCTCTGTAAACCCTGCAGATGGTTGTGTGGAAAAATCCCAGTAGATCAGCATTTTCTGAAATACTCAGATCAGCCTGTCTTGCATGAATAACCATGGCACATTCAAATTCACTTAAATCACCTTTCTTCTTAATTCCGATGCTCATTTTGAATTTCGCCAGGTTGTCTTGACCAGTGTTCACATGTCTAAATACATTTGAATGCTGCCATGTGATAGGCTACTTGGGCAACTGTGTTAATGAGCTGTTGAAAATAATTAAGTGGCTAGTGAGTATAATTTATTTAATGACAACTGAGCTGAGAAAGTAAAAATAGAAAATTAAAATGAAATTAATAAAAAAAAGCTACTCTTTTTGTGCCAACTGAGTTAAATAGAGGTTTTCCCATAACACCTAACAGTAATGCACATTAAATAAAGACAGACAAGAGAGAGAAGAGTTCTGTAATTCAAAAAGGTCTGTCCCCTGATGCATCTAACCATGCCCATATCACTGGGAAGAGAGAAGAGAATGGGGAAAATCACTTAACCAGAGAAACATGGACTCAGGAGAGGTGCTGCGCTCTGGTTCTTCTCTACGTTTTAATGGATCCGCAACACTCACTCACTTGTTCACGGCTGAAAGAAAAGCATTATTTTGCATTACTTGAATTTTCAGAAATAAATTGTGCTGATTATTCCCTGGCTTGCTGAAGTAGTTAGTTTTTCTTTTCACTTAAACCATGTCAGTATCTTGCATCAAAAAATAATGCACATCCCTCTATTTGTAGCATGTATTAATGTATTATGATTTAAAGCCTACACGCTGGATGAGACATTAATATGTGGATGTTCTGTGGGGCAGCACCAAGTTACCTCCATTAATACAGATTTTCTTTCACTCAGTTTAGGTAATTTCAGATGACCTTTTCACAAAGTATGACAAAACAGCATAAAATGTCCCAAGAAAAGCAAACATAGTTAACATTTTAATATTCTCTTCATTTGATCTTTTTCTGAACTTTCTGTATTATCACATTACACAAACAATATGTGTGTGGGGATGAGCTTTTATTGTAAAAAAGTAATATGTTTTGCCCTGTGGACCTACATAGCTATTAGGTATTTTGCCAAAAGACTGGGTTGAATCATATGCAGCAGCTCCAACATTTTTTACTCCCTAAAACCACCCGTGTTCACATTTAGGTTAAAACTGTTCAATCACATGATAAGAATATGAATTAGAGCTAGCATTAATAAATAACTGATAAAAATCAATTAATCATATATTTTGTTTTGATGATCCAGCATTGATTACGCAAGTCCTGAGATAGATTTTTACATGACCCTTGTGGAAAGAGACTTATTAAAAGTGGCACACAAAGGCTGACAAGTGTAAATGTATTATAGATGATAGCTGGCTGGAGTAGCTGCCTGCCAGTCTTGACTCTCATGTGAGTAGTCTCTGTGTGGATCCACTGCAGCGTCCTGCATTATCCTTACTCAGGATGGTTAGATTTACAGTGAAACCATTACAATTGAGTTTCAAAGAAATGCATAAGCTAGCACAAAGAAATGTGTAAGCCAGCAGACAGTATATACACATCTGTTTGCCAAATATGTAAAAGCCTCCTCCTTAAAAGTGGAAAAGTACCTGTAACCAGATACTTTTATAAAATGCTGAAATATGGGCAGACTGTAGCTCTCTGACAAGCCGCTGAAAATCTGTGACATGAATCTCAGTCTGGGGACCGATGCTGTATTCTAGTCAAGAATGTCAGGACCCTTGGATCTCGGGCTCGTGTAAAACACAGCCCTGCCCTATCATATAAAGAGTGAATCATCCAAATCGCCTTTAAATGTATTAAACATGTTTAAAATTCATTGAAAAAGAGTCTGTAACAGAACATCTCTGCATAGATGCTTTAGTCCTAAATTCTTCCTCATTGCCTGAATGATCCTCATTCATTAGACCAGCGGAGGTTGTTGCACGACTTGGGGCAGCACTTAAACTCCATGAACTGGCGAATACTTGTGTTAAAGTAGCGTCTATGGCCACGCAGCTTAATGGACCATACTGGGGGCCGTCTTTCCCCTCTGGCTTTTACAGTAGCAGTATAACATTGTGTTAATGTCTCTATAGCACCCAATAACTTCCATCAGCGAGATCCAGCTCGAAATGCTTATTTGTTGTTGGTACACTATATCCTGCCCACACACGGTTTCAAATTCTGACCCTGTGACTAAGCCTTTTATCTAAGCCCTGAGAGAAAAGAACATCTCGGTGCGTTTCATATGTTTGTTAAAAGAGGGAGGATGCTTTATTTATTTTTTGTTTTTTGTTTTCCAGCTGTAGTTTCCATTTTTACATGGGTTGAAACCTGGTGATTCAAAATTGTGCTTCGCATATTTCTGTTTTTTCCCAGCGCTTATGGTTTTATGACACCATTGGGCCTCATTTTCCACCATGTAGTGCTGTATAAATGCATCTATTCTGCTTTGAGGGGGGGAACAGATTCCTCCTGTTTTTTATTAACATGAACCCTAAACCTGTCATTGTATGTATTGTATGAATTAGGCTGAACTTTGGCTTACATTTTCCCCCTCCAGTTCTTTAGTGATGAAGAATACAGAACTGGAAAGCTTTCTAAGCACAGCTGCCATCACTCTGCTCCAGTAACCCCTGTGTGGGGTGGCCTCTGACCTCAGTGAAAATCCAACAGGGGCTAAAGGGGACTATTAATGTTCACTAGTGATGTACAGCTGTGCTTCATTCAAGGTGGTTTGCTCTGCACACAATTTGCACATGCAAATTAAATTCGTGGCAGATGGTCTTAAGATTGCATCATATTTTATATGTTTTACGTGAGGGAGTGAACTCTGAATTAGAAGAGTTTGCAGATACCTGCAGTATTTTCCCTAGGTTTTGTTAAAATGCCATGGATCGGCATGTGTGCTCTCTGTGCCCTGTGTGTCCTGTATTTCTTCTGTGCTCCACTGGCCATGACAACCGAGGTAACCCGTCTCAGAGCTGCATAAGCCAGACTGTCAGCAGATTCAGCCCTGTGTTTCCTGGACCCTGTTGATACCCAATACTTAATGGCATACTGGGAAGCTTTGTTGCGAGCCTGTAATCCAAGCATCTTATCAAACCAATCAGCGCTTTTCCAGCAAGAACACATCTCGACCGTGACAGTAGGAAGTTTCACAACATCTGGTGTTGGGTGGGGGCAAGAGGGAGTTGCGTGAAAAGAAAGTGAGAGAACAATCTTGATGTTTTGGCATGAAGTCTTTAGATTGACACCACATCCTGCTTTTCTTTTGATACAGGTCAGTGAGCGAGCAGTTGGGCAGTCACTGCTCGCCGGCATTTTTGATTGTGATGTTTTGGATGCCAATGTTCATCATTGCACTCGCTTAGAGTTTCTTTTTTCTCTCTCACTCTCTATCCAAAACTAACTTCTTTTCTTTCTCCCTGTTGTTTCTATCCAGCCGTCCTTCCAGCCCAGTGCAGCAGTGAGAGGTTTCCACGGCAGTAAGTCAGCAGCCATGGGTCCAAGTCTTGGCTCCAATTGGACCACTGGTAGCAGTGGTGGTCAAGGGGCCTGGAGCGGGCCTTCTTTCACCCGTGCAAGTCTGCAGCATTATATATCTCACCAACAACAACATGCACAACACCACCCTCAGTCCACGCACACTAGCTACGCTTACTGCCCAGCGCATACGGCTGTGAGTACAGTAAATTTCCTCTGTGTCTGCACCTCTCTGTCATTTCTAGCTGCTGTGTTGCAATCATTTCTTTGAATACCAAGAATGCTCTTCTTGTCTCTCTCTCGCTTTGGAGTCGAGTGGTTGCAGTTACCATCAGGGAAGCTGTTACGCACACAGCAAATTCTTTCTCCATCTCCTCCTCCCACTCCTTTCTTTGTCTTCCGCTTTAATCTTTGCCTTCTTTTTCTCAAACCCAAGTATATCACTTCCTCTCCAACCCTCCTCCCCTTCCTGCTCTATCTCTTACTTTGACCCGCTCTCTCCTTCTCACTTCTCTGCAACTTAATTTGTTTTTCTTTCATCCATCCTCTGCATCGGCAGCGCAATGAGAGACTAATTGAGGTAGAGACACTTCTGGATGGCTTCCCTTGTCATTATCCTTGGAATTAATTGCTGTTCTGCAATCCGTCTGATTTGACTTTATTTGTGCTATCTGCCTTTCTAATGTAACGTTTGGGGTGTGACTGGAACTAAGGCACAAGCCAAATTGAGGAATTTTATTATCGTCATGTTGCTGTCACAGTCACAGAGCTGGAAACAAAGATTTGGCAGCTTTTTTTCCCCCCTCTCTGTATTTCTTCCTCTAATAAATGTATTTTACAAGGCTTCACACCAAATCTTTCTCTCATTTTCTCTTTTTTCCATTACAACACTCTGGTATTCTCTCATCTTACATACGCACCACGCGAATTCCCTGCTGCCTACTTGCCAGCATGTTGAGACTCCCCTGAAGCGCCTCCGTGTAAAGAAATTGGATTGGATTTAGATATGATAATCATCACTGTACATCAGCTGCCAGTTCCAGCATTCCTTTTATGTTATTTCTTACACACTAAAGGACACATTCATACTTTTTAGAAAGGTGGAAAACGGTTGTTCTTTAAGAGCCCTAGCTGTTCTTTGTGTGTGTACGCTTTATTTCAATACAGAAGTCCTGCTTTTGCTTGCAGTACAAAATCATCGCCATCACTAACAAACACCATCTCTGCCGCTGTTGTCAATTAGACCACTTCTGCTACCTGAGGCAAATAAGAGCTCTGTTTTTGGTTCCAGCATTTGCACAATACTGTTGAAGAACAACAGAGAACATTCCACAACAGACATACATGCTGATTCTGTTATTGTAGATGCGGCGCCGCTCGATCAGTTGTCATAAGTTTTTGGGAGCATTACGGTCCTTTCTTGTCCTGCTGCCACACTCCACCAGAGATATCAGGCACAGTCATCAACATCCGCACACACAGGACCCATGAGTGTCTTAGTTCTTTTTATGCAACAAACAATTTAAAAAAGAGCTATCATAAAGCCACTTTTGTCCTCCTCTGACTGAGCATGGTCATTGTTTTCCTCAGTGGAAAATAGTGCTGATCTTCATGAAGCGTTTCAAAGCTCGATATCCACCCAGGCAACAGCCATCTGTAGGATTAGTGTCCATATTCCCTTAAAGGGAGGAAGTTATTATCAGCACACTCCATTCTCTGCTGTGTGTAGCCCTATATGTTCTGCATTCACATACAGTGCATGTATATTAGTGATAATTCACTTTGTGGGAGTGAGGAGACTGAAATCTGGGTTTTGCATACAGTAGGTCACCAGAAAGTGTAACATTTTGGCATTGATAGTGAAATTAACTTTAGATTGGACAGGATTTAAAAACAATAGAAATATTATGTTTTTTGGTTTTATTGTTTTTTTTTTTATCATTTGGGTGGCTGTTTATTTCTTTGTAGACTGAAGAAAAAAGTGTCAATCAATTTCTAATGGGTTGAATTTTTTTTTAATTGCATTATTGTTTAAAACCCCAAATTTTCAAATTTCCAAAAATGCATAGTAATGGCACACCTGATTTTACTATTGTTAAAAAACTGAGAAGATGTGAAAAAAATAGATTAACAACAGACCGTTTCTTTTTCTTTTTTTCTTTTATTCTTCTTCTTCTCCACTCTATTGCTCTGTATGTGTTTTTGTACGATGTTGCTAAGCCATACTTCTCACACTCCACGTCTAACCTGTCTTGGTTGCTGATCACCACAGGATCATCAAACTCCTGCCCTTATCTTGGCCCTCTGCAATCAAACAATCGCAGGCTTAGCTGGCTTTAACTGCTCTGTTTTCATGGGACAGTGGGGATACTTGTTTGCTTTTTGGCAGTTTTCATTTTCTCCCTGCAGAAGGTAATTTCTCCCCTACTATAATGCTTTGGCCTCAACACTTGGCCTCAAGGAAGATTTACAGTGACTAGAGATGGCTAATCCAGACACTTACAGTAAACCAAAGAATGGTTCCAGCTTTTGAGTCTGCTTTGTGTTTTAAGCTTCTCATAGACAACACATATTATATTTATATGGAATTGAAATCCGGTATATCTCGAAGGCACTGAAACCGATACCCCTCTGTTTTTTAAAGTACGTTTCCCCTGTAAATCCGTCAATTTTTTATTGCCCCTCTAAATGCTGTTGTAATTTCAGGCGTATTAGATGCAAAGAATGCCCGACAGAAAGGAAAGAAAACAGAACTGATAGCTTAGCGTGTGTCTGTCCTCCCGGCTGAGAGAGTTGAGTAAATAAAGGGGGGGAAACAAAAAGGCAAGTTAGGATCCAGCAGAGATCAAGAAGCTTTGCCTCCAGTGGGTTTGTAATTACAATGGAAGGAGATACATTTCCACTTTTAATATGGTGAAGACCCCTCAGGGAACCACAGGCTGACAAAACACAGTAAAGAAAGTCACGTAGACGTCAGAAGATGTGACTAAAAAGAGAGTCAAATAGATGGATTCTCCTATTTCCAGCAACTGTGCAATACTAACGCATACAAAGTTCTTTCATAAACTGCAGATTTGCCGTGTGTGTGTGTGTGTGTGTCCTCTGCCATTGTATTGTTTGACATTCTCACACTACACATAAGGAGTTACAGGGAAATTACTGAGATGGTTAGTGGTTCAAAGCAGACTTTAATAATAAACTTGGACACCGAAACACTTGATTTTGATTATACAGGGTGGGCCATTTATATGGATACACCGTAATAACATGGGAATGGTTGGTGATATTAAAGTCCTGTTTGTGGCACATTAGTATATGTGAGGGGGCAAACTCCTCAAGATGGGTGGTGACCATGGTGGCCATTTAGAAGTCGGCCATCTTGGATACAACTTTTGTTTTTTCAATAGAAAGAGGGCCATGTGACACATCAAACTTATTGGTAATGTCACAAGAAAAACAATGGTGTGCTTGGTTTCAACGTAACTTTATTCTTTCGTGACTTATTTACAAGTTTCTCTTTGTTCACAGCCATTGACATGTCGAAGAGGTTAACACGTGAGGAGCGGATTGAAATTGTGTTGATATCTGGTGAACGCAGTAACCGAGTCATTGCAGCAGATTTCAATGCAAGACACCCTACGAGACTACCCATCTCCCATGCTACACTTAGCAAACTGCTTGCTAAGTTTCGTGAAACTGGTTCAGTGTTGGATTTGCCAAAATGTGGACGCAAGAAAACTGTCACTAATGAAGAAACATCAGAGGTTGTCCTAGCTTCATTCAGCAAGAGCCCACAGCGTAGCACTCACCGCATGTCACTGGAGAGTGGCATTAGTCGAACATCCCTTCGGCGGATATTAGCTACTCACAAATGGCACCCTTACAAACTCCAGCTACTGCAGCATCTCAACGAGGATGACCCAGATCGGCGCACAGAATTTGCAGAATGGGCAAAACAAAAATTGGAACAGGACCCTCAGTTCACGCAGAAGATTTTGTTCAGTGATGAGGCAAACTTTTATGTGAATGGTGACATTAACAAACAAAACCACCGCTATTGGTCTGACACTAACCCACATTGGATGGATCTCTCCAAGACTGTTGGAACAACAAAAGTGATGCTTTGGTGTGGTATGTGGGATACAATGATAGTGGGTCCATTCTTCATCAATGGAAACCTTAAGGCCACTGGATATTTGAAATTGCTACATGATGATGTGTTTCCCTCTTTGTGCACTGAAGCTGGCGCGTTCCCTGAGTTTTTTCAGCAAGATGGTGCACCACCACATTATGGGTGCCAGGTCCGAGCATTCCTAGATGAACAGTTTCCTGGAAAGTGGATTGGTCATCGTGGGCCAGTTAAATGGCCCCCAAGGTCTCCCGATCTGACCCCCTTAAACTTTTATCTTTGGGGTCATCTGAAGGCAATTGTCTATGGTGTGAAGATACGAGATGTGCAGCACCTGAAACTACGGATACTGGATGCCTGTGCTGGCATTTCTCCTGCGGTGTTGCTATCAGTGTGTGAAGAGTGGGAGAAGAGGGTTGCATTGACAATCCAACACAATGGGCAGCACATTGAACACATTTTATAAGTGGTCAGAAACTTGTAAATAACTCATGAAAGAATAAAGTTACGTTGAAACCAAGCACACTATTGTTTTTCTTGTGACATTACCAATAAGTTTGATGTGTCACATGGCCCTCTTCCTATTGAAAAAAACAAAAGTTATATCCAAGATGCCCAACATGGTCACCACCCATCTTGAGGAGTTTGCCCCCTCACATATACTAATGTGCCACAAACAGGACTTTAATATCACCAACCATTCCCATGTTATTACGGTGTATCCATATAAATGGCCCACCCTGTACATTGGAAGGAAAATGACAAACATTTCCTGTTTCAGGTACTCTCATGGGCAGGGTTTAGTTTTAGCCATTATAGAAGGCTCTCTATGATAGTGTTGGTCAGCCTGTCCAATATTTTGGTTCCGGTTGAAATATTTCAACAACTACTGGACTGCTTGCTAACAAACACTTAAAACTCTACAATGAAACATAGTGTTAGACTCCTAAATTTGTTTTTGTTTTTTCTTCCATTACTGTATGAGACTCAAAGGACTTGAGGTTCTTAATGTTTTATAAAATGTATTGGCAGTGCTGACAGTCATTTCAATCAAGCCTAGAAACCTGTAGATGGAAAATTGAGATTTAAACAGTAGGAATATGGTTTGAATGTTGTTTACAGGGTTTTAAGAAGCTTTGAAAGAAACGTGTGTGAGTGAATTAATGTGTTCATAACATTGTTTTGCTAATTACTGTTGAATAACGATGTTATTTCCCAACCCCTATCTACTAGTTGTTCCAGCGGAAAACACCTAATCCTTATTTTGATCAGGTTTGCTATAAAGGTGGTCAGGCATATCTGCGTGATGATTGGGCAGACTGAATTGGCATCAAAGCTGGGATTGAAGTAAATGCTAAACGGACTGGTTCTTACATAGTGCTTATAGTGTGCTTGGGCACTCAAAGTGCTTTATACAATTTGCCTCATTCACCCCCATTCTTACAAGTACTTTTTTTTTTTCCACGTTTTATGTAAAAACTAATCTAAGTAATGCTTTCTGCCAACCTCAACATCCTTGGATTTTTAAATAGCAAGCAAGCTTTCCTTTTATTTTTTCCTGTGTGTGACTGGACAAAACAGAAATAGAACATGTGTTTTTAGTCACCTTCTATCCTTACATAAACGCCTTTTACTGTGTGACCTGTGAGCTGTTTCATTTCTGATGGTATGCTTCTTCTTTACATCATATTATGATCAAAGAGCCTCACATCGACATTGCTTTGTTGTCCCCTCAGTTTATTCTGTCCAGATATTATTCATGGTTGTGATAGTGTTTCATTATTTTACATGTAAGGCATTCTTGGAATTGTGGTCTTGTATTTGCCGTTTAACTATTTAATTGTTTTACAACTGGGGGGAATTGAGCTACCAACATGGTCTACTTGAGCTGACTGTGTCCATGTAATGTGTTTATAACCAAGTTAAACTGAATTCATGCAGATATGAGTGCATATGTTGGAGGGAATAAAAAAACTGAGGCCTTTTCTCCTTATGTGTTGTGACAAGATATATGTGGAAAGACTGGGGATGCATTCTGAACTCAAGGGTCAGCCCGCATTGCGTCTATATACTGCTGCAGAGTTCATCTCTCTTCATAACATATAGATAGAGACACCTACACACGTGCTGCAGAGGACAAAACCAGCTTTCCTCCCCACAGCTTGGGAATTGTTTTAAGAACTGTTGGAACACATTTTAAAATGTTATGCCCTGCAGTATTACTGCTGTTATCAGGTATACATAACAAGATGCATTTTCCCCCCTCTAATGAATACATTTGGGTATGTTATCACTCCTTTATCTGAGAACTTGGACATCCCTTTGAAACCTTCAATTTAATCCGCTGTTGTTGCCTCAGTAAGCTCTGATTGTTACCTCATTAGATGTGCCGAGCACAAACTGGCAAATGATTCAGTCAATACAAACGGGCTAGCAGGGATTCCCGGCACATATCCAGATTCACAAGGTCTAGAAATTCAGAGAAGAGACAGAAGGAGACACTGCAAGACTGTGATACAATAGGCGGTAATCAAAAAGGGTGGAATAGACGGAAAGGAAGATAAAAAGGGAACGAGAGGAATCTGCAAAATGTTGCTCCGGTGTGTCTTTTTAACAACCATGACCAGCATTTAACTTTGATCATGAACCCTTGTGTTTGATATCTGATAACATCATCAGTGGAGATTTCAGCAGAATAATAGTCCTCTGCATTTTCACATATAAACTAGGTGCAGGTGTGCAATAAATCCATCCAGCTCACCTTTTCAACTGTCTCTCTTTGTGAGGGCTGAACTCTGGCACAACTCTTTGTGTTGTGATTAGCTTAATTACCCGCAACTCACAAACATCCATTTATACTGGATGACAGATGATACTGTCATTTAGCTGAATGAATGGCCTGATTTCTGGCAGAGGGTGAGGGTGCAACTGCTGGCTCAGGGCCTGCACAAAGGCAACTGAGCTGAGATTAGTTATTTGTGGATCCACAAAGGAAGCACGGTAATCAGACCTCTGGAAGTGAAGTAACGCTGAAAAGAGTGAGTGGGGAGGTGAGGCAGGGATTCAGATCTGCTGTCATGGAGTCCAAGCTTTTTTCCTCATGGCATGTTTTTCAAAGAAATGTTCCTTCCAAGAGAAAAATAGTTAGGACTTCCTAATAGCAGAGGCAACAGATGCCAATGTGTAAGGAAGTGCATTAGCTTACATTTTACACTGCGAGCCTCTTTTATCAGCTCGTGAACGAAGCGCATTGCTCATTCCCCAAATACTGCAATGATTCATCTTTGCCATGAGCTAGAATGGGCTTTGTCTCAGTAATTAATTTAGCTCTCGGGACAGCAGTTGGAATGAGTCGTGTCTTCGAGGCCTAATTAAAAGAAGATTGTCAAACATATTCTAGGTCACACAGCTCAGAATCTCCAGCCATTAAAGGGATGTTTTTAGGCACTCCCACCTTGTCCTTGGTGGACCATTTTGCTGGCTGATAGAGCATGGGCTACACAGAGAAAAACAAATGGTTTTATTTGCCATGTTGATTTCTTCAGGCAGCACTTGAAAATTGAGACACTTGATGTTTTGTTTATTATTGGCTGCTTGAGTCAATAACTCAATCCACTTATGGGTTTGTGCCCTGCGTGGCTTCGTCTTTGCCTTTGTCTGCCGTTGGTTTGTTTGTAATTGTTAAGAGAACAGAATTCCTTTCGGTGGAAGATAGACACACAATTAGCTTCCTATACTCAGATAAATGAGAACGTTACTGTGCATGAGTTTCGCGGGTTTAGGATCACTGTCTCTACAATAACAGTCAAACAGTGGCTGGAAACACTTTTTTATTGGCACCACATTCATCATAATGTATCAGCTGGAATTGTCATTTTATTGAACCAGTCAGACTGACAGGCATGAAGCGTTATCTTATCTGTCCTCGTAATGAGAATCATTGACTTTAGTTACAGGCGCAGAGTATCTCTAAAAGTGTACACACACTCACATATGCGCACACACACAGGTTCTCAACAATTAAGTGCGAGCTGCCGGGCTTAGTGCCTGTGTCCATTGTAAGCACTCTAAACCTGTTAGACTGTGACAGACCATTAAAAGGCTGCCAAGACTTCCTTAATTTGCTTCAACGGTGCACACTGAGTGACTGAGTGCCATGAGTGTGTCTCTCTGTATGAATGTGCATTTACTTCTTATGACACTCCTTAGCTCCAGCCTCCCACGACCGTATCCGCTGCCGTCGCACTAACATTTACAAACAGTCGAATTTACAGGATCAACCCTACCAAGTCAATTTTTAGTATGGAAATAACGCATAACGGCCAATTTGTGTGTGTTTAGGCAAATCCATTAAACCATAAAACTGCTGTCAACATTGATGTATTTTCATGCTGAATATTTTCTGAAAATTGTTACAAGCAAAGCACACACAACAGTAATTATCTTTGCACTTGAGCCATTTCTACTATAAATTGAAGCTGCCGATCCCCAGCGCTTGTCAGTTCACATATTTCCGATATATATAAATGCCTGCTGCATGCATGTAGATGTGTTCACATTTGAAAATGTTAATCATTAGTTTTTTGTTTTTGGGGCATTGGGATGTAGATTTGTCCTGGTAGACAGTGCCAGTAGAATCTGGTAAAAACTGTCAGGGAAGTGGAAATTAGAAATTACACACCTTACAAATTTCACATCTTTTTTTTCACACATTGAAATCAACAGGATAAGCCCAGGCTCCCACACTTTTTTTTAAATGCTCTGTTTCCCGTCGTTTGTTATATTTGACTCGTATAAATAGGTTTCCACAGAAGCGTCAAGTACAGTTTTGTCTGTAATGCACAACAGTTGTTCATTATAACTAAGGCAGAACAAGAATTTCTCTTTAAATACTTCTGCAGCTGGCTGGATTCTAACCAAATGAGCATGGTCACGATGACAAAGCACTTTGTTTACTAGTGCACCAATCCAATTTAGAGGAAAACCTTTTGCGTTTGACACTTCTGAACGAATGCTTTTTGGGTGGATGTTTCACCTAGAAGGCATTTCCTGTCGTGACCAGAGCTTGGCTTTCTACACCATTAGGAATTAAAGGCTCGGGCCACAGGATCTTGAAAACCCAGACCACAGGAATATCCAGAATCTGACAGCGCTTCCAAGTCTCCGTATGTTTCATTTCCTATTTCACAAGAGCGGGCGGTCCATGTAAATTCCTGGCTGTGGTATACCACCACTCTTCATTTAGCAGCGGTTCATGGTTGATATTAGATGTTGAACACAATGGGGGATGTTAGAAGGTGGATTAGGAAGGGTGCTGGCAGATCTTACAGGGATTTAAATGGGTGCCTTCTCTTGTTCGTATCATGTGGACTGTCATATTTACATGCCATTGCTGGCTTAGTGTTGTTTCTTGGCCGTGTTTCATGGCAATTCGTAGCGTCTCATCTGTGAAATCACTGTTCAGAAAATCAGTTTGCACCTGCTGCTTTCTGTTCAGGTGATTAGTCAATGACAGGTCAGAGCAAGGAACTATAAATCACACATCCTGAGCAGTAGATGTGGCCTTAATTCATCATATTTCACTCTTATCAGGCCTTTGTTGCAGCTACACATGCATACTTATATGCACACACACATAACTGACATCCATGCGCAGATGGGCTTTCATATATGGCTGCCTGGGGCTGTAGGATTGGCTTTAAAAACACCCATAACATCTGTAAAGTATTATGACTGATTATACTGGTCCTTCAGCGCAATCATGCAATATGTGCATGAGCAATGGTTGAGCATGAACCGTATGGGAGGAAAACGAGGCGATAAGGTCTCTGTGATTCGAAGCTGCGAGGCCCTCGGCTACATCCACACCCTTTCATATTAACTTACTTTATTTACATACAGGCATGGGCCTCACTTTAAGTAAGTATGGAATTTGATCATGTGAATAATTAAAAATATGACCTGATATGAAGTACACTGAGCATCAGAAAACACAAGTACACTAAAGTCATGATCACTAAAGCAAATGTAATATGCATTTTCCCTCAATAAGAAGATAGTAAAGATGGTTATATGGCAACACCTTTGTTCAGATTAGGGTTATTAAGTTTGCTGTAGACCTGGCCACGACTATCATGGTGATGATGTCAAATATCAAATCCAGAAGTGGGCATGTGCATCAAATCGAGCCACACTGAGCCGTGTTTAATTTGTCGCTGTTTTTGAAGCAGGAAGTAAATTAAAGATGCAGTATGATATACACAGACATTTTGCATACATCGTGGTGAAGTGCACCATACCACAAACATCAGATAACAGGAAAACCCATATGCCGCACATGCATGTAAGAGGTATGGTGCGCTTTGTCCTCAAGCTAATGTTGTGTGTAAGCTTGAAAGTTTGAGGGCTCTGTGCAGTATCTGTATCTGCAGCAACACTGCTTTCCTGGGAAGATTTCTTTTTTTAAATACTAAAAATGATCTCTCATGTATTCAGGAGAATTTAATTTAAGCAAGCTTGTCAGTCGTACTGGTACCTTTATCCTTTGTTTCTGTAGTCAGATGAGACAAAGTTGCAGAGTTTTAAAAGAAACTTAGGCTGTTTGATATCCTCGATATCTTGTCTCCAGACAGATTTTCAGCTCCTCTCTCGTTACCACCTCCTGACTATTCCTGCATATTTTTCTATAAAGCCAGTCCTCACTTGTCCACCAGGTGGCTGGAGTCATTTCTTCAGTACTCCTGTGGATTGTTTGTAAATCAGCCCTTTTGGGAAGTAAGAAGTCATGGGTTCCCTGATTGACATTAACAATGACTCATGTTTACGGTGGCCCTGAGAGGCCAAACGGACTGCAACTTAAGAAAACACCAGCAATAAGAAAAACGCTGCAAAAGCACACAAAACACAACGGAAATAGGAAAAAACAGATTTCCAAAAGCACAAGGGAAGTGTTTCTGGGGAGACAATAACCCGACAGACCAGTTGCAGGAACCCAAAAAGTGCTAGGTGTGTTTTATCATGATTCATATAATACTGATGGCTTATTTTTTTGGCTAATAGTTAGGCTAACACACTTACCTCTCATCTTTTCTTTCCTCACAAAGCCGATAGATCCTCCACTTCTTTTAAGTGTCTCCCAGCGCAATTCTTAGCATATTTCGGTTCCTGCAACTGGTCCGTCGGGTTATTGTCTCCCCAGAAACACTTCCCTTGTGCTTTTGGAAATCTTTTCTTCCTATTTCTGTTTTTCCTATTTCTGTTTTCCTTTTTACTATTTCCACTGTGTTTTGTGTGCTTTTGCAGCGTTTTTCTTATTGCTGGTGTTTTAAGTTGCAGTCCCTTTGGCCTCTCAGGGCCACCGTACACATTCCTGCAATGAAATAATTAATTATAACTGTAATTACTGTAATTAAGATATCCACCAAAAAAATCTAAATATAGTCAGATTTTGTTTGCATTGATAACAAACTACATTAACTTAGTCTTTCACTAGAACCCCCAGCAGCCGTAGGCCATGACGACTGTCATGCACAGTATATAGGGGTTGCTGTAGAGCAGGTCATCCACTACTTGGTCTGTTGGTGTTTCAGTACCTGGCTGCTCCAGTCTGCATGCCAAAGTATACTAAACCCCAGGGTTCTCTCTGGTGTGTTCATTAGCATGAATGTTAGCGAGAAAGCACTTAGCCATAGCAAAAAAAGGGTTTGTATGAATGTGTGTGAATGGGTGAATGGGGTGTGGTATAAAATTGATAACCAGTCCATTTACCATATAGCTTTCTGACTGATGTAGGTAATGTGATAACCACTGCAGGATTTCAAGTTTACTATGTGGCTATATTCCCTTAGCCTCGTCTCTTAAATGATACATCACATGAATCTATTCAACAGAAAATAAAACATGAAAAGATAAAATGGCTGAATCCATGATTCAGTGGTTGTGTGAGGTTTTGCCACTGAGCTAAGCTGCTGGAGCATTTTGATTTATTTAAGGGGAGCATTGTTTTTGAATGTTCCTCTGAGTGTTGTTTTGGCAGCAAAATTGCACTGCTCGAACAAGTCTTGTTGGAAGACAAAGCTTGACGGTTCACTTCCTAGTTGGCTCTGTTAAGGCACATACAACGGCAAATGCATAAAAGCCACATGCGATTGCACACCTTGTCACCATTGTAAACTAGTGGAGTCAAAAAGCAGTATGAAAAGTTATCAGTTAAGTTCACCTGTTCTCAAAATGTGTTTTAATAGCATTACTGTATCACATTCTTCAAATACTCTCAAACAGTAAAGGATTCTTGTATGAACAATAGAAAGATAGAACCCTCCATTCATTCTCTCCCAATAGCTTTGGATGTGTGAAAAGGTGGGAGGCTTGTTGGAGCTGCTTTGCTCCATTTAGTTAGTGCACTTTGATGACTTCAGTACTTGTAATTATAGAGGCGCCACCAAGGAAGCAATCTCAAAGTGCATTGGCCTGAAAGTCTTACACTCGCTGATATCAAATGTTACCCAGTGGAGTTGCACCATAAAGGGAATGTTCTTACTCATCTACTACATGCTTTCTAGCACCTCAGTGCCATCTGCTAGTATTACACCCTACAAACCCCACGATAATGGTCGATGTGTGGGTCTGGGTGTGAATGGACATCCATCTATTTTTGCACTAGATACCTTTTCGGGATGTACCATGCTTCTCGCCCACTGTCAGCAGGGATAGGCTCCTACAGTCAATTATAATAATTGTTTGGTTAAGTGGGAGATTAAGAAAATCGGTGGATAGATGTTCAGTGTGATGTACTGTATGCCGGAAATATGTGACCCATTTTACATTGTGACCATGATGTATGTCCAGCATGCCAAGTGTGCTTAAACACATTACACTTGCTGAAGCTGCAGTGGTTACTTGAAGGCATATCAGGCTTACTAGAGCGCATGAATCCATTAATTGTTCAACAGTCTTTAATAATGCATTTGTTGTACTATTTAGGGGAAATTAAACAGACAAAAAGTGTCAAGTTCCTAAGACTTAATTAGCAAGAAACTGTTGTATTAACAAGAAACAAAGCCTAAAGAAAAACATGTTGTACTACGTATCAGCAATATATAAGTGTCAGCCACTCGGCTTGTCGTCACTCATGTGATGAGGACAAGGCAATTGATTTAACATTGATTTGATAATGATTAATACACTAAGGGTTATTTAAACCAGCGCTAACATGTTTTTAGCCTAAGGGTAAGCAGTAATGAGCTGTAAACTAACATATTATCGCCCGGCAAGTAAATCTGGAGAATTTCACCTCTAACCGTTGCCCATTTATGCACCCAGAATACGTAGAGCAACAGCAAATTCATTTGTATTCTACGACTTTTAGCTGCGTTCTTCACCATCTCTCATGTGAAATGGTCCACTGTGTTCAAAAGCTAGCCACTAACTGTATGTCTGCCAGTGGTTGCTGGACAGGGAGTTATAGTAGTTTTAGTATGAAAAGAGCTGCTTGCTGCAGCCAAAAACAATGCTCTGAGAGTGCTTGGATGCTTACACAGTAAAATGATGTGCTGGAAAACCAAAACAATAAGCTGAAAGGCACTGTACAGCCCTGCACAACTGAGAGCAACTAAGTGTCAGGTAATAATTTTGAGTCCGTCACTGTATCATCCCCCTTTTTTATTCACACAAATAGCCATTTGACCTACTTTTTTTTAAACCAACAGTTAAAAACCCGCTGCAGTAGTTGAAAGCATGCACGTTAATGCAGCACAAACATATTCCAGTTATGTTTCGTGTAGTTGCCCGTTTGGTCAGGGTCAATGACTTTCACCTTTTTTCCATTTAAACCAGAATATGGAAAGAATAGCAATTGTGCTATTTGGCTCTGTGTGTGTTTTTATGTTAAAACAAATGCATGAGTAAAATGACCTGTCTGTTCATGCAGTGTTATTTAGTCCTGAAGTTGTCTCTTCAGCTCTCCCTCTCTGTTTTCTTTGTCTCCTGGGCTTCATGCTTTGCATGCACAGGATGAGACACCGGGGGAGGTTAAGAGAGGAGCTGGAATGGAGTTCTGCTCCATTTACCACCCTGAAATATTCCTCTTAGAACGACACACTCTGTTTTCTATCTCTCCTTACTCTCAGCACCGTTTCTCACTCTGCTGGTCCCCTCCCTCTCACTTCTCATCTCAGTGACATGTGGTCATTTCACTTCATTCCAGGATGGCTTAGCAGTACTTTAAAAATTTGCTGCTGTCCTCCCATCCCATCCTGCTCAATTGCAGGCAGAATTGAGCTTCATAGGCAGGCCAGTTCCTGGCAGCTATAACTCTCTTCCTAATCACAAGTCTCTCTCTGTGCCAGGGGCAGAAGCTTTATCTGTTGCTTCAAAATTTTAGTTTTCTACCGGTATTACCCCAACATAGGCGCCCGTGAACAGCACTTACCATATCCGCCCATCAGGTACAATGTTAAAACCACTGACAGGTGAAGTGTGTAATGTAGAGCGGTTTCCTCTAGCATTACGATACACATTTCTGCGCCTTACAGACCTCTTAGTTATTGTTCCAGGAACGCCTCCTAACTCCCAGTCTGACTGAGCATCTGGGAATGTGCCCAAACAAGCCACATTCACAAATGCCTGGTGCCGGGTGCCAGACACTGCAGGATAGCCCCAGACATCTCGTGTCCAGTGCCCCAAGGGGTTAGAGCCGTTTTGGCAAGCGTGAGTCAAACACATACTACATGTAGTTGCAGATACTAGCACTTTCTTTTTATATGGTTTCATCCTTTGGATAATTTTAGTGTTGTTGTTTAAAAAAAACAAACCTCTTAGACACTTAGACATCAGCACATTCGAAGACAGATAATGTAGCACAAAACTGATGAGAATAAATGGCTTGGCACTTGGATCTATTTTGGGAATTAACACAATGAGTAAAACAAGATGAACATCATGCGCTGAGAGTGCTGTGATGAGGCTTTGATAGGCCTCTTTCTGCATTTGTACACTGTGAGCTCTGAGTATATTGTTTCTGTGGGCTCTGCTGGCCCTTTTGCGTTCTTCGTTTTCCAAAAAGTGTTGATTTTGAACATTTTTGGTTTAGCACGCTCGCATGGAAAATACCTACTGTTTAACTCACACACTATCTTCCTGCACGGCACTTAAATCCTTATTACGCAGAGGTTTTCATGGCATCGTCTCTTCTGTATCTTAATGGACGTCGCCGTGCTGTCCCCGGCAAGTAGAGCTGTAGCTGGTTCACATACGGACGTTGTCACCTTCCTTTTTACAGTTTATATCATGTATTAGGCCACAGGAAGCCTGATGTATGAGCTTCATTGAAGTGTTTTCACCTTGCATGTCAGTATAACCTTCACCCTTCTGTAACATTTTGCTCACCACTGCTCATGGCAGCGCACATAAAGCTGCCACAGCTTTACACCACCTGACCTTAAACGTACTTTCAGAAACACAAAAGCACATTAAAATGCAGCTACATACGCTTGCACATTGAGACACACACAAACACACACAAAATCCACCCTTGCTCGAGGCCTCTTTTCCCAGTTTCATTTATAACAATGCTGATCTTTTCTCAGAATAACATTAATCATAAAACAAGTCAGTTGGCATGACTTGTATATACATTTCACATTTGGATTAGGGCTCCAGTGAGTGCATCCAATTAACTCTTTTGGGTCTATTGCCCTTCCCTTGTTGGGTGTGCTGTGCGTCATTTTTACTCATGCACGTCTGGTTTCATATTTCCTCCCCATTAAGCCTGCTATGCTCTCCTCTATGTTGTGATAGAAGCTAATGACTCACTGGAAATCTGCCTGGTGTTTATCAAATGTCTCAATGCAGGGCTGGTGGTCTGGAGTCAGTCTGGCCTTTTTACATTATCACGAAGTATTAGATAAGCAGCCAAAACCAAGTGATGACACCGTCGTATATAAAGAAGTAATAATAAAGTGAAGTGCCCTGCAATGATATCTTGACTATATCACTCTGCTCTTTGCACTGTGGAAAATTATACTCTCAGAGGGGGAATGTGTCGAATTACCTCGGGCTGTCATCCGTTGGTGAACTGATAAGAATGTATTAAGTAATTGCATGTGTTGGAGTTGTAGTGAAATTGCACACATAATGCTTATAAATCTCTGCACGCAATTTCAGGAGATGGCGTTTCAGCAAGTAACTCGTTCAGAGTGTTTACTTACCCTACCGTCTTCTCAGATTTTCGTTCCAGAGATTATTAGGCCGCTTGGCTAAGACTGACTAGAGACCTGTTGGTGACCTTCTGGCCAGCTGCTTGGGAAAAGTGAGAGTTTCCTGTCCAGTTGTCAGGGGTTGTGACCCACTGGTAACTACTGATCCCAGACTGGTTGACAAGCAGTTGCTGGCTGTAGCTGGGTTAAGCACATTAATGTCTTTTCTGTGGTTTTGTGTTGGTTTTCCATTCAGTTGTAGTGAAGCTGCCAAAATCTATGATTGTACTGCAGAATATACTGAAAGATATACTGACATATTTTAAGTGTTCTTAAAATTTCATGTCTGTTTCACCATGCCTTTGGATTTGGCTAAATAAGATAAAGATTTAGTAGAAAAACATTCACATTATTTTACGCACTATGTGACTTTGTGGAGATTGGGGAAAATGTTCTTTTGTTTCTTTTTTCCCAGCAGAGCTCCTCCTTCATCAAAGTTCAGCCCTGTTCTTTAAAAATAATGAAAACAGTTTTTGGGGATCTTTCCGATGATCCATGACAGAAACACTTCTTCCAACAACATGTGCACATCAACTATTTCCACTTTCACTTTATGCTGAACAGAATGCCCCACAGAAGCTGATTAGTCATGCTGCATTGTTTACACGAAAGATGTCAGATGAATGATTGCGTGTCATCCAGTAGAACCGTAGCCAAAAGCAAAGGGATTTTTCCAGGAATACTGTACCATGTCCTGCTTCCCTCCTCTCCCTTTTCCCGCCTTCATTTAAGGCTCCCCCCGCGCTCCTACCACCACCCCTTCCCCGGCACAGTGCTAGTCTTCCTTTGAATTCCATGCATCTGATCATTTTTGGGAAACGCCCACGGCAGAGCTGTCGAGTGAACCACAGGAAACAAAGCCTCTTGGTTTCCTCAGCAGCTTGAAGAAGCCCAGTACTGACCCTCGGGGTGGGGTCAGGCAGTAGAGTGGGAAGGTTCTGGACTTTCTAGGAATTGTTTTTCAATGGAAACGTAATGTTTTTCTGTTTCTCTTCAGAAGAATGATATTGCCATGGATTCTAATAGAATTAAACTATGTTGCATAAAAGCTTTCTTTGATATCTGTTCAGACTTGCTAAGTAGGAATTTGACTGATTCAGTTAAATGAAGGATAAAAATAACACTAAAACCTTCGAGCTGTGTCCCTAAGCCACAGTGTGATCATGCAATGGTTTTCTTTTACTAGACTAAATCCTTTGAACAGGGTTGTAACTCCTTAACACCTTCAGGGGCATGATACACCCTCAGCTGTCTTCCTTTTCCTCTATTTTCGCCGTATGAATGACTCACTTATGCTCTCAATTTAGAAAGTTAATCAACAAGAATCAAAAGAAGACCTGAAGAAAAAGAATAGCAGCAGATGGCTACTGCCTTGTTTTTTAAAAATGCTTACAGACCTGGCTGCAGAAGTTTGTTGCTTTTTTCAGTGTAGGCTTTCAAGTGTCTGTCCAAGTAGAGAGCCAATTTTGGTTTCATTGTGATGAACAGCTTGTAAATCAGAGTTTTCCATCACTGTGAAGAACACTCAGTGCCACCTTGCTGCGTGGCCTACTCAAGGGTCTAATAGTTTACAAAGGAGGTTACAAAAATAGGAATGTTGGTGGAAATTTATGTATTTCCTCTTTGTCGTCCTCATGTTCTCATTTTGAATAAAAAAAACATTTTTCTTACAGCAGTATTATTGATAGAGGAACAGAGACAAACACACTTGCTCTTTTTTTCCCCTCTGCATGAAATATTTGGCTGCATATCACCTCTCTGTGACGCCAGTCTCATTGATTCAGACCAGAACACTTCCATCACCATCAAGGCAAAACGCTCTTAGAGTCTTCAAGGTCTGCTTCAATGGAATGAGACACAGTGCTGACATTTATTTACATGCAGGATGTAGTACAGCTCTCCAGTTACTTAATGTTAAATTGCCTTCATAAACTAACCTCTGCCAGTTCATGGGTAAAGGCTGAAAGTTCATGTCAGCCAGTTCTCAAGAGTTTCTAGTGTTGTCTGTAGGGCCACAGGTCAACTTCTTTAGTTTCAAGAGTCAAGTCTCAGTTCCCAGCTTTTAATTCTTAATGGTTGAACCAATTAATATTGATGATTTAGCTGACCAGTGTCTGTGTAATGGTACTCTCGTGTGTTTCCATTCCCTCTTGACTAATTTCAGTAAATTTTAGAAAACGAGAAACCCTTTTTTGTCATAATAATACTAAATATTGCATAATATGAGCAAAAATATCATTCTCTCTTACTAAAAGTATTAAGTACAAATGCTAGCAGGCATTTTTATTACAGTTTAATCATAATAGTTTTTTTTTTTTAATGGAACAAAATATTTTTTTCATGCTTATATTTGATATTCCTCTCAACCCAATTTGACATTAAATAGCATGGATGTTGTTCTTTTTGTATTATGTTCTACCGGCAATATTTCGTTTATCATCATATATGACACAAAAAATAATAAAATATTATTGACCAATAATGGCTGATTGACAGTCACGTTAAATCCTTTATAGATGATTAACCATCTATGTAATTTTTCAAATAAAATGACAACGGTCCCTCCGGTGGCCTGATCAGAACACTGAGTCTGATTCACGTAGCATGTAGGATTTTCTTTTAAAGCTATCACTACTTATTTGACAATTTTAGAGAATATGATTTTCAATATATATCAGTTTTTTTTTTCCAAAGGCACAATTGTTTCTTTTGTTGTTGTTGTGTATGCCTGACTTTGCTTGTTTGTGGCATTCCAAACACAATGCTAACAGGGAACTTCCACAGTGCCCTCTGGTGGACAAACTATGTTACATCAAGACTCGTGACATGGTTGAATGGTGTCTCTTGTCTCATCTTTCTTTTTTTAAATTTTCATTTATCGGTCGTTTTAAATATCGAAACTGATAGATTAAATGTAGCTTAGATCAGTCTTGTGATAAATTAATCAGACTCTACTAATCATCCCTGCTTTTCTGGAGAAAATGTGGATGCCATGTGTGATAAACACACTAAATAAACATCTTTGTAACATATCTTTTGGTCACCTGGATAAAATGTAGGACCAAAGAGACATTGTCAGTAAATTTAAATGAGCCTTTTAGAGTGAAAATACAAAAACGATGCTCCTTATGTATGAAATGCAAACAGTGCCACACTCCTGCATGAAAACAAATGACTATTTTTCGTGCTGCTTCCTCTTATTTTCCCTTGTATCCTCTCTTTAGCCACTTTCTTCGTTGGCCGATTTCCCGTCTTCCTCTGTGTTCTGTACAGTAGATCTTTCCACAGTTGCTCAGAGTTTGTGCCCAGTTGAACCAAAGACTGTTAATCTGGTAATCCACAATCAATATCAGCCTCAACTCTTTTCCTTCAGATAAAAGTGACCTATCTGATAATTGTATTTGCTTCACCATGTCTGAAAAAAGGTGCCCTTTTCTCTCTGTGCTTTCCTTTGGTCCATGAGATTCTTCTGCTGGTATAGATTTAGTCTGGAGAAAGGGAAAAAAAAAGTGACATTTACACCATATTATTTAAATATGATCTGCAAAGTGTTATCAATAATTCAATTTCCTGTCTCTGATTTACGCAAACACAGATTCCATTGTGACTTACAATATGTGACATACAGATGTGGCTGAATTAATTTTTATTATATACTGCGCTGTGAATTCTTTTTTTGGTTTTGTTTTACAGCTGAAATCACTTATCTTGAGTGTGTTACTGCACTAGACATTTGTAATTAGGCTATTATTTTTTGAGAAGGAGACATCAGCCTCGTGGGTTCTTGTGTAACGCTCTGAAGTGGAACAGATGAAATGCAAAACTAAACTCATCAAAGTCAGGGGTCTATTTTCAGATGTGGAAATTGCCCAAATGTAATTGTTTTCAGTCCAGTAATTTCATGTTGTACTTTTTGGCTGCAGTTTTCTTCAGTTCTCATGGCAGGTAATTTAAACGAAACCCAAGCTGATTTGATAATTGAGTGAAAAATGAGGCTCCTGAACTTGTGGCCTCAGCGTCATCGAGATACTCTCGAGAACTTTCAGTCTGTTGCTGTTCATTCTTGTGGACGTGTGTGTGACAAAAAAGACGTAGGACTTCATAAGCACTGTGTTTAATCTTGTTTGCAGATGTGATTGGAGCTGCGGTTGCTTGTGATCAGGCAAACGCTCTCCGAATTGACCGAATGCTCTTTTTGTGATGTTTTTGGTCACGGTCAATCAAAAGAGATTTAATGCTGCACAGGAAGCGGGTTTCACTGGAATCTTTCGCTTGGCGCAATAATTACTCATTGTGTAGTCAGAGGGTGCGAGATGACATACAAGTATTTCAGGATGGTGTGTAATCAATGTTAAAACGAAAAAACTAAATCATATGTTGAATGTTGAATTTCATCAACTTATTAAAAAAAAATGTTGAGATAAACCGGCAAAAGAAGAGCGACAAAAGAGCAAAAATACCAAAGACAAGATGATCCATCTGACCTGTAATCACGACACTGTTAAAAAGTCAACATTCAGTGTTTAAATAGTGCCTGAGTGTGCATGAAATTGGTAGTTATACATCTGTGGAGACACCATTAAAGCTGAATGAAGTATAAAGTTTCAGGAGCAACATATCTTCCAATGCAACATTTTTTTTTAGGGGAAAATGCTTATTTCAGCAAGCCCACACTCTACATGTACTACAGCTGGATGGATCTGAGATAAACAAGCATGCATGTAAACAGGAGTTCAAGTGATCCAGAAACAGTTTGTAAATTATACAACAAACACGTGGGACTCAGGGGAGCATATTTAGCAGGATTGGGGGAATATTTTACACTCAAAACTGTCTTCAGTCCCTAAAAACTAATGTGTTAAAAAGAGATTATGAAGTTACATTGCTTTGTCCCAGGATTATTTTAAGTATTATTTTAAGACCTATAATTAAAGAAAGTAAAATATATATATAAACACATATTTTTAAATTGGTTTCTAAAACTTTATACACTGTCCTTGTGCTTTTTTGTTTTTATTTGCATTTTCTACAACAGAAATTACCTAGTCTATAGTTAACAAATAGCTCAGATATACTTGTAGATTCTGAACAGATACACGTGTGAAGTCATTTATTGAACATAACTGGTTTTTGAATTTAATCGGCTAAGATTGGGAAGCGAAAGCATCCGTGTGAAGACACAGTATTCCAGGCGGTAGCTCCTTGTGCAGCCAGTAGGGGGAATCGACTGCTCGCGCTGGCGCCATCCCCGCTCGTCTCCACTCCTATTCCCTGCGTTCTCCCAGGTTGTGGAAACGCTGCAGCCCGCTGGTCTGTGTCTGGATCGCTCTCTTGCACAGATCTGCTCAAGACCCTCCCACCAGCTGGGCTGGAGAAGGAGGAGGGCAGTTTGCTCCGCTCGCAACCTCGGACGAGCCCCCTTTACCACCCTGTCAGTGTAGAGTAGAAGGAGAGTGAGAGAGAGAGACAGGGAGAGAGAGAGGCTGAGAGACTGTGTAATAGAGAAAGCGCACGCGAGAGAGAGAGAGAGAGAGAGAGCAGCTGTGTGACAGAGAGAAAGAGAATGAGGCAGGGTGCTTAGAGGAGTGAGAGAGCCAAGGAAGAAATAAGGAACACATTTTACAAGAGCAGAAAGAGGGAGGATCGCAGACGAGGGACTCCTTCTCCACTGGGCACCCGGGACACTGTCACTGTGGGGGCTTTTTTCACTCATCTACTAGCTGGAACTCAGTGGATTGAATAACCAACCGGTGGATTTTTAAAAAAAAAAATATATGCTTGTGTCACATCATTTAGAAACTGGGATCTTTGCTCTGTTATCTGTCCTCCCGCTGGCTCAACCGTTACGGACTGAAATTGCTTTGCGTGTCTGTGTTCAGCTCTCGTGTTGTGACTCTGCTCCTTGCACAAAGTGCATCTGACGGCGCTGAGGATATCTCCCCTCTGTCAAACAGGACAGCACGCAGCCATCGTCGAATCAGACAGAGGCAAGAGAGAAAGTGTGTGTGTGTGCGCGCGTATATGTAAGAGAGGGAAAGAGAGAGCGAGAGGGGCAGCTAGAGAGAGAGTCAGATTCACAGTGTTTGAGAGAGAGAGAGAGAGACAGATTAAAGCCCAGGCAAAAGACTGGAGTGAAACAGCTTAAATAGAGAAGTGAACGTATACGTCCTTTCCCGTTTTCCTTACCATTCCTTTCCTCCTCCTCTCCTCCTCCTCCTCTTCTCCCATTTTCCAACATTTATTGGACTGCCAGAGCTACTGCCACCTGCACCTCCTCGCGTCTTCTCTTTCCTCTTCTTCCTCTACCTCACCCTTATTAGGCGTTAATATCCGACAGCAGCCTCTGTAAAACACGCCTGTCTCGCTTCTAGCACTTGTGGAAATATTTGCATTGATCCAAGAGTGTGAGACTGAGTGAGCATCTGCCTCGGTACTGATTCCCTGGACCGGTAAGACACAGTTCGTCAGGAGCTTCCTCATCAGAGGCAGCCCTTCTCCCAGCCACTGTCCGACACGCAAACCCTGCTTTCTCCCTGGAGGGATCAGCGAGTGACACAGCGGTGCGGATAGCAAAGACAGGAATTGCACAGTCCCTTCATTGCCTCTATCCCATTGCTAGCTACTTGGCAGCTCCCGCCCCCGTGTCACCATTCCCTGCCTCAGTGCTAAGGATTCCAGCTACATGGGCAAGCGATTGGAGCAGCAGCCAATGTACCCTCAGTACACCTACTACTACCCCCACTATCTCCAGACCAAGGTATGCTGCTCTTCTGCTCTTCTTTCATTTCTCAAGCCCACTCATTTACTCCTACACTCTTGTCCTGTATCCCTCCCACTCTTCCTCATCCCCCCCAATCTCTGAGTGGAGATGAGATTTGGTGGATAGTTGGCCTTGGCTGCGATGGTTGTGATGTCAGGAACCTCATTGGAGTTCGGATGTTTATGCCGCTCCGTGTGTGTGTGTGTGTCTGTATGTATGTGTGCATATATGTCACAGAGTGAATGATCAAGGATTAGGGATCAAGGCTGGAGGCTTTGGTCTACTCTCCTGCCTAGCAGAGTGCAACCAGGAGCTGTCCAGTAACCTCCATCTATACTTAATCTGCCTACTGCTGAGCTCCTAAAGAGATGCTGTGAAGCGTAACATGTTAAATAATATGTTTAGCAGATTCAGGGGAATTTTATGAAGCGGAATCTCTTATTGTGCCACTATAGATTAAACAAATGACAGATTCTAAACATTTATTAGTTAATGTAGCTCACTTTAAATTCACTAAACAGCATAAATGTCTCATTGCAGATTTCTGCAAAGATGAGAAAAATGGGTTATGAACCCTTTTATTCTGTGGCAGTGGTACGGCTGTGACACAGAGCAGGCATGAGGACGGCCGCCTGTGTTTGTTCCAGTTATAGTATGCATCAGTGCCTCTGGGATGGACGCCCAGGCTTGGGCCCTGATGGCTGCCAGGACACTGGCTGGGCACACTACCCAGACATCATCAAGGGATTAAAATGGAAGCCTTTTGGGGATTACTCTATTTGTTTTTCTACCATATGTGTAACACTAATTTTTGTCCATTATTGTGACAGTGTGATGCACATCGGTGAAAGAGCTGCAAGTGTACAGTTGAACTTTCAATAGAATCGCTTTGCATTTCATTTGGTTATTAAACCGTGAATGTATCTGATATGATTATTATAAAGAAAACACAGAAATTTTGTTATTTTTAACTATTTATTTTTTATGTGGCAATCGAATATGATTGATATGATGGACTTTTTTAAACTGCCAACCCAAATGTGTTCCCCGATTCTCACAGTACTTGAAGTTGCCAATGGCATATTTAATATTTTCTTCAGCCTTGATTACTGACTTTTTAATGTTATCAAAATATGGATTACTGCTTCACGGTTGCACTACAGAGCGCAATGGCAGTTTAAATATTTGGGCAATGACACCTCTTTATAATTGTGGGTGTGTACACCGCCACAGTGGATTTTAAATCGATTCAAGGTGTTCGCCAATAGAACTGAATCAGCTGTATATAGACATATTTTGATACATAGTCTTTTCATTTCCGAGGCGCAAAAATGATTGGACAATTTATAGCTTAGAAGTTTCAAAGCCATGTGAGCCCTCTTACCTTTTTATTCCATGACAAATTATACAAATAAAAGATCTGGAGTCAATTCCAAGTGTTGAACTTTGATTTAGGAAAAAACTGTCAATATGGTTTGAAAGTGAAGGAGGTCATCATTAGGCTGAAAAAGCAAAGTAAGCCTATCAAAGAGAGAGGAAAAAAACATGAGGTAGCCAAAACAACAATCTGGTCACTTTTCTTATAAAGATGCTGGAACACCAAAAAGACTGAAAGGTCACAAGAAATCAATACTAATAATAATGGATTGCATTTATATAGCGCTTTTCGGGGCCCTCAAAGCGCTGTATAATACCACTATTCATTCACCCTCACATTCACACACTGGTGGAGGTAAGCTACAGTTGTAGCTACAGCTGCCCTGGGGCAGACTGACAGAAGCGAGGCTGCCATATCGCGCCATCGGCCCCTCTGGCCAACACCAGTAGGCGGTAGGTGAAGTGTCTTGCCCAAGGACACAATGACCGAGACTGTCCGAGCCTGGCCTCGAACCGGCAACCTTCCGGTTACAAGACGAACTGCCAACTCTTTGAGCCATTCTCTAAGTGCTGGGCTCAGTTCAAGAGACACATTCATGAAAGCAAATTCGGTGGGTCTCCAAAATGGAACAAACTGATAGTTGTACTCAAGAACAAAGAAGTCACATTAGACTTTGCCAAAAAAATGTCTAAAAGATGCTGCAGAGATCTGGAAGAAAATTTCTTTGGACAGATGAAGCCAAGATGAATTTGTACCAGAATAATGGGAAGAAAAAATTGTGGAGAAAAGAAAGAAACGGCTCATGATCGGAAGCATATCACATCATCTGTCAAATGGATTGGAGGCAGTATTATAGTATGGACATGCATGGCTGCCAGTGGAACCGGGCCACTAGTGTTTATTGATGATGTGACAGCTGATAGAAGAAGCTGGATGAATTCTGAAGTGTAGAGAGCTATACTCTCTGTTCAGATTCAGTCAGATGCTGCAAAACTGATCGGACAGTGCTTGACATTGCAAGTGGATAAGCACCCAAAGCATACTGTGAAGAAGCCCAGAGTTTCTCAAGGCAGAGAAATGGGATATTCTTCTTCTTGTCCAAGTCAGTCATCTGATCTCAACACAAAAGCGCACGCTTTTCAGTTATTAAATACAAAATTGAACGCAGAGAGCTCACAAACAAGCAACAGTAAAGGCCTAGCACAGCTTCTCAAGGGAGGAACCACAGCATTTTGTGATGTCCATGGGTTCCTGAATGAAATGCAAAAGATTTGTATCTGAGTATTAAAAATTGTCCTCATATTTAAAATATGATTGTGATCTCAAAAACGGGTAATGCAGTACTTTTGTTAAACCTCTTTACTCAAACAGAAATTCTGTATTGTCATTTTTTATATTTGTATATCTCAGTCTTAGTCTGTCTTTTAACAATGATTGTTATCCCTCATTATTTATTTCATAAGATGATTGTGTAAAATTTAGGTGTAATTTATGCGTGAGTTTTGGACTTCTGGTCAAACAGAAATCTGGTTAGCATGTTTTGTAAGATCACAGTGACCTTTACTTTTGACCCTTAACCTGAAAAATTCAATCTGCTCTCCGTGAGTCCCACTGGATGTTTGAGGTTAATTTAAAGTGTGGAGTAATAATTTAAGTAAATTTAAAGAAACTGCCCCAAGAGAGCTCGTGTCTGCAAGAACAGACTGGATGGACCATAGCAGCTGCCAGTGTAAAAGCATAAAAATATATTTTATTTTTGTGGTCTTTTCAAGTGAGAGCTGTTTTTTGGCATTCTTTCAAACGCTCAGCTGGAAGAATCAATGTGCAACTTTCACCCCATTTATTTCCAGGAAATAAAAAGAGAAATAAAATGTGTTTAAGAAATATATGCAAGGAAAAATTATAAAGTTTAAAAAGGCAAAATACCAGTGATGCTTTCATCCTTTTCCGTGCTGAACTGCATTGTGAACCATTGCACCTCCAGCTGGGAGGACCTGACTGCGGCCCCACCTGGCAGTCCACTAGCTTTCCCCCTGATTTATAGTTTAATACATTTGTACTGCTGCCATATGGCTTCCCTCTCCCTCACGCCACCCTCCCCTACCCCTTCCATCATCCCCCTCTTCCTCCCTCCCCTTTCTCATATCTCAGAGTTGCTCATCTTGGGAGCCTCTCAATCAAAGCATGCCCCTCAATTCCCTGTCCGTTCATCCCTCCCTCCTTCCTACTTTCCTTTTCCCTTCTTTCTGTCTTCCCTACTTCTCCTCCTTTGTTGCAACAGGGCCCCTTTGCTCCATCGCCTGTGTTGCAGTTCACTCCCAAGGTCAGCACAGATCCGATCTTGCCACAGTCAGCGATTGATGCATCCTTGAGCGAGCTGCTAGGGTTCTGTGTGTCGTGCAAACGAGACCAAAAGTGGAGTGTGCGGAGCAACGGAAGGGCGCATTTCCGCGTATAACTAAGCAGCTGACGTTCATATTCATTTTCACGGTTAGTTAGTGTGGCTAGTGGCCTTTAGGGCGCCTATGACAGAGCCACAGATGGGGTCAATAGGAGAAAGGAAGCCTGGGAGAGAGGCCAGAGCGTTCGGCAGTGTGGCCAAGAGGGCTGTGGAGAGCTATCTCACGCTCTCATTAATGATCATTGATAGCTCGATTACAGAGAGGGGAGAGGGGCCTTGGCTGGCAAGTTCACACCACTTGACAAAATCACATGACACTCTCTTTGGCCAAGCATTTGCACGCACATAGAGTACATACAAATTCCTTGCAAGCTTCTCTTTATAGATACACAGTAGTCTTCCTTCACTCCCTAATCATACAAGTCTGTGTAATCAATAAATAGCCTCAGTCTCCCAAGAGACCATGCAGTCTTTCTGTCACCTCTGTTATATGACTCATTTGAGTTTATGCATAGAATCTTTATAGGACATCTGTGTTCACTTGCAACTAATAGAAATATTGTGACAAAAGAAACAAACACTAGCATCACAGCACACCAGGATAAAGTGAGGCGCCTCCTAAATTTCGGGTCCCCTCGTCCCCTTTGTATGTGTGTATTATATTTTAATTTAATGGAGTTCTTTGATGCTGTCCAGCATGTGCTAGTCAGCCCAGATTAGAATGTGAAAGTCAGAGAATGAGATGAAACAATAACATTTGGCTTTCTATTGATTAGTGCAGTGGGGCGTAGCATGTGCTTCTCTTTAGCTGAATTATTGATTCCTGAAAGAGGACTTGTGTGTCTGTGTGTGTGCACATTAGTGTGTGTGTGTGGCTTTTATATGAGGTTATGGCTAGGGGGAGCTGGCAGGATGTAGCTTTGATGAAAGGATCCTTTAAAGGCCCTATTTCTGTCTATTCCCCAGATGATCAGTCCATGGAGTCATTTGCTGAAATTCAGCCTTTATTCAGCCTGTGTCTTCCAATGTGAGCGTGATCCTTAGTGCTGTTCACAGCTTGCTGTGCATTCAACTTTAATGATAGGTAATAGATGTGCATCACAAATGAGAAAATTACAGTAAAATGCCTCGCCCAGGACCCAGCCTGGCCCCTCCCCTCACCCACGAGAACAATTACTGCACACGGATCAATTATTGTTGTTTCATGATGGTGTTTAGGGAAGAATACGATTTTCAACCAAATGTGCGCACTAAGTGCCTGTTAGTTACATCTCAGTCTCACTCAGTGACAGGCATTTTCGGTTCAGTTTCATTATTACGCACGCAACGCACAAAAGGGACTCTCAAATTAGCGATAATTTGCCTTGAATACCGGCAGTAAATTCTGGCTCTGTTGTGACATTTAGTGGACTTTTGCGTTGTTGGACTGACACGGCTGTACCTTTGTGCTGTTACACCATTGACAGTCTAGGTCATTACACGCTTACTGTCAATGATCACGCGCTGTCAGAGCGTAACAGACACACACGCTCTGAAACATACACTGTGCCGGGCAGGTCACTTTGTTACAGTACAGAATCTGAGAAGCCGAGAGGAGCAGATTGAAGTAGCGGCGGCTAATGTCTCTGGCCTTAAGTAAACACCAGTCAATGGAGCCCTTTGAGAGGATCTGTGCCTGAGTCTGCCCCTGCCATGGGCACCATTAATACTCTGTCTAATTCTTTATAAGTGGAGGAAGCAGCGGAGGGAAAGGTTGTGTTTGTGTGAAAAAGACAGTGTGGAGAAGTAGATACTGTGAGGAGGGAGGGACGGGCTTTCTATAAGCAAGGGGGAAAGGGTTAGGTTACATTATACAGGTTGATCCATTGTGCTACAAAAATAACAGGGAAGCCATTTAAATCCTTCTCTAATGCCTCAATAGAGGAAAAAGAGAAACATGTGGACAACAAGAAGGCAGGCAGGTTTCCATATACTGAGAGCAAGCAAAGTCAAAGAGGGGGAAAAGGAAACCTGTTTCCAAAATGTGTTATTAAATCGGCAGTCAGTGGCATAAAATTTAGCACGTGGCTTAGTTTCTTTTGTCTTGTCGACGTGACTCCGTGCCGAAAGGTTTATCTTGCAGTTTTATGCCTGGAAAAGTGCATGTTTTAAATTACATTTATTTAAGCCGAGCTGCGTTTTAAGTCTGGGAGATGATATGTTTTTATTTGTACAAAGAAAGGGGTACGGTAACTCATTTTGCCGCTTGTAAGTCCTGATATGCACTTCATAATTGACTGTCTGAAACAAAATACCTCCCCTGCCTTGATGCAGATTAACCCGTCATGCATTCTCTTTTAGCTTATTCTGAGCTTTTATCAAGAGTTCTGCCTTGCCTTTCTTTTTATTCTTTTATGTTTTTCCCGATTTTTACTTCATGGGGTCGGGGAGCTTGCTTTTTTTTGATTATATATAATATTTTTGGCAGCTTTATAAGATAGGAGCAGTATCATTGACGGGAAGTGTGAGAGAGAGTCGAGGAGTAACATTCAATAAAGGTCTGACCAGTCAGGAGTCAAATCAGGAACTAATAATTAATAAACTAACCTCCTTTGCCTTTATCTGCTTATTCTTAAAGCTTTACCCAGCTTTAAATTTCCGCTGTGTCAGTTAATGAAGCAGAAAATACTGTTTTCTCTCTCTCTGTCTCTCCGTCCTTTGTCTGCATACACACACTCAGAAACACTCTACAGTGGATGTACTCTGAGCACTTCTCATTTGTCAGATGACAGCCAAGCCCTAACTACACACCCTTACATTAACAATGTGTTTGCTTTACTGCTTCTCACGACCCTTTTATTCAGAACACCACACTGAGCCTGGTGCTGAGTTCTGGCTCTTTGCGTGGTGCCATCCGCGTGTCATTAGAGCTGCTTTAACAGGGTGCTCTCTGAAGAATGATCCACATTTTGTTAGTGGAAGGAATAGAGGAACATAAAGAGGAGGAGAAACATGTTTATAGTCTCCAGAGATGGGAAGTGGAACCTGTTCTGTATTAGCTTTGGAGCACCGAGGGGATTAGAAATGTTGGAGCAATGTTACACGAGTGCATTTACTGCATAGCATGGTTTACAAGCACAAATTGGCAGCGGCATCGGTATGTGCATACAAATCATGTCGGCTAATAAGTTTGACACTTATGAAGTCAGGAGTTACAGACAGATATTGTCTGTAGTACAAAGTGCTTAAACGGTCTAGTGCTCAAAGTAAAGGTTCTAAAACCAGGTCATGTATTGCTTCTTCACAATAGGCTAAAATATAAAATGATGTTCTTGGCATTGGACTTCTTGCCCCGGGGAATCTCCTCCCCTGACCATCTGGAGATAACGGGTGACTCTAGTCTGTACTGCAACATGGAGATACTCCTACCTGCGTGTGGTGAAATGTGGGGCATGAGGGGAGGAAGGCGGTGCAGTGAAAACCTGGGTTTTCTGCTTCCCAAGGTGCTGTTGTGAAAAGAGGCAAACAAACACATAAGCTCTTACTGGTATCATTAGTGCATCGACAAAATGCGAACCACAGGTGGTCAGTGGTACGTGTGCACACGCGACGAGGATTACATTTACAAAGATTTTTCCTGTTCATCAAAATGATTTGTCTTAGGATTCGGAGCTCTTCCTTATAAGGATCTGAAATGAAACACATTTTTGTTGGAGTGGGCTTTCTGTGTTTTCTACAGAGACAGAGGCATGCAGAGCCAACAAAAAGTGAGACGGAGAGGAGCAGAAAAGATATTCGCTTAGTTTTAGAGCCGTATGAAACAAGACACATGAAGTGCCACTCAAACCCACCAGTGGGGTTTACAAATATACCTGCTTTTCTCCCTCTTGTTTCTTTACTAGTGATTCCTTCTGTAGCATGCTTTCTGCCTGGAGCTGTCTAGTCTGGCCCAGTGTTTTACTCTCTTGCTTTTCTGGCAAGGGCCTTGCCTGGCATTTTCATGCTCTGTTTTCAGTCGCTTGTTTTGCATCTGAGCATGGTGGGGTACTTTTTTTTTCTCATTTGCTTTTTACTCTTTTCATCTTTGTTTATATATCCCCTCACTTATTCTCAAATCACTCTTTCTTGCTCCCTTTTTTATTTGCCAAGACTCCCCTCATCTTTAAATTCTCTTTCATGTTGTCTTTTTAATTACTCTTTTTTCCATCCTTCCTCGCTTTTGTGTGCCTCTTACTTTATTTCCGGAAGCTTCTTTTGTCTGCTCAGCCTGGTGTCCTGCCATCTGTGCAGGATGACATGAATGGCAGACCTCTTTTAATATACACAGAAGAATGAGTGAGGTTTAATAAAAATGACAATGCAAGTAATGATAATTGTCCTGTGATCACTGCAAACATAACATATATATACATATCAGTACATTCCAGCCAGAACTAATCCGTTTAGTTCATTTTTAGTTTTTTGGTCTGGATGTTTTCTACAGTAACCTGACAGCGGTTCTACATAGAACTGGTATTTTTTTATGCTAAATGGAAATACTCAGTATATAAATCAACATTTCACAATGGGAACTACATGTTCAGATGAAAGCTGGAGCCACATGTGAGATGTCGCAAACAATTTTATTAAAACAAACTGTGCTCAGCATAACATGCAAAGACATGATTTCCCTTCCTGTTTGGAAATACACAACAGCAAAACATCCCTCCATACACGGGAAGAACACGCAAGCTTACCACAGACAGGCCCCAGCTGACCAGCAGGTTTGAATCCAGAATATTCTTGCTTTGAAAGCTTTCTGTTTGACTGTTGCGAGGGGTTGCCTGCTGTATATCACCGTAGTTTCTCTTCGTAAGGCACAGCAATGGTGAAATGAGGATTACGGCGCATCGTTTTGTGGCAGAAGATTTGTGAACTGCGAGCTGCTCGGAGCCGCAGCACAAAGTTTAACACAAACTTTAAACTGCAGTTTATGATGCTGGTTAACTCTTTTCCCCCGTAAAGACGACATTTGACGACCTCCCCGTACCCATAATGATGAGTCGTGACACCTCAAGATATATAACTAAAGGTGTGATTTGATGACTGCCAGAATAGTTTCTGGGGTTTTCTGAGGGCAGTTGCAGAGGCGGAGAACACCCTCACTAACTTCTGATGCAAACCCAGTCATTTTGCTGTAAAAGGAGGCCTGAAATATGACAGAAACCACTTGGCTCACAAAAGAGCTTCAAGGGTTACTCATAGTAGGCTTTAAAGGGGTAAAGAGTTAAGAGATAGTGTAAGGGGCCTTCCACTCTTGGATACAACCTTCCAATGACATTCACAATTGATCATTACGATCTTAATTCTGGTATTTATCCAATACAACATCAGATTGTTAATGTATTGATTACTGATATAAACTATATTGCCTTGTTACATATCTCGATATCTTAAAATGTTCCGATGAACATTATCAGCACTCAGGCCCCTCTCAAAAAGTCAATATGCAGCCCGGCCTTAGCAGCCTGTGTTCTATGAACAACTGATTATTCCATATATATATATATATATATATATATATATATATATATTAGAGCTGGGCGATATATCGAGTTTTTAAAAAATATCGATATATTTTTATATGAGATATAAGATGTGACAATGTCGTTTATATCGATATAGTCTATGTTACGTTATAACTATACTTGTGGAGCCGCAAGTTTGCCTCTCTTTCGTCCACTTTTGTCTTTACGCAACGTTACTCGGCCTCGCCTCTCCTTCACTGAACACAACTCCCCCTCCTCCCCCATCGCTTCACCTGCAGGAAGCGACCAGATGGACACGGCAAATCTCCGTTAACGAGTTACTGCGCATCGCCCCGTGCGTGGGGCTGGACGCCGTCAACGTGTTAGCTAGCTAACCACGCTAACAAGCTAACCACGCTAACGCCATGCAGCCCAGAGGCGCTGCACAGCCTAAAATCCTTTCATTTTCTCAAAAGTTGACAGCGCGCCTAATGTGTGAATTCTGGTTGTGCTTGATGGCCGCGAACCGATTTTATGTGGAACACGGCGCTCAGCAATCTGTCAAAAAATGTTTTAGTACAACTTTGCTAAGCTACGGAGCTGCAGCGCTTGATGGATTGTCAGAGCATTACGGCTACCGAGGAGCCTCGCGGAGTGATACGTACTGTGCTTCAACGTAATATTACCCTACCGTGTATAAGGACCATAAATGGCACCTGTTAAGAGACGTGGTTACGAAGAGGATTTCAAACTCCAGGCTGTCAGTCACACAGTAGAAGTTGGGAACAGAGCAGCTGTGAAATCTTTGTTATTATGCTCAGCGTCTTTTAGTTTACATTTTGACTGCACAATTGTGAGCTTTTTGTTATGCACAAAAACAACATTGTTTTCTTTTATTTATGGAGCATTATTATTTAATAAATGTTCATAATTTATTTTTGAGTAAATTTTATGTACATCTATGCTCTATGTTAATAAAAGTGCCTGTGTGACATCTGGGACACAGCTTTGACTAAGAACTCTCTTTTTGTTCTTACTTTATGGCTTTAAAAAAATATATTGAGATATATATCTTATATCGCCGTCCAGGTAAAAAATATCGAGATATGAATTTTGGGTCATATCGCCCAGCCCTAATATATATATATATATATTAGAGATGTTTCACTGCATGTTTGACCAAACTGTGAGCAACTATAGTCTGTACCCTCAAGACGAAGTGAAAATGCATCCATAGAAAAGAGAAAATAGAATCTGCTTTGCCTCCAAGTGAGGTGGAAAGCTCTTAAGACCAAAGGGGTGGAAGTGAATATTGGTCAGGCAAAGGAGAGCAAGCTGCTTGTAAAGGATGAAAACCCAGTACTGCAAAAAAAAGTGAAGTGGAGGAAGTAAAGACGAGAGAGACAGGCAGTGTTACTCGAGTGTAACTGAAGCTTCCTTTGTCTGTATCTTTTGCTGTACCGTCGGCGTGCAAGTTCACGGGACTGCCAGTCGGGTAGGTGGTGTAACGTCAAGGAGTTTGAAGGTTTGGAGAAGTTGAGGAGGTGGTTGCTTGGCATGGTCGCATTCACTGAGTGTGACTCAGGCTCTGTCAGAGTAATTGCTCACGTATTGTTAATGAGTAGTTCCTGCTCACGCTTAAGGAGCAGTGCACCAGAGGATCTCTGTACGGCCCCCTAGTGCAGCAGAACTGCTTTTTCACATTCTTGACTGAGGGCATCTGAAGGAGGCCCATGACTGCTTTTTATGTTCATACCTAATCAGGCCTAAATGTCTCTTCATTGTCTCTTCAGACAGTAGGAGGCCCTGATCTCTCCTTTCTTAATGAGTTCATAATAAAATTGTCATGAGTGGTGGTGTTGTGAATTTAATATGTTAATCACTTGAAGCCCTCGTACATGTGATGTGATCTAAAGACTCATGCTGATCCCAAAGTCCAGAGATCCTTTAGCCAGAGGCTCGTGGTTTCAGGTTACTATTGAGCTGCAGTCTCTATCAAACCCAGAAATGCTTCGGAAAACTAAAAGCACCTCATCATCACGAAGTCATAACCAAAGTAGAGATTATCATGTGTCCGGCCTGTTAAACTTTATTTTGATCTCACCTACATGCCTGTAAGATGACATGACTTCTTCTGACACCTACTAAGTTACTCAAAATGTCCTTTGTGGTCATTCTTGCTTCCTGAAAGATCATATTTTACCATGTTGACTTACAGAATCTTACATTGAAAACAATACCAGCTTTCCTTTGTGGCTGGTAAATAAAGACAGGGTTTATTCTATTAAGATACAAAACAAAAGATTTATTTTCTACTTTTTGTTCCTTTAGAGACAAAAACTGGAATTATCACCAATATGTATATATATTTTTCAGTGTGGTATTTCATCTCCCTAATGAGGTCATCGCCTGGCAAGTAAACAAAACTATCTGCCCGTGTACATCCTATTTTAAGGAATTTGCATTTAATTTCCATTGTGGCTGTACAAACCAATGACCTGGTGTCTTCACCAAGATATTTAGATGTGGAAACTGGAGGAAACCCCAGCTACAGACATGCAAATAGTAGTGTAGTCTTTCAGCTGTGATTACAGTAGGAGGCCCTGGTTGCCCCTCTTCTAAACACACATACTGGCTGCCGGCAACATTTACTCTGCGCAGCTGCATTAGTAGTGGCAAGCTCAATGAAAATACCGTGTCACGCATAGCTTGAAAAATGGCTCCGGAAAAAGCCAATTCTGCCATGAATGAGGATAAGCAAATAGGCACGAGGGCTTGAATGGCTGCCAGTTTGAGCTCCTATACAAATAAGAATACGTGCACCAATTTAGCGCAGCAGATGAACCTTGCGAAGCCTTGTCGAGCAAGTGGGGGATTACCAAGAGCAAACAGGCCTTTCTCCCAGCTTTATTTGAGTTAAATGACTCGAGCCACCCTCTTAGATTTTGCCTGAATGGTTTCTTTGGCAGCCCCTTCCACTTCTCCAGCCGCTTCTGAGGCCACAACATGTGCACATTAGTCAGCGTATGGAAAAACACTGAGTGGGACAGGTAGGCGGCATGAATTAGATTGCAAGGACTCTGATGCAGAGAGCAAGCTGAGCCAGCAGAGTCGCAAACCAGGATAAATGGAAAGACGAGGAAGGTAGAAAGCCCTTGGCGTGATAGAGTCCAATTGGAGGAGAGATTATTATTCTTCACCAGTAATTAGTAGCACATAAACAGCCATTGGCAACAGAATTAAAAAGTGTCATTATGATATGTGGTCTCCATACAAGATGCCGGTTCTTTGCCTTTTCAGCAGTTAATCATGTCGCCTTACCGACACCCCCTTTTGCACACAATAGAGGGTAAGGGTTCACATTGTAGCAGGTGAATGCCTGAAAATGACAAACCTATTGGAAGGTTTGATGCAGCACACTGGTTTCCTCCTGTACAGACTTCACAGAGGCAAATGCTATCTCTTCTATCTCCCCTTTCCCCCTAAATTATTAAGGTCACCTACATTTCTGAGAGAAGGAGTAGGACTGAGTATGTGAGAGCGAGAGAGAGAGTGCATGCAGGATCAGTGCTTTTATGTGCACTTAAGACAAATCTTTCTTTGTGTCTATATTAATATATTACTGGTGCTAGTTTGGAATAAATTCAAATGCTTGTGTACTTTAAATGCTGATGAATACTGATGTTTTTATCTTTGTGTATTTTTTTGTCCTTGGGCTTTTATGAAAATGTTAGAAAACACTGGCTTTGAAAAACAGTTAGTTACTAATTCCCTGTCTGCTTTCTCTCTCTCATTAGCTGTCTTGAGTACCCCGTGGAAGACTTATATCCATTATTTATTTCTAGCCCCCAAAAACAACAGCTGCATGCTTGTGTAACTGCCATATGCTATGCTTCCCCAACATATTGGGAGGAATCATGCTGTATAGGGAGCTTTATATCAACCCATAGAGATCTGTATCAAGCCCTGTGCAGACATGCTGCTCTTGTAGTGTTTCCTAAAGCCTCTTTTTTCAAACTTATCAATGCAAAATGCAGTAGAAACTTCCCCAGAACTGTGAAAACTTACACTACATTGGGCAATTAACCACAGTGGCACCTTGCCGAGTATTTTCGGATGCTCCAGCACCACTGGAACCATCAGAGGGAGGGGAAGAAAGAGGGTCACATTAGGATTCAGCCGATAAAGCAATAAACCCTTGTAGGAGCTGCAGTCGGCGCCGTTCAGAGCAGTTTCTATGTCCTCAGCACTTTGGGCGTGCAATTAATCACTAAGCTGACATTACCCCACCTTCCCGCGAACGTTGGATAAACACTTCGGCAATGGTGAGCCAACATTCCCCACCACCGATCCAGTGTAGTCAGTAAGATGACTGTTGAGCTCGTGTCTCTCAGAAATGTCTAGGAACTCTGCGCACCAGTTATTTAGACCTCCTGTAGAGAGCGTGATGATCTGCTGATCTGTTTAGTTATAGAGAGCAGCTCAACTGCTGTAACTCTCACTACAGCAGGCAGCCCCCACGCCACCGTTCCCCACTCATGGGTTATGGGGATGCTTGGCTCCCACAGCAGCTTTAACTAGCGTGTTGCATCTTTTTAACCCATATGTGTGTCTGTGTGTGTTTGGAGTTGTACATTTCTCTGCTGGTGCAATTGCATGGTAGTTGGCACAATGATTTGTTAAATAGGAAGCCTCTTAGCCTGTTGAGGCTTTATTAATGGGCTTGCTGGCAGCGTGTGCTCTGTTGTTACTATAGTGATTGTTGTGTGGTTACCGTTCTCCAACAGGTCACTCGAGGTTACAAGGTTACCCTAATTTGTGGTTTTTAGTGGACACATTTGGATTTGATTCCAAGTTTGTACGATACCAGGTTGATGATATTTACTGGGAAATCTCTAAAGCTCTAGTCATGCATGCGTAGAGACTGGTCATTGACTGCCTGGAAACCACTGGTCACTAAGGAAAAATGTCTATTTCCTGACTGGTTGGCAAGTGGCTGAAGAAAATTGTGGAAAGTTGCTTGCAATAAGTGGAACTGCTGTACTGCTGTCTCTAGCAGATTGTCGTGGTTGCCTGTAATTTGTAGAGAAGGATTCCAGATAGTCTGGAAACACTGCTGTTGGCTCGCTAAGTGGTGAAACTAAGTGGTGAAGAATGCAAAAGCTAACCGTTTGCCTTTAAAGTAAAAGTAAAAATGCGGGGTTTTGACAATAAGGTGCAACTTTTGAAATTGAACGTTCTCTGCTTTTGGTTTGTGTCATATTTTTGCAATTTCATTACTGCTGGGTGCTTAGTTAGCGAGTATTTGCAGACAAATCTGCATCTTCCATGCAAACTATCCATGGCATTGGCTAGCTGCCAGCAAACGAAAGCAACCATGACAAGGTTTTTTGGTGCAGCACTTTCTTTAACACGGATTTTACTGAGATTTTCTCCACCAACCACTTGCAAACTGGAAGGGAATGCACAATTTTTTCCTAGCAACCAGAGGTTGTGAGGGACCACTCTAGCCCTGTGCGATTGTTGCTTGAAGGGTTATGCTTGTTTACTCTCAATTGTTTTCTCTGCCTGTAATTTTTTTTTCTTCAATTCTTAATTTAGAATTTTCATAAAGAAATATGCTAACATACATCTGGCTTTGAAAAGATATATAAGAGAAGGTTCATGTATATTAAAAATCCCTAAAAACAGTTGATCAGCATTAATCTTTACATATAACATGCCTGTTAGAAAATATGGGAGAACATTACGTTACCACTGAGGAAGAAGGCGGGGGGGAACTGCACAACAGGAAGGGTGGGAGCCCTGTTGAGTTCATAGAGTTCACTGGCGGGGACTGACACCCAGCTCACCCTCCCGAAGTGTCTCTTTCTCTCTCAACCATGGTTGATCTGAATAATTTATCTCCTATAATTTATCTCCCTACCTTTCGATCTCATTCACCCTAACACACAAACACACCCACGTACATGCAGTTATCTCCACGCAAATACACACTCATGCACACACATGCCTCAGGGGGTTGGGTCTGGGTATGGTGTGGAGCGAACAAGCTGGAATCTGCACACAGGGAAACCTGATAGGCATTCCCTGTGCCAAACACATGAGGTCACCCTGACTGACTGATCCTGCCTGCCAGCCCTTCTCTGCCGTCACAATAAAACCTTGTCTCATCTGCAGTGGTAGGAGGTTTTCTTATTGGGGCTCATGCATCTTAGTAACTATAATAAGTCTTTTATGTGCTTTCAAGGATCATAAAGCTTTTACAAATGGCCATGCAGACTTAAAAGAAGAGTGTGGCTTATTACAATTCAGGTCATGTTTCCATAGTTTTGGCCATCAGTAAATGTAAGTTAATACTAACATGGCTGCCTCACTAGAAGTGGCGCGCAATAAGCCTTTAGACAGTCTTTGACGTTTTAGACAACTCAAATGTTAGTTGAGAGACACAAAAAAAATCTTTTGTTGACATCCATCAATGTTTATAGGCTGGCTTTTAATTCTCATTTATTTGTTGTTGTGGTACTTGGACCTAGTTTTCCTGGGTGATTAATCTGCATTTTGTGTATATGGTACTCACATTGCTACCTATAAAATCAACTGTTACTTGTTGACGATCTGTCTGGTCACCTGACCGCTTGTGTTTGTGTTGCTATGTTTGCGATTTCATTGTATACTTCAGTGAAATGTAATTTTACCTCAGTGAAATTATAGCCTATAACTATAGTCATAAACTATGAAAATGATAAAATGCGACATTGACATCATCTTAGGAGCTTGTCAGTAAAAAAGAGCCAGTTTTCTAAGGGCAGCGCAGTTACTCAGTGGTTGGCACTGTTGCCATGTTTTCCATGGAGCCGCGGTTTCTCCTGTCATCAGAAACATACCAGGTTAATTATTCTGTCATTTCCTTCTACCAATCAACACCCACCAACTGTAGTACTCTGCAGAAGAAATTGCCCACCAGGAACTAGAGTCCTCCTGTAAGTGATGGTGTCAGAACATGTAAACATTAATGGCTCCTCCTTCTTCTAAGATGTAACGTTAGCTATTGCATGTCATTTTTTGATTAGTGGAAAGAAGCTCGTTCCCTCGTGAAAACATTTAAAACACTGTTTGTGGATTTTGTTTTCTGAGTAAAATAGTCATGATTTGGCTCATCCAGGTCAAATGTCACGTTCCCTTTTTTGCATTTTGAATGCCACGAGGAAAGTGCCACTTGCTTCCTTTTCTTTAAATGCATAACTTTACTAACGCATTACAGATTATTTTGGCAAATCAAAAAGTATATCTACATGTACTGTAGTCCATTGTACAGCGTAAAAAGCAGCATACCTTGCAATTTGTCAAAGTTAATGCCATAAAAGGCTGGAGTCATAAAATGGAAAATGTGTAGCAACTGTAAGCTCCAGAGACTTGTCTTTTATCCCAGCAGCCCTTTGAAATACCTACCCAAA